>NC_139143.1:174471847-175071847 GCF_964270905.1 Leucopleurus acutus
TCTCTATACGGTCCGTTCTGCATTAAAAAGAATTTGCAGACTCTAGTCCTATTAGTGTCACTTGCCCACCCATCTAGACCTCGACTGGGTGCTCATTCCCTACAGGAGTGAAAAAGGGGACGAACAGGCTCCAGCACGCGCCCAATAAAGCACGGGCCCTCAGGGGCAACTACAACGAAAACACGTCCCCGTCTGCAAGTGAGGCAACTTTCCTCCAGCGGACTTTCAAAAGAGTAAAACAAACGGGGAGGGTGAGGGGTGACGGACGGTGAGCGGGAAGAAGAGTTGATCCACCCCATTCCCCCGCCTCCATATACGCACATACTTTCTGTTGCACCCTCTGCCCCGAGAGTCTCAGATTCAAACGTTCTAACCACAAATTATCGGCGTTACCCTCCCTGAAGGGATATCAAATTGGGCGGGAGCTCCCGCGAACTCTGACCCCGAGCCTTCGCGAAGGCGTAGACCAGGAAGGGGGGGGGGGGTCGGCGCCCGCTTTCTCAAGAAAAGCGGCTTAACGCTGCTTCCGGTCCACGCTCTCCTGGGGCGGTACCCCCAAACCCGTCCTCCCCAGGACCCTGCAGCCGCCGGTCACCTCGGGGTTTCCCTCCGGCCTCCCCCCAGGGACTTCCTCCTCGCGGGTCCGCTAGGCCCCAGGACCCGGCGACGCGCACGGCTCGGCCCGCAGGCCCCGCCAAGCAGGCGGGCGGGCGGCGAGGTACCGCTTCGGGCCATTCCCGCCGCCATTTTCCGGCGACCGTCGCCGCCGCGTAGTGGGGGACGATTCCGGAGGAGGAGACTGCGCAGGGGCGCACCGGTCCCCGCCGTAGGGCAGAGGGGAGCGTCCGTTGGCACCAAGGATCCTTAGGATCTTCGAAGCTTCCGCTCGCTGGCTACCCCGTCCCGAGCTCAGGCCTCCTGCCGGGCCTTACCGATAAGCCCCTCACCTCACCCCAGATCCCCGCGTTCCCACTTACGCGGAAGAATCCCGCGTCCATCTTGCTGCCTCGCTCGGAGATCGCTCCCTATCCCAAGATGCACCGCGCCGCCGCGACGGAGGGCGGGACCGGCAGGGAAAGCCAAGCGCCGGGACGCAGAGCGCGCCGCTCCACCCGACCCACCAGCCGACACGAGGCCGCGCCTGCTCAGTGTGGCGAGCGCCCGGCACGCGTGCGCACGCGCGTTCAGGTAGGCGGGCTGCTACCAGGCTCAGAGCCTCCCCAGTGGCCAGTCCGGGAGGAAAGCCTCGCGATCGCAACCAATGAGGGGGGGGCGGCGGGGGGGGGACAGAGATAGAGACAGAGAGAGGACAGAGAGCGAGCGAGAGAGACAGAGAGAGAAAGAGAGAAAGAGAGAGAGAGAGAGAGAGAGAGAGAGAGAGAGAGTGTCGTCGGGTCGCCCCGCCCTGCGAATCCTTTTGTGGAGCTCAATCGGCCTTGTTCCCGGAGCGTGAATTGACCCATCCTACCACCCGTAGTGGC
The DNA here is from genome assembly GCF_964270905.1 of Leucopleurus acutus. NCBI lineage: Eukaryota > Metazoa > Chordata > Mammalia > Artiodactyla > Delphinidae > Leucopleurus > Leucopleurus acutus. The sequence goes on from NC_139143.1 coordinate 174,473,329, forward strand.
GGAGGCCTCCCGCCCTGGGGGGGCCCATGGAGCGATTGAAAAGAAAAGCTGTTACCTCAGAGTGACGCTAGTGGGGCCGCCCGTGTCGTTAGGAGAGTTGTGACTGTGTTGTTTTTACGAGTTTACGAGTTACGGAGATCGGCCCTGACGTAGCCGAGCTATGCAGTATGAGTGAAATCTGCATTCTGGCCCTGCTCTCGGCTTTCCGTCCCGTCTCCGCACAACTCCTTAGCTTTGGGGAGAAGCTGGAACTGTGGTTTAGATGAATTTCGGTTTCGGCTGCCGGGTCCCCACGCTAGCGGGCAGGAAGCCGAGGAGAAACGTGGCCCCCGGACAGAGCCTGACGGAGAAGCGGCCTGCCTCCAGGCCTCGGGGCCCTCGGAGCCCTCGGCCTCCGCCTCGGTGGCCCAGCTCTGCCTCCCCAGCGCCCTGCTCCGGCAGCGAGGGCTCCGGCATCGGATGCCTTCTGCCAGACTTGCCCTAAGCGCTCTCTTTTTCTCTGAGAGGGAGCATGTGACCGTTCTCTGACCATCTTTTGTAAAATACCCCCCACCACACACGCACACGCACACGCAAGCACTCTAGCCTCCCTTTCCTGCTTTTTGTTCATCGCGCTCATCTTGAAACTATGTGTTTACACTTGTGGAATACCAACTGCCTCCTAACAACGTCATAGATTTCCAGCTCAGATCTCTCTCCCGAGCTTCAAACATGTATCGGCAGCGTCCTCCTGGACGTTTCCACTTGGATAGATGGCTCCTGGTTCCTCCTCCTGTCTCCCGAACACCCTCCACCCCGCCAAAAACCGACCCGCTCCTCCCAAAGTCTTTCCTGCCTCGGTTGATGGCAGTATCTTTCCTTTTCTTTAAGACACAAGCCTTGGTTTCGTTCTTGACTCCTCTTGCTCTTATATCCCAGTTCCAAACTGTCAAGAACCCGTTCTGCTATCATCCTGCTTCAAAGCACTGTCATCTTTGGCCTGAACTTCTGCCCTGGGCTCCTAACTGGTCTCCCTGCTTCTGCTCTTGCCACTCAGCATCTATTCTAAATGCAGCAGAGTGATCCCGTTAGAAAACCTTAGGCGTATCATTCTTAAGCTCAAAACCTCCCTATTAATAGTCCCTTATTTTTCTCAGAGCAAAAGTGGAATCCGACCTGATGCTCCCCTATTTCTTCTTTGATCTCATCTAGTACCCTAACACTGGTCACTGCTTGAACTTCTTAAGCTAGCTCCTGCCTCAAGACCTTTGTAGTGGTAACTTTTGCTCTTCCCCCCAGATAGCTACTTGCAAATTTCAAGGTTTTACTCAAGTATCACCTACTCAATGAGGCTACCCTGACTGCCCCATTGGAAATTGCTCACATACTCTCTCTACATCCCTGATGTGTCTCTCTCTCTCTCTCTCTTTTTTTTTTTTTTTTGGCTGCGTTGGGTCTTAGTTGTGGCACACACCATCTTTTTGTTGTGGCTCGGGGGCTCTTCCTTGCGGTGCGTGGGCTTCTCTCTCGTTGCGTTGAGCAGGCTCCAGAGCGCGTGGGCTCTGTAGTTGCCGCACACGGGCTTAGTTGCCCCATGGCACGTGGGATCTTAGTTCCCTGACCAGTGATTGAACCCGCGTCCCCTGCATTGGAATGCAGATTCTAAACCATTGGACCACCAAGGAAGTCCCCCACTGATGTCGCTTAATCTACTGTTTTTCCCCATAGCATTTATCACCTTCTAGTATTTGTTTACCTATTTTTAATGTGTTTATTATCTGTTCCCCACACTAGAATGTAAGCTCCATAAAGTCAGGGCGTCTGTCTTTTTTGTACACTGATATGGCCCTAGCACCTAGAACAGTGTCTGGCACATAGCACAGGCTCAAATAAATTTTGCTGAATGAACAAAAGCTTTGCCAGAGGGTCGAAGATGGGGAAGTAACTGGTTTCCACATAACAAGCCAGTTAACCAGATGGGACTATGAAATCACAATGCACATCTTATTACTATTCTCAATGATTCTGGTTAGTCATTCTGTTTTATCCTTCCTTCACTGTTTCTGTTCTTTTGCTGCCAATCTTGTAAATGCTGGTTTTCTTTCTGGTTCTGTCATTGACTCTTTTGTCATTTCCCTCAAAAAAGGTGACCTATCCGTCCTCTCTTGGCTTCAATTACCTTTTGTCTCTCAAACCTGTATATATCAGGCACAGGTCTGCCCCAGACCTATATTTTCAACTTCCTGCTGACATTCGCTTGGATGTCTGTAGGCACCTCCAACTGAATTCATCTACCCGTCTCACCCTCTTTTCCCATTCTCAATGAGTGAGCACACATTTCTCCTTGGCATCGTTCTTCTCTTCACACTCTATAACCATCACATCTTGCCTTTTCACCTCAGTCAACTTCTTTCTGGCCCCGTTGCCTCTTGAATTCAGGCAATTTGGATTATTGTCTGGATCACTGCACTGACCTATTAACCATTTCCCCTGCCTTCAGGGTTGATGTCTCCATCCTATATCCAGAGTGATTTTCCAAGATGATAATCTTGATTCTTTCACTCCCTTGTTTAAAACTCATCGGTGGCTTCTCAGTTGTCCTCCAGATAAAGCCCAAACTAGTTACTGTGACTTACAAAGTCCTTTATGATTTGTCTGCTGCTCCCTTCTCCAGACTCATCTCCTGAGTTAATCTGCTCCCTCTCCCCGTGTCTCACTTCTTTTTTTTTTTTTTTTGCTTTAAGCTTTAATTAAATATCACCTATTTCTGTGATAGCAACATCTATATAAATAACATGAGGCCAATAAAATTGCATAGGATTCTGAAAGTCAAACTAGTCTCTATCTCCCCAGTATTGTCACAACACTAAGAAGCCAAAAGGAGAAGAAACATAGTGTCAGGAGCAATTTGTTTTGTACATCTCACATGGTACAGTTTGTAATAGGTTTATGGAAAAGTCAGGTTGCCCTTCTTTTTTTTTTTTTTTTTTTTTTTGCCGTATGCGGGCCTCTCACTGTTGTGGCCTCTCCCATTGCGGAGCACAGGGTCCAGACGCGCAGGCTCAGCGGCCATGGCTCATGGGCCCCCAGGCGCTCCGCGGCATGTGGGATCTTCCCGGACCGGGGCACGAACCCGTGTCCCCTGCATCGGCAGGCGGACTCTCAACCACTGCACCACCAGGGAAGCCCGCCCTTCTTTTTTTTTGACATTTGTTTTCTTTTATCAACATAGATGTCGGTTGCTTTTTTTTTTATACAGCAGGTTCTTATCATCAATTTTATACACATCAGTATATACATGTCAATCCCAATCGCCCAATTCATCACACCACCATCCCCACCCCCACGTCATGTCTCACTTCTAAACTGCAGCCACACTGAACTACAGACACTAGTCTAATGATGAACAGGTGAGGTTTCAAAAGTCAGTTTTTTGTCTGTACATTGGTAAGCCAAAAGAGACTAAGAAGTGACTCAAATGTCACATCCTCAGGTGAGACTTTCCTGAGCAGCCTTCCAGAAAACAGCAGAACCCTTGCCACCACCCATCCTACCTTGCTTTATTTTTTCTTCATAGTACCTGACATTGTTATCTATTTTGTTTACATGCTTACTGTCTTTGCCCTCTTAAAAAAAAAAAAAAGCTCTATGAGGGCAAAAATCTTGGCCATCTTGTTCACCATCAAAGCCTTAGTGTCTGAACAGTATCTAGCACATTCTTGGAGGTCCATAAATATTTGTTGAATGAATGTATGAGTGAGAGTCTAAGGCTCAGTCACCAAAAGCATTTCTACCAATGAGTGAGTCTGGTCTTTGAAATATAACCATTGATTCTCTAAGGAAAAGTTCACATTGAAAAATCTGCTGAGGCAGAGAAGGCTCCTCCCTAGAGGTGCAGTGGAGAACTACAATACTTGGCAGTGAAGGTATTTGCAGACACCATCTCCTGTAAACTCTGATTCTGTGCAGATCAAAATGGGCCTTAAAGCCAAGAAGCCATCCCCAGGATGGCTCTTTGCTATACCTGGTCTTTAAGTCCTCAAACTGAACTTCAAAAAGCTAATAGGCATCCAGCCTTGCTGCTGATCCTCTAGGCATAGGCTCCATTTCCTCTACTGCTTTTCCTCATTGCTTGTTGATTGCTGTTAATGGTATAGGGGTTTCATTTGTTGCCTATTGTCCCTGTCCTCTAGACTCACTCCTACTGAAAATACATTCACCGCTGTGCTCAAAGACACTTTCCAGAGTAAAATGTATCAGCTTTTATCCATCAGTCATTTTTATCTCAGTTATGAGATTATTTTAGTCTATAGCTTGTTTGGTAAATTTGTTTCATTTTGAGATTGATGAAGAAATGTTTTGGGAATAAAGGAAAATAAAAGCTTAGTTGAATTTATCAATAATAGATCAAGCTGTCAAACTATAAGAAGATTTCTGTTTGTGTTTGCATATATAAATATCTAACGTAAAAGACATAGAAATAGCAACCTGGGGTTTTCTGAACCTCACACTTTCCTAGTCTAATAGCAAGGCTCACTAGATGGCGATCTACCCTTTCAGGATAATATACCTCTTTGGCCAGGACTTGTTTCTAGAAATAAGTAAACTATCACAAAGACATATGGTTTGATTTATTGTTTTTTACTGAGCCCTTACTCTGTGCTCAGCATGGTATTCTTAGATATAGTAAGAGATACAAAGGAAGTTTAAGACAGTCCTCAGAGAACTTATAGCCAGAAAGATAACAGCAACAGGCAAAGAAGAAAACTGTAACTGTCTGCTTTCTAGCCGTTAGAAGCACCCCCACAGATACTATGTTCAGACATTGTGTTGGCACATTTTTAAAAGAAGGGCTTGAAGAACAACAGAAGTGTCCATCAGATGGGAAATAGGAGCCATAATTAGGAGAATTCTCTTTCCCATCTATGTTTTCTTGTGTTTCGATGACAGTATCTTTCTTTTATGTAGGGCCTCGAAATAATAGCATTTACCCTTTTGTGGGGCATACTATGTCAGCCTTCATGTTAATGCTTTAAACGCCTTAGATAACTCAGTCCTCGCACTAATACCTAGTAGGTTGTTATGGGCTGAATTTTGTCCTCCCAAAATTCAATGTTAGAGTCCTAACCCCGGGTACCTCATAATGTGATTGTATTTGGAGATAGGGTCTTTAAAGAGATAATTAAGTTAAAATGAGGTCATTAGGTGGGCCTTAATCCAATACCATTGGTGCCCTTATAAGAGGAAATTAGGACACAGACACATATAGAAAGAAGAACATGTGGCCATCTACAAGCCAAGGAGAGAGGTTTCAGAAGAAACCAACCCTGCCAACACCTTGGTCTCAGACTTCTAGCCTCCAGAATTCAAGAAAAAAAATGTCTGTTGTTTAAATCAACCAGCCTGTGTTACTTTGTTGGAGCAGCCCTCACAAGCTAATGCAGAGGTATTATCTCCATTCTAGAGATGAGTAAAGTGAGACTGAGGAAGGAGAAGTTAGTTGTCGAAAATCACACAGCCAGCATATAACAGAACTCAAGTTCAGGGTTTGGTTTATCGCTGAGGGCTGAGACCACAACATTACAAAGGACTTGACACTGAGGGAGGGAATGTAGACAGACCTTATCCTACCGGTCAGTGAGTAAGCAAACAAGCCTCCTCAGTCTGGTCAGTGAATGCCTCCCAGTCTCACCCAGGTGAGAGGAAGGGAAAGCCACAGAGGCCTGGCTCAACTTCCTTCACCTTTGGGCTCAGAACTCTTCTGGCCGTGGTGGCCATAAGTGGTCAGTGATGCAAATCATCCTTGACTTCATTTAAAATGAGCCACAACTCCTGTCATTCTAAGAGGTCTTTCTTTTTTCTCTTTATCCCCCATACCCAAATTCCCTGGCTGGGCAGGGTCCTTATCACATTGTCTTGTAAATGTAGGGCTGGCTAGAAGACAGACACAGGGAAGTCAGCAAATATAAATTTGGATCACACACCTTCCCTTTCGGCCTTGGGGAATGCCTGAGGGGTTGTGGTCCAGTGACCCATGGGCAATGGATAAAGACATTTAGGCCAGGTGTAGAGTGTATGAATTATGACTTGACCCACTGCTTACATCCCAAGGAGGGTCACCGTGTCATCAACAAATCAGGATTGTCTAACTTAAACGAACCTACAACCAGATGAGTGGGGGTGGTAGAGCCAGCATGTGCACTAATCATATCTAGACACCTACTCCCACAGTAGGAGTGCCTGTCATTCCTCCACTCTTCTAAGGTCCAGGCAGCAGCTGGAAAAAGGCTGAGGAGCTTCCATACCTGCAAGGCAACTCATGGACCATCACAGGCACCCAAAATAGGTTGAGATGCTATGGGCTTCAACCTCACGCCAAAGAAGTATGTGTAAATGTAAAGTGAATTAATAGAAATGTTAGTCTAGAATAGGTAGATTAGACATTTTATATTGGAAAGTCTTTTGTTATATTAAATAATCCTATAATAAAAAATATAAAATTTTTAAAAGGCTATCTCTGGTTTGTTTCTATTTCTTATATAAAGCCAACTAAGTGAATACAAAACAATTCACTGCACAGACACTCTGTGGTTTGACACCCTAGAGTTGTTCTTTCCTAGAGGCTTAATTTTTATTTCCTGAACATTTAAGAGACACACCTGGACTGTTCTTCCTGCTTCACCCCAAGCTCCTCAAGATGGTGAATCTGGGCAGCCTGATTAAAAAAATGTAGATTCTTGGGCCTCACCCCCAGAGTTGTGATCTCTGTGGAAGGCAGGAATCTGCATTTTGAATAAACATCCCCAGGAAATTCTGATAGGGAATCTTACTTTGGGAAACACCGTTTTGATTTTTCACTAAGAAGACCCTGAGAGCTGATTCTTAAAGCCAGAATCCTCTGCTTTAGACTCTCAGGATAATTTATGTCCCATTACCAGTTTTCCCCTGGTAAATCTTTGCAGAGCTCCACAACGATAGGCCAGTGCTTACTATATCCTCCAGAGGCTCCTTCTACATATAGTCCAACCCTCACCCTCCCACAGCTGTCTCTTCTTGTGGAGTAAACATAATTTCTCCAGGGTGGCTCTGGAGGGACTGCGGAGCCATCAAAGCCCCCTGTCTCAAACCTCAGAGAAGCCTGGGGGCCTCTGACCCAGATAATGGACCCCTCACAGTTGCAGACCACTGCCAAATACCCCCTTTCAGTTGTGACTGGAAAACTGTGTCCACCTCTTGGTGAGTATAGAGCCAAAAGGCACAACAAAGCCAAAGATCAGAAGAAAGGATTTGCTACTTGCAGCAAGTAAGGAGAACACACTGGGGATCTTTCCTAAAGCAGCATCTCCCAGAACAGTAAAGTTGGGGGAGTTTTAAGCTGAGGGTACATGCATATTTATGAAGGGGCTTGGACAGTTGACAGAGTCCAAACTTTAGTTGATTGAAGTCACCAGGGTCAGAAAAGGTCAACATCATCGTCCCTTAGGTTCCGGTTGATCTGGTGGTTGAGCGCTTCAGGCTAACCTTTACCACTGAAAGACAACTGGGAATCTTCACAACTGATATGTTATCTTTGCTATTGTTACTTCTCTTGCCTGATAGCAGGTAATGTTTCTGCATTCTTTTGTTCCCTTAATATCATTAATTACTGAGACCTGTTCAAGGGCAAGCATTGTAGCCAGGATTAGATCACAAATGGCTTAAACCAAAAATGGCTTCTCTTGGGCTTCCCTGGTGGCGCAGTGGTTGAGAGTCCGCCTGCCGATACAGGGGACACGGGTTCGTGCCCCGGTCTGGGAAGATCCTACATGCCGCGGAGCGGCTGGTCCCATGAGCCATGGCCACTGAGCCTGCGCGTCCGGAGCCTGTGCTCCGCAACGGGAGAGGCCACAACAGTGAGAGGCCCACGTACCGCAAAAAAAAAAAAAAAAAAGGCTTCTCTTATGTCAAGAAAGCCATGCTTCGTTCTGTTTCTCCAGGGAGCCCCTACCGTATCTGCTTACATAACCAAAGCCCCCCAAAGTTTGGGGCAATCTGCTGTTGGTCCCTGACAAGGACCATTGCTAGCTGTGGGAAATGCAAGAGATGAACTGTAGGAATAAAGTGGTCCCCAATTTGACCTGCCACAAGCCCAAGCTGCCTCTGGATTTTCCTGATAAGGAGGGGTTACCTGCTATTCTTCAGGACCTAGTTTATCAGGGTCTGGTCTTCTACTAAAGTTTGGGGCATCACTATTGTAAGGCCAACTGACCCGAGGCAGGGGAACACAATCAGATTCACAGGTTGCATCAGACCGAAATTCTCTGGACCACCCAGTTCCAGAAACTGCCCTGGAGACATTCCGGACCACCCAGTTCCAGGAACTGACCTGGGGACTTTGAACCCAGCCCAGCCTTCCCACCTTTCGAGGGGCGTGACTAACGGTCCCCCAGGATACCCGAAAAGACCACCAAATAAGGAATACCCTGCGCCCTCCCAGATTCACCACACCCCTTTCCCTTCTTCCCCTATAAAGTCTTGCCCAACCCTCGCCCGGGTGCGACTTCTCTGGCCCCATTCTCTCGGACCAGTGAACCTCGCCCGGGAGCGCTCCCTAATAAAGCTCACTTGAAGCTTTCCTCTGTTTCGCGGTGCCGTTTGTTAAGATCCGACCTTACAACTATCAGCTCTCTAAGAACGGGTGTCTCAAGTCTGAGCTCCGCTTGACAGTCTTGTTTCTGGGAATATTACCCCCAAACTGGGTTTGCCTCTTGGTGGGTGTCAAGCCAATAGACACAACCAAGCCAAAGGTTGGGAGAAGGAGGGATTTATTATTACTTGCAGCAAGTAAGGAGAACACCGGGGATCTTGCCCAAAGCCGTGGCTCCCGAAACAGCAAAATTGGGGAAGTTTTTTGTTTGTTTGTTTGTTTTTTAATTGGTGAACCAGATATTTGCATGTTTGATCACATAAAGAAAATATCCATATAGTTAAAAAATGTTATCAGTTGTATAGTATAGATGCTATATAACAAATGTCTACGGGGTTCATCTGAAATTCTTTAACACTACGGACAGAATATAAACCCAAGTTAGGGTGAAAGATACTCTTTCCGCAAGCACTTATGCACATCTTTTAAGATCGTCTAGGACAAGTTTGTAACAATGATAATAATACCAAGAATAACGATGATGGTGGTAACAGCTCACATTTATTGAGTTTTTAGCATATGTCAGAGCTGTTCTAAGTATTTTACATGAATTTATTTAATCCTTACACCAACGTTATGAAGTTAGAACCGTTACCTTCAAAACTGGGGAAGTTTTAAGCTAAGGGTATATTCATATTCGTGAGGGGGCTTGAGTAGAGGAGAACTCAGCATAGAATTGGGGCAAAGGTTAACAGAGTCCAAGCTTTAGTTGATTAAAGTCAGGAGGATCAACATCACCCATCCTCCATGTGGGTGGGGACCTTACTTCCTGCAGAACTCAAAGATATATTATTATATATAAGATCATTAATTACTGAGACCTGTTCAAGGGCAAGCACTGCAGCCAGGCTTAGATCACAAAATGGCTTAGGCCAAAATGGGTTCTTATGTTGAGAAAGCCATTCCTGGTTTTCTTTCTCCAGGGACCCCCTAACCTAATCTGCTTACAAACGTTGCCTTGAAGTTCAGGGTTATTTCTCCAGGATATCTGAACCTCTAGAAATATTCTACCACATTGATAGATGGTCCTCTGTGATCACTCTGGTGTGAACTGAAGGCAGATCACTTTCCCCCCTGCCCCCCCCCCCCGGACATTTGTGAATCCAAACATGTGTATTGTGTCTGCCATAAACTTCTGACTTGTGATGCCATCTTCCTGGGAAAGGGAAGTGTTTGAAGCTTTGATTCACAAAAATTGGGTGGGAAAGAAGGGTTGAGTCCTATTTAGATCTCTTGGGTTGTTATGAAGGTTGCTAAAGAAAATTGGGTTTTATAGATAATTTAGTTAATAGCATATGTTCCAAGGGAAAAGGCTTTTTAGTGGGCCAAATAAAAAAATTTGCTCCAGGGACTTCCCAGTGGTTAAGACTCTGTGGTTCCAATGCAGGGGGTGAAGTTCCATCACTGGTTGAGGAATAAGATCCTACATGGCCAAAAGATTAAAAAAAAAATTGCTCCATTATGGAAAAAATAAAATGGATAGACAATCATTGTTTGATCAGATAAAGAAAAAAGGATTTCTAGACTCTCGGTAGAAGATGCTCAGACTCTTAGATAGAAGTCAGTTGGGTAGGTGAGTAGTTAGTTTCCAGAATAAGTCTTAATCCCATTAAAATTCATCAGAAACTTGTTTTAAACATTTTATCAGAAATTTTGCTTTTGTTTTTCCTAGAGGAAAGCTGTGAATTAGATCCCACAGAAGCATTTTTCCCTAGATCAAGTTTGGGACAATTTATCTTTTACTATGATTAAATAAGTTTATATTTCTAAAATGTTTAACATAGTCCTTGGTATATACAAAACTTTAGAAGTCTTTGAGAGAGAGAAGAGGAAGAGAAAGAGAGAAGAAAAGAAGAAAGAGAGAGTTATTAGAAGCTACATATCTCTCTTTTTAAGCCTTAGCGCTTAACTCTTGTTAAGAAAAACTTCAAAATTTGGAAATAGGCTAAAAGGAATTATTGCATTTCTTTTTAATATTCTGGGGTATTGCCTAGCAGGTCCTATCAGTGATTATCCAGTTCTTTAGAGGAGTGTACTTTCATTTCATTTATTATTTACTATTGATTAAAACATGTAAAAACTCTGAAAGCCTAGATGTTAATTTGTAGAAGACTGAGAGCAATGCAAATGCTTTTTGTCCAATGGCAATACAAAAAAAATTTTACCAGAAAAGATAGCCACAAAGATTATGGTTTTATTGCCCTTTGGGCATTAATTTGTTTTCCTTTTTTTCCCTGATTTTCAGTCTTTCATTCTCTTTGTTGAGATGATATCCACTGATCTGTTTTTTTTGTTTTGTTTTGTTTTGTTTTTTCCCCCTGGCCACACCACACAGCATGCAGGATTTCAGTTCCCCGACCAGGGATTGAACCCAGGCCACAGCTGTGAAAGTCCGGAATCCTAACCACTAGGCCACCATGGAACTCCCATCCATTGATCTGTTTCTAAGTTCACTGATCATTTCCTTGGTTGTATCCAACCTAATGTTGATCACATCCAAAGCATTTTTGATTGTGGATACTGTATTTTCAGTTTGGGGATTTCCATTCTTTCTTTTTCTTTTTTTTATAGTTTCCAAATCGCTCCTGAAATTTCCTATGTCTTCAGTCACTATGTATATCTTCTCCTGTAGACTCTAACAAATTTACCAATTTTATCTCAAATTCTTTGTCTGCTAGCTCCAATGTCTGGGTCATTTGTGGGTATCTTTATATTGACTGATCTTTCTCTTTATTACAGGTCACAGTTTCCTGTTTTGTTGAATGTCTAATAATTTTATTATGTATTTGACATTGTGGATGATATGTCATAGAAACTGTATTCTGTTATCTTCCTCTGAAGAATGTTGTTTTATTCTAGCAGGCAGTTAAATTACTGACAGATCACTTTGACCATGCTTTGTTAGGCAGGTACATTTCAGGAATTGGGGTGTCACAAAGAAAGGAGAGAAATTATAGGGCAAAAATAAGTTTTTGAAGAAATACTAGCCAAAAATTTGGTTTAAAAAACAGTACCCAAAGATCCAGGTAGCTCAACAAAACTTAAGGAGGATAAAGTCAAAGAAAACCACACCTAGGCACATCATTATCAAATTGTTGAAAATCAAAAATAAAGAGAAAATATTTAAAGCAGCAAGAGAAAATAGTTGCATTGCAAATAGGGGAGCAATGGTAAGAATGACAACTGATTTCTTATTGGATTGGAAGCTAGCAGATGATGGAACTACATATTTAAAGGGCTGGAGAAAAAAGAAAAGTCAACCTAGAATTCTATATCTAGTAAAAATATTTTTCAAAACTGAGGGTGAAATCAAGATGTTTTCTGATAAATCAAAGCTGAACCGATTTTTCACCAGCAGACACTCACCACAAGAAATTCTAAAGGAAATTAAATAGGTTGAAAAGGAGTGATAACAATTGGAAATTTAGATCTATAGAAAGGAAGGAAGGGGGGCTGAGTTCCCTCCCTGTTGGTTGTTTGGCCTGGGGTGACTCAGCACTGGAACCCACAGGGTCCTTGGTGGGGCTGGTGGTGGACTCCAGGAGGGCTCAGGCCAGGGAGTGCTTCCCAGAACTTCTGCTGCCAGTGTCCTTGTCCCTGCAGTGAGCCACAGCTGACCCCTGCCTCTGCAGGAGACCCTCCAACACTAGCAGGTGATAAGAATGGAGGTGAGCCTGATGATGCTGAACTGGTAAGGCTCAGTAAGAGGCTGGTGGAGAATGAGGTGCTCAAGGCTGTCCAGCAGTATCTGGAAGAAACACAGAATAAAACAAGCCAGGGGATGGGAGCTCTGGGAAAACTGAAGAGGCTGATAAGAATGACACTGACAGTGGCAATAACAGGAAATGAGACCTGAAGGCAGGCAGGCCCCGGCCGTGAGACGCATCCGTGAGAAGCATCCGTGAGAAGCATCCCTGCTCCCTCTGCCCAGTCAATGGGCTAATCTGCATTGTGCTGTTTAAGTGTGTGTCTCTTGTCCAATCTGTGGAGATTGCCTAATGCTTTCATGATTGATGTGTTTGCATTCCTGAAACACAACAGAAGAAAAATGGAGTGCTGGGACTATCAGAGGAAATTAATTTATGAAGGAAGAATGGCACTGGTTTCAGTTGCCCTCAGCCGGGGCTGTGGGAGAGAGGAGTTTGTGTTATGCTTCGTGGACTCAAATTAAAGGCCATGGAAGGAGCCTTGCTGTAAATGGAATACTGCCATTTATATTGCTTAGCAGGGCTTTTGACTACTTTATCTGAGGCCAAAACATACACAGAGCTAACGAGTGCTACGATTAAAATGATCTCTGTTGAAATTATTATCCATATAGTTAGTCCATAATGTTTCATGTTTGTCCTCTGTGGGCTGTTGCTATGCAGTGATCTTGTTTCATGTAAATGATATATTTTTGGTGAAATGCAACCTTTTCTATAAATGTGGGCAGCATTTAAAGGTTTCTTTTTAACCCTCTTTTGATAAGTCGGTGTGCCATATTGAATGTTTTTCATTGGCATTTGCACATAAAATGTATCATATAATTTTTTTCCCATAGGCCAGAAACCTATTGGAATCCAGGACTTAATTAGTGAAGCTTTGTGCGAGAGAGGATGGGTCTGCAGTCCAAAGTGAAACAGATAAAGGAACTTTTATTAAAGCCTGAGACTCAGGCCAAAACTAGGAAGGAGCTTTTTGAAGGAAGTTTCATTAACAACAGTAATGAAGGAAATGATGTTGATTTCAGCGCAATTTTGGCCTAAGCTCTACATTGCTATTGTGGTACCAGAGTTTATGATGTCTTTTCAGCTCATTAAATAGCTCTTTGGTAAATATCGAAGAAGTGTTCTGATAGAGTCTGCACAACAGCAAACCAACACTGGTAAGGAATTAACAATTTCTTACCAAAGAAAACTGATTCTGCACTGTTATTTTTAAGCTGAATTTGTGTTTTAGAATGTTTATCTCTATAATATCGAAATTCATTTTATAGAAAGGACTTCTTAATTAGCCATTGTGAGATGTTCGTTGGTTCTTTGCAAATAAAATATACAGACCGTGGAAAATCATTTACAGACCAAAAAAACCAGTATTTTAAGGGTAACTTGTCTCCTGTTGACATGATTTTTGTTGTTGTTAAATCAAAAGAAGCCTTGTTCACATGTATCTATGCCTAGTGTTACTTTTAATGAGACTTTGAATGTTTATTGATCACCAGTACTTGAATGAACATTTTTAAATATAATTATTGCAATCACTGGTTAAGAATGTTTTATAATGTCCATATGTGTTATTTTTCAATGATCAAAATGTAATTTGCTTTTTCATTTCTTAATGAATGTTTGGGATTTTTATTTTCTACTTTTCAGAAGATAAGCCCCAGGTCTTACTGTATCCCTCACAATCTGAATTTGTTTGCACTGGTTCATTTCTAAAGAAAATTCTTGAAAAATTTCCCTCCCATATGATAATCACTGGTAACAGCTTTTCTATAGTCAGTGTAAAATTACTGCTACTAAGAGATCATAATGGAGGGTGAAATTATTAGAGATCAAATATGTAATCATTTCAAAGATAAAATCCAGTTTACTCATGGATTTTAGCTATTTTTTCACTGGGTAAATTATGCTACATTTATTTATAAATGAGTTTATGCATTTTCATGCCTCCTAATAAATGTATTGTTTTCCCGTAAAAAAAAAAAAGAAAAAAAAAAAAAAAGGAGAGGAAGGAAGGAAGAACAATGGGAATGGTAAATAAGTGGATGAATATTTAAAAATACAACTTTTTGTTCTTTTCTTAAATTTCTTGAATGTCAATTGGCTTTAAGGCAAAACTAATAACAGTGTAAGTTGGGATTTTTTTTTAACACATGTAGACATAAAATATGTGGCAACGACACAAAGGACAGTAGGGGTGTAAGTGGAATTATACCATTGTAAAGATGTCAGTTTTCTCCAAACAGATTTATTTTTATTGTCCATTACCCAATAAAAATCCAAACAGAAGTTTTGAGGAAATTGCAAGCTGATTCCATTATTTTTATGAAGACAAATGTCCAAAAATAGCCACTGCTAAAGAGCAGTTTAAGGTGGGAGGACTTGACCTCCTGTATTAGTTAAGAAAATGCAGTATCTTAAATGAAGTAAGTCAGAAAGAGAAAGACAAATACCATATGATATCACTTATATGTGGAAACTAAAATATGACACAAATGAACTAATCTATGAAACAGAAACAGACTCACAGACATGTAGAACAGACTTGTGGTTGCCAAGGGGGAAGGGGCATGGGAGAGGGATGGATTGGGAGTTTGAGATTAGCAAATGCAAACTATTATATACAGGATGGATAAACAACGAGGTCCTACTGTATAGCACAGGAAACTATATTCAATATACTGTAATAATCCATAATGGAAAAGAATGTAAAAAAGAATGTATATATATGTATAACTGAATCACTTTTCTGTACAGCAGAAATTAACACATTGTAAATCAACTATACTTCAATAAAAGAAATTTAGAAAAAACAACAAAAAAACCAACAACATAAAAGCAAACATATTGACAAACTCACCAAAGAAAACAATAGCATAGAAAAAGCCCCACATGTATATGAAAATTTGACATAAGATAGAGGCAGCTTTGCAGATATTAGAGAAAGGATGAGTGACACCGAGGCAACTGGTTATGCATATAGAAAAAATGAAATTGGATTCATACTTCACCCTACACATAAAAGTTCATTCCTAATGATTAAAAACTTTCATGTGAAAGGCAAAACTTAAAAAAAAAAAAAGCTTCAAGAACATATCTTTAAGGCCTAAGGATAGGAAAGATTTCCTTAAACAAGATACAAAAAACCTGCTAACTATAAGATAAAAATATGAATAAATTTGACTACATTAAGTAAAAAGTGTTTGTTCATCAAAAGATACCACAAAGATGGGACTCCTCTGGCAGTCCAGTGGTTAAGACTCTGCACTCCCAATACAGGGGGCACGGGTCTGATCCTTGGTCAGGGAACTAAGATCCCACATGCCACATGGTGTGGCCTAAAAAAAAAAAAAAAGATATCATGAAGGGAGTCAAAACACAAGTTGTAAACTGGCAAACTGGGAGAAGATATTTGCAACAAAATTATTGAAACTGAGAAAAGATTAACATCTAGAATAGATACTGTTACAAACTACCATAAACAAGAAAAAGACACACAACCCAATGCAAAGATGGGCAAAGACTTGAGCCAGCATTTCACAGAACTTATCAACATATGACAAGATGCTCAACCTCTCTAGAAATCTAGGAAATGCAAATTAAGATCACAAGGTACCAGTTTACATCTACTAGACTACTCAAAATTATGAAGTCTAGTGATACAAAGTGTTGAAGATGTGGATTAAACAGAACTCTCATGTACTGCTGGTGGAAGAGGAAATTTTACAAACACTTTAGAAAATAAGTTGGCATTATTGAATAAAATTAAAGATGTGCAAACCTTATGACCCAGCATTTCTACTCCAAACAATTGTATGCATGTACCAAGAGATATGTATAAAATATTCATAGCAGGGCTTCCCTGGTGGCGCAGTGGTTGAGAATCTGCCTGCCAATGCAGGGGACACGGGTTCGAGCCCTGGTCTGGGAAGATCCCACATGCCGCGGAGCAACTAGGCCCGTGAGCCACAACTACTGAGCCTGCGCGTCTGGAGCTTGTGCTCCACAACAAGAGAGGCCGCGATAGTGAGAGGCCCGCGCACCGCGATGAAGAGTGGCCCCCGCTTGCCACAACTAGAGAAAGCCCTCGCACAGAAACGAAGACCCAACACAGCCAAAAATAAATAAAATAAAAATAGATCTCCTTAAAGTGGAAAGAATCACCCTATGAATAATGTTATCGTGAATATCATGCTAACAATTGAATAATTATTCCAATAAAATATTTAAAAAAAAAATATTCATAGCAATATCCTTTCTACTGGCAAAAACTTGGAGGTAAACCTAAATGTCTGTCATCAGGATAATGGGTAGATTGTAACATGTTTCCAAAGTGGAATATCATGCAGAAAGAAACAGAATTAGGTACTGCTACATGCAACAAAATAGATGAAACAGAAATATAAAGTTGAGTGAAAAAAAGAAGTTGCAGAAGACTATGCACACTATAAGCTCATTTATGAAAAGCTGAAAAAAAACTAGCAAAACTAAACAATGTATTATTTTAGGGAAGCACACATTTATGACAAATTTATTTTTTTATTTTTTTATTTTTTTTAACATCTTTATTGGAGTATAATTGCTTTACAATGGTATGTTAGTTTCAGCTTCACAACAAAATGAATCAGTTACATATATACATATATTCCCATATCTCTTCCCGCTTGCGTCTCCCTCCCTCCCACCCTCCCTATCCCACCCCTCCAGGCGGTCACAAAGCACCGAGCTGATCTCTCTGTGCTATGCGGCTGCTTCCCACTAGCTATCTACCTTACGTTTGGTAGTGTATATATGTCCATGCCTCTTTATCGCTTTGTCACCGTTTACCCTTCCCCCTCCCCATAGCCTCAAGTCCATTCTCTAGTAAGTCTGTGTCTTTATTCCTGTTTCACCCCTAGGTTTTTCATGACTTTTTTTTTTTTTAAATTCCATATATATGTGTTAGCATACGGTATTTGTCTCTCTCTTTCTGACTTACTTCACTCTGTATGACAGACTCTAGGTTTATCCACCTCATTACAAATAGCTCAATTTCGTCTCTTTTTATGGCTGAGTAATATTCCATTGTATATATGTGCCACATCTTCTTTATCCATTCATCCGATGATGGACACTTAGGTTGTTTCCATCTCCGGGCTATTGTAAATAGAGCTGCAATGAACATTTTGGTACATGACTCTTTTTGAATTATGGTTTTCTCAGGGTATATGCCCAGTAGTGGGATTGCTGGGTCATATGGTAGTTCTATTTGTAGCTTTTTAAGGAACCTCCATACTGTTCTCCACAGTGGCTGTATCAATTTACATTCCCACCAACAGTGTAAGAGGGTTCCCTTTTCTCCACATCCTCTCCAGCATTTATTGTTTCTAGATTTTTTGATGTTGGCCATTCTGACTGGTGTGAGATGATATCTCATTGTAGTTTTGATTTGCATTTCTCTCATGATTAGTGATGTTGAGCATTCTTTCATGTGTTTGTTGGCACTCTGTATATCTTCTTTGGAGAAATGTCTATTTAGGTCTTCTGCCCATTTTTGGATTGGGTTGTTTGTTTTTTTGTTATTAAGCTGCATGAGCTGCTTATAAATTTTGGAGATCAATCCTTTGTCAGTTGCTTCATTTGCAAATATTTTCTCCCATTCTGAGGGTTGTCTTTTGGTCTTCTTTATGGTTTCCTTTGCTGCGCAAAAGCTTTTAAGTTTCATTAGGTCCCATTTGTTTACTCTTGTTTTTATTTCCATTTCTCTAGGAGGTGGGTCAAAAAGGACCTTGCTGTGATTTATGTCATAGAGTGTTCTGCCTATGTTTTCCTCTAAGAGTTTGATAGTTTCTGGCCTTACATTTAGGTCTTTAATCCATTTTGAGCTTATTTTTGTGTATGGTGTTAGGGAGTGATCTAATTTCATACTTTTACATGTAGCTGTCCAGTTTTCCCAGCACCACTTATTGAATAGGCTGTCCTTTCTCCACTGTACATTTCTGCCTCCTTTGTCAAAGATAAGGTGACCGACAAATTTATTTTTAAAATGAGGAACATTCAGGAAAATGGTTCCCTGGTGCGGGGTGGGTGAGAATAGAGAATATGATAGGGAAAGAACACAGAGGTAGATTATTAAACAGCACTGGTAATGCTCCAACTCGAGTTGAGTTAGAGTGGTTCAGAGCCATTTTTTAAAATGTTACATATTTTATTTGGTATTTTACAAATACAACACAATGTGGGGGAGAAAAACTCCTGGCAAAATGGTTAGATCGTTGAACTCAATAGCTGGGATGCAAAAGACAATGGACTTATATTTTCAAAGTGCTGAAGGTAAAGAACTTTGACACTAGAATTTTATCTCTGGTTATACTGTCATTTATTTATTTATTTTTATTTTTAAAATAAATTTATTTATTTATTTTTGGCTGTGTTTGGTCTTTGTTGCTGCACAAGGGCTTTCTCTAGTTGCGGTGAGCTGGGCTACTCTTCATTGCAGTGTGCGGACTTCTCATTGTGGTGGCTTCTCTCGTTGTGGAGCGGGGCTCTAGGCGCGCGGGCTTCAGTAGTTGTGGCACGTGGGCTCAGCTGTTGTGCTTCGCGGGCTCTAGAGTGCAGGCTCAGTAACTGTGGCACGTGGACTTAGTTGTTCCGCGGCATGTGAGATCTTCCCGGACCAGGGCTCGAACCCGTGTCCCCCGTATTGGGAGGTGGATTCTTAACCACTGTGCCACCAGGGAAGTCCTATACTGTCATTTAAATACTCGAGGAAAATAAATATTTATTCAAGGTCTCAGAAATGTTGCCATGTAAAGACCTTCTTTGAAATCCCTCCTGAAGTAAGCATAAAGCAAGAAGAGAACTGAATCCAGGAGAAAGCAATGAGATATGGGGAATAAAGGAGAATAAATGAATTAATAAATTTTATTAGTGTCTAAATAGTGATTTCTCCCCTTCCCTCCCTCTCCCCCCTCAAGAAAAACAAAAAAACGAACAACAACAACAAAAGAACCCAAAGGTTGCAAACATCAGAGCTAAACTCTATGTGCTCTTACCTGGTAATCAGAGAAATGCAAATGCAAAGAACAATTAGATAATATTTTATATCTGTAATAATGCCAAACATTAGAAACGCAAGGTACTTCAAAGGGCCAGGAAGGATATGGAGGAAACAGGATTTTCCACAAATTGTTGATGGGGGTAGGCATATATTATGTGTACTTTCTCCCTGGCAGGCCTTTTGGCTGTACTTAGTTGAATTAAGCATGTCTATGTTTGTCCTGTGACTCACCAATTCTACTCCTGAGTATACATACCATCCCACTCTCTCCACTCCCCACCCCCAAAATACCAAAAAGGTCTTTCACACAGGTTCATAAGGTGTAAGTTGCAGAAAGTTTATTTCATGCTGTGTATATAGCTGGAGCTGCAGGCAAACCGTGTGTCCCCCGTCAAGGAGGCGGATGAGAAAATGTGGCATTTGATGGCACACTAGGCAGTGGTCAGAAATAATGAACTGGATTTACATTCAGCAGTACGGTTCGATCTTAAATATGTTTAGTGAGAAAGTAAGAAGCAGAATATCTACATGATATTTATGTGAATTTATGTACATTCAAAACATTTATTCTTAAATGAACACTGTATATTTTTCAAGACACTTTCATTCATCCCATCAGGTATTCAATAGTATTTTTTTTAATACTGGTTGTCTGTCAGGCACCACTCTTGACGTTGGGAATATAGCAGCACACTAAGCAAAATTGTGTTTTTTATGGAACTTATATTCTACTAGAAGAAGAGAGATGACAAGGAAAAATAAATGAGGAACACAGGATGGAGATTGCGGGTGGAGGAGATGTGCTATTTTATACAGGGCGGCTGTGGAAGTCCTCTCTGATAAGGAGACCTGGGGGCAGAAGCCTGCTTTAAGAGGAACAAGACTGGTTATGTGAGGGAAGAGAACTCCGGGCAAAGAAAACAGTATGTGCAAAGGTCCTGAGGTGGGAGAATGTTTGGCATGTTTTAGGACATTAAGGAGGCCAGTGCATGGCCCAAGTAGAGTGAGAGAGGGAGTTACAGGACGTGAGAGATGTGGTGGGCGAGGTCACACAGGGCCTTGCAGGCTGTGGTAAGTGCTGAGGGCTTTGCTTGGAACAAAATGAGAATCCATTAGACGCTTTTTAGCAGAGGAGTGAAAACATCTGGCTTATTTTTACAGGATCACCATGGTTATTGTGCAGAGGCAAGACTAGAGGCTGGGAGAGCAGTGAGGAGGGATTACAGTGATCCAGGACACAGTGCTGGTAATTTAGAATAGGGTGGTAGGAGAGATGTGAAAGGCAAATCTTTAGAGAAAAAAGAAAAGCTGCCAGAGAGTATCTTCAAGAACTAGGGATAGGAAATATTTCAAACAAGATATTTTCAGAAGTGTTAACCATAAAAGAAACAAATTACATTTGTTCCTCAAAAGATACCACCAGGGCTTCCCTGGTGGCCCAGTGGTTGAGAGTCCGCCTGCCAATGCAGGGGACGCGGGTTCGTGCCCCGGTCCAGGAAGATCCCACGTGTTGCAGAGCGGCTTGGCCCGTGAGCCATGGCCGCTGAGTCTGCGCGTCCGGAGCCTGTGCTCTGCAACGGGAGAGGCCACAACAGTGAGAGGCCCGCGTACCGCAAAAAAAAAGATACCACCAAAAGTAAAAAGACAAGTTGCAAACTGGGAGAACAGAGAGAGTTTTAAAAAGAGCGGACAATTTATTAATAAATGGGTGTGAGGGAACAGGAGGAACCTGAGATGTTGCTGAGGGTTCACTGGGAGGGAAAGACTGGGGAAGAGTAAGTTTAGGTGGAAAAAACAGGAGTTTGGTTTGGTTTATGTTTGGGATGCCCATTAGACATCCAAGTGGAGGTATTGAGGAGTCTGTTGGCCATTTATCTAGAGTAGAATTCAGGGGAAAGGTCTGAGGATACACTTTTGGGAGTTGCAGTAGATAGAAGGTATTTAAATCATGGGGTTAGATGAAGTCACGTAGAGACCATAACAGCAAGAGAGCCCGAGACCAAGCCCCGAGACACTCCATTATTTAGCAGGAGGGAAGGTGGTGCGGAGCCAGCAAAGAGGCCGAAAAGGAATGGCCGCTGAGGTTGGAAGAGAACCAAGAGAGCGTGGGGTTTTGGAGGCCAAGCGGGGAACCATTTCCAGAAGGAAGGAGCAATAGGCAGTGCCCGATTCTGCTGATAGGCTGATAAAATGAGCGAAGAGGACTGAATAGTTTTGGCAAAGATAATTTAATGCAATGATGGGGTTGAAAGCCTCACTACTAGAGAGAGCTTTAGAGAGACCAGGAAAAGAAGTGGGTAAAGCAAGCAGAGACAGCACTTTTTTTTTTTTTTTTGGTGGGGCTGAAGATACAAGGACTTTATTTCATCACCCCTCCTCTCCATTCAAACAGTAATATAGGGCTTCCCTGGTGGCGCAGTGGTTGGGAGTCCGCCTGCCCATGCAGGGGACACGGGTTCGTGCCTCGGTCCCGGAAGATCCCACATGCCGCGGAGCAGCCGTGAGCCATGGCCGCTGAGCCTGCGCGTCCGGAGCCTGTGCTCCGCAACGGGAGAGGCCACAGCAGTGAGAGGCCCGCGTACCGCAAAACAACAAAAAAAAACTCCCAAAAAAACCCCAATAATATAAAAAGAATAGAGACACACACACACAAATCAGGCCATGAGATTAGCAGCTAATCCCCCTCCTCCCTGTCACTCCTGGATCCGGTTACGTGATTGAAGTTTAACTGATGTTTATCCTCACGTCCTCCTGCTTCCCCCTCTGTCCAGGGCTCTGGTCTTCGTTGGAGCTTCCACCAGCAGGTGGGAGAAGGGAGGCAGACCTTGGAGAAGCCTGTGTGTGGCAGCTTGGTCCTCCGAGAACAGGTGGGGTGGGGACACGGGGTGGGCTGCTGTCCGCTCTCTCTCTTCCAGCCTTCTTCGTGGCCCCAGGCAGCCCTCCAACCCCAACAACATGGTCAGCCCGTGCCTGATGACACCGTCCGCTGGCCTCTCAATTTCGCCTCTACAGCCCTTGTGAGACTGCCAAACCCTGATGGTCCTCGTGCCAAAGCCTCCGCTTCCCTCAGATACAGCTCTTTCCCTTAGCAGAGCTCCCTGGCCAGGGCGTCCAACCTCCACAGACCCCTGACCTGGAGGAGTTAGAGGCTAGAAGTTTGGGGCAGGGGTGGGGGCAGTTTATCCCACCTGTCACTCGAGTGGACCATCATCACCATATGACAACCTGCCCCAGCATCTCCAGGAAGGGACTGTAGTGGTGACACCTCCCTCAACAGCTCAGGCCACGCGGACATGGGACGTAGTTGCTCTGTAGATAAAGCAGTGAGCGGCAGAGCCCTGCCAGGACCCGCCCTGCCTGCACTTCACTGCCCACGCCCCTCTTTGAGTTAGGAGCGTAAGGCTGCACACACCAGCGCCCCTATTGCCAGACTGGACCAACAAGGCATAGTCCCCGACTTCTTGGGGCACTTCTTGCAGTGGGACAGTCACTGTGGTCAGGATCTCCAGCCCCCGACCCCCCGAAATGAAGCACCATGGCCAGACCACCCGTGAGGTTGGTGCCGGTCGGCAACCAGATTCAGCTACCCCAATACATGCAGGTCTGAACCTGATCTTTCCCCTTCAGAATTCTGAGGTCTCCTGGGCCCATCTTTGCGCCCCGTGCTCCCTCCTCTCCTCCTCTGAGACCCCTCCCCCCCACTTCCTTTTCTTCTTCCTCTGAGCTCTGCTTCTCCTTCAGAGGATGCTCCTGTCTTCCACATCAGTGACTTCCATGTGTGATCCAGAGCACGTGCTTATCCTCCCACCTCGACTCACAGAGAGAGGCGATAGTTCCACCGAGGACCCACCATCTCGCAGACAGGACAGGGCCCTCCCATTGTGCTCCAGACAGTGGTAAGAAGGAGGTTCCAGGGCAGGGGGCATGAGGTTGAGGAAGACATCTCCCAGGAGCCCACCCCAAGCAAAACTGAGTAAAATCTGGAGTGGAAAGCAGTGTCAGGGGACCTGGACTCCTCAGGGATAAGGAAGTGGAAGAAAAATGGAGCTGCAGAGATCGGCACTGTGGCCCCAGTGCATAGGCTGTGCTCATGATCACGTCCATGTCCTCTGTGGGACAGGCTGTCATGGCAGTGGCCATGGCTATGGCCATGGGGCAAATCCTCCATGCTCGTGACCGGGCGTGTACCCACGCCAGATGCTCTTGTGAGTGTGGCCATGGGCACAGGCGTGACTGTCCTTGGTAGAAATCCACACCTGGGTGCCTGCGGCTGTGACCACAGAAGTTCTCATGCAGGCCTCCATGACCCTCATGTCTGGTCACCAGAAGCCCCAAGGCCACCCAGGTGAGCAGTCCCACAGCCACCCAGTGCGGGTCCCTGGGCCTCAGGCCACCAAGCTTACCAGAGGGACAGAGACTGACTCCACTTGACCTTCAGCTCTATACCTGCGTGGGGTCAGCTTTATTCCACTCATGCCCTCTGTCCACTTCTATGGTCGCTCCTCCATTCCATTCTGTCCCCACCCTCATTGTTCCCAAGACTCTTCCTAAGAGTATGCCGCAGACAGCACTTTTGAAGAATTTTGCTATCAGGGAAAGCAGAGAGGTGGCCCAGTGCCTGAAGGGGCCTGAGTGGTCAATGGAAAGTTTTTGCTTGTTATTTTTAATGAGATAAATTAAATAAATGAAAGGGAGTGTCTATGGTGGAGATGAAAAGTAGGAGTGGCGATTCAGGGTGAAGTGGAAAACATAAAATAAGAAGGGGCTCACTTGGTCAGAGATGATGGCGCCATGAACTTGGAGAGAATGGTGGAGGGGCCAAGCAGGGAGGAGAAGCAAACACACAGAACAAAACAAAACAAACACCACCCTCTTCTCCCCTCCTTTATTATGCAGAGCAAACTGCCCAATTCACAGATTCTTCCAGTCAAGGTTGTGAATACTGAGACATAAAAGTTTTGTATCTTTTTTACTCCATATGCCTCCTAAGACAAGAACTGGAAAGCTAGAAAGAATGCCTAAATTGGTTGTTGTATTTCTCTGAGATCAATTAAGGCACTGCAGCATCTTTAAGAACATCTGGGGGCCCAGGTAACATTCATTCAAGCGACTGAGTTGAGGCAGGAAGGGACCCTCTCTGCTACTATCTGGGCTGTGATCAGGTAGAGGGTTTCATGTCACTAGAGACCTGAAGGTCATTCTTGTTTTTACCTGCTTCTCCCAAACGTGGGCAGACAGTCAAGAGTCCAGGACAGGAGTATCTGCTGAACCACAGTAGTTCGCCTCTTTGCCAGGAAATTTTCTGTATGGGGAATGGGTGTCCTGGGACAAAGGGCTACAGAGCTGATACAATGCCCCCCTGTGTGTTCCCATCCAGTGGGCCGGAGAGGATTCCTGGAGACATTTTTGTTGGGTTACTGCACACCCACAAATAGCTACTTAAAAAAAGGAAAAGAACAAAACTTCACAATTAGAGGGCTATTTACAAAAGGCATTTAAAAATTAACAGACACACAGATGCTCCTGTTACTTTTGTAATAGACTTGAAACTGTTCTCCCAGTCTCCAGTCTCTCCCACACCAATCCATTCTGCACATTATAGCAAGATTCATCTCCTTAAAGCACAGATCTGATCTGGTCACTTCCACACTCCAGCACCTTCTGTGGCTCCCCATTGCCCTTTATTTATTTAGATGGCTGTGTTGGGTCTTTGTCGCTGTACGTGGGCTTTCTCTAGTTGTGGCGAGTGGGGGCTACTCTTCGTTGCGATGCACAAGCTTCTCACTGCAGTGGCTTCTCTTGTTGCGGACCATGGGCTCTAGGTGCACGGGCTCAGCAGTTGTGGCTCACAGGCTATAGAGCACAGGCTCAGTAGTTGTGGCACACTGGCTTCGTTGCTCCGTGGCAGGTGGGGTCTTCCCGGACCAGGGATCGAACCCGTGTCCCCTGCATCGGCAGGCGGACTCTCAACCACTGCGCCACCAGGGAAGCCCAAAGCTGTTAGTTTTTAAAAAGGCAAGCCGCAAGCTGACAGAGGACTTATATCCAGAATACATATAAAACTCTGACCAGTCAGTAATGAAAAAGGAAAGAAGCAAATACAAAAAATGGACAGACAAATGGAAAGATAACTTCATAAAAGATGAACCCTAATGAAATTGAAATGGCCAATGAACATATGAAAAAGCGATCAGTTCCATTAATCATCAGGGAATACAAATTAAAACCATAATGAGCACCCACTGCACACACATCAGAATGAGTGAAATGGAAGATTCTGAACATATCCTAGTGTTAGTAAAAGATGGGGAGCAGGTGGTTAATAAAAGATGGGGAGGGCTTCCCTGGTGGCACAGTGGTTGAGAGTCCGCCTGCCGATGCAGGGGATGCCGGTTCCTGCCCCGGTCCGGGAAGATCCCACATGCCGCGGAGCGGCTGGGCCCGTGAGCCATGGCCACTGAGCCTGCGCGTCCGGAGCCTGTGCTCTGCAACGGGAGAGGCCACAACAGTGAGAGGCCCGCGTACTGCAAAAAAAAAAAAAAAAAAAAAAAAAAAATCCTACCCATTCTTCCAGGTTCTTTTTAAGTACTCCCTCATTAACATTCACAAAGTCACAAAGTCTCTGGGATAAGAGTAATTGGTGGCGACTTTACTTCCTCTATGATTTCACAGCACTTTGGGATCCTGTGATCACTTGCCTGGAAGCATGTGCATGGAAAGAGCAAGCGCTTTGGGGACCTGGGTCCTAGTGCCAGCCACTTCCCATGTGGGTGGCCACGAGCAGGTCCCCCACAGCCATAGAGTACTTAGCTACAAGCAACAGGAAGTGACCCTTGATTTCAACAGAAAAGGGAATCAGGTAGTTGCTAGAATTCCTGGAAGGCTAGAACCAGGCTCAGAGATATGATGCCAGGTGTGATGCTTACAATCCTACTACAGAACTAGTTTGGTACAGATACCATGGCTGATGTTGTTGGGCACAGCTCACATAGTCAACTCCAGTGGGCACTGGGTCTGGACTCAAGAATGCCCCTGCCATGCTGCTAGAATCCCTGATGTGGCTGCCTCTTGAAGTGGAGGGTGCCAACACACCTGCCACCAGAGCAGATCCTGCAGTTCCTATCCCTCGAGGTTGCCAACTTCTGGATTCAAAGTCTGCGGCACAGGTGTCTGATTGGCAAAGCCTAGGTCATGTGACCTCCCCCTAGCTGCAAGAGACTCCGAGAAAATGAGTGTCTGGCCTTTCCAGTTTTTATAGCAGCAGGTGGTCTTGTCTCTTAAAGTAGAGGACTTCCCAAACACAGGAATGGTCACTGCTGGGGCTCAGAGTAGCCTGCCCAAGATACGCCATGATGGCATGTTGATTATTTTGAATTAAAGTTACTTGAGAAACAGCTAGTAGAAAAAAAAAATGATATTAAAGAAAACCTCTCTGACCCCCCTGTTTCTCCCTGATAGTGGGAAATAAATCTCCCATGTGCAGGTATCCTCCTTATAACAGGAGGATAGAAAGCATCCTTATCACCAGAGTTAGGGAATTCAAGGCTAAGAAATCTGTATAAAGAAACATTGTTACTTCTTCATTCATCTGCTACACCAAGCACGAGCCCCTTTGTTCCATTGAATCTTCACAAATAATTGCTTCTTTGTCTAAATATGATATTGCATAAACAGCCTGCTTTGGTCACTTCAGGGTCCCATTTCTATGAGACCTCCATGCATATAAATTTATTTTTTTTCTCCTGTTAATCTGTCTTATGTATGTGTGTGTGTGTATATATATATATATATATATATATATATATATATATTTTGGCGGCACGTGGGCCTCTCAATGTTGTGGCCTCTCCCGTTGTGGAGCACAGGCTCCGGACACGCAGGCTCAGCGGCCGTGGCTCACGGGCCCAGCCGCTCCATGGCATGTGGGTTCTTCCCAGACCGGGGCACGAACCCATGTCCCCTGCATCGGCAGGTGGACTCTCAACCACTGCGCCACCAGGGAAGCCCTGTCTTATGTATATTTAATAATTAGACCAGTCAAATGAACTCAACATCACCAAAAGAAGGACACATGTCCATGACATCACCTACAGACAAGCTACCTCCCTGCACCTGTTTCCTCATCCAAAAAACAGAAATAATGATCGCTCTATGCAGGGGAGCTGTAATGGTTAAAGGAGCTGGTGGGTAGGAAGGACCCATCCTATGCCTGGCTCACAGCAGGAGCTTAGTCAATGGTAAACATCATTATTGGTGATTTGGGCTCCATTCTAATGTCTCCTCCACTCCCCGGGGTCCCCAAACATTGGCTTCTCAGCCTGCCGTGAAATGGGATTCTCTGCATAATATTTCATCAAGTTAACACATTTTCTACCTCACAGAGCAGCCCATCTTTCCCACCATCCTATAGAAGTGAGAACGCAATGTGTGAAACAGCTCCGGCTTTCCCTCAGGGCACTGTCTACATTGTCAGGGGAAGGAAGTTTCTAAAAAACGTATTTGTTATCTCTAAACTGAATTGAAATCAACTCAACAAATGTTTGATTTAAACTTTTTTATTTTTAGACATTTTTCTTTAAGCGTTTAATATCATTTATTGATTCAGTGGCCAAATAAGGCAGCATCTGCTCTGTTAGGAAAGGCACCTGTCAGAAAGGAAATTCAACTGTGCTGCACGATCCCTGTCTCAGGAGGCCAGCCGCAGACTCCCTGAGAGCAGGGGCCATGCTTACTGTATTTAGTAGCACCTCAACTGGCATACAGGAGCCCTTAAAGGATGTTTACTGAGGTAATCGTCATCAGTTAAAAACAAAACACAACGCTTTTCTTTGCCTCCCCCTCACCTCTCTACCTCCCCCTTCCATTTCCAAGCTTTCATTTATACTAGAGGGATATGTTCTTCTTTCTTCCAGGAAGATTCCACTGTGGACAGAAGAGTTTGGCTTTAGGGCTAGAACACTCCAAACAATTTTTTTTTTTTTTTTTTTTGCGGTACGCGGGCCTCTCACTGTTGCGGCCTCTCCCGTTGCAGAGCACAGGCTCCGGACGCGCAGGCTCAGCGGCCATGGCTCACGGGCCCAGCCGCTCCGCGGCATGTGGCATCCTCCCGGACCGGGGCACGAACCCATGTCCCCTGCATCAGCAGGTGGACTCTCAATCACTGCGCCACCAGGGAAGCCCTAATCTTTTTTTTTTTTTAAAGCAGAATACATCTGGGAAATATATCTATGTGGGCTTAAGTCCTTAAATGGCTTTGTCCTGGTTCGAGGCCATCTCATGCCTTGCTCCTTGGGCCTAAGTGGTGGGGGAATGAAGCAGAAATCCTTAGAGCTTGGATGGATTTGGAAACGGCCCCTTTGTCTACAATCATGGAAGCCCAGAGGAGGCTACCAAAGTGGCTTTGCCCCACTTTTGGTGTGGAAGCTGACCCCCGACCTCCACTCAGACGCATGGGTAAGCCTGTCCTCCTCTTGCTCAGCTCACAAAGGAATCCATGTTCTGTGAGCCGGGATGTTAGGGAAGAGTGTGATACAACAAAAAGATGGACTTTGGAGTCAAAGAGGCCACGGTTTGAGTCTTGTCTTTGCAACTTACTGTCTCACAAGCTGTGAGACTTGGAGCAAGTATTTTTTCTTCTTGAGTTTGAAATTCTCATTGGCAAATGGGAAAAATAATACCTCCCAGGGTTATTGGGAAAAATAAATCCCATGACATAACTTATGGAAAAGCACCTTGCAAAGTGTCTGGCGGATATTTAAACACAGGAGGGAGAAGAGATGTCTGGGGAGAAAGAATTTGCCTGTATTTCTCCAGATATATTCAAGTGAGCATTTTTATAGTGGGATGACATGAACTGTGTGACCCTGTGTCCGTCTTCTTACCTCCTGACCCTCAGTTTTCCCTCAAAAGAGATTTCCCTCAGAAGGAGAGACTCCTAGAGTTTAAGGTTAAATGTCAGAGTGTGTCACTGTCTGTAACAGAATACAGATTTATTACCTTGTTTCCAAGATGCCTTCAACTGTAAAATGCACAACTGGCTAAAAAAGAGCTTTTTGAGAGAGAGAGAGAAAAAAAATGCAACCTCATTAGTGGACCCATCCATTTTAAGACATATTCTGATTTCAGAATCATTAAAATGGGAACAAGTGTATGTCTTACAATGGAAGAAATTCATAATAATAATGCTGGCTCCCATTTATAAAGCATCTGCTGGGCGCCAGGTGCTACCTAAGCTGTTTTACTAAGTCCCTGGCTTGTCATAGTCACCCAGTGAGGCAGACGTTATTCCCATTTCATGTTAGGAAACAGAATACGGGGGGGTCAAGTCACTTTCCCAAGGTCACGAAACCAGGAAATAGGGCTTGGAAGGCAGGTCTTCTTAATTTCAAAATGCTTTCCTCTTTCAGTAGATTGTTCTCCAGGCTGAAGTGTCAAAGAGATGAGTTCTGTCCGGAGGAATGGTTTGTGAATGTGGTACTTTGAATATATCCTGAATCTTTGCAAGGTGACCAGGAAGGGCAGAGGTAACATAAATAGAGTTGTAATCTAATCAGTCTCCAAATACTGGACCTTGGAGGTAAGATGGTAACTGGAGAGTGAGGATTGCTCAGAATCCAAATAGAGGGAAGCCAAGAAATGAGACTGAGTCAAGGTTAATCCAGCCCCCGTGGGGGTGGGGGGAGGGGCCCTGACCAGACACCAGGCTTATTCCAGGCCCATGGACACTACAACAAGCTTTCATCCTAGATGCCGTTCTTCCTCAAGGTCATCCTATGTCTTCGACTTTGACTCTTTACTAAAGAAGTAGACACCTTTGGAGAAGAATCCAGTTTTTCCCAAAATCTTTCTTAAAGAGGGAGAAATGTGCTGATCGATGATCATGAGCTAGCTAGCAGTCATTTAGCACTGGAACAAGTTATAAATTAACAAGCTGGGTTGTTGGTGAGTTAGTCCAAGTTAGTTCCCCTGTGCCTGATTATGGGATTGACTATTTTGCTCTACAAAGCTGTGGATATGGCCCTTCCTCTGATATGACCTCAGGGCAGACCCTCTAAGGAGCATGCCCTGACCCCTGACTCCTGACCAGAAGACTCCTGGGCTATCTGCCTGTCTGTCTGTCTGTCTAGCTATTGTGTTTGCGGGGAGACAGCTAAACCCACGGCAGTGGATTCCCAAAATAGCACAGCTTTTTGGAAGGGTGGCAGCAGGGATATGGACGTACCTGGGGTGGGGCCCGGCAGGATGGGGTTGGGGGTTGCCTGAAGCATCAGGGATTGCATAAGAGATGCCCCTGTTGACCTGACCGGAACAAACTCATAGTGAAGCTGCCAGAGGAGAAATGTGCTTCTTGGTCTTGACTGAAGGCTCTTTGGACAGTGGCCGAGACAGCACCCAGGATGGGGGGGTCACCGAGTCTCCACGTGGACGTCAACAGGGCTGAAGGTCACAGTTGCAGGGTGTTGGCTGCTGTTGCTGTTTGGGCCCAGGGCAGAAGGGGAGGCTGGCTTGGGGACCTTGGGCTCCAGCTCCCGTCTTGTCCTCATTTTCCTGTAATGAGATACACACGCATGGCTGAGCCTTCTCCCTCATATGCCTTGGGGAACGAGCTCTGTGACTACAGCTCCAGTGATGAAATTAATATAGATCATCGTTAAATCATGTTGCTTAATTGCCAATCACAGAAGCTTACCACTGGAAGGGATCTTAGACATCAGGTAGTCTGACCCTTCAGTTTCTTTGTTTAACCTAGGTTGGATACTTAATTTTATTTTTTTTCCTATTAATGAATGAGTAAAGTAGCAGATAGGTGGCTATTTTGAAGGCAAAATGAGGATATTACGTTTTTTTTCTGTTCAGAGTTGTAATGTGAAGCCTCATTATGCTTGCTAAGTATATTGCTAGAAATATTGAAGAAATTTACACAGTTGAGAAGAGAATGGACTTAAAACATATATCCTGGCTTTCATCTCATGTGCCATAAAATTCAGTAACTAACAACAATCACTCATTCTAATGTCTACATGAAATTTCATCTTGTTGACCTATCGTGCTTCTTTTTTCAAAATTTCAAATCCTCAGAAAAGTTACACAAATAGTACAACTCATACCTGAATACCCTTCACTAAACAATTGACAAATTGTTAACAATTTGCCACATTTGCTTTCTTTCTTTTACTTGCCCCATTTACACACACACACAGACACACACACACAGTTTTTTAAAAGATCATGAACCATTTGTGAGTTAGTTGCAGACATCATGCCACTTCAACACTAAATACTCCTAAGAACAAGGGCATTCTTCAATGTAACCATAACACAATTATCACACTTTAAGAACCTTCCATTTTTGCTGTTGTTGAATTAAAATTTCTGCCTATTCTTTTCTTTTCTTTTTGGCTGCGTTGGGTCTTCGTTGTGACGCGCAGGCTTTCTCTAGTTGCGGCGAGTGGGGGCTACTTTTCATTGTGGTGCGTGGGCTTCTCATTGCAGTGGCTTCTCTTGTTGCGGAGCACGGGCTCTAGGCGCACGGGCTTCAGTAGTTGTGGCGCACGGGCTTAGTTGCCCCGCAGCATGTGGGATCTTCCTGGACCAGGGCTTGAACCCATGTCCCCTGCACCGGCAGGCGGATTCTTAACCGCTGCGCCACCAGAGAAGTCCCCCTATCCTTTTCTTTTATTGAAGTATAGTTGATTTACAATGTTGTGTTAATTTCTCGTGTACAGCAAAGTGATTCAGTTACATATATATATATATTTTTCATATTCTTTTCCATTATAGGTTATTATAAGATATTGAATATAGCTCCCTGTGCTATACAGTAGGACCTTGTTGTTTATCTATTTTGTTTGTATCTGCTAATCCCAAACTCCTAATTTATCCCTCTCCCCCAACCCCTGCCTTTCCCCTTTGGTAACCATAAATTTGTTTTCTATGTCTGTGAGTCTGTTTTGTAAATAAGTTAATTTGTATCATATTTTAGATTCCATATATAAGTAATATCATGATATTTGTCTTTCTCTGTCTGACTTACTTCACTTAGTATGATGATCTCTAGGTCCATCCACGTTGCTGCAAATGGCATTATTTCATTCTTTCTTATGGCTGAGTAGTATTCCATTGTGTATACATACCACATCTTCTTTATCCGTTCATCTGTCAATGGACATTTAGGTTGCTTCCATGTCTCAGCTATTGTAAATAGTGTTGCTATGAACATTGGGGTGCAAGTATCTTTTAGAATTATAGTTTTCTCCATATATGCCCAGGAGTGGAATTGCTAGATCACATGGTAACTCTATTTTAAGTTTTTTAAGGAACCTCTACACTGTTTTCCATAGTGGCTGTACCAACTTACATTCCCACCAACAGTGGAGGAGGGTTCCCTGTTCTCCACACTGTCTCCGGCATTTATTATTTGTAGACTTATTTTTTTAACTTTTTTTTTTTTTTTGCGGTACGCAGGCCTCTCACTGTTGTGGCCTCTCCCGTTGCGGAGCATAGGCTCCGGACGCGCAGGCTCAACAGCCATGGCTCATGGGCCCAGCCACTCCGCAGCATGTGGGATCTTCCCGGACCGGGGCACGAACCCGTGTCCCCTGCATTGGCAGGCGGACTCTCAACCACTGCGCCACCAGGGAAGCCCTAACTTTTTTTTTAACTGATTTTTTTTTTTTTTTTTTTTGGCTGCATTGGGTCTTTGTTGCTGCATGCGGGCTTTCTCTAGTTGAGGCGAGCGGGGGCTACTCTTCATTGAGGTGCGCAGGCTTCTCATTGCGGTGGCTTCTCTTATTGCAGAGCATGGGCTCTAAGTGTGTGGGCTTCAGTAGTTGCAGCACATGGGCTCAGTAGTTGCAGCACGTGGGCGCAGAGTGCACGGGCTTCAGTAGTTGCAGCTCTCGGGCTCTAGAGCACAGGCTCAGTAGTTGTGGCACATGGGCTTAGTTGCCCCACAGCTTGTTGGATCTTCCCGGACCAGGGATCGAACCCGTGTCCCTTGCATTGGCAGGTGGATTCTTAACCACTGGACCACCAAGGAAGTCCAGTAGACTTTTTAATTATGGCCATTCTGACCAGTGTGAGGACATACCTCATTGTAGTTTTGATTTGCATTTCTCTAATATTTAGCAACGTTGAGCATCTTTTCATGTGTCTATTGTCCATTTCTTTGGAGAAATGTCTATTTAGAGACACTTCCATTTTAAAGATGATAAAATCAAAGCACAGAGAGGCTAAATAACTTGCCTGCTTTTGACAGACCAAAGACTGAACCCAGGTTTCTCAATTCCCAGCCCACGTATCATTGTAAACAGGATGGGGTGAGTAGAGTCTCCATCCAAATTTCAACCTAGAAAAGGGGTTTAGAGCTCCAGCAATGATGGAGAGGAATGGCGGGTAGAACTCGGGGTCTGATGCCACTTCCTGGTTTGAAATAGACCCAAACTGTAACAGCCCAAAGATTTTTAAAAATAACATATGAAATGTTATTATTGTTATTATATGTGTACTGGGGGGAGTATTTTCTCTGAAGCGAGAGGAACTGGGTTTGAATCCCAACTCTGCCAATTAGGGCTGAGTGAATTCAGGCATGTTACTTAATCTTCCTGTGCCTGT
Source organism: Leucopleurus acutus (assembly GCF_964270905.1). Taxonomy (NCBI): domain Eukaryota; kingdom Metazoa; phylum Chordata; class Mammalia; order Artiodactyla; family Delphinidae; genus Leucopleurus; species Leucopleurus acutus. Next base: position 174,507,350 of record NC_139143.1, read on the forward strand.
TTCACACCTCTAAAATTGGGGATATAGAAGCACCCACTTTGTGGTGCTGTTATGAAGACCTAATGAGTTAATACATGTAAAGAGCTTAGAACTGTGCCCAGCACATAGTAAGAGATCAATATATGTTAGCTACCCTCATAAATACATTAATATTATTATAAAAACAATGCAGAAATAAAGAAGCACACCACTTGACCTTGCAAAAACCAACCAACCAACTAACCTACTAGCAATCCAATCATGCAGACATACTGGTTGTTAACACCTTGTGGTATATCATTTGAACTTTTCCTGGGTGCATGTGCGTAACCCATGTGTATGATCATAATGTACATACTGCTTTAGGGACTTCCCTGGTGGTCCAGTGGTTAAGAATCCACCTTCCAATGCAGGGGACGCAGGTTAGATCCCTTGTAGGGGAACTAAGATCCCATATGCTGCAGGGTACTTAAGCCCACACACCACAACTACGGAGCCTACGCACCCTTGAGCCTGTGCGTCACAACTAGAGAGAAGCTGCACACCGCAACGAAGAGCCACTAGCCGCAACGAAAGATCCCATCTGCCACAACTAAGACCTGACGTAGCCAAAAAATAAATTAATTTAAAAAAAATGACGTACATACTGCTTTGTAAATTTTGACAATATGTTGTAAACAAATTTCCTCATCAATTTATACATTTATACAATATTTTTAATGGCTTCCAGGTCTTCTATGATGTAATTGAATTTAGTCTTTTAATTTTGATTTATTCACTGAAAAGAATAATCTTCTAGCAAAGCTGTGACTACAGGTGATAACACATAAGGTGATAACACAGCAGTTACTCTTCTTACAATTTATATGGTTTTATTTCCTCTTATTTGGTCCCAGAAAGTAAAGTCACAGGTATGTGCATTTCAGTATTTGTCACCTCAAATACTCATGTGGTCCACACAATACAACCTAGCAGAGGGCTCTCCAGGAGAAGAGGATTGAAACACTCCTCTCTTATTTGTAAATTACATATAAGAGTTTACTACACAGCTCAAGGTTATTATCATTGCATTATATTATTATATTTTAAAAATATTTCTCCAAATATAAAAATATATGGTCACTGTGAAGTTCTTCCAGTAGAACAGACAGCAAAAAAGGACCCACAGAGGGTTAGAGCATTTGATGATGGACTCATAGATACTGCTGTGCACATAATAGGCACCCACGAACATTACTTCCCATTCATTCTGGCATCACTGAAGGGACCAGACAGTTCCAAAGCCCAGGGCATCCCATACCTGTTGTACATCTTCAGCAAGATCAGAACCACGGTGAAGATGATGATGACAACCACCACAATGGCAGCAACGATGGCTCCAGAACCTACGAGGAAGAGAGGAGTGGAGATGGCTAACGTGCAAACTGAAATGCAAGGAAGGATTCGGAGGCTGGGAGGAAGACACAACACCTGGCATCCTCACTGGGTCAAGGAGAGGAGAGAACGTGAAATCCTGGCATACTCACTGCTGACCCCAGGACAGAGTCACATCTAGAGTGGCAGTGTACCTCTACCTCCAATGGGACTTGGAGGGCCATATCCTCAGCACCTGCCCTGCCAAAATCCTACCTTAGGCTAAGCCCTGCTCTTATCATCCCCAAGATAGCCTTGAACTACTTTTGTGAAATAAAACATCCTTCTTTCAGATGATATAAAAGTAATATGTGGTTTTTGTAGATAATTTTTTTTTCCCTACAGGACACACATGGGCAACAACAATAGCCCTGTGCCCTGTGTAGATAATTTTGAAAATATACATACAAGCCAAAGAGGAGGGGAAGACGAAGACCTCATTACCCCAAGAGCCATTGATAGTCTACATACGTATACATTCACCAATGTGATCATGTTTTTGCATATATGCATATTTATCTATCATCTTTTAGAATAATTTATTAATCCTATGTCTGAAAATCCATCTTAAGAAAATATTCATAAATATGGAAAAATATGCACTTGATAAAAATGGAACCATATTCCATATACCGTTTTACAACAAAATACCCTGATCCTTTTGCTATGTAAGTACATATTTCTCTTCATGACTCTTGAAGGCTGTATAGTACTCCACTGTTTGCCTGTGCCATAATTTGTTTACCAATTCTTTATTGAGGATATTTATGTTGCATTCAATTTTACACTATTAAAAACATGGCTATGATGAATGTCCTTGTAGCTTCATATCTCAGATTCTAATTTCAATATCAGCTCCCAGTCCCAAAGTCAAATTCTAATATTAGGTTCAAGATCAACAGCCTTGCCAGAATTGATATAGAAAACATCAAGAATCCTAAAAAAGCTTCATACTTTAAGCCGATCTTTTTGATTCTGGGGAATTGATCATAGGGAAAAATCCCAAATACAGAAAAAGCTATATGAATGAAAATGCTTATTACATTATTGATATTCTAAATATGGGAAGGGTTTAATAAGGTATAGCACACTTATCCATGAAATATACTGTAATTAAAATAATAATTACGAAGACTATGGTACATGGAACACTTTCGATGATAGAAAAGTGTGGAATATAGAATATGATATTATATACACATACATACATATACATCATGTTGCAACCATTAAATATGTGCATACAGACATAACATTGAACAAATCATTCGTGGTATGATTCCACGAATACAAAGTTCAAAACCAAGGTAGAATTAATCTATGGTGGTAGAAGTCAGAACAGTGGGTTCCCTTGAGTGGGTGGGGGATAGTGATGGCAAAGGGCACCAGAACTTCTGAAACACAGATGGTGGCCTGATTCTTCATCTGGGGGGCTGGCTACACAGCTGTGTGCACTTTGTGAAAATTCGTCCAGCTGTGCACTTATCATTTGGGCACTTTTTCGAACATATGTAATGCTTTTATAAAACGTTTACTTAAAAAACAACAACTGTGCATTTATTCATAGGAAGAAGGACAGAGGGAAAAAGGGAGGGTGTGGGGAATCCATCATGGTGTTACTTGTTTTTCTTTCCTTCCTGGGGAGTCCAGTGGGTTTTTCAACCTCGGCTGGATAATTCTCTGTTGTGGGGACTGTCCTGTGCCTTGCAGGGTAGTTACCAGCATCCCTGGCCTGTACTCACTAGATACCAGTAGAACTTCTCCTCCCACACTCCCAGTTGTGACAAGCAAAAATGTCTTCAGACATTGCCAAGTGTCTCCTGGTGGTAGGGTTGCCAGATAAAATACAGAATACCCATTAAATTAGAATATCTGATAAACAATGAATAATTTCAAAATATTGCAAGGTATATCCTTATACTAAAAATCTATTAATTGTTTATCTTTTTTTTTTTTTTGCGGTACGCAGGCCTCTCACTGTTGTGGCCTCTCCTGTTGCAGAGCACAGGCTCCGGATGCGCAGGCTCAGCGGCCATGGCTCACGGGCCCAGCTGCTCCGCGGCATGTGGGATCTTCCGGGACCAGGGCACGAACCCGTGTCCCCTGCATCGGCAGGCGGACTCTCAACCACTGCGCCACCAGGGAAGCCGAATTGTTTATCTTAAATTCAAATTTAATTGGTATCCTGTACTTTTATTTGCTAAATCTGGCAACCTTATTTAGGGGGCAAAATTGCCTAGTTGAGAGCCATGACTTTTAGTTAAACAAAAACAGTATTATTCCCATCTTGCTGACAGTGATTCTATCTACCCTGCATTTCACTTCAGAACTGTTTTGAGACATATCTCAGCAGGCCTCTGTAGGTCTCCCCACCCAGCAAGAGCAGGCTAACATGTGGGACTCTATCCCAAGAGCGACCCTCTCTGGGTCTTCATAGAAGAGCCACATCCTGCCATTAACCCAGCTTCCTGCGAGTACCCCAGCCTGTAGCTGTTTAACGCTGTTCATCACTGCTCCATGTGTGTCGGGAGGCCTGTTCCATTCATGGAGGTACGTACCAAGTCACCTGAGATGACTGAAATGGACCCAAATTTCACCTAATACAGTCAGTTGGTTTTCTGAAGAATGGTCCTCAAATTTTTCCTTCTAGGGACCCCTTGTTCTTGGCAAATGTCTCCCCAGAACTAACTCTTCCTACCTACATTCACTTACTCTTTGGTAAATTGATGGGATGTTTTTGCTTTGCAAAACTAGTATGAAAGTAGCTGCATTTTAAGGTGACTCCTGTAGGGCCATCTTACAAGAGATACAAATCTCCATCGCCTTCTAGGCCCCCAAACTCCCTAATGAAAATAATAGTAATAGTAATAGTAATAATAATACTCATTAGGTACTTAGTATGTTTCATACGCACAGAGGCTATTCTCCGTTTTTTACACGGATTATCCCTTCTAGCTTTCACACCTACCTATGTGGCAGCATTGTTAATATTCCCATCTTATAAATGAGGAAATCAGGCCCAGAGCAGTGAAGTCATGTGCTCGGGGTCATGTAGTTGGCAAGTGGTATATTACTGAGACTGAGACCCAGGCAGTGTGTCTCCAGGGCCCACGCTCTTGACCTCGACACCAGGAGCTGACCACAACACCTGTCCCGCCCTCGCTCCCCTGGCCGCCAAGCTAAGTTGACCTTACTCTTGTACAGAAAGTCTTCTCCTCTGGTGGTCATGTTCAATGAGAAGAAGGTGGTACTCCCCAAAGGGGTAGCTGTGGTCATCTCGACCTGCTGAGAAGGAAGATGAAATATCATTTAAAACCAGAGTAATCTTTATAACCCCTGTATGATGCCTCTTTTGGTCTTCATCTGGGTGACAGGAGAAAATATTTAAGCATGCAGTTTCTCTCAGCAGCAATTAAAGATAAGGCCTTTTACTATACACTATGGGGAATTAAAAATAAGGTCTGACATTTGTAAAGAACTTCATTTTTCAAAGCAGTTTCAATTCATTCAACAATATTTATTCAACTCCTCCTAACTATGTTTCACACAGAATGTCTAAATTGATCTTCTGGAAACTGTGAGGGAGGTTATCGTTGCCATTTGACTGATGAAACTGAAGCCCCCAGTGCCATGTGGAGCCCCAAGTTTACCTAGAAGAACTGAACCCTGGGCGTCTACTTCCCACGCTAGTGGGGCTTTGCCCACCCCACAACCGTGCTTGAAATTGTGTTCCTGCTTTCAAAAGCTTTACCATCTAAGGAGGAAAGAATAAAAGCAAATGAAAAAAATTATGGTTACTTGATTATTAAGCAGTCAGTGACATGAGCCATTGGGTTGTGAAGAATGATTTCAAGGAGGAGATCAATTTGAATGGGGCTTGAAGGATGAGTGTGGTCTGGGGATGGGGGTGGAGGAGAGAGAACACAGGTGTGGTTGCACAAAACCCTCAATGGGAAGAGAGCATCTCCCGTGCACAAGGCTGTCTTCACAAATGCCATCTGTCAGCTTACTTAATGCTCTCAATCATCACATTTTGCTGCTGAGAAACTGAGGCTCAGAGTGGTTGAGTGAATCGACCAAAGTCACACAGCTACAAAGACGTGGAGCTTGGCCCAAAGGTAAACTCCTTGACTCCGGAAGCTCACATTCTGGTGAGAGTGAGAGAGACAGTAGGTTTGACCATAGCATTCTCGGGCTCAAAAAACAATCATCTCCCCGGTACCCACACGTCTATACCTGGCAGCGAAAGCCCTTCACTGGCTGTTTCCACCCTCCATTTCAGCCTCCTGGTTCCTCCTACCAACCTCTGCCAAATTGCTGGGACAACGGGCCACTCCATCCTCCCCCGTCGTTCCTGGTCTTTGCTGTCTCTGGGCTGCGGCCCCAGGCTTTGGCCTCCGAGGTCCCCCAGCTCTGCCAGCTCATGATGGAAACGGGAGTCAGCACCCCTCCAAGTGGGGTCAGGTCATCTGCAGCCAGGCTGGGGGCTCTGGGGCTATGACCTGTTCCCCTGCCAACCCTCCCAACAAGGGCCTCAGCCTCAGAACGACCCTGCGTGGCCAGGCCCTGCTGATCCACAGGACAGGCTCTGCCTTTACTTTCTCTGCCCTCCTTTACGTCTTGAGATCCTGCCTAAACTACTGCTCTACCCCCAGCTACGTCTGTCCCCTCCTCCCAAAAACCCAATCCTCAGGACTTTCACAACTCAGGCTTCCTGAAGGACGTGTCTGTGACTCTGACGTCCCCACGCCGGCCAACCTTTCAACCTTTCAGCCTGGCTGGGCTTCCTGTCTCCCGACTACCTTAAACAGACCTGGGTTGCTGGCCATGCTCCATGGCCCGCTCCCCCTCCAAAAGGAACAGAACCTTCCAGACTCAGCCCAGTCACCTTCAGGAAGGCTTCCCGCCAGATAGAATTAGCGATGCTACCCTCCATCCTCCCATAGCAGTGCCCTGCGAGCACCACCACAGCTCGTGTCTCAGTTGCTGTGTCCGGCAGTCAACTTTCCACGTTCATGGTCAGGTCGTTGAGGTAGAGACTGTTTCTGGTTCTTTTCACTCCTGTCTGGCTCTCCTCACCTTTGCCAGTGGAAGGACTTGAGTGAGTGGCCGAACCTCTCCCAGCTGGGGTTGCTGTTTGTAAAATGAGGTAGCTTTTCCCAAGGGAAATGAGGGATCAAGGTTAAGTATGGAAAGTGCTTTTAAGTGCTCAGTAAATGGTAGATAGCCCTCAGGATTTTAGTGGGTATCAGTGAATACTTGCTGAACTAATTAGAGACAGGAGCTCAAAACAGGAAAAAAAATTCTTTCTATAAAAATAGGTATGGACCAGGCTTCCCTGGTGGCTCAGTGGTTAAGAATCCACCTGCCAATGCAGGGGACACGGGTTCGAGCCCTGGTCCGGGAAGATCCCACATGCCGCGGAGCAACTAAGCCCGTGCACCGCAACTACGGAGCCCGCGCGCCACGACTACTGAAGCCCGCGCGCCTAGAGCCCGCGCTCCGCAACAAGAGAGGACACCGCAATGAGAAGCCTGCGCACCGCAACAAAGAGTAGCCCCCTCTCGCCACAACTAGAGAAAAGCCCGCATGCAGCAATGAAGACCCAATGCGGCCAAAAATAAATAAATAAATTTATTTTTTTAAAAAATAGGTATGGACCAATTTGCGAACATGGAATAAAATTCTTCCCCAGCCCCCGACCCCCACTCCTACTCCTAATGAGAGGTGGCTGAACCCCTCCCTCAACACACACATATACACACTCCCCATCTCAGCACATAAAGGGCTTTAATATGCATTTGCCCAGACGCTCTACTTCTATCCCCACCAATATCAAGCTGAGGACACTCACCAGTAACGCCTTCTCACAATTCCTTTTAAACACAAAAAAGAGAGAAAAACAAAAATAAAAACAAAAACAGGAAGAAGAGGCAAATAGGTGGCCATTGGTCAAAGGTCATTTAAGGAGAGAGACATGTGGCATAATCACTAGATAAGCTAAACCCTACCATGGACACATCCCCCGTTAAACCAACATGCACAAAGATGACGGAAGCCACCATCCGAGTGTCTGCCACATGCCAAGACCTTGTGCCAGATATTTTCATCCATCCTCTGATTTAATTAGCAAATGCCATGTAAAGTAGGTTTTCCTCTCCCCTTGTTTCAAATGAGGACCCTGAGACTTTCCATGCTCATACAGCCTGGAGGCTGCAGGCTTGGCATATGAACTTGGTTCTGCAAACTTCAAAGACTATATCCTTCCCTCTACACCACCTGCCCCTGGTACACATCGGTGGGGAGGGGGGAAATGAACAGTCACTACAGGAACCCGCACACATGTACTCACAGACACATACTGACCAGTAATGGAGCCGCCTAAGGCCACCAGGACACAGGCTCCTCTGCAGGTCCTTCAGGGTGACCTCCTGGGTGCCAAGTTCCAGGTGTGACTCCTTTTCAGATGGGCCCGGCTACTCTTCTTTCTGAGAGAACAGTGAGTAATCCCAGAGCATATCTTGCCCCATCTAAGGACCGAGGGCTTTAATTACGTCTCTGTTCCTGCCACATCAGAGAAGGTGGGAGGGAGGGTGGTGGAGCGTTGATGGCCAAGGATGTGGGTGTTTTCATGTGTGGGGCCTCTGCAATTCTTGTTAACCAAGTGAGATCCAGCAGGGGATTTCAGTATCAAGTGTGCCCATGACCGGGATCCATGGCCACAGAAAATGGGGGAGATACAGGGAGGGCGAAGCTAGTTTTCACTGACAGAGGTTAATTTAATAATTAATAATAATAATAATAATATACTATGTGCCCCAGGCACTGCACTCAGTGACTTATGTGGGAGGTCTCATTTAATCCTCATACCTTTCTGGTTAGGAGGGTGCAGTCACTGTGCCCACTCTACAGATGAGGAAACTGAGACTCAGATCAGAGAAGAAATCAATCTAAGCTCACAAGGCTAATATGTAGCCATGCTAGGATTCAAGCTAGGGTCTGTCTGATTTCACAGCCCCTTCTCCATAAACTCTCACTGGACTGCCTCCCAGTGAATCTGGGGACAAACCTCACAGGCTGTGGCACAGAGAGCCAGAGCCCTTGATCTAATCCTGACCCAGACTGGTCCTACCCGACTGGTCCCTGACCTTGCCTATACCCTGAACCTCTGTCTCCAGCCGAGCCTTAATCTCATTTGCAGAATCTATAAGAAACTTTTCCCTTGGGTTGTTTACAAATGGCCCCGTGTGGGAGGTCAGTTTGGGAAGCGATGGAGGATCATGGACCTCACTGAACCACCCCTCTCTGACTGTTCCTTGGTTAAGTGTAAGGGCCATAACTGGAGGATAAATGTTGCCAGACCCCACCTGTCCAAAATGTTTCCCCCTTCTGCTCTGCCCCTGTGGTACCCTCCTTCCCTCTGGCCTAGCCTAAAAGCCTTATTCCTCCCTGGATAAGACAGCCCAGATGCTATCAACCCTGGCAGACCCCTACCCAAACGTCCAACTATAGCTCAGAATAGGTAAGCCACGAATGCCTGAGACCCACCAAAACATTGGGATCGATTTCTCCCATTCACCTGAGAGATGGGAGATTCAGCATGACTTGGTTTCTCCCACAGACAAGAACCTCACTAGTCCCGAGCAGTCCCTTGATAATTATGTGTTCATTATCAGAAAATTAACTTTCATTTTGGAACCAAAAGCTCTCCCCTTGTGATTTTAACCCATTCGTCCTAATTCTCTTCCCACAAAGGTAATCTGCTACTTCTTACACATGACAAGGATCATGCTTAAAAGCCCTTCTATGTATGAAAAGTTAAGTTCTATGAATGGTACAGTTACGGTAGCTGAAATCAGCACATCAATTTTACCTCCCACCAGTAGGTGGCAATAGCAGTTGGCTATAGTATGTCCTTTTGGACTTCACCAACAAATCGTTGGCCAATGTCCCGTGAACCCAACCTGTTTCTAAGTAGAGGAGCTCTCTGCCCTTGAAAACAGCAACTGTATGTTCTCTGATGATTTTCTTCTCCGGGATAAATATTCTCAGCTCCTTCAAACAATCTTTAGGGTGATAGTCTCCCTCATGGATGGGTTCCTTGTTTCTCTGTATGTCAATGTCTTCCTTAAATATAACACCCCAAACTGGATACATGACTCCAGAGGGGGCCTGAACTCTCCAGAATGACGTTTTTCTTGACAATTATCAGACCTGAGCCTGAATTCTACTATTTACTAGCTGTGTGACCTCCGTCAACTGTCTTCACTTCTTAGTTTTTTGATCTGTAAAACAGGAATTACAAACTTCATAGGGTTGTGTGAGAATTAAATGCGATAAAACGTGTGATATATTCAGCACAGTGGCTGCACACAAAACCTATTGATATTGCACTGGATTAATGCGGACAAATAGCCCATTCGCTTTACAGGCAACCACAGACCCTGCTCCACCCAGACCCTGCTGGGACACCCGCAAGCCTCTTTCTGACTTATTCTTGTGCTTGTTTACGGTCAAAGCCCTAAGATCAGTAAGTACAAGGGCTTCCTACACTCAAAGTGCAATGGAACTAGAAGGCAATAACGGCCGCATTATGCATGGTGACAGTGTTATGATGAGCTGCGGTCCAGTAGCCAGAACTCCATTACACTCTTGTGCAGCTGTCTTTTTGAACTTAAGGGCAGGACTTTGCATTGATCCCTGTTAGCCTTGACCTTGTTGATTGGGCCCTCAGGAGAGAAACTCCAGCTCCTGCTGGGTGGCTCCTGAGAACTCTTGACGGTCTGTGACAGAGCATGTTGTCTAGGAACTCAGGACCCAGCAAGGGCTTCGGGGTCAGGTAGCCCTGAGTTTTATTCTTGGGCTCCCTGCTGACCGGCTCTCCAAGCCAAACCACTTCTCTAGGCTTCAGTGTTCTCATTTATAAAGCAGGAATAACACTCCCTATCTTGCGGGGTTACGAGAATAAATGAGATGTTATAACTGTCCAGCACAGTGCCTGCTGGATGGTGGGTGATGGGTAAATGTCCATCCCAGCCTCTCTTCTCCTTTCCTTCCTGTCCCCAGTCTGTGTTCTCCCTCCTCTTCTTGGAGACCCCAGTTCTCCACCTGGCCAAGTGTTTGCTGCATTTGCTCAAGCTCAAGTATGAACAGGAAGGTCAAGGAGCCAGGCCATGAAGGCTGATGTCCCAAGGAGGGGATCTGAGGAGGGATACCTCAGAACTTCCAGAGGTTCGACCTTCTCCTTCATTTCCGCTGAGGGTAGAGACAGAGGAAATAGTGAAACCACCCCCAGAGAGGCAAAAATCCTAATGGGACTGGTAGGGCACGGGGGCTGCTGGGTGCAGCAAAAGAGCAATAATGAACTCATAACTTGGGGTGAGAATCAGGACACCTGGGTCCCCTTTGTTACTCTTTGCCATACAACTTTGGAAAGTCATCTCCCCTCCCTGGACCTTGGTTTTCCCACCTGTAAAATGGCCCAGTTTGGAGATGATCGCTAAGGGCCTTTCCAACTTGTGGTTCTATTGCATGGACCAGCCATTCATAGCTTACCTCAAGAACCAGTGTCTTCCAAAAGCTCATCTTTCTTTATAGCTACCTACTTGGGGGATATTGGGAGACAGTGTGTGCAATTCAGGCTGGGAGGCAGGTGAGACTAGAACAAGCCGAGAAGAACTCCACAGAGGGGTTTTGACGTGGCAGCAGCATTGCACACGGGACCCCCAGGAACCTCCAAATGCTCTGTTGAGTACATAGTAACCCCAGTCTGCCTGAATCTTAACTGGCCCCTCTTACACCCTCCATTCCTGTTGGGTTCCACATCATCTCCACCCACTCCATCTACCCTGCGTGTGCTTGACTCTGTCCCATTGTGTGTCACAGCTTCCAAAGGTGGGGTCTGAGTTGGCATAATGCCATCTTGAACTTGGGGCCAGACACGATTACATACTGAATACATGTTCCTTGTGGTTGGTCCCCAGAAATTAGGAAGACCATTTCTTGTTCCATTCATCCATCTACTTTTCCATCCTCCCATCCACTCATGCACCCACCCACCCACTGTGCACGCATTCATCCTCCCACTTGTTCTGTCCATGTTCCCTGTCATTCATTCAACCAGCGCCCACCATGTACACAGCTCTGAGACGATTCAAAGATGGGCCATGGGGATCATGTATCCAGAGCTCAGACAGAGAGGATGAGAAACGGAATTATTTCCTTTAAGAATCTTTGCTGAGACTTCCCTGGTGGTGCAGTGGTTGGGAATCCGCCTGCCAACGCAGGGGATGCAGGTTCGAGCCCTGGTCCGGGGAAAATCCCACATGCTGCGGAGCAGCTGAGCCCGTGCACCACAACTACTGAGCCTGTGCTCTAGAGCCCGCAAGCCACAACTACTGAGCCCGCGTGCCACAACTACTGAAGCTCACACGCCTAGAGCCCGTGCTCCGCAACAAGAGAAGCCACTGCAATGAGAAGCCCGCGCACCGCAATGAAGAGTAGCCCCCGCTCACCGCAACTAGAGAAAGCCCACGCGCAGCAACCAAGACCCAACGCAGCCAAAAATTAAAAAGAATCTTTCCTTCCATCAGTATTTAGTGGGGCTCATCCCCCCTCACGCCTGGTCCAGCCTGATCAGAGAGGTAGCTGAGCAACAGCAGATTGAAGTCCTATGGAAAAGGCAGTGGGCCGTGGCTCTGGAAGTTGGGGTTCCAGGCCCACCACATCTACTAAGTCTTATTTACCCATCTGTCAATTTCTGGCTTGAACATCCTTTGTTTCTTATTTTTGTGGCCCACATTATAAAGAAAGGTGCCTCAAGGAGCTTCCAGCCCAAGACCTGAAAGTCTGATAAGTTTCATGGACGAAGCGTTATAAATAGAAATCCCAGATGAAACTTGTCACAAGGCAGATTTACACCTAGTGCCAATAGGGTGGCACAGGCCGTGCCAGGAGTCAGTGGGAGAAAGAGACCAGTGGGTATCCTGGTTGAGACTGACCGAGAGCTGGAACGTGACCTGTGCCTTCCATTTGCCCCTCAGTCTTTGGGCTCAAGTCAAGGGCCCAGCCACGGAGTCCTCAAACTACACCTGAGTTCCTACATAAATCTTCGGGTGTCCCACTGTCCCCAAGGGAAATAGGCACAAGGTTAAAGAGTTGATGCCCCTAAGTGAATATGTCAGAGGAAAATAATTCCACCCCGACATTCTGATCAGGAAGGAAAGGAAACTAACATTTAAGGGGACGCTAATGAAGACTCAGGCGCTGTGCATTCATATGTTTTCTCATTTAACCAATACGACAAGGCGGGTCTTTTATCTCCACTTTGCTGATAAGAAATGGAGGCTCAGCGCTTCCCTGGTGGCGCAGTGGTTGAGAGTCCGCCTGCCGATGCAGGGGACACGGGTTCGTGCCCCGGTCGGGGAAGATCCCACATGCCGCGGAGCGGCTAGGCCCGTGAGCCATGGCCACTGAGCCTGCACGTCCGGAGCCTGTGCTCCGCAACGGGAGAGGCCACAACAGTGAGAGGACCGCGTACCACGAAAAAAAAAAAAAAAAGAAATGGAGGCTCAGAGAGGTTAACTGACTTGCCCAAAGTCTTACAGCAAATGAGTGGAGACGCTGACTCTCAAATTCAGATCTACCTCCAAACTGTGGCGGCTGCCAAGTCTTCCAGGAGGCAAGCAATTTTCCTGGGGGCGCTCCGAGGGTCAGCAGCCCTGCTGCAGCAGGACCGTGCTCGCTATTTTTACTACATGTTGTTATTTTGAGCCCAAGAGTTACCACAAAACCTCCGAGAATGGAAGGGTTTCTCAAGCTTGGCACTGTTTACGTTGGGGCAGATGTTCTCTGTTGGGAGGTATCTTGCACATTGCAGGATGTTTAGCAGCATCCTTGGCCTCTACCCACCAGACGCCAGTAGCATCCCCCACTTACAACAACCAAAAATGTCTCCAGACATTTCCAAATGTCTTCTGGGAGGCAAAGTTGCCCCTGGTTGAGAACTACTGGAGTTGAGTTATGGGCCTGTCTCATAACAGCTTCCTATCCTTTCTCTCCATAAAGGTCTAGACAAACAGGAGAATGTCCAGCCTGTACTTAACACGTGTGGGTAAGCAACCAATAACAGAAAGGATGACGGCAATTATGATGCCCTCAAACACAGCAGCTCCCGTTTAGCAAATGCTTACTCTGTGCCAGTTACCATGCTAAGTACTTCATACATATTTTCTCACATACCTTTTCTCTATTTTCCAGATAAAAATGGCGTGAGGCTCAGAAAAGTGAAGTGACTCATCCAAGGTCCCAGTGCTAATGTATGGCAGTGCTAGGATGCATTCGTTTCCTATGGCTGCTGTAACAAATTACAGCTTAAAATAACACAAATTTATTTTCTTATAGTTTAGAGGTCCAAAGCCTAAAATCACACTCACTGGGCTAAACTCAAAACGTTGGCAGGGCCATGCTCCATTCAAGGCTCTAGAGAAGACTCTGTCTCCTTGCCTTTTCTACCTTCTGTGGGCCACCTGCATTCCCTGGCCTGTGGCCCCTACCTCCCTCTTCAAGCTAACAGTGTAGCATCTTCTTCTTCTTTTTTTTTTTTTTTAACTTTTATTATTATTATTTCTTTTATTATTTTTTTGGCTGCATCGGGTCTTAGTTGTGGCACACAGGATCTTTGTTGAGGCGCATGGGCTTCTCTCTAGCTGTGGCGCGTGGGCTCCAGGGCATGTGGGCTCTGTAGTTTGCAGCACGTGGGCTCTCTCGTTGCGGGGCGTGAGCTCAGTAGTTGTGGCGCGCGGGCTTAGTTGCCCCACGGCATGTGGGATCTTATCTCCCCGACCAGGGATCGAACCTGCGTCCCCTGCATTGGAAGGTGGATTCTTTACCACTGGACCACCAGGGAAGTCCCCATTGTAGCATCTTCTTATCTCTCTCTCTGACCTCTGCTCCCAACCTCACATCTCTTTCTCTCTCTCTGATTCTCCAGCCTCCCTCCTATAAGGACCCTTGTGATTACACTGGACCCACCCAGGTAACCCAGGATAATCCCCCATCGCAAAATCCTTAACTTAACTACATCTGCAAAGTCCCTTTCGCCACACAAGGTAACATAGGCACAGGTTTGGGGGATTAGGATGTGGCTATCTTTGAGGGGGCATTACTCTGCCTCATATATAGGATTCAGACTCTTATCTGTTGGACCCCAAGGTTTGTATTCAAACCACACCTGCTTCCCCTGCCCTGCCTGAACAGACACATCCCACAGGCCAGGTGCTGTGGGGAATGCGGAGGTTGACCAGACACTTTCAGGGAGTGGTGGTCATGAGCACACATCAGGAGGTAGTACGTGAGAGGTGCTGGTGCTGTAAGAGGAGCAGAGAAGGGGTCCTGAAGACACTGGGCCAGCTAGGTAGGGGTGTGGGGCATGGGCTCAGGAGGCAACGGGGCAGGCCCGATTCCATCCCTGCTGCACGAGCTGATTTCACATGTCTCAGCACCTACTTCCAAACTAACTACGAATACATCTGCAGTTCATCCTGTCCTGAAGGACCACCCTACTCCAGCCCCTGCCTGCCAGGATTCGGTCCCATCGGTGGGATTTATTCGCACAATTAAATGGTGACCATTCTCAATTTTTCCTGTCCAAATCTCCTCCCTGCTGAGGGAGCTAATATATAGGATTCAGACTCTAATCTGTCAGACCCCAAGGTTTGTACTTAATCCACTCCTGCCTCCCCTGCCCTGTCCTGCCTGAACAGACAAATCTCCTCCCTGCCAAGGGCTTAGAATGCCTTTAGTTTTATAAGTCCACTCCCTGCCCAGCTCTGGTTTGCAAGGATGTCCTTTGGCTGCCTGGCCCCTCCATGAGCCCACCCCTCCCTTTACAGAATAGAGAAACCACACCGAGTGGGTGAGCAGGGCTCTCCCTCCAGACAGGCAGAGCCTTCTACCTCCTCCAGCAGCTCTCAGGCTCTGCAGTGACTCAGAGATGGTTTCTCTGGGCCCAGAGGAAGATGACAGGTAAGAAGGACAAACTCTGGTTTGCTTCATCCTGGGAGAAACAAAGTGTGGCATCTATCTTTGTCTTTTAAAAAATGTAGGAGGGGGCTTCCCTGGTGGTGCAGTGGTTGAGAATCTGCCTGCCGATGCAGGGGACATGGGTTCGAGCCCTGGTCTGGGAAGATCCCACATGCCACGGAGCAACTAGGCCCATGAGCCACAACTACTGAGCCTGCGCGTCTGAAGCCTGTGCTCCGCAACAAGAGAGGCCGCGACAGTGAGAGGCCCGCGCACCGCGATGAAGAGTAGCCCCCGCTCGCCACAACTGGAGAAAGCCCTCGCACAGAAAGGAAGACCCAACACACCCAAAACTAAATAAATAAATTTATTTTAAAAATAAAATTAAAATAAAAAATGCAGGAGGGAATTCTGGTCCAAAAGAGCAGATGGAACACAAGTCTTCATCTCTGCTTCCTTCTGAAACCCCCCATGAACGACAGTGAAAGAATTCAGACGTATGGATCCATAAGGCCAAAGAGAAAGGAGAGACGACAACCACATTGGAGAGAGGCCAGGCAAGGTTTGAACGCTGGAAAAGCTGATGGCTGAGTGTGACTTAGCAGCCTGGCAAAGGCCGAGGCTCAAACCTCTGGCCATCTAAAGTTAAATGAAATTAAGGAAAATTTAATACAATTAAAAGCTCAGTGCGTCAGTCGCACTAGCCACATGTCAAGCGCGAACATCCACTGGGGCGTGTGGCTCCTGTATTGATCAGTGTGGGTCTAGCACGTGTCCACCACCGCGTAAAGTTCCGCTGGACGGCAGGGCTCTAGACGCTGGCCATCCAAAGTGCGGTCCTCGGATCAGAAGCGCTGGCAACCCCCCGACCCTGTTCGGAAGGCAGAATCTCAGGCTCCATTCAGACCTGCTGAATGGGAATGTGCCTTTTATTTAGCCAGATTCCCAGGTGACTCATAGGCACATCTGACTTTGAGACTTAAGGAAAAGGAAGGTGGTGGTTCATCTCTGGCTGAAAAATGGCGTTGAGGTAAAGCCCTGCATTGTGGGGCTCATCTAGCCCCTTTAACCCCCTGGGCCACTGGGCTTAACCTCCAGGCAGGAAATTAGAGGCTCTTGGGAGACTGACCAGCTAAAGAGAACAGACTGACAGATACTGACTGATGTCACACGATCCTCCAATGAAATGACCAGGTTCCTGCCAATCAGCCAATGGGGAGGCCACTAGCTGATAAGCCGGCCCCCACACCCAGAGCTTCCCCTGAACTTTTTTTATTCAACGAGTTTTCTAGTGGCTTAGTCTTAAATAGGAACAGATAGCTAAGGGTCAACAGACCTCTGAGGGTACAAGCCTCAAACACGATGAACAGACAGCAAACAAATGAACAGAGGGAGGCGTTTAAAGCATATAGAGACAGAAGGTCAGAAGGGCCCTTCAAAGGGCAGAAGAAAACTTCGACATCCTCAGAGAGAGGAGATACTACATTAATAAAACAAGAACAGAATGCTATAAGAAAAGAATATTCCCAGAACAAGAAAGAGTGTTAGGATATTTAAAATATGATAAAAGAAATTTAAAAATTCAATAGAATTATTGGAAGATAGTTGAAGAAATGTCTCATAACGTGGAACAAATAAAGATTGGGAGAGAAAAGGGGCAAAAACAAATTACTCCAGGAGGTCCAACATTCTAATGATAAGAATTCAAGAAGTGATTAAGCAGAAAAAATCAAGGGGAGGAAATTATCAAAGAATACCTGGAAATTTCCTGGAAATGAAGGATATGAATTTTCAGAATGAGAAGACTCACGGAGTCCCCAGAAAAATGAATTAAAAAGACCCACAGTGGGACTCATCATCATGGCCTTTCAGAACACAGGGCCTAAAGAGAATATCCCACACACATCTATAGATAACAACAACAACAAAAAAGGTCAGATACCAATAAAAGGATGAACGCTCAGATGAAACCAGAACAGCAGTGGATTCGACAGCAGCAGCAGGGAAGCTCTGAGATACCTCTCCAAAATTCTGAGGGAAAATAACCTCCAGCCTAGAAGCGGACAGAAGCCAAACTAAATATCGAGAGTAAGGCTAGAAGAACTACATTTGGGGACATAGGAAGCTTCACAAAAACTCCACCCCACCCCATGCACCTTTTCCTGGGATGCTCCTGGAGGACGTGCCCCACCAACGTGGAGGAGCGAATGAACATGAGAAGCTCAAGGGACCCAGGGATCGAGGAGTGCCCAGGGCGGCGCCCCGCAGCAGCCTGGGGGTAGCCAGTCCAACTAGGGGGAGGAGGGAGGTGCAGGGGGATTCTGCCAGCCAGGAAAAAGTGAAACTGGTAGACTTTCTATGTGTCTGTCCAGAGTGAAAGGAGATCTACGCTTCCGTTGGAGAGTTTGGGGGATGAACTTATGATGGAAAATTCAGCTCCTCCAAAAGGTTTAAGGAGCTAAGCTGCTCCCTTCTACTCCTCCCCCGACAATTTCTCTTTCACTGGTCCACACACCCTCTGCGATGGCCCTAGGAGGCAACTCCTGTGATCAGAGGATTTGGTGGAAGCCAGTCTGAAAACTGCTGAGTCCACCACCTTCTCCTTACACACGGGGAAGCTGAGGGCCGACGGGGTTGCCCAGGGCACACAGACGGGAAGGTTCATTGGTAGTTCATTTGGTACGTTTTCCAGAACTCCTTTCTGATTCATTCAAGACAAGATCAGTAATAACAACAGCAAGAACCAAAGACAACCCGAAGGGACTCTGGCCCGTGAGCACGTTGATGTGCCACTGGGCCCTGCGTTTCCCCCTCAGCTTTGTCCTCAACCACCCCGCTTGGTAACTGCACTAAGTTTCTAAAACACACCAACTGAGGTTTCTGAGTTACTTCTCGTTGCCACCTATGAAAGCAAGAACATAGAGATGTACCTGAGTTGTATACACCACGGACAGGCCACTGTGAACCTCTGGAAGAAAAAAAATTGGGGGTGGGAGTGCAGGGAAAAAACCAAGTCTCCTCGGAACCAGGTGCCCTGACCCCCAGTGCCCCTGGCTAACTCCTTATTATTTTATTTTAAAGAACCCAGGCAAATGCCGTCCTACAAAATCCAATCATCTGAGTTTACCCCTAACGCTGACCTTTCAGGGGCCTCGCTTTGATTCTCTGCCTCTCCCTCCGCCTTTTCCAAGGGCTTGGTTAACCTCAAGGTCTTCGTAATGAATGAGTTAAGGATGTAAGCTCTGTCTGGAGCATCTGCACTTTACTACAGAATTCGAGGGAACCTAGTTCTGTGTAAGCTTATCACGTGACGTTCTTTCTTTGAGTCTCAGTGTCCCGGGCTATGGAGCTCATTACCTCACCTGTTCAGCAGGGTCACCACCAAAACCCTGACAGGGAGGCCTGACGTAGGGGGCGGCAAGAGCCCTGGGCTGGAAGTTAGGAGCCCAGGGTTCGAGTCTTACCTCTGTTACTTGCTTGCCGTGTGACCTTGGGCAAGTCACTTGTTCTGTCTGGACTTCAGCTTGCTCTCTTGCAAAGTGCACGGCGGGGATCGGTGACCTCCCTCTCACGCTCCTTCCGTTGTGTGACTCTCCCGCCTCCCAGTTTGGTTCAGGACGTGGCCCCTCACCCTCCCCAAGGCTCGCCTGCCTCCTACACCTTCCATTCCAGAAGGAACAGCCCTCCCCTTTCCTGCCCGAGCTGGGGCCTGGCAGGCGCTGGGCGGCAGGCGCTGGGCGGCAGACAGGACAGGAGGCGGGGGAACAATCCCGGCCATTCAAGCTGCCGTGGGGAGAGCTGGCCCGCAGCCAGTCACAACAGGCCCCGAGATACAGAGGGGCGTTTGTCTGGGAGACCCACGGTTTCATCTAAACCTTCGCGCTCTCTCTCCTCCCTCCCTCTCAGGTGGCAGCGCCAGCCCCCAGCTTTGCTAGGAGGCGGGATGTGGAAGCTGTGCAGACCTGAGCAGCCCCTCTAAGGGCTGGAAAACCGGCCAAAAGGAGGAAGGTGGGAAAGAAGGGCAGGGGAGACACGTGTGCAGGGTGGCCACCGGGGGCGTGGCCACAGGGAGGGCAGAGGGCGGGGACAGTGTGGGGGGGGCACAGGAAGGGCTTTGGACAGGGCAGAGGCAGTAGGGAGGGTTCAGAAGGAGGGGCCGGTTCCCCACCCTCACTGACTAGGAGGAAGGGACTCGTGAACAAGATGCTCCCTTCTCCTCCAGGCCTCAGTCTCCTCAGCTTTAAAATGGGGCTGGGAATTCCCTGGCAGTCCAGTGGTTAGGACGCCATGCTTTCACTGCCGAGGGTACGGGTTCAATCTCTGGTCAGGGAACTAAAATCCCATAAGCCGCGCAGTGAGGCAAAAAAAAAAGCTGGTTATCCTGTCCTTATGCTGTAAATCAAATCAGATGATGAACCTGCAAATAGCGTGGTCTAGGGAAGAAACAAGTTTGGACTCAGGTGGACCTGGGTTCAAATCGCACCTCTGTCACCTCTAAGTTATAGGCAATTTATTTACCCTCCATGAGCCTCATCTTCCTCATCTCAGGGAAAAAAAGATGGGTGTGCAGCCAGACAAGATCATAAGGAACAAAAAAGAACAGATGGGACGTACCCTGCCCCAAAAATGCATTTGAATGAAAGAAGAATTGGTCAGGGCCGCAGTGTGGCCGCAGGGCTGCTTTCACCGTAATAAAGTTTCATGGGCTCTAAACAGTTTATTTTTTCTGATGTGAGAAAAAAATGGAAACATTTTCTTCTGCCCTAAAATGGGATCCCCCCTCCCCCCACCGATTTTAAAAGAAATGAAAACATTTCGGGGGCCCTTGAACGTCTTGTGGGCCTTGTGTCTGCTGTGCCCGGCGGAGAAGTCGGCCTGATGTTGGATCAGGGTCTTCTCAAGTGCTGACCTGTCCTGGGCAGAGACCCCAATGCCGTCTCTGAAGAATCTCCCGTGGATCACTGATGCCTCCCACCCCAGAGCTGAGCCCACGGTCCTCCAGTTTAGCCAAATCTTCCAGTGTCAATGCAGTCCGAGCCCTGTCACACGAGGATGACGGGCCCCAGCAGCATGGCAGGTGTGGAGGCAGGGAGAATCCAGGGGCCCTGGGTGTGTAAGCCGGCCTGGCTCTCAAGGAACTGGGGTGGGGGGCGATGGGCACTTACCACTCACAGTCACCACCACTCCCTTTTGGGACCTCCTCTGTGTCTAGCACTGTGCTTGGGGCTTCACGTTCATAATCTCATTTACCCCACGTCACACCCATTCCGCTTTACACCCAAGGAAACTGAGGCTCAGAGAGGCCGAGTGACTCACCCACTCACAGAGCTACCAGAGCAGGCTTGGGACCCAGTCTTCTGCTTCCCAAACCAGGGGCCTCCCAGCACCCACCCCAGCCTCCTTGAAGAGTCAGAGGGAACATGAAGCAGGCTTTGAGGGTGTGCGGAACATGCAGGGCAAGTGTGAGTCCGGGGTCCAAGGAAATACGAAAGTGAGCAGCAGAGCATTATGGGGAAGGGAGTGGGTGTGCCAGGGACTGAGCGCACCAGGGGCACCTGGGTACCCCGGGGGGTGGTGGGCTGTGCAGGGGCAAGGGCGGGGGCAGCCTGCCAGCATTTGCCTCCGCAGGCCAGTGTGTCTTGAGCCGGCAAGGCGCTTGGCCAGGCGGGGCTACTGCAAAACACGCTAATAGGTACTTCATTTTCCCTCCAAACTGCCCAGAGCCATGTCTGTTTAGCTACAAACCACAGCAGATGCCGTGCTGTTCAGGGAGCGCTGCCTGCCTCGGGAAAGAGAAGCTCAGAGTCGCAGAGCAGGATGTAGCTGCTCGCGGGCCGGGGACCTCGGGCTCTGACGTTCGCCAAAGGAGGGAGATTCTTAGTTGGGGACAGGGTGCCCGTCTCCACACCAGTCACACCACAGCCAGGGGGAGTGGAGTGTGCCCTGAGTGTGACCTTTCCATGCCAGAGTGGACAGGATGGAAAGGGACTCTCTGTCTCAAAGCCTATCGGCTGCACAGCTACCCCAGAGAGCTTTCTAGCAACAAATCTGACCGTGCTGACCTCTGCCTAGACCTTCAGTGGTCTCTCACCAGCTAAGGCGAATGAAGTCCAAACCCCTCAGCAGGCCTGTTACCGCCCAGCAGCACTTAGACCTGTGCTCGCCAATATGGTAGCCACACGCGGCTATGGAGTCCTTGAAATGTGGCTGGTCTGAACTGAGATGTGCTGTATGTGTAACATACCTGCGGGAACTCAGAGACGTAGCACAAAATGAAAGAGTGTGAAATACCTCAGTAGTTTTTAAATATTGATTAGATGTTTGATAATATTGGGGTATACAAGGTTAAATAAAATATATTATCAAAATGTAATGTTTCTATTTACTTTTTTAACGTGGCTCCTAGAACATTTAAAATTACATATGTGGCTCATTTATATTGAACAACACTGATTTATACTATGTCCTTCTCTCTTTGCTGCCTCTCCTATCAACACTAGCTCATTCATTTGTTCATTTCTTCATGCATTTATTCATTCAGTAAAAATTCATTAATCATAAGCTACATGCTAAACACTGGAGACAAAAAGGAAACAATATAGGCCTGAGCCCACATGGAGCTTATGAACTATATTTTAGAGATACCAAAGAGCTTGTGTTCTACACACACACATCGCATAGCATTACTTACCTCTGCTCATATTCATGCTTCTCTCTAGAATGACTTCCTAACCCAGTCTGCCTGGTGAACTCCTATTTATACTTCAAAACCCAAACCATCAAACACTTCAAGCACTTATGTCAAATGTTTCAATTAAAAAAAAAAATCTACCTCATACAGTTTGTTCACTCCCACCCCTACTCCCTGCTGGGGTTCTGAACTATTAACTGTGTGATTATGCAATTTTACTATCATGTCAGTTTAAATGTCACCACTCTAAGATTATCCCTTTCCCCCCAACCCCAGGAATTGTCTCACTTACCCTCTTTAACCTTCTTCACAGAATAACCACCAGCTGAAACTGTCTTGTTTGTGACCCATCTAACCCCCAGATCCTAAGCTCTGTGAGAGCAGGGTGGGAGGCCGCTGGGAGGTCAGCGTGCCAGCATTTGCCTCCGTGGGCTGGTGCGTCTTGAGCCAGCAGGGAGCTCGGCCAGGCAGGGCTACTGTCTTTCTTGTTCAGAGCTGACATCCCAGGGCCTAGCACAGTTCTTAGCACCTAGTAGGCACTTAGAAAATAAAGATGATGGCATGATGGCTGTAGAGTAGAGGGAGTTACACCAGAGGCTCTGGAGCCAGACTGCTCGGTTCAAATCCTGCACTCAATTAGCTACTGTTATCACCATCGTCGTTGTTATTATATGTCTGCTTTCCCCCTCTTGAGGGCCCAGGCAGTGTCTTGGGCTTTGTCATGCCCCAGCACTTCACAGAATCTGGTCTCTTCCAGGGTTCCCCATTGCAGGAAATGTCACTGCCACTCACATAGCCTCTGAGGCCGGAAACCTAAAGTCACCGCCTGTCACCAGTCCTCCACCCCCATCATCAAACCCTTTCAGATTTACCTTCACGTCTTATACATTTTCTTACTAACCTCTCTTATCCTCCCCATCCTTGTTCAGGTCCAGGCTTCTGTCTTCTCTCACCTGGATGCTGCAATAGCTTCCTAACAGGTCAAGGCTGCCTCTACTCTGGGCCACTGCAACCCTTCTCCACAGCAGCTCCAGCAATCTTTAAAAACCTCAAGACTACTTCAGACTAGAACTTATGATGGTCAGCAAGTCCCCTGTACAGGATCTGGATCCTTCAGACCCCTCCAGTCTCCTCCCTGTCTGAGCTCTGCCCTCTGGCACTCTGTCCCATCGCTGCCACAGGGCCTTTGCATATGCCAGAGCACTCTTTTCTCATTTATTGACACTTCTGATACTTTAACCCAAGCATCACTTCAAATTCCCATGCTGTGCACTCTCACAGCCCTGTGTCCCTCTGTCACCACAGGTTGTAGTTATCACCTTCCATTTGATGAATGGTTGTGTCCCATATCAGACTCTGAGCCCCATGAGTGTAGGGGATGTGTCAGTTTCTTTGTTTTTTTTTTTTTGCGGTATGCGGGCCTCTCACTGTTGTGGCCTCTCCCGTCGCGGAGCACAGACAGGCTCTGGACACGCAGGCTCGGCGGCCAAGGCTCACGGGCCCAGCCGCTCCGCGGCATGTGGGATCTTCCCAGACCGGAGCACGAACCCGTGTCCCCTGCATCGGCAGGCGGACTCTCAACCACTGCGCCACCAGGGAAGCCCAATGTGTCAGTTTTTATTCACCCTTTGAAACCCTAGTTCCTCAAATGCTGCTTGGCACATTGCAAGTATGAACACATAGTTGTCAAATGAAATCAACCCCCGCTAAGTGAATGGGCAGTCGGGGGTTAACAGCAGCTGACTGAACTGCCTCATCGAACAAGGACCAAGCACAGGTCATGCGTCTTGTGCTTTCCCACCACATGTGGCCGCTGGTAATGCAGACATGACATTAAGAGACAAGACAGGCCGTGAGTGCTACGGAGCTCGGAGTGGGAGAGGGTGCTGAGCAGGGGGCCGGGGAAGAGGGCGTGCTGCCTGGAGAGGCAAAATTTGAGTGGCACCATGTGGTCATTAAACCCTTGTGCTCAGGGGTCCGTGATCTGGGTCTGAACCCCAGTAATATAATAGTAGATTATATTTACCTGTCTCTAACTGCCAAGCCCTCTGACTGCTTTATGTCTATCTGATTGTCTCATCCTCCCTAAGTGGAAAGCACATTGCAGTTTAAATTTTTTATAGAGGACACTGAGGCCCAGAGAGGTTAACTAACTTGTCTAAGGTCACCAACTGGGATGGGATGTGAACTCAAGGAATCCGACTTCAGAGTCTGCTCCACATTTGAAGCCTTGATGATAAGAATAAGCATTTGATGAGCTCTTACTAGGGGCCAAGCACTTTTCTAAAAACTTTACAAGTGGGGCTTCCCTGGTGGCGCAGTGGTTGAGAGTCCACCTGCGGATGCAGGGGACACGGGTTCGTGCCCCGGTCCGGGAAGATCCCACATGCCACGGAGCGGCTGGGCCCGTGAGCCATGGCCGCTGGGCCTGTGCGTCCGGAGCCTGTGCTCCACAACGGGAAAGGCCACGGCAGTGAGAGGCCCGCGTACCGCAAAAAAAAAAAACTTTACAAGTAAGTTTTTATTTATATCATTTTTATTTTTATAACTCGTTTCATCCCATAATTTTATCTCTTTCTTTTAAGTAAGCTGGGTGTCATTATCTCCATCTTACAGGTGAAGAAACTGAAGTCCAGAAAGGTTAACTAACTTGCCTGAGGTCACACAGCCATCAAAAGTGATGAAACTAGTTGGAACCATGCAAAACACTCAGAGTTCATTCTTTTAACCACTCCACTTCACAGCTCCTGCTCTATGAAGGTGCATTATTATTATTATTATTATGCTAGGATTTTGTCAGGTGGAGAAGGGACGAGTGACATTCTAGCTGGGAAGAACATTGGGTGTGAAGACTGGGAGGTGGGGGTGAGTATGAACACTTTCAGGAAGGAAAGTGTGAGATTGGTGATGGGGGTGGGACAGTGAGGGTCCCAGCACCGTGGAGCTGAGTGTCCAGGGAAGGCCAGAGAGGAGATGAGATGTGAGGGATGTTTTGGGATTAAGCTATGGAGGAACTTCCTCCACAGGGAGATGCTAGTGTGTTCTGCTCTCTCCAGGATCCCTATGCCATGGATTCCATGTGAGATGTTTGAAAACTAGAAGCTTCAGAGCTTCTGACCTGGCTCTGCTGAGTGTCCTTTGGGAAGTTACTTAACCTCTCTGTGCCTCCATTCCTTTTCTGCAAAAGGGAGGTAATAAACGGGACCACTTTCATTGGGCTCCTGCTTGAGTAAAATGACTTTATGCATACAAAGCCCCAGCAGAGTTTGGCATAAAGCAGCCCTTTGATATCTCATTTCTCTCCCTTCCCCAGCCTCTAGGACGACCTCCGCAAATCCCCAGCCTCACCAGAATCAAGGCTAAAATCAACAGCTGATCGAGAACCACTAAGGTCCCTGGAGACCCCAGGTCAATAAGACGAGGAAGCAGAGAAGCAAATATCAAGCTATCCAAAGTGTGTCCAAGACTGAGGAAAAAGAATAATTATAATTTATTTCCTTCTCCTTCTTGCTGTGTCAACTCAGGGTTATATAACTGAACTTCTCTGTGAGGTAGCCCTTGGGGCCGCCAGGAGGCAGGGTTGGCGGTGACATAAGTAAATATTTCTCTGCTCTCTGCCCCGGCCTCGGGTTCTGAGCAAACACCACAGCCTGAAAGGGAGGCCATGACAAGGAGGAAGCTGGGTGAAGAGTGAGCTCTGGGCTGGGAGTCAGGAGACCGTGTTCCAGGCCTAGCCCTGACTTGAAGGACGTGGACTTCAGGCGACGAGTGATCTGGGAGGAGAGATTACACTGTGAGCTAGGGAGTGGCAGGACCTTCCCTGGGGAGAGAATCCAGCCTTCTCCCTGCACCCTGGCCTGGCATTCAAAGCTCTCTCTCCTGCCTTTTCCCCCATCCCATCTTGGAACCCACACACTACGAACCCTGGCTCTTTGGGACTACTGAGTCCCCAACGCCCCCCAACAGGATTTGTTCCTCTCCCGGGAAGTCCTCCCCTTCCCTCAAAATGGTGGTATGGTGGGGGGGACAGAGGTGTGGGGTTTGGAGTCAGACATGGGCTTGAATTCCGGCCTGAGTGGCCTTGGGCCTGTGACTTAACCTCTCTGGGCCTGTTTCCTCATCTGTAAACTGGGCTTGGTGATTCCTGTCTTTTTCCTGGTTGCAACAATCAAATGAGATAACAATTGTTAATAAGTGCCAATTACTTAGCCTTATCGCATAAACGTGTGAAGGTTTTGCATGCATAAGTCATTTAGCAATGCACGTCAAGCCTCTAGAAAAGTGAGTGCCTCATGCATAGTGGGCACTGATAAATGCTGCTTTCCTTCTCCAAGACCTGCCCAAAGCAACCCCGCCAATCTCAAGTAGGTCGATGTCTTCTGAGACGTCACAGCATCTCATAGGTACTTTGCTTACAGCATTTATCATATGAAAGTGTTGTAATTAGTAGACAGGTCTGTCCTCCCTTCTATTCTAGGAGCTTCATGGGGAGTGAATTCACGCACACAGAGAGGCTGCGTGGAAGAGATGGGCTTTCGCAGATGCCCTAGGATGGGTTGGCTTTGAACATACACTGAACGCTCTGGGCTCTGGCTCCCTGAGCTCTGCTGCCGACCATCAGAGGCCCTCGCTCAGCTCCATGCTGACTCCAGGGGTAAGCCACACCCTCTTCTGGGTGCTTAAGGGGCTTGGACTTGGACCTGCACCATAATTTTTTAGTCCAAACCCAGGACACTTGTCCTAGCAAAAGATTTTGGGTCCACAAGGAGTCCAAGAGGAGATCTAGAAGCTACAGAATGAAGGTAGAAATACTGGAATTTGCAGGATAGTCCAGTGGTTTATGAATTGTAGACTTACTTCCACAATGCCTGGCCTGGTCATGCACCTGGCATACGATAACTGTCTAACAAATGCTTAGTGGATTGGGGGCAATGTGTTTTTTCACTCCATCGTGCTGCTGGGATATTCTACTGTAAAGGAACAGAAGCTACCAGCCTTCTTCCCTGGGGACCCACTCGTTGCAGAAAGAATTGCTGAGACCTTGGCTTTCGGCACGGTGTCTCTCCTTCATTCCAATACCATCAATCGCTTCTGGCCGGCTACAGAATAAAGCCCTAATTCTTCGTCTCATTAACTAAGGTATTCCATGAAACTTTTCCAGTTTTATCCACCAGCACCTGTCTCCTCCTTTTCTCCCCGGCCCTAGGCAGGGAATGAGTGACTTCCTGTCTCCTAAACTCACCCATGCTTCCCGGCACTGGGAAGCTAACTGCACAGTATTTCCCATCCCACTGCTCACCGCTGAAGAGGTAGAGTCTATTTCTCCACTCCTTTGAATCTAGGTGGGCCCTATGACTGCTGGGACCACTAGAATATGGTAGAAGTGACACCGGAAGTTCCAGGTATAGCCCTTCAGTGGCAGCTTCTGCTTCCTGCCTCTCAGAATGCCTGCTCCTGGAAACCTCCTTCTTGGAACCCAGCTGACATGCTGTGAGGAGCCCAAGGCACGTGCAGAGGCCACAGGTAGATGTGCTAGCTGACAGCCCCAGCTGTGCTCAAAACTGACAGCCAAGTGTCACTAGGCAGCCACGTGAGTGAGCCACTGGGGGCGCCCAGGCCAGCTGAGCCTTCAGATGCGAAGATCTGACCGAGACCGCGCGACAGACAGCATCAAGGCACAAAGTCTTGGAGTAGTTGGTTACACAGGGATAGATAATCAGCACACTGGCCTTTGCTCCAGTGCTATCTTCCCAGTACTACACCAATCTAAACCTTCCTCTGTCATGAGACCCAACTGTCCCCTCCTCCCTAGGTCACCTCTTCCACCTCTGACTA
The DNA here is from genome assembly GCF_964270905.1 of Leucopleurus acutus. Lineage (NCBI taxonomy): Eukaryota > Metazoa > Chordata > Mammalia > Artiodactyla > Delphinidae > Leucopleurus > Leucopleurus acutus. Next base: position 174,535,290 of record NC_139143.1, read on the forward strand.
CTTATAATAATTGTCTGCACCAATCACAATGGCTTTGCAGTGAGATCCCTGGACCTACTTTTCCTTTAAAACATTTAAAAGTGTGCTCTAAACAGAAATGTTCTATCATTTCTGAAAATGGAAAACCAATGTCACTTGCCATCAACAGAAAGTAACAAAATAAAATAGATGAAACGGATCAATGTCACTAAACTCTAGCCGGACAGTGTTACCTCCCAAAGTGTCTGGGCCCAAGGCTGGTCCTCCGTTAAAAAGATGAGCAAGTGTTGTAGCCAGACTCTGAGTTCCAGAATCTGGGTAGTTGCAGCATACCAGCTTCCGGATTCCTGGATCACATGGCCATGGTTGTGTATCTTTAAATTCAACAGCTCCCGGCAGCCCTTGTGATTCCTTCACTTTCCTGATTACGGCAGGTGCCACAGCTCTCCAGTCTGGCCAGTTCTGTATTGTTTTGGAAGCCTCCAGCCTTTCCAATATTTTAAAAGAATCAGGTGCATAAAATTCCTTCCTACCGAAAATGCCGAGTTCTGCTTCTGTTTCTTGCACTGACCCCTGACTTAAACACCCTGACTTCCCATTGCTCTTGCAGCACGTCCTGGACTTGTTTCTTTTATTATTTAGGTATTTCCTTCATGAGTATTTTCAATGTGGGTCTCTGTGTATTCCACCTTCTAAGGCTTTATTTGCCTAAGAATATTTTTAGTATGACCTCATGTTTGAATGACAATTTGGCTGGCTTTAAAATTCTGGATTGAAAGGGTTCTTTTCTTTCAATTCTTGTAATAACATTACTCTGATTTCCTGGATCAAGTGCTGTTACTGAGATGTATAATGCCAATCTGATTCTTGGCCCTTTGTAAGGGATGTTATTTCTTTGTCCTTCCTCTTTGTCCGGCATCTTCTCGACTTTACCATGATATCTTTGTGTGGATTTTTCTTTATTTCTACTGTTGGCTACTCCATGAGTCCTTTCAATCTGAGTTCATTCATTTTCCTTTAATTCTGGAACATTTCATCTCCATTATTTCAATTCTTCCCTATTCTCCATTTTTCTTTTTCTCTCCTTTAGCGACACCTACTTCTACCCACCATCTCTTAGGTTTTCTTTTTCATTTGTTCTCTCTTTGTCTTTTCCTGCATCCTGGGACAGTTCTCAATCTGATTTTCCTCTTTACTAGTTAGTTGTTAGTTCACTTGTATCCAACCTGATATTTATACCATCTGTCGTGTCCTTTACTTTCAAGAGTATATCTTTCACAGCTAATCTTTTGCCTTGGTTCTCCCCTGGACTTCTTGTCCTTGCGTTATTTTACAAATGTCTTCCCTTATCTTTTTAGGCATAATTATCGTGCTTTACTTCAAAATCTTGGTCCATCTACTTCAATCATTCTGCTTTAGATGACACATGCAGCTTGGTTTATTGTCCTTCTTGTATAGTAGTTGTACTTCTAGGGCATCCGATTATTTTCGTGGGTGAATTCATGTCCCCCTGGGGGTATTTGCTCTTAGTCTGGTAATGTGCCCTGGGGGAGAGCCAAAGGCATTAAGAGGAAAAAAGATGAGCCCCGGGCCAGAGAGCCACACAGACTCCCTCAGCCACCTCCTTCCTGTTGGCACTCTGCCTGTGTGTCTGTCAGGCTTCACCTTGGAGTTCCAGGGAGAAGCAGACTTGGCAGGAGGTAGACTGCAGGGATGCCACAGGCTGGGGTGGGTGGTGGGGTTGGATGGGCATTGATGGGGGAGAGTCCCTTATTCCAGCAGGGCTTTGAGCTGCCCCAGACTCCCCCCAGGGCTGTAGCTGCCAACTTCTGCACTACAGAGGCAGGAGGTAGTGACTGTCCCAAGACAAGGAGCAGGGACAGGAAGTGGGTAAGCGTCCTAGAGAGCAGGACAGCGGAGAGGTCAGTCCACCATTCATTCATTCCACACTGAAAGTGTGTCTTTCCACACTTAAAATTGTGCTGGGCGACCGGGAGACGGTGGGAAATGGACCCTGCCCTCGTGGAGGCCATGCTCTGACAATGAAACAGGGAAGAGCTAAATCTGACTACAGATTGGAACTGTTTCTTTTACTTTAACCTTTGCTTTCAGTTGCTTTCGTTCATTAAAAGGATATTGTCTATACATAATGGCCTGCCTTGGGGAACCCTGCCCCTCTTCCTGAATGTTAAACCAAAGTGCCTTTGTTCAGGGAAACATCCCCGCGCCGTCCACCTGTGGATGGCTACAAGAAAGAAGAAATTAACACGTCTGGTCACCGAGGCTGGCCATTCCAGGGGCATCTGCAAATCTTATGGCCTTTTTACTTTACTTCCTCACCTCCTTCCCCTCTCTGTTCTATAAAAGAAAATGGCATCGGAACCCAATAAGTTGGTTTTTCGGAGACATTTGTCTGCCATCTTCTCGGTCTGCCAGCTTTCTGAATAAAGTCGTTATTCCTCACCTCAATGTCTCCGATTTATTGGCCTGTCGTGCAGCGAGCAGAGAGAGCTTGGACTCGGTAACTACAACGGTCTAGCAGACTCAGCTTAGTTCCCTACTAAGGTCCCTATCTTGGCACCTCCTTTTGGGCACCTCACTTAGTCTTCCTAAGTCTCAGTTTCTTCATCTGTAAAATGGAGATGAGACAGTTCGTGCCAAGTGATTAGCAAATGCCCAGCACATTGAGAGCTCTCAAAAATATGAATTACTGTTGTCATTATTACTATGACCAATGATAATGTTTCTGGGGATTAGGTAGGAACTTGGAGCTGCTCCCATAAAATAAATGAATCCCCTTTTGTCCTCTGGGCAAACCAGTCACCCTTTAGGTCTGAGACTGGATAGAAGGCCAAGACGGGGTGTCTAGAATTTCCACAAAAGAGGATAGAGTGGTCTTGGCTCTTTGAAAAGTTTTGGTCAAGAAGTAGCGAGGGGCTTCCCTGGTGGCGCAGTGGTTGAGAGTCCGCCTGCCGATGCAGGGGACACGGGTTCGTGCCCCAGTCTGGGAAGATCCCACATGCCGCGGAGCAACTAAGCCCGTGAGCCATGGCCGCTGAGCCTGCGCGCCCGGAGCCTGTGCTCCGCAACAGGAGAGGCCACAACAGTGAGAGGCCCGCGTACCGCAAAAAAAAAAAAAAAAAAACAAGAAGTAGCGAGGCAGAAGGTGGGACTTTGGTGGGGAGGTGAATAAAAAAATCCAAGTTACATTTTCCAGAGACGACTATTAATACCACCATAGGCATTAAGATTTCAGATAACTAGACCCTTTTCTACAGTTTCTTGCTTGTTCTTTTTTTTTTTTTTTTAATTACTAAAGGGCAGTACAGGGAGGAGGTTAGAACTTCCACGGCAGCGTGGGCGGGAATCTCAGCCTTGTTTCTCCCTAGCCTCAGGGCCTGCATCTCTCCTGGGCCCAGGAGACAGTGCCAGGGCTCACAATACTTTCCGGGGCTCACAAAAATGTTCTCATTTCTGTCAAAATCAGAAGAAAACAGGGACTTTTAGGTTGAAGAAAATGTTTTAATGCACCAATGCAGTCATTAATATAACTGTTGATATGTTTTAGGGAGGAAGGGGTCCACGAAGGCAAAATTGCATCCCTGGTAAGCTCTGTGACCACCAGCAAGTGGTCTCTGAACCTTAGCAGGTACCGAGGGAATAATACTACTCACTTCCTGGGCTGCCGTGGGTGTTAAAGGGACTGAGGCATGTGGAGCATTTAGCGCTGTGTGGGCACCAGCAAACACAGGCTCTCAGCAAGCAGTCGTTAACCATTTATTTCCCTCTGAGACCTGCAGGCTAAAACCTTAGGGAACTTGGAGGAGGGTTAGGGGATTAGGGACAGCAGCAGGGGAACAAGTTACACAATTGCTTTTTATTTTGCATGACAGACTGAAAGAGATCATCTCCAGTGGAGGAACAGATGGAAGCTTCAAGGCCAGGCCATGTGTGCCGGAGTCTGCCAGAAACCAAACCAGCAGGAAAAAGAGCTGAATTTCCAGCGCAGGCCCGAGGCAGGTGTTAGCCTTGGAGAATGAGTGAGTGAATGAATGATGAATGGATTCTGGAGAAACTGAAAAATCCTGAGGCTTGTTGGCCCTAAAAGTTGGCTCGACAGGTCCCAAGACACAAGCTTCTCTGAAGGGGAAGGGAAACTAATATTTATTAAGGGAGGACTGCGGATAGTATCCTCTTTAATACATTGGGAAACTGAGGCTCAGAGAGGCCATGTGGCTTGACCAAGATCCCACAGCTCAAAAGCAGAGGCCTATGTGCCTGCTCTGTGCCCCATCCTCACTGCTGGCTGAGGCTGCCCCGGATGGAGCGAGGTGTGCTGGCAGTCCAGGGTCTGCACGGCTCCTTGAGATGCCAGGAGCTTCTAAGACCGTCCCCTCCACCTCCTGAAGCTGCCCGGGACGTACCATAGGATCTGGCAGCCCCACTGAGGGCCCCAACAGCTCAGGAGTATCTGGCCCAGGCAGGAGGCCCCTCACAACAGGCCTGGAAGCTGGCTGAAGAACGGGCCTCTCTGTCTTAGAGGCTTGCACACCCTCTTTTCCTTCCTTAGGCCAAACTGCAGCCAGCACCCCCAGGAGTTTCAAACCGCACGATAGGTTCCAGCCCAGCTGCCACTGGCCCTGCCCCCTCAACTCTTACCTACACCCAGCCCTGCTCAGGAATCCAGAGACCTGCTGGCAGGCTCCTGCCTTGGCACAGTCCCCTTCCCCTCTTCCTGCCCCCTCCTGCCCACCGAGGATCTTTCCTCCTGATAAGGAATTCCTCTGAAAGAAGGCAAAGAGGGATCCACCCTACCAGATCCCAAAGCAAAGTGCGGGATGCCAGAAGCCCAGATGTCAATGACTGCATCAGGAGGCCAGATGGATGGAGATGGGGAGCCCAACGGGGCGGTGCGCTCGGCGCTTGGAGGTTGTCCAGGAGAAACAAACACGCCGCTGCTCCTGGGCTGCCTTCAGAGGCGCTCGCATGGCAGCGTGCAGGGGGCATCTTAACACAGGCACTGCTGGCCAGCAATACTTAGCCTAGTTTAGACAGGTTCCTATTTTAGATTATTTTTCTCCAATATCAAACATACATCTTTTAAAAAGTAAAGTGAACATACATAATTTGGGGTCTATTTTCATCATATGAGGTTTTTTGTTGTTGTTTTTTTTTAATTAAAAGGGTTTATTGGGCAACTTAAATCCACTTTACCATTCTTTTTTTAATCTTCCATTCCATTTTATTGGAAGATTGGAAAGTAAGGAGAAATGTTGCAGGATTTACAATTCTCAGAGACTCTCAAAGCCCACTGTAGTGACAAAGCACTTGGACTAGGAGACTTGAGGTCTCCCCTAACCCTCCATTGACCGAGTGTATCTCATCCTCTCCGGACCCGTCTTCTCACCTTTAAATGGAGGGAGCCCTCTGTTACCTTTAAGGGTCTCTGTAGCTCCTACCTTCTGTGACCCTGAGCCCCAGGAGCAATGGGATGGGGATCGGCCTGGATGTTGCCTTCCTCCTCTCAAAGCCCCGGGGGTCTGACTGTCAAGGGCAGTAGGGCTGGGAGCAGCAGCCTAGGCCTACCCCTGAGGTGTAAATGTCTACTAGTAGTGGATTCTTCCCTGAGAAAAGACGCAGATGGTGGCAGGAGAGAGGGTGGAGGCACAGAACCTGTGACAGGGGGACGTACCCTTCAAGCTGTGGGGTAGGGATCAGACAGGGGAAAAAGAACTTGTGGTGCTTACATCAGTTCTGTCAGGGGGTGCTCTCCTCTCTCAGCGCCAAGAGTCCCAGTCCTCAGCCCAGGTTTGTGCATTCCACAGACATTCACTGAGTGCCTACCACGTGCCAGACACTGTCGTAGGTGGGGATGCAGCAAGGAAGGAGGCAGGCTTCCTCCCTGTTCCCATAGAGTTTACAGTCGGTGGGAAACACAGACATTAAACGATTATGAGCAGTTATGGAAAGTGCTAAAAGGAGAAGCTTTGAACTCAGCTCTTTTGAGGAATACAGTGCCTCCCATCTCCTCTTGATGTGTTCCCCCAAATCTCTCACCTCCACTTCAGATCTTTGCTTCTCACGGACTCCTAGTCACCACAGGGAGATGGAAACCCAATGAGGCTGCCTGCCAGGATGTCAGACAGGCTGAAGGTCCCTAACTTTGCTAAGAGTGGCTCCACCTCAAGGACATAGCTCCCTCCCAGCCCGAGGCATCAGTGGCCACTGTCCACAGGGGTGATAACGGGGGTGCGAACCGGCCACGGGGATAAGCTTTGAATCCACTGCAGCAGATTCCCCCAGAGACCCAACACGTTCCCCTAGCCCAACTCACTGTGAGCCTGGCTCAGCACACACACAGTAGTTGGCCCGCCTGGTACCACACTGCCCCCTTCAGCTACCTCACCACCAGCCAGGAGACAGCAGGACAAGGTGAGGAATGTCCCACCCCCATGAAGGGGCCATGGGAGTCCCTTTCCCTTTTCATCTTCTGTTCCCGTCAGGTACCCACAGTCCTTTGCTGTGTCTTCCCCCCCGCCCCGCCCACCTGCCGCCCCTTACCCCTATAATTTGGAGGTGGACACTTAGAGGATGTGAGAAAGGTATCTGACCTACCTAGAGTTCCAGCTCCTTCATCTACGCCCATGTGGCTGCTGGGACTCAGGATTCCAGGACTTTGTGTGCCCTCCCTACCTCTGTGCTCTGGATGAGCTTATCATATTACTCCCCTGCCCCCCATAAGAAGGGGTGCCCCAAATCTGTTACTCTGGGCTTATCTTAATCTGTTACACTGCTCCATCCACCTAAACAACCGTCTCCTACATCATCCCATCTGTTAGGATCTGATCATCTCTAAATTCACTGCTATTTATTGACTACTTACCACATGCCAACTGTTGTACTACATACTCATTCATTGTTCATTCATTCAACCAATATGTAGTGAGACCTACTATATGCCAGGCACCATATAATGGTGAACCAAATAGACATGGCCCCTGCCCCCAAGAAGCTACAGCCTAGGGCTTCCCTGGCGGCGCAGTGGTTAAGAATCTGCCTGCCAATGCAGGGGACACAGGTTCAAGCCCTGGTCGGGGAAGATCCCACATGCCGCGGAGCAACTAAGCCCACGCACCACAGCTACCGAGCCCACGTGCCACAACTACTGAAGCCCGCGCACCTAGAGCCCGTGCTCCGCAACAGAGAAGCCACGGCAACAAAGAGTAGCCCCCACTCTCAGCAACTAGAGAAAACCGGCGTGCAGCAACGAAGACCCAGTACAGCCAAAAATTAAATAAATGAATAAATAAATAAATTTATGTATTAAAAAAAAGAAGCTACAGTCTAGTGGAAATTAACAGCTTATATTTACGGAGTGCCTATAATATACAGACCTTGTACTAAGCACTTTATATGGACTACCTGACACTCTGTCAAAGAAATTGTTTCACTTACAGAGCAAAGGGAACTGTAGAGAAATGCAGGGTCCTGCCCAAGACTAAGTTATTGGCCACCTAAGGGGCAAGGCAGGGATTCCAATGCCCAGGTTGACTGATTCTAAAGCACCAGCACTATGCTTTCTTCCCCACCCCTACTCAATCCCACCTCCTCCAGGCACCCCTCCAGATCCTCGTCCCAGACGAGATCGCTTCCTTGGTCCCTCTAAGCCTGCTCTAGTATTTGACACACCCATGTCCTCCTGCTGCCAGATATCCAGCCCACAGAACGTGTCCCCACCTCTTTCCTCTGGAGCAGCTAGTCCAGTGAGCCACCCGGGAGCTGCTGAGTTTGCTGATCTGAGCTAGAACACTGGTTTTCTCCCCCGGCTGTGGGTTTTCATCGCAGATCTTCCTCCTGGAGGGGTCTCCGCACAGGGCTCACCCATCCAGACGCCCATTTCACAGATGAAACCAACACAGGTCCTGAGTGGTTCAAAATCCCTTTACCTCCTGGCTGGCCGAGTCCGCTCCCTTTTCTTCCGGGGAGTCTCGGACCCTGAGCCGGAGGCTTGGTGAGAGGGGTGGGACAAGGAAACGACCTGCCTGCTGGATGCCCGTAATATCAACCCCCCAAACGCAGGCTGGCGCTCGGGGCACTTCTCCGCGAGGGTCGAGCTTGCTCGGCACTCCGGGCACCTGTACGCATGCCCCATCCCCATTTCCAAAACCCGCAAAAGGTGACCGATATCCCTCCCTCCACCCCGGCCACCGCCCACCGCCCTCGCGCGCAGACCCCAGGCACCCCTTCCAACGCAGGTGGGGGTGGAACTGGGAACTCCTCACTCTCCCTCTCCCGTCACCCCTCCGCGGAGCGCGGCAGGTGGACAGCGAGCCGCTGCGCCTGAGCCGGGCCGCCCGTGCCCCCCGCAGACCCGGCGTCCCCGGCGTCCCCCGCCTCCTACCTGCTCGGGGGAGCCCTGCGCTCCGGCCGCCGCCCGCTCCGCCTCCCGCCGGCGCCACCACAGCAGCCCCGGCTCCGGCCGTCCGGGATCCCGCCCCCGGCTCCGCCCCGCCCCGTGCAGGTGATCCCGGGGAGGGGCCGACGTGCCCCCACGGTCCCTGCCTCGGGGGCCGTCCTGGGGGCGCCAGGCTCGGGACGCTGGCTGGGCGGCGCCTCACTGCAGTGTCCTCGCGCTTCTCCTGGCCTGGGTCCTTCTTGAGATTCCAATTCTGGCACACCCACCCCCACCCCCAGGCGCTCAGCACACCAAGGCCACGTCTCCCAGGTCAGACTTCTGCCAGGGCAGAAGGGGAGAAGGGGCCTTACAAATAAACCAGGCCGGGTGTGAGCTGCAGGGGGTTTGTGTAGGTGTCTTTTTTTTTTTTTTAATTTATAATATTTATAGCCTTTTCTTTTTTGTCTGCACTGGGTCTTCGTTGCTGTGCGCGGGCTTTCTGTAGTTGCAGTGAGCAGGGGCTACTCTTCCCTGCGGTGCGCGGGCTTCTCATTGCGGTGTCTTCTCTTTGTTGCGGAGCACAGGCTCTAGGCACGTGGGCTTCAGTAGTTGCAGTACATGGGCTCAGTAGTTGTGGCTCATGGGCTCTAGAACGCAGGCTCAGTAGTTGTGGTGCACGGGCTTAGTTGCTCTGTGGCGTGTGGGATCTTCCCAGGCCAGGGCTCGAAGCCGTGTCCCCTGCATTGGCAGGCGGATTCTTAACCACTGCAACTTTTTTTTTTTTTTTTTTACATTTCACTGAAAACTTTTTATTAGCCTTTTGGATAGAAACGGGAATTTATTTGCCAGGAAGGATGATCCCATCATACTTCTGCTGGAACCAGCGCATGGCCTCCTCTTTGCTGATTCTGTGTTTGGCCCCAATGCAGCCTGTCCTGTGCTTCTTGTCTACGATGCTGAAACCTGGCCTACCCAGCACCACACAGAAGTCCAGGCCGTAGATACCAATGCTTGGGTCATATTTGATCCCCAGATCGATGTGTTCTTGGATCCCAAAGCCAAAGTTTCCAGTGTCTGAGAAGTTATTTTTTCTTAACTCATACTCTCGCACCTTCAGACCTTTCTCCAGGATTTCTTCTGCCTTGGCCCCACGGACTGTGTAATGGACGGCAATTTTTTCATTTCTTCTGATGCCAAAGGATCTGACGGTGTATCTAGCTGCAGGCAGGGGTAACAAGGAGTCAGCTGTTAGCATACTCCCACTGCACTCCCCTCTTCCCCAGAAAATCATCTCCATGACTCCAAAGTGACATTAAGTATCCATCCACATTCTAAAGTGATGTTCTAATCAGTGTCAACTTGTATCAGTTAATCAGATTCATTTGTAACACAGAAACAGATTTTCCAACTTCCAAGTCACTCAGCCATACTTGAGCGATTAAAACCTCAGAGCCATAATGTCAAAGTCTCAGGGAGGGCAAGTTCATAACCAGTATAAGCTAAAGGAAAATGACCATGCATTCTACTAATAATGTTTATTAATAATAGCTAATATTTGCTAAAACCTTATTGTATCCCCATTTCACAGAAGCCGTGAAAGGTTAACTTGCACAAGATCAGTTGGTAGTAAGAGGCAGGCTGTGATTCCAAAGACTTGCCATATTCCATTACCCCAAAGCAATGAAACTCTAAAAACAAAAAATGTAACAACAGTAATGCTTACACGGTGCTTGGTATGCAGCAGGCATTTCATATAACCTATCCTGTCCCCCGCGATCTTGTAATGCAAGTACTACCATCCCCTGTATGCAAATAAGGAAGCTGAGGCCCAGAGAAGCCAAAGTCACAGACTAGCAAGTGATGGAGCCGGGATGCGAACCAGGTTAGTCTAGGGACACAGCCCTGTTCTAGCTGCAGCCTATGTAACCCTAACTGCTAATCAAGCCAAATACCATTTTCTGCATTCCCAACATTTCCACGCTACCTCATACTCTCGTTACTTGCAAAAACCTCTATTTGGGCTAGTCTTAGCTTAATCTCGGCTCATACAAAATCTGGTATTCCAATACCACTCCTATGTTGGAAGGGAGATACCTCTTGGGAAGCTCAGGAAGGCAATGCTTTAAAGAGATATCACCTTCAAAACGGGTACGAAACAGGCTTGACAGCAGGCGAGGTAAGAAACATCCCGACATCCCCAGCCACCAGCCCTTCCCTGCCGGCCACGACTCACCTTTGGAGAACACAGGGGTCTGGCCTGTGAGCTGCTCCAGCACCTTGGCTGCCCGGGTCAGCCTGTCTCCACTCTCCCCCACGTAGATGTTGAGGCAGAGCTTGTGGATGCGAAGTTCCCGCATGGGGTTCTCCTTCTCCCCTTGATCCTGCGCCATGACGGGAAACAGGAAGAGAAAGTGAGACTTCTCTTTTTTTTTTTCATATTAAACTTGTAGTTTTATTCAGGTTTGATTTTTAACAAATGTGTCGGGGAGAGAGCCCGCAGGAAAGGGTGAAGCCCATGGGGGCAGGGCCCTCCCAGATGCCTGAGGAGGGGGCAGGTCCCCTCCCCTCTCCTCCTCTTCCCTTCCCATCTAAAGGGATTTGGGGAGAGACATAGGCAGGGGAGGGGGCTGGTCCCCAGTCTGTGGGGGTGGTGCTTGGGAAAAAGGGCTATTGGGGAATAAGGGACCAGACCAGGGATGAGTGGGGGAAGGGCACAGAATCCACAGCTTTCTGATTCCAGATTGAATTAAAAAACAAAACAAAACAAACCTAAACCACAAGCAGCACCCGCCCGGTCTCCCCAACCAGGGCTGTAGTGCGAGGGGAGAAGAGGAGGGGCAGCTTCACCAAGGCCGTGGTTCACTCACTCCTGGCCAAGGGAGCAGGGTGAAGGGCAGGGGCTCCCCGGCAGATCGAGGGTGTAGGGGAAACCAAAATAAAATGTCAAATAAATCGTGTGGGAGGAGTCCAGCCAAGGGCCGGGGCAGAGCTGGGCCAGGCTCGGGGAGGGGGCCTCTGCAGGCTGGAGGATCACTGCTGCCACCACAGCCACCCTGGGAGCCAGTTATTCGGCCATGGCCTTGACTGCAGCAGCTGCATCCTCTGTCGTGGCAGACAGCACCGCGATCAGTATCTCTTCTCCACCGTCGTACTTCTGCTCAATCTCCTTGCCAAGATCTCCCTCAGGCAGATGGAGGTGCTCTCGCACCTCCCCGCTGTCTTGGAGCAGTGATAGATACCCATCCGGGATGCCAATCAGCTGGAAATCGTTCCTTTTGAGGCTGGGGACATCCATATTATGAGTTGACGGGCAGATATCTTCATATTTCTTCCCAGTAAAGATGTCAAGACCAACCAGATGGACCTTGGCATGGCCGTGCTGGCCAGTCTTGGAGGCTGACATCTCCACAATCTTACATGGCCGGCCTTTGGGCACCACAAAGCCATTCTTACGTAAAGCTGAGCGCTGCATCGGGAAGGTGGCTGAGGCCCCTGCATCTCCTGTCTCGAAGTCCAAATCATCTGCCATTTTAAGAGGCTTCGATTCCAGCTCGCGCGAATGCACTGACTCGACCCCGTTCACTCGCGGCGAGCCCAACCGCTGCCTCAGAGCCCGCTGCCGCCGCCGCTGCTGCAGACGGGTCTTAATTAAGTGAGATTGTGCTAATTTAATTGAAGGCTTTGCGGGGAGGTTGGAGTCTAGACAATCACAGAATGTTACACCAGGAGGTTTGCCGGCTAGCAAATGTCAAAAACTCCGCCCTGTAGAATCCGGCAGTTTCCGGCATCAGACTGGTTTACGGCTGGATCCCTGGAGCCCAGCACTCTATCCCGGGCACACAACGGGCCCTCCATTAATATTTATAAAAAGAGAGGAGAGATCTTAGGGGGTCTCTTAGGGGATCTCCCCGTTTACAGACAGGAAACTGAGGCCCAGGAAGCAGAGGTAAGTTGCCCAAAATCACACAGCAGGGGAGCGACAGAATCAAGAGTACAGCCAGGTTTCCCCATTGTGTTTTTCAAATTATTTCTAGAAAGTGTTTGGTTTGGGGCCTAATGCTTTGTCACTGGTTGCCTGTGAGATGCTGTCAAAGCCTTGATAACTTCCTCCCAAGTTGGCTGAAAACAGAGAGAGCCCACTGTGTTTTAACAGGCAGCTCAGGTGGTGTTTATTAACAAGGATGATTAAGAAGTGAAATTCTGTGACTCGCTATATTGTACACCTGTAACTTATATAATATTGTGTATCAACTGCACTTCAATTAAAAAAAAGTGTAATTCTGTGATTCTACTTTTTTTTTTTAAGTGAAAGATTTATTGAGAGAGAATACACATTCCAAAGGCAGAATGCTGTCCATCTCAGAAGGCGAGAGCAGCCCCAGGGCATGAGTTTGTCCTGGAAAGTGAGAGCAGCCTGTGATTCTACTTCTCACCAAATACATGAGACACAATCCTTGGCTTCAAAGAGCTTCTCTGTGGTGGGAGACGCAGATCTGTCCACAAAGCAGGGGCTGTGAAGGAAGGCAGAAGGCAGAGAGGGCCCCGTGGGACATTGCTCTGGTCCTGAGACCCGAGATCTATGAGACCACTTCAAGATACTTCCAGAAGCTCTCACCGGGTTGTGCATGGGGTCAAGGGCTCTGTAGTCGGATGGTCTCAAGTTCCAATCCTGACTCAATTGCTTACTAATTGCAAGGCAGGAGCAGGTGTTTTTTGTTTTTGTTTTTTTGCGGTACGCGGGCCTCTCACTGTTCTGGCCTCTCCCGTTGCGGAGCACAGGCTCCGGACGCACAGGCTCAGCGGCCATGGCTCACGGGCCCAGCCACTCCACGGCATGTGGGAATCTTCCCGGACCGGGGCACGAACCCGTGTCCCCTGCATCGGCAGGCGGACTCTCAACCACTGCGCCACCAGGGAAGCCCAGGAGCAGGGTTTTTGTTGTTGTTGTTGTTGTTTTTAACCTCTCTGAGACTCAGTTTCTTTCAGTTGGATGAAGATAGTATAATTCCCTCAGTATAGTTATGGTGAGAATTAAAAATGCGATAATGCTTATGAAAGTCTAGATAAATGGAAGAATTATTATGCTAAGTGGTAGGCGCTGGGGAGGTAGACACGCCAACACAAAGGGGACCTAGCATCTCTGTTAGGTCCCCCTCTGAGGAATTCAGTGGTCTTCAGCCTTCTGTCATCCATGGCTCTACCCCACCTTCTGCTTTCTCCCTTAACCCAGCCAACCAAGCCATAGGACACCTGCCATGTCAGAATGGCTTTGCACACACCTCCATGAGGGATTCGGGAATGAAACTCTGAAACCAAACAGGACCCTGTAGGGCCTTTCCTGGTACAAGTCCGTCCGTGTCCCCCACTTCTTGTTTGGCCTTCCCTGGGCTCCAAAGAGCAGACTCAAGCAGTTAATGATTAGAAAATAGAGTCAAAGGACTCCTAGTTCCTCCCGAAGGGATATAGATAACAATCTGACACAGATCCTTGAGTTGTCCTACAGAAACTAAGACCCCGTCTCACCTGCTGGAGCATGGTGACTACATGCTGACCACAGGGACATAGACCTCAGATGGCTTGGAACCAGAAGGCTGACGACTGAGATTTGAAAAACATCACCTCACCAGCAGCCAATCAGAAGAATGTCCACGAGCTGATCATGTACCCTGCAGCCCTACCCCTAATGCTACTTTCAAAACCCTTGCCTGAAGGCCAGGGTAGTTCAGGTCTTTTGAGTACTAGCCGCCCATTCTCCTTGCTTAATGCCCTGCAATAAACACTGTACTTTCCTTCACCACAACCCAGTAGATTGGCTTTGCTGGTGTCAACTGAGCAGACCCGGGTTCAGTTCGGTAACAACTCTTCCTCTCACCAGCCTCCGCCATAAGGAATTGACCAGGGTCAGACACACCAGCCAAGCTCAGTGAGGCAGAGGCATAAAAAGGCTCTAGGTAACCTTCATCTCTCAGTTTATTTATTCATTAAGTCCTCCTGAATGTTCACTACAGGCCAGGCACTCTGCAAGGTGGGGCAGAGTCAGTGGGGGCCCTGCCCCAGCCAGTAGACCTCACCTTCCAGTGGGGCTGTGAGGACAGCTGATACCCAAGCACAAAAGATGGTAACACAAGAGAAAGACAGTCTGTGAAAAGTTCTACAAAGGAAATAACATGCTGTCTTTGATCATTATCCATGGGAGGGTAGGGGCTCCTTCAGAAAAGGAGGGAAGGGCAAGGACCATCTGCTGGGAGAAGACGGGTGAGCTGAGATCTAAAGGACAAGCAGGCAGGTGTGGGAGATGCTGGGGCTGGGGAGCATTCTGGATGGAGGGAAAGCCCATAAGGCCAGTATGGTGGACCAGAGTGGGGGTAGAGGGCAGAGTGGACAGCATGAGGTCAGAATCAGGCAGCGGTCAGATCTCGTGAGGTCTTAGAGGTCAGAGTGAGGAGTTCAGATCTCATTTCAAGAACCATGGAAAATCATGGGAGGGTTTAAGAAAGGCAATGGCCTGATCTGACCTATGTTTTTAACGGACCACTCTGGGCAGTTCCCTGGCAGTCCAGTGGTTAGGACTCTGCACGTTCACTGCTGAGGACGTGGGTTCAATCCCTGGTCAGGGAACTAAGAATCTGCAAGCTGCGCAGCGTGGCCAAAAAAAAAATAGACCACTGTGGCTGGCTGAGAAGAACAGATCAAGGGAGCCCAGGTAGGAGGGAGGTGTGGAACAGGGGGTGGCAGTGGAAAAGGAGAGAAGTGATCAGATTTGGGATATATTCTGGAGGACAGGCAGACGGGAATTGCTGATGGAGAGGAAGGTTCAAAGAAGGCCATGTGGTGGCTTGTTTGCTGCCGAGTCAATTCATGCCCTGAGCAGTGGAAGCTCCCGTGACCAGAATCCCTGACCCTCCTTCTGCTGAGCTGGATGCAACTCGGAGACCTTCAGGTCACCCCCGGATCTTACATCCACAGAGTGTGAGCCCGGGGAGGTGGGGAAACGTGCCCAGGTAAAGGCAGAGGTCCCCTAGCTCCCAGTCCAGAACCTGCCTGACCCACTGGCCTTGATTTATTCCTTGGGCAAACCGGGAGCTGGTCATCTAAGGTGCCGCCCCGGGCAAAGGGATTATCGAGAGATATTCTGCATGTAAAAGCTAGAAATGACCACAATTCCAAGCGATAGAGAATGGCCTAGCCAATTGTGCTTCATAACAGATGCACCAGACATGTAAATACTCAGGTGTTTCCAACAGTGGAGATACATAAGAAATATGTATTTTGGTCTTCATCCAAGGTTTCTGGCTCACAGCTCCCCAAACCCTGTAATTCCTAAGTGATTAGAGCCATAGGGGCATCTTTAATTATAATATTTGGTTTTTATCCTCAGTTCCTAAGATAGCTTCAGAGTGATAAAAGTGAAACGAGTGTCTTCTGTGATTCACAACAAACCCCTTTCAACCACACCTGAGTTTATGTTAATGGGGTGATTTTTGGAAAGCCGCTAGGCAACCTAAGGATGGGAGCTAGTTGCCAGACCAACCAAGTGATTAGAGGGTTGGAACTTTCAGTGCAGCCCTCCCTGAACAACCTCCAGCGAGGGGAGAGGGGCTGGAGTTTGAATCAATCATCAATGGCCAAGATTTAATCAGTCGTGCCCTATATAAGGAAGCCTCCATAAAAAACCCCAAAGGGTAGGATCCAGAGAGCCTCCCGGTTGGCAAATAAGGATACATCCATGTGCTGGGAGGGTGGCACAGAAGCTTCTGTGGTCAGGACCCTTCTGGACCTCGTGCTATGCATCTCTTCATATGGCTGTTCATTCGTATTCTTTAATATCCTTTGTAATAAGCCAGTAATCGAGTAAGTAAACTTTTCCTGAGTTCTGTGAGCCACTCTAACAGATTAATCAAGCCCAAGGAGGGGGTCACGGGAACCTCTGATTTATACCAGGTCGTCAAAAGCACAGGTAATAACCTGGACCTTTGATTGGCATCTGAAGTGAGGGTCAGTCTTGTAGGACTGAGCCCTTAGCCTGGGGGATCTGATGCTGTCTCCAGGTAGATGGAGTCCGAATTGAGTTACATTGTAGGACACCGAGCTGGTGTCGCAGAATTGCTTGAGAAGACCACCCCACTCCTCCAGCACCCCCCCACACACGTGGTGGGCAGCAGTGTCAGAAGTAAAGCAGAGTGTTGAGGGTAGAGGAGACACAAGGTTACGCTTTCACATAAGAGTGTATAAATAGAAAATGAAAACAGCAGGCGCAAACTCTGACAACTATATAAAAGGTACGTCCATGTACTGATTAAGATTTGAAGGGAATTTGGTGGAATGTAAATAAAGCGTGGGGATTTTCCGTGTTCTTTTTTTTTCTGTAGAGACGATGATATTTATGTAAAACAGTTTTATAAGTCAATGAAAATGGCTTATAAAATTACCCAACAAACCACCCCTGTTTCAGACGTACCATATGGACGCTTAAGCGCCAGGAGGTTTAAAAATAACAAAAAACTGCTCTTTCCACATAGAAAATACTCAGATGCACCAAGCTACCCTTCCCTTTCTTGTTAGCAGAGGGTGTTGCTGCAAACCAGCCTTTGAGCCCCCGGGTTTTCATCTCCTGGCCTGGACCGTGTAGTCTCTCACCTCTGCCCTCAAAGCCTTAATCTGCTATTCATGGCATTTGAGATGGTTGCTGGGGAAACAAGACAAATGTCATGTAGGGTTAGAAGGCAATTTTAGGGGGAGGTGAAGCACAGAGAATCATGAATCCAGAGACATACAAGTCCACACTGATTCATCCAGGAAAGAAGAGGAAGCAGACATACGCAGGCCAGTCGATTCTGAAATCAATTCCTTGCCTCCCAGCCAAGGGGATGGAGGGGGCAGCAAAGGGCAAAGGCTCAGAAGCCGCGGTTCTTAGTTAGCTGCAGAGCACACCGTGTGGTCTTCCCTGTGACTGCTACCCAGATAACTGTGTGCCCTGTGGCACCCAGAGATGTGACCCACAAGCCGAGCAGCGGTCCTGCATTCGGGTTAATTCCCATTTCAGCTGTGAGAACATCTGGGTGATGGAGGGTGAAGACAGGAGAGAGTGACGAAGGCTGAGCCAGGCTTCTGTAGCCCCCAGCAAGCCACCTGGTCTCTTGGGGCCTTTATTTTCTCATCTGTAAAATGGCAGATTGGACTGTTTTGTTCCTGAGGCCTCTTCCAGTGAGTTTGACTGTCATGACTGCCCCCCACCTTTATTTTTTTTGCGGTACGCGGGCCTCTCACTGCTGTGGCCTCTCCCGTTGCGGAGCACAGGCTCCGGATGCGCAGGCTCAGCGGCCATGGCTCACGGGCCCAGACGCTCCGCGGCATGTGGTATCTTCCCGGACCGGGGCACGAACCCGTGTCCCCTGCATCAGCAGGTGGACTCTCAACCACTGCGCCACCAGGGAAGCCCATGACTGCCCCTTTAAATAGCCAGCCCAGGTCATTACCTGGCAGCTTCCTCATTTTTATGCTACATTTTTAGGAAACCCATGATTCAATTTTACTGGTTGCAAGGGAAAAACTTCTGTTCCCAAAATGAAAATGAGAGGCTGTAAATTAAGTTAAGCCCTTTGGCCACCAGCGGAAGCTGCCCTTCCTCACCCTGGCAAGGAAACTGCTTTTATCTGGGATTCTAGGAGCAATTCCTGGCAGCAGTCAGTCCATTTGCAGCTATCTCTGCTGCTGGATTTGCTCTCCCCTGGTACCTCCTGGGTCCACCCTAATATCACAGTCACCCTAGGAAACCCAGAGCAGGAGTAGAACGAACACACACACACACAGAAGCTACTCTATTTACTTGCTGTGTGACCTCAGGCAGATCTCCTAACCTCTCTGGGCTTTAGTTTACTCTTCTATGATTCATTCATTCATTAAAAAAATATTTACTGAGTGCTTGCTATGTACCAGCAATGAACAAAAGAGACAATAATCCCTGTCCTGATAAAGCTGACATTCTGAGATGAGGGGAAAACAATAAAAATAAATAAGCCAGTGATATGGCATGTCAGAAGGTGATAAGTGATCTGGACAAAAATAGAAAGGAGTTGGAATAGTGAAGTCTGCCTACTGCCTACCCCTAAGGGTTGTGATGAGGACTGAATGAGCTGATGCTCATTAAATTTCTTCCTCAAACAGTAATGGGCTGTGCAAATATAAAGAATAATTATAATATATAAATGAACATTTTGTTCAATGAAAGCGTTTACAGAGATCCCAAAGGCCCAGAGAATGTGGTGATCCAGGGATGGAGAACCCAAGTCAGCTTGAATCATGGCCTGGGGCTGCTGGAAGGGAACTTGGACATCCGCTAGCCCAGGGATCTGGCTGTCCCTCGGAATCACCAAGGTGCTTTGAAAAACTGCCGAGGTCAAGGTCACACGGCAGATTCCCTTGAACCAGAGTCTCTGGGGGCGGGGCCAGGCATTCATGTTGTTTCTTACAAGCTGCCCTGGTGATGCTATGTGTGATCAGGGTCGAGAGCAGCATCTGACCATAGAGAGGGGGGCGACTTGCCTAAAGGCTGGTACCCAGGCCTGAGATCTTTCCTCTCCCAGGCCCAGTGTCATTGTGTGCCGCTCAGCACCTCATTCCCTTCCATGCTGGGAGCCCCCACAGGGCTGTCACCGCGTCTCGGCCACTCCTCCCACCTTGCTGCAAGCCGGAGTGGCCCTCTTACCTGAAGGCTAAGAAACTGTGTTACTTCTCAGTGATGGCCAGGCTGTTGATCATTCCAACTTCAATTTCTGGTATGGGCTGAATTGTCGCCCACGCCCACTCCTGACTCACTCCCCCCTCCACCCCCAGAAAATTCCTGTTGGAAGTCCTAACCTCTAATACTTTCGAATATGATTGTATTTGGAGATAGGGCCTTTAAAGAGGTAATTAAAGTAAAATGAAGTTGTATGGTTGGGCCCTAATCCAATGTGATTGGTGTCCCTATAAGAAGAGGAGATTAGGACACAGACGCAGAAGGAAGACCATGTGCGGACACAGGAAGAAGACCGCCATCTACAAGCCTAGGAGGGAGGTTCTCAGAAGAAACGGACCCAGACCTTAGATTTCCAGCCTCCAGAACTCTGAGGGAATAAATATCTGTTCTTTAGGCCACCCGGTCTCTGGTACTTTGTTCTGGAAGCCCTAGCAAACTCATACCACCTCGTGATTGGTCACATCACGGGCATCCCGTCCCCTGGGGCACTGGAAGGAGAAAGCGTATTTGATTCCCTTGCAGCCTAAGAACCTTGTGTACCCTTCAAGTCTCAAGACTAAGATCAACTGTCAGTTCCCAGGGAACTTTTATAACCCCAATCGCATGCACCTTCACTTGCTTCTGTCATGGACAAGGTGGTTGTTATTCTTCCTCTCCGAACAGACCATGAGCTTCTCGGGTCCTGTTCACCTGTGTGTCCTCCACAGCATCAAGCACAATTCTCTAAACAGATGTCCAGGAAAGTCATGAATGAAGATATGAAATACAGTCTTTGGCCAGGGTTTCTTGGATCATCGGGGAAGAGTGAATAATAAAAATTAAAATTATAGGGCTTCCCTGGTGGCACAGTGGTTGAGAGTCCGCCTGCCAATGCAGGGGACACAGGTTTGTGCCCCGGTCTGGGAGGATTCCACATGCCGCGGAGCGGCTGGGCCCGTGAGCCATGGCCGCTGAGCCTGCGCGTCCGGAGCCTGTGCTCCGCAACGTGAGAGGACACAACAGTGAGAGGCCCGCGTACCGCAAAAAAAAACCCCACAAAAAAACACAAAAAATTAAAATTATAGGTCATGTTTAGGGAGCATGTGTTACATGCATAAGTCATTTGTCTAGACAATTCTATGAAGTAGATACTATTATTTATTGCATTTTACACATGAAGAAATTGAGGCTTGAACAAGTTAGTACAATTTACCCAAGGTCACCCAGGGCTTTCAGGCTTACCCACCATGAGGTTAGCCCTACAGTAGGAATTGACCTTGACCTTCAGGGACATATGCCCTCCATCCTCAATTTCACTAAGGATCCTGGTCTGACCATTTGTTCATCTCTTGCTCCCATCACTGTGGCCATCACTCTCTGGGCCTGCTGTCCTTTCCAGT
This sequence comes from Leucopleurus acutus, assembly GCF_964270905.1. NCBI lineage: Eukaryota > Metazoa > Chordata > Mammalia > Artiodactyla > Delphinidae > Leucopleurus > Leucopleurus acutus. Next base: position 174,555,781 of record NC_139143.1, read on the forward strand.
CTTATCTGGACTTCTCCCCAGCCCCGTGGGCGGCTTCTGCTCTTCAAACCTGCCCTGGGCTCTGGGTCAGAGCAGGCCATTCCTTCCAGAGAGATGCTCTCCTGTCCCTCCCGGTCACAAATGGCCTTCCTTCAAGATCCCACATCCTTCCATGAAGTCCCTCTAAGCCCCCAGCCAAAGTCTGGCCCCCCTTCTTGGGGAGCCCTAGCGCTGTGTCTGTTCCCAAACCATCACCTGTGATTCTGTCTTACACTACAGCTGGTTATTTGCAGACCCATCTCTCCTGTTCTGTTCTGGGCTTTGGAGGCCTGAGTTTATATTTCCCAGAGCATTTAGGTTTTTGTTTTATTTTGGTTATTTTGGCTGTGCCGTGAGGCGTGCAGCATGTGGGATCTTAGTTCCCCGACCGGGGATCGAACCCATGCCCCCTGCACTGGAAGCACGGAGTCTTAACCACTAGACCGCCAGGGAAGTCCATCCCAGAGCATCTAATGTTAAACAGATTTTTTTAAATGTGTTGGTTTGCAAAATGAACTCATTTGCCTTATAGCACCCTCTCCTTTGAATGGACTTGGCCTTTCCCAACTGTGGACACAGTAGGGAGAGGCAGCCAGCAGGGGACTGACAGAAGATGCTTGGTAGGGCTACAGGATATCCAGGACCAATCCCAAGAGCTCCCGATGGCTTCTCGTTTTGCCTGGAACTGCTCTGCCTTGGGATGGAAAAGCAAAACATTCCAGTGAGAGGAAACCATTTTGGGATTTACTAATCAGGCAGCCAGAGGAATTAGGCGGGGAGGACTCAGTCATCCAGGGGCGCTAAAGATCACAGAATACTGGCTGCCCACAGGCCTGGACATTGTGGAATTTTCTAGAAAGACTGGTGTCCCCGGGGGGGGGTCTGCTCCCAGGATGGGCGGATTAGAGAATTGTTCAGGTTGAGCCTCATCCTTCTTCTCTCTGTCCCTCTCTACAAGGTGAACTGAGTGGGGCACAGCACAGGGGAAGCATGTCTGCAACAGCCTGCGTGGGTCAAGTGACAATGTCCTCTACTTCGGTGGCATCTGTACAGCTCACACAGCTCGTTCACTCTGCTGACGCGACAGTCTGGAGATTCAGCAGGTCAGGTCAAGTTTGGGCAGCTCTGACGCTGGCCAGCTGCACTTGCCAAGTATTTTTTCACTCCTTGGTCACTTATTCTTACGGTTAACCTGTGAGGCAGGAAGGATCATTACCCCTGTTTTACACACACGAAAAAGGGCCACAAAATGATGTGGCCAAGATGCCAGGAAGGCAAAACTTGAAGCATAGCAACTTAACTCTGAATCCCAATTTCTTTCCAGATTTTAAGCCCACAAATCCTCTAGCCTGCTTCTCCTCCACCCGCTAACTGACATCCCATTAGACACCATCAGACTGAGTTTAAGGGGAGCCGGTTATTCTTCTAGGCATCTCCTTAGACTGCATCACCTAGTCCAGCTCTTCCCACTGCACAGATGAGAAAGGGACTTGCCTATGGTCACCTGGGGAGCCAGGAGTAGTCCAGGTTAGAACCTGGGCTTTCAACTGGCTCTTTCCTACACAGGTGTCAAGTGTAAAAACGCATGACCAATGAAACCAGAGTCTGTTTCAGAGAAAAATCATTTCACAAATTGGGGCAGGTAGTGAGTGACGATCCAACAGGACAGCTGCTGGGATCCCAGGGAAGCAGCCAGCTTTGAGAAGCCGGTGGCAGTGCCCCAAATACAACACTGGTCAAACAGGAAATGTACCAAAATTTGTTTTCAAAACCATGCCCTTTGCTGTTTGTCAAATGCAAAACACAGAAGAGTTTATAATGGCCAAGTTCAGAGGCCATGGCACAAAATCAAAGTAATTCCCAAACCATTTAGCACACTGCTGACGGAACCACCTTCCAACAGCCAGCTCACCATTGCTTTTAGGATCAAGAACAGTCATTAGGTCAGCATTCAGGGCCTGCCTTAGTTGTTCTTAGCTCATCTCTCCAGCATTACCTTCTACTATGCACCTATTTACACCCAACCCTTCAACCAACTACACTTGCTCCCACAGATGCTGAACACTATCTTTAGGCTTTTGTTTCCTCTCTCCTGTAGCCATTCCTTCCAACCCCACTTTGTGAAATTCCTGCTTCTCCTATAAGCTCTGGTTCATTTTATTGCTCTTTTTTCTAGCTTCTTGAGTTGAATGTGTTGTTTATTTAGACTGAATTCTTTCTGTTTTCTAATACATGGACTTAAGGCTACTATGCATTTTCTTCTGAATACAACCATGGCCACATCCCAAATGTCTTAGTAGGGAGCACTCTCACTGTTCATTTCCAAAACCAGTTTTGTTTTCCTCTTAACTAAAGAACTATTTAGAGGGGTAGTTTTGTATTTCCAAGTGGTTAGATCGGTTTTTCTATGCTTTTATGGTTAATTTTGAATTTTATTATATTATGGTTAATGAATGTGGCACATGGGTGCTGTAAGACTGAATATTTGTGTCTCCCCTCCCCCACAAATTCATATGTAGAAATCTAATCCCTAAAGTGATATCATTTGGAGGTGGAGCCTTTGGGAAGTGACTAGGTCACGAGGGTGGAGCCCTCATGAACGGGATTGGTGCCTTTATATATATATATATGTATATATGATATATAATAAATATATATTATAATATATATATATAATATATATATATAAATATAAATAATATATATTTATATATAATATATATATTTTATAAATATATATAATATACACTTAAAATATATATTATATATATTTTACAAATATATATTTTTGTAAAATATATATTTTACAAAATGGATGGAACCCCTGCCCTTGCATTGGAAGCACAGAGTCTTAACCACTGGACCACCAGGGAAGTCCCCTCATGCCTTTATAAATGAGTGTCCAGAGAGATCCCTTGCCCCTCCCACCGTGTGAGGACCCAGTGAAAAGACAGAAGTCTATGAATCAGGAAGCGGCCTCTCATCAGACACTGAATCTGCTGGTGACTCAATCTTGGACTCAGCCTCCAGAACTGTGAGAAATAAATTTCTGTTGTGTATAAGCCATCCAGTCTATGGTATTTTGTTATAGCAGCCCGAATAAATTAAGACAATGAGATTTCTGCTTTTTGTGATTTGTTGAAAATTTCCTTGTAGACTAATACTTGATAATCATTAGTGATGTTAGATATATGCTTGAAAAGAATGTGCTTTTTGGGGTACAAAGTTATATATAAAGATACACATATAATCTATGTATTTATATGATCTATCACATAATTATGTATCATGATACTAGATTATATTATTATACAAGGTATATTTTGTGTAATGCGATATATATTTATGTTACATATAATATGTAATTAAGCTGTTTAATTTTTATTTAACATTTTGTTATCTATATTTCTTTTTTGTCTACCATATTTCTTATGATATATATTAAAATCTTCCCTTCCTGTTCATATACCGTCTCCTCTGTGAACTTCTTCCGAATGCCCTAGGCAGGCTATTTCAAGGCTGACTGCTGTCTCTGAGATGAGTCCATTTTTAGACGGGTTGCTGGTACCCTAAGCATGACTTTGTCCTCCGTGTCCCTTTTCCTCCAAGCCTGGAGTGCCATTCCTCTCTCCTCTTTATCCTATGTGCTCACCTCTTCTCAAGATCCACATTGTATTTTTCTTTTTCTTCGTGACTTCCCCAGACACTTCCTTGAGTTTCTGTTGAGCTCAACAACTGTGTTTTTGTCTGTTAAACAGTAATCACACATGCCTGGCTGACCTTCTGGGTTACTGTGAAGGCCAAAGGAGATAACGACTGTGAAAATGCTTTGAAAACTCTCAGGTACAAATGTCAAATTATTTACAATAATTAATAATTAGACCCATAATGACTGGAACACAAAACATTGTGACTGTGTTATGGCCTAGTGTGGAATCTGTTGTGGGGCAATATTGTCCGGAACTATTAACAGCACTTGAGGGACGCCTGTCAATCAAGGATGAGGCTTGCTTAGGAAATAAAGTAAAGCATCCTATGAGCTCTTTTTACACAACTGATCACGGAACGGCATTCTGAGGTCAGACGCTGCTCTCAGAGATACGCTTGGGAAGAATGTGGTCAAAGTTTTGCTTCTCTTCTGTAAAACTTGGTGGCTCGTTGTTTAGATTTCAAAGATGTTATTTTCCCAGTGGGTATCTTTAATGCTTCTGTATTGTAAGGAAATACAAAGCCTTCAAGGAAAAGTCTTTTTCTTCTGACTTAAGAGGCAGAGAGAATAATCCTCTGCATGTAAAGAAGTTGATCTGATTTTTCTCTTCCTACCAGGGCAGCCACCAAATACTCAATAATGTTATTACTTATTTAGAGCATATTAGGTACCAGAACACTGCTAGTGTTACTGAGTCCAAACTCGCTCTCCTTGCTGCACAACAGGCCAATAAATTGGGAGGCGAGGTGTTGAGGCAAGGAATACAACTTTATTCGGAAAGCCAGCAGACCGAGAAGATAGGGTTCCCAAGAAAACCATCTTATGGGGTCTGGATGCCAGTTTCCTTTATAGAATCAGAGAGGGAAGGAAAGTAAAAAGGCAGAATAGAGAGGGAGAGGTGGGGAGGAAGTAAAGTAAAAAGGGCCATCAGTCTTGACATCTCCTGGAATGGTCAGCCTCGGGGGAGGGGATGTGATAAATGTGTTAATTTCTTCTTTCTCGCAGCCATTCACAGGTGGGTAGGGTTCCCTGAGGTAGGCCATTATGCATGATTATAATACCAAAAGCAACGAAAAGCAAAAGCTAAAGTCAAAGAAACAGATCCAACATGTAGTCAAAATTGGCTCTTCCCTGTTACATTAGATGATCTACAAGTGTTTTTGAAAAAATTGTGCACCTCAGATTGGGACTTTAACCCACGCGGCTGGGACTCGAACCCAGACAAAACCCCCAGTCTTCCAACTGAGATCACACACCTGGTTTCAGGAGTTAATGAAGCTCAGGTTCTTGATGTCTCATCACAGAAAGAATTCAGTGAGAGACAAAGTGATAGGTAAGAAGTGGATTTTTTTAGAGAGAAACACACTCCACATGGGCCATCTCAGAAGGTGAGAAAGGCCGTGTGAGAAACACACTCCACAGATGGAGCGTGGGCCATCTCAGGAGGTGAGAAAGGTACCAGGGCACGGGGTTGTCAGTTTTTATAGGAGTGGGTATCATAGGCTAATGAGTGGGAGGAGTATTCCAGCTATTTTAGAAAGGGGCGGGGATTTCCAGGAATTGGGCCACCGCCCACTTTTTGATCCTTCTGGTCTGTCTTGGAACTGTCACGGCGCCTGCGGGTGTGTCATTTAGCTGCTGCTTCTTTTTTTTTTGTGGTACGCGGGCCTCTCACTGTTGTGGCCTCTCCCGTTGCGGAGCACAGGCTCCGGACGTGTAGGCTCAGCAGCCATGGCTCACGGGCCCAGCCGCTCCGCGGCATGTAGGATCTTCCCAGACCGGGGCACGAACCCGTGTCCCCTGCATCGGCAGGCGGACTCTCAACCACTGCGCCACCAGGGAAGCCCTCATTTAGCTTCTTGATGTGAGCGTATACTGAGGCTCAAGGCCTAGTGGAAGTCGACTTGTCTGCCATCTTGGACCCACTTTGTTCTAATCAGTTTATGTCATGTCCTTGGGCTATGTCTTTCTTTCAAACGTTGTGCCCTGCCTCCTTCCCTCCTGTTTCATTTTCATTAACCCTTACTGCAGTATTTTATTATTCCCATTTTGAAGGTGAGGAAACTAAGTTTTACAGAGGTTAGGATTAGGAGTCTTGCCCTAAATTGCACAGTGGTGAATCAGCATCTGAGCCCAGGTCTGTCTGACTCCAAAACCTGGGTCCTATGATCCCCTGCAGAGATCCTCACCATCTGGACTCCATCAGAAGGCTCCTACCTGGGCTCCTTGCCTCCTCCTTACTTCAGGGTATCCCACCCGCTTCTGCCAGGCCAACTGTCCTGCAGCCCCACCTTGCACAATTCTCCTTCACTTCCACCCTTCCTGAAAACCTTACGCAGGGTGAAGTCCAAATCCCTCGCAAATCAGACTTTGACTCCCGCATCCCCAGGCTTGTTTCCTTTATTGTGCAAAGTCCAGGCCAGGCCAATCCCGTGATTCTGCTTTCTGCAAAGGAGCACCTTTGCTTAGGTCTTCCTCTTCTCTGCAGGATCTTTCCTCTTTTTCTCTACTTACGTGAGGCTTATTCTTTCTTCCCAGCCTAACTCATCCTTTCTCTCTCATGAAGACTTTCTTGCTGAGTTCACATCTCAGTGATCTCTCCACCCTCAGAATTTCCATGGCATCCATCCATCCCTCCATCATCCATCCATCCATTCACCCAGAGCTGACTGATCTGAGGCACAGTATAGGCACTAAGGATAGAGACATAGTCCTGACTACAGAATTATGAGCAGGTAATTACAATCCAATTCAACAGCACTTGGCGATTTCAAGTGATGTCAGTGTACCAAGCACCATGGAAATGTGGTGATGAATGAGAGAAACGTGATTCCTGTCCCAGTGGAGCTCACAGCCTGGTGGGGGAGAACTCCAGTGCGATTAAATGGGAGGGGCCCTAACCTGGACTTCTGTGGATGGTCAAGGAAGGCTTTGAGAACCAGCGAGCATATATCATCTAGCTCTGCCTGGATGGTTTCAGAAAATTTCTCAGAGTCTACAGCATTTAATCTGGGAACTAAATGTACCCAGCGAGAAAGAAAAACATAAGTGGATGGTTGCATCAGTCCTTTAGTATCATTTAGGTAGTCACCCAATTCTTTGAGGAATTAAAAACAGCTGTCCTTGTTTTACAAATCTTGTCTTTACAGTACCAGAGGTGTGGCTTCAGAAACAATTCAAAGCCCATCAAATTTTTTTTTTTTAAACTACTCCCCAAACCTCCCCTATTTATCTTAAGAGGCTTGTACGCATTGATGATGGCAGACTCAGAGACTTGTGGATCCACCCGTGGAACAGAATGGAGACCCAGAAAGATACGCCCAAGCCCATATGTTTGGCAAAAGTGCAAAAGCAAAAAGATGGCCTCTCCTTCCAGTGGGAGGAGGGCCATCGGACATGGGCAGGCAAAACACCCAAACAAGCCAGCAAACAGCAAACCGAAAACCCTTGACCTAAACTTCATACCTCAGACAAACGGGAACCCCAAAAGGATCATGAACCTCCAAGTCCTCATTTGTCACACCACCTACAAAAATAAACTCCTCATGGATCAAAGACATGGAGCTTGCATTTCTCTCCCTGTGCCTTTGAGATGTAAATGTTCTACCTGGTCTTCTCCAGGAACTCTTTTCAAGCCATCTCTTTATTTATTTTTAAAATTTTATTTATTTTTGCTGCATTGGGTCTTCATTGCTGCATGCAGGCGTTCTCTAGTTGCGGCAAGCAGGGGCCACTCTTCGTTGCGGTGTGCGGGCTTCTCATTGCAGTGGCTTCTCTTGTTGCAGAGCATGGGCTCTAGGCACGTGGGCTTCAGTAGTTGTGGGGTGCAGGCTCAGTAGTTGCGGCTTGCGGGCTCTAGATCGCAGGCTCAGTAGTTGTGGCACACGGGCTTAGATGCTCTGCGGCATGTGGGATCTTCCCGGACCAGGGATTGAACCTGTGTCCCCTGCATTGGCAGGTGGATTCTTAACCACTGTGCCACCAGGGAAGTCCCCAGGCCATTTATTTAAAAATGCAAATTTCAGGAAGGTAACTTATCAAAAGAAGAAAAACCAAAAGGGGTAAAGGTCATTTGGAGCTTGACTTGTCAAGGAGAAATGCAAATCTTAAGTCTTCTCCACAAACATTAGTAAAAGGGCTTTAGCCATCTGAACAGATGACCTTGATTTGTTCCATCTGCCAGAAATCCAATTTGAATCAAACCTATTTTGTAACTTGTGGGGTTTATGTTATTGTACCTGATTCATGGCTGAAGTTTTGGAACAGGAGTTATGGGTTCTCTGTTTGTGCCTGTTGGTATGTGTCTTGTAGATGTGATGTTTTCTACCTTTGGATGGCATTGCCAAAATTAATTTGTAAAAGTGTTTCATTTAATTGGTTTAAAGAAAATTAAGGGCTTACATAAATTCTCAGAAATATAATAGAAACTAACCCAAATGAATTTCAGGTTCATGTGATTTGGGAAAATATTTGGTATTAAACTTAGTTTAAGTTTGTTGGTTTAATTAATACAGGCATGTCTTCAGAGTTATATATGACTACTGTTCTAAATATAAAACAATTTCTGTAGAAATAGCTGCATCTGGAAAACTACCAAACTGCTTCTGGAAAGTTCCTCATGATGTATAGAGTTGGCTTTTGTTAAACTTATTCTATGGGGAGTGGACGTCACCTTTTCCAGGATACACATGTGTTAACTCAGCCACATGTGGATTCATTTAAGTAAGCACACATTGAGAGTATATGAGGGGCAAGGAACTGAGTTTGGTACTATGAGAGACACAAGATTACTATGTCCTCTGCTTTCGAGGAGTTGGTATCTAGACATAGCAATTCTTTTCATATGTGCAGCACTTTGCAATTTATAAAATTTCTGCATATGCATATACATCATCTCACTTGAGTCTAACAACACCTTGAGATACGGGGCAGATGTTGCATCAGCATTTTACACATCAGGAAACAGACTTAGGCAAAGGCACATATTCAAGGTCACATGATGCAGTAGATGCGATTGGGATACTACATTTTAAAAAATATTAATATGCTTTTCTCCTTTATATTTACTTACCTGACTTCCCCCTGTTCTGCCAGGTTACCTGTGTTTTCCGAATGTTTTATCAACCACAGTGATACTTCCACTGTGGGTGATATGTGAGGACAGTTTTTCTGTTGTAAACTGGTTACATGAAAGCCACATTTTTAAAGATTTCCCTCCAGTGAAAATTATTTTTGTTGGAGTGGTTTTTATTTTTACTTCTTAACTACATTCTTTTTTTTTTTTTCCCAGCACACCACCATCCCCTCCCCACTGCGGTTTCCCCACCTTGGTGTCCATACGTTTGTTCTCTACATCTGTGTCTCAATTTCTGCCCTGCAGACTGGTTCATCTGTACCATTTTTCTAGGTTCCACATACATGCGTTAATATACAATATTTGTTTTTCTCTTTCTTACTTCACTCTGTATGACAGTCCCTAGATACATCCACGTCTCAACAAATGACCCAATTTCGTTCCTTTTTATGGCTGAGTAATGTTCCATTGTATATATGTACCACATCTCTGTATCCATTCGTCTGTCAATGGGCATTTAGGTTGCTTCCCTGACCTGGGTATTGTAAATAGTGCTGCAATGAACATTGGGGTGCGTGTGTCTTTTTGAATTATGGTTTTCTCTGGGTATGTGCCCAGTAGTGGGATTGCTGGGTCATATGGTAATCCTATTTTTAGTTTTTTAAGGAACCTCCATACTGTTCTCCATAGTGGCTGTATCAATTTACATTCCCACCAACAGTGCAAGAGCGTTCCCTTTTCTCCACACCCTCTCCAGCATTTGTTGTTTGTAGGTTTTCTGATGATGCCCATTCTAACTGGTGTGAGGTGATGCCTCATTTCACTTTTGATTTGCATTTCTCTAATAATTAGTGATGTTGAGCAGCTTTTCATGTGCTTCTTGGCCATCTGTATGTCTTCTTTGGAGAAATGTCTATTTAGGTCTTCTGCCCATTTTTGGATTGGGTTGTTTCTTTAATATTGAGTTGCATGAGCTGTTTATATATTTTGGAGATTAATCCTTTGTCGGTTGCTTCATTTGCAAATATTTTCTCCCATTCTGAGGGTTGTCTTTTCGTCTTGTTTATGGTTTCCTTTGCTGTGCAAAAGCTTTGAAGTTGTCGCATTTGTTTATTTTTGTTTTTATTTCCATTACTCTAGGAGGTGGGTCAAAAAAGATCTTGCTGTGATTTATGTCAGAGTGTTCTTCCTATGTTTTCCTCTAAGAGTTTTATAGTGTCCAGTCTTACATTTAGGTCTCGAATCCATTTTGAGTTTATTTTTGTGTATGGTGCTAGGGAGTGTTTTAATTTCATTCTTTTACCTGTAGCTGTCCAGTTTTCCCAGCACCACTTATTGAAGAGACTGTCTTTTCTCCATTGTATATCTTTGCCTCCTTTGTCATAGATTAGTTGACCATAGGTGCGTGGGTTTATCTCGGGGCTTTCTATCTTGTTCCATTGATCTATGTTTCTGTTTTTGTGCCAGTACCATATTGTCTTGATTACCGTAGTTTTGTAGTATAGTCTGAAGTCAGGGAGTCTGATTCCTCCAGTTGTTTTTTTCCCTCAAGACTGCTTTGGCTGTTCTGGGTCTTTTGTGTCTCCATACAAATTTTAAGATGATTTGTTCTAGTTCTGTAAAAAATGCTATTGGTAATTTGATAGGGATTGCATTGAATCTGTAGATTGCTTTGGGTAGTATAGTCACTTTCACAGTATTGATTATTCCAATCCAAGAACATGGTATATCTCTCCATCTGTTGGTATCATCTTTAATTTCTTTCATCAGTGTCTTATAGTTTTCTGCATACAGGTCTTTTGTCTCCCTAGGTAGGTTTATTCCTAGGTATTTTATTCTTTTTGTTGCAATGGCAAATGGGAGTGTTTCCTTAATTCCTCTTTCAGATTTTTCATCATTAGTGTATAGGAATGCAAGAGATTTCTGTGCATTAATTTTGTACTGCAACTTTACCAAATTCATTGATTAGCTCTAGTAGTTTTCTGGTAGCATCTTTAGGATTCTCTATGTATAGCATCATGTCATCAGCAAACAGTGACAGTTTTACTTCTTTTCCAATTTGTATTCCTTTTATTTCCTTTTCTTCTCTGATTGCCGTGGCTAGGACTTCCAAAACTATGTTGAATAACAGTGGTGAGAGTGGACATCCTTGTCTCGTTCCTGATCTTAGAGGAAATGCTTTCAGTTTTTCACCATTGAGAATGATGTCTGCTGTGGGTTTGTCATACATGGCCTTTATTATGTTGAAGTAGGTTCCCTCTATGCCCACTTTCTGGAGAGTTTTTATCATAAATGGATGTTGAATTTTGTCAAAAGCTTTTTCTGCATCTATTGAGATGATCATATGGTTTTTATTCTTCAATTTGTTAATGTGGTGTATCACATTGATTGATTTGTGTATATTGAAGAATCCTTGCATCCCTGGGATAAATCCCACTTGATCATAGTGTATGATCCTTTTAATGTGTTGTTGGATTCTGTTTGCTAGTATTTTGTTGAGGATTTTTGCATCTATATTCATCAGTGATATTGGTCTGTAATTTTCTTTCTTTTTTTTTTTTTTGTGGTATGCGGGCCTCTCACTGTTGTGGCCTCTCCCGTTGCGGAGCACAGGCTCCGGACGTGCAGGCCCAGTGGCCATGGCTCACGGGCCCAGCCGCTCTGCGGCATGTGGGATCCTCCCGGACCGGGGCACGAACCCACGTTCCCTGCATTGACAGGCGGACTCTCAACCACTGCACCACCAGGGAAGCCCTCGTAATTTTCTTTTTTTGTAGTATCTTTGTCTGGTTTTGGTATCAGGGTGATGGTGGCCTCATAGAATGAGTTTGGGAGTGTTCCTTCCTCTGCAATATTTTGGAAGAGTTTGAGAAGGATGGGTGTTAGCTCTTCTCTAAATGTTTGATAGAGTTCACCTGTGAAGCCATCTGGTCCTGGACTTTTGTTTGTTGGAAGATTTTTTTTTTTTTTTTTTTGTGGTACACGGGCCTCTCACTGCTGTGGCTTCTTCCATTAAGGAGCACAGGCTCCGGACGCTCAGGCCCAGCGGGCATGGCTCATGGGCCCAGCTGCTCCGCGGCACGTGGGATCTTCCTGGTCCAGGGCACGAACCCGTGTCCCCTGCATCGGCAGGCGAACTCTCAACCACTGCGCCACCAGGGAAGCCCTGTTGGAAGATTTTTAATCACAGTTTCAACTTCATTACTTGTGATTGGTCTGTTCATATTTTCTATTTCTTCCTGGTTCAGTCTTGGAAGGTTATACCTTTCTAAGAATTTGTCCATTTATTCCAGGTTGTCCATTTTATTGGCATAGAGTTGCCTGTAGTAGTCTCTTAGGATGCTTTGTATTTCTGTGGTGTCTGTTGTAACTTCTCCTTTGTTATTTCTAATTTTATTGATTTGAGTCCTCTCCTTTTTCTTGATGAGTCTGGCTAATGGTTTATCACTTTTGTGTATCTTCTCAAAGAACCAGCTTTTAGTTTTATTGATCTTTGCTATTGTTTTGTCTCTATTTCATTTATTTCTGCTCTGACCTTTATGATTTCTTTCCTTCTGCTAATTTTGGGTTTTGTTTGTTCTTCTTTCTCTAGTTCCTTTAGGTGTAAGGTTAGATTGTTTACTTGAGATTTTTCTTGTTTCTTGAGGTAGGCTTGTATAGCTATAAACCTCCCTCTTAGAACTGCTTTTGCTGCATCCCATAGGTTTTGGATCATCGTGTTTTCACTGTCATTTGTCTCTAGGTATTTTTTTCCTCTTTGATTTCTTCAGTGATCTCTTGGTTATTTAGTAACATATTGTTTAGCCTCCACGTGTTTGTTTTTTTTTACATTTTTTCCCCTGTAATTCATTTCTAATCTCATAGTGTTGTTGTGGTCAGAAAAGATGCTTGATATGATTTCAATTTTCTTAAATTTACTGAGGCTTGATTTGTGACCCAAGATGTGATCTATCCTGGAGAATGTTCTGTGCGCACTTGAGAAGAAAGTGTAATCTGCTGTTTTTGGATGGAATATCCTATAAATATCAATTAAATCTATCTGGTCTATTGTGTCATTTAAAGCTTCTGTTTCCATATTTATTTTCATTTTGGATGATCTGTCCATTGGTGTAAGTGAGGTGTTGAAGTCCCCCACTATTATTGGGTTACTGTCGATTTCCTCTTTTACAGCTGTTAGCAGTTGCCTTATGTATTGAGGTGCTCCTATGTTGGGTGCATATATAGTTATAATTGTTATATCTTCTTCTTGGATTGATCCCTTGATCATTATGTAGTGTCCTTCCTTGTCTCTTGTAACATTCTTTATTTTAAAGTCTATTTTATCTGATATGAGTATAGGTACTCCAGCTTTCTTTTGATTTCCATTTGCATGGAGTATCTTTTTCCATCCCCTCACTTTCAGTCTGTATGTGTCCCTAGGTCTGAAGTGGGTCTCTTGTAGACAGCATATATATGGGTCTTGTTTTTGTATCCATTCAGCAAGCCTGTGTCTTTTGGTTGGAGCATTTAATCCATTCACATTTAAGGTAATTATCGATATGTATGTTCCTATGACCATTTTCTTAATTGTTTTGGGTTTGTTTTTGTAGGTCCTTTTCTTCTCTTGTGTTTCCCACTTAGAGAAGTTCCTTTAGCATTTGTTATAGAGCTGGTTCGGTGGTGCTGAATTCTCTTAGCTTTTACTTGTCTGTAAAGCTTTTGATTTCTCCATCGAATGTGAATGAGATCCTTGCCGGATAGAGTAATCTTGGTTGTAGGTTTTCCCCTTTCATCACTTTAAGTATATCATGCCACTCCCTTCTGGCTTGTAGAGTTTCTGCTGAGAAATCAGCTGTTTAACCTTATGGGAGTTCCCTTATATGTTATTTGTCATTTTTCCCTTGCTGCTTTCAATAATTTTTCTTTGTCTTTAATTTTTGCCAATTTGATTACTATGTGTCTCTGTGTGTTTCTCCTTGGGTTTATCCTGTATGGGACTCACTGTGCTTCCTGGACTTAGGTGGCTATTTCCTTTCCCATGTTAGGGAAGTTTTCGACTATAATCTCTTCAAATATTTTCTCGGGTCCTTTCTCTCTCTCTTCTCCTTCTGGGACCCCTACAATGTGAATGTTGTTGCGTTTAATGTTGTTCCCAGAGGTCTCTTAGGCTGTCTTCATTTCTTTTCATTCTTTTTTCTTTATTCTGTTCCACAGCAGTGAATTCTACCATTCTGTCTTCCAGGTCACTTATCCGTTCTTCTGCCTCAGTTATTCTGCTATTGATTCCTTCTAGTGTAGTCTTCATTTCAGTTATTGTATTGTTCATCTGTTTGTTTGTTCTTTAATTCTTCTAGATCTTTGTTAAACATTTCTTGCATCTTCTCGATCTTTGCCTCCATTCTTTTTCCGAGGTCCTGGATCATCTTCAATATCATTATTCTGAATTCTTTTTCTGGAAGGTTGCCTATCTCCACTTCATTTAGTTGTTTTTCTGGGGGTTTATCTTGGTCCTTCATCTGGTACAAAGCCCTCTGCCTTTTCATCTTGTCTGTCTTTCTGTGAATGTAGGTTTTATTCCACAGCCTGCAGGATTGTAGTTCTTCTTGCTTCTGCTGTCTGCCTCTGGTGGATGAAGCTATCTCTACATTCTTTTTTATGATCAAAATATAATCAGAAAATACATAATGGTTAAATATCCTGCTTTCCCTGAAGCAAGACTCAGATTCCGTAAATCTTTGGTGTCTGGTGAAAACTAGCTTTCTAGTTCATAGACAGCCATCTTTCTGCTGTAACTTCACATGGTGGAAGAGATTAGGGTGCTCTCTAGGGTCTCTTTTATAAGGGCACTGATCCCATTCATGAGGGCTCCACCCTCCCGACCTAATTCCCTCCCAAAGGCCCCACTCACCTCTTAATACCATTGTGTTGGGGGGTAGGATTTAAACATATGAATATTTTTTAAAAACATCTTTATTGGAATATAATTGCGTTACAATGTTGTGTTAGTTGCTGCTGTATAACAAAGTGAATTAGCTATATGTATACATATATCCCCATATCTCCTCCCTCTTGCATCTCCCTCCCACACCTCTAGGTGGACACAAAGCACCGAGCTGATCTCCCTGTGCTATGCAGCTGCTTCCCACTAGCTATCTATTTTACATTTGGTGGTTAAACATATGAAGTTTGAAGGGACATGAACGTTCACTCTATAGCAGTAACTAACTCTGTGAATGACGGTGAATATCTGTTTATATGTCTGCATTCTAGTGTTTCCCCCACTAGAATGCATGCTCAAGGGCAAAACAGATGCCTCAGTCATCTATTGAGAAGACATATGATAGATTCTTGTTGTATAAATTAATAAATGAATGAAGAATGAATGGGAGCCAAGAACAGAGTAAGGCATTTACTCAGAAGAGCTCAGCCACATTCATCCTCTCTCTCTTCTCTCTTACATTTCGTTACAAATTGTGTGACTTTTCCTAACAAATATAATAACACGTGTTTAAAGTCATTCCTAGGATACGAGTGAGGGAGGCTAGGAGCTGGGACCCTTTGCTGCAGTGCTTGCACCTGAATGCACCTCTCCTCAAGCAACAAAATACAAAGAAACTATAAGGGACCAAAAATAACTGCACGCATGCGCAGTTGGGGAAGATTACGGACAAAAAGATACAGAAAGACCAAAAAACCCAACTGCCACTTCTGAAGAGCCAGGAACTGAAACAGGGTGTTGGGAGCAAAAGCAGGGTACTGCGCATGCCCCCTGCACACAACACCACCAAACGGGTGGGCAAACCACCTAAGCTACCCCTCCGGCCAGAGCCCTGGTCACACCCCGTAAGGAACCAGCTTGCCCCCACTCAGGGAGCGAGCAAGGGAACCTGCTACTTGTTTTCACTCCTTCCTGCAGCTTCAGGAGCCCCAGTGAAGCCTTGTCTGAATTTCTTGTCTGGCCTCTAGTCAATTTCTATTGATTGGGGAAGGCCAAGAACCTTGGTCAGTATCAGGAGGACAAGTGGGAAAAAAATAAACATAAAGAGATAAGCACAAATATAGTCCTTTTAAAACCAAAATACAAAAATTTGCTTTTAAAGCTAGTGATATAAATCAGACTGTTGTTAAAAACTTTAACTGTAAGGAAAGAATTAAGTCCTATGTAGTATGTTCTGGTTATACGTTGAAGTTGTGAATAAAAACACAAATAACCCCATTTAAAAATAGGCCAAGAGGGCTTCCCTGGTGGCGCAGTGGTTGGGAGTCCGCCTGCCGATGCAGGGGACACGGGTTCGTGCCCCGGTCTGGGAAGATCCCACATGCCGCGGAGCGGCTGGGCCCGTGAGCCATGGCCACTGAGCCTGCGCGTCCGGAGCCTGTGCTCCGCAACGGGAGAGGCCACAATAGTGAGAGGCTCGCGTACCTCAAAAAAAAAAAAAAAAAAATAGGCCAAGAAGCTTGTATTAGTTTCCTACAGTGGCTGTAACAAATTTCCACAAACGGCATAGCTTAAGACAACAGAAATGCATTCTTTCACACTTTTAGCAGCTTTAGAAGTCTGAAATCAAGGTGTTGACAGGGCTGGCTCCTACTGGGGCTCTGAGGGAGAACCTGATCCATGTCTCTCTCCTAGCTTCTGGTGGTTGCTGGCAATCTTTGGCATTGCTTGGCTTCTGGAACATCATTCCAGTCTCTTTGCCTGTCTCCACATGTCATTCTCTTTGTGTATGTCCATGACCAAATTTCACTCCTCTTATAAGAACACCAGTCAAACTGGACTCAGAGCCCACCCTAATCCAGTATGACCTAACATTGACTTAATTACATCTGCAAAGACCCTATTTCCACATAAGGTTCCAGGTGGACATGAATTTTGGGGGGACACTACTCAATCCATTATACAGCTGAATAGACATTTCTCTAAAGAAGATATATGAATAGCTTATGATAGGTACATGAAAAGGTGCTCAACATCACTAGTCATCAGGGAAATACAAATCAAACCCACAATGAGACACCACTTTACACCCACTAAGATTGCTAAAATCAAAAAGACAGCTAAAGGGACTTCCCTGGTGGTCCAGTGGTTAGGACTTTGAGCTTCCAGTACAGGGGGCGTGGGTTCGATCCCTGGGTTGGGAACTAAGATACCACATGCTGCACAGCTCGGCCAAAAAAAAAAGACAGCTCACAAAGAGTGTTGGTGAGAACTGGAACACTCATACACTGCTGGGTTGAATGTAGAATGGTGCACCTTTGGAAAACAGTCTGGCATTTGCTCGAAAAGTTAAACACAGAGTTACCACATGACCCAGCAATTCCACTCCCAGGTATATCTATCCAAGAGAATCAAAAACATATGTCCCCACAAAAACTTGTATAGGATGTACTTGAGAGCATTATAGATAACTAAAAAGTGGGAATATCCCAAATCCACCAACTGGCGAATGATGCAACACAATGTGCTATATCCATTCAGTGGAATATTTTCAGCCACAAACAGGGATGAAGAATTCATTCTATGACACGGATGAACCTTGCAAACATGCTAAGTGAAACAAGCCAGACACAAAAGGCCACATATTGTATGACTCCATTTATAAGAAGTGTCCAGAATAGGCAAATCTATAAGACAGAAAATAAATTAGTGGTTTCCAAGGGCTGGGGGCAGGAGAGAATGGGTAGTGACTACTTATGGGTGCAGGGTTTCTTTCAGAAGTGATGAAAACATTCTGGAATTAGATGCTGGTAATAGTTTTCTTTTTTTTTTTTTTTTTGGTAATAGTTTTGCAAACTTGTAAATAAAAATTTACACTGAGAAAAAAGAATGGAAGGATACAGTGTGAGAGTAAAATTTTATACAGTCAGAAAATCTAAATAAAAACAAGCTGTGAGGGCTTCCCTGGTGGCACAGTGGTTAAGAATCCACCTGCCAATGCAGGGGACACGGGTTCGAGCCCTGGTCCGGGAAGATCCCACATGCCTTGGAGCAAATAAGCCCGGGCGCCACAACTACTAAGCCTGCGTGCCTAGAGCTCGTGCTCTGCAACAACAGAAGCCACCACAATGAGAAGCCCATGCACCGCAGCAAAGAGTAGCCCCCGCTCGCCGCAACTAGAGAAAGCCCACGTGCAGCAACAAAGACCCAACTCAGCCAAAAATAAATAAATAAATAAATTGAAAACAAACAAACAAAAAGCAAGCTGTGACGTTTCCTTCTCTGGATCTTTAAGTATTTAATAAGTGAAATAATATAAAGTGACTTACCCTATCAAAAATTTAGAGTAGTGATAAAATAACGTTCTTCATGGATTCTGAGTACATGTCTCTCAGTGTAACATGGAAGACTGTGGTACTGGTGTTGTTTGTCACTTGACGTCAAGATCCTAAGGAAGTTCTGTGGTAAATTATCATGGAAGATCTGTGTCAGAAACCTCTGTATCACAAGTTATTTTGGGTACGTTTATAAGACTCCCTTAAAATTTACTCTTCATATCTTGCCTGGAATCAGTTGGATGGTAAAAAATAAATACCAGATTAAAAAACAAACACTGCTTATCTGTTAGATTGCTAAAATCTGACAAATTCACCAATCGGTAAAATGCTGTCACCTTTTAGGCTTTATAACACTCATCAGTATGCTGAAGTACATACATGGTGTTTTTGTCTGCCCTTCTTCTGTTTCCCTTTCTGGGGTAAAGGACTTGCCCACCTGGCCACAGGGACGGGCATGTCATCCAACCAAGCCAATCAGAATCCTCGCCTAGGTTGGGACTCTAGAAAGTTCTCCTTCTACCTGTTTGCTGCCTTGTTCTCTACTCTGAGAGGAAAGTCCTTTTTGCCGTAAGTGGGGATGAAGTGACCACTAAAGAGAGTTAGAATAAGGAGAGCTGAGAGATGAAGGGAAAGAATTAATTCTTTACCCTTCTCTTAATCTAGGTGTTTAGAGCTTTACATTTCCCTCTCAGGATTGTTTGAGCACCCTTTCTCTCCTCCCATTTGGTACCAGGGTTGGTCTGTGTGACCAACAGCATACGGCAGAAGTGATGGGATAGCACTTCTGAGTTTAGGTTATAAAAAGACTCCAGGGGCTTCCCTGGTGGTGCAGTAGTTAAGAACCTGCCTGCTAATGCAGGGGACACAGGTTTGAGCTCTGGTCCCAGAAGATACCAGATGCCTCAGAGCAACTAAGCCCTGCGCCACAGCTACTGAGCCTGCGCGCCTGGAGCCCGTGCTCCACAACAAGAGAAGCCACCGCAATGAGAAGCCCGCGCACCACAATGAAGAGTAGCCCCCACTCGCCGCAACTAGAGAAAGCCCATGAGCAGCAATGAAGACCCAACACAGCCAAAAAATAAATCCATAAAATAAATAAATTTATAAAATAAAAATACTTTATATAAAAAAAAGATTCCATATTGGGTTCTCTCTCTGATCCCTCACTCTGGGGAAAGCCAGCTTCTATGCCCTGTGTGCACTGACGGGGAGGCCCTGTGGTGAGGAACCAAAGCCTCCCGCCAACAGCCCTGTAGTGAGCCCGGAGGCGGGTCTTCCAGTCCCGTCAGGTGACTGCAGCCCAAGCTGACTACTCAATGGAAACTTCTGAGAGACCCTAGGCCTTCACCTTCAGACAGCCCCAGACTCCTGACTCTCAGAGACTGTGAGATAATAAGTAAATGCTCTGTTGTTTTAAGATGCTAAATTCTGCAGTAATTTATTATGCAGTAGTAGATAACTAATGTGCTCCTCAATGGGTTTTTATTAAGCCTGCAGTTTAATTTTATTCCAGTATGAACAATTCGTAAGCCCCTCTCCAGGAAAACACATTTTAAGGTGCTCCATTCCTGTATGGATGGTGAAGGGAAATTGAAGACTGGAACCGAGTTGGAGGGCAGCTCTGTCTCTTTCACAAAGGAACCCACTAATTCATTAGAATTAGCAGGTGGCACTGGTCAATCAATGCCCAAGGGCTGCTTCTCATTTGGAAAGGAGACATCTCCATTCTAGACTTTCCAACAGTTGTTAGAAATTTCTAATAAATAGTCTAGGAAATGACTCAAGTTATCAAGGAAATGGGTAATAGAAGACGTGTAAAGCTGGCCCATTAAAGACCTTTTATTCACAGGACTTACCCAAGCAACCTCTGAGAAATCATTTGTGGTCTAATTACCTGCTCTGGGGCCAGGGGGCCTACTCAGATCTCTCAGGACAGAAAACTGTATAATTTTCCATTAAAGATCTCAATTATTCAAAACACATGGAAGAAAGGCAGCACCAGGCCAAGAAATAACTTGATTACTTCTTTGAAGCAAAAGGAAATGGTGAATCTAGAGTCAAACCACATGCAATGCTTATCTATAGCTCAGAGAACCATGAATGGTGGGTATATTTTTTTCCATCCATATGGGAGTACAGTTAATAAAGAATCTATGTAACTTACTTGGAGAAAGCATTAATATACACACATCTAGCATCAGAATAGGCATTCCTGACATTTTTCTGAAATATTTATCCTAAAAGGCAAATACCTCCAATAAAATCTGCATTTCACCTAAACAAATCACAGCAAAATATTTTCTTCTAGAGCAATAATAAAGAAAAATAACATAAAAATTTTAAACAATGTAGAATCAAGGGAGGAAAGAGACTGAGGTACGTATTAGTAGTTTCTTAAAGTCTATACAAAGGTTATGTATGAAATAATGCCATGTGAAGCAACATGGATGGACCCAGAGATTGTCATACTGAGTGAAGTCAGACAGAGAAAGACAAATATCATGTGATATTGCTTTTATGTGGAATCTAAAAAAAAAGGTACAAATGAACTTACCTACAAAACAGAAACAGTTACAGATGTAGAAAATAAACTTATCGTTACCAGGGGGTAAGGGTAGGAGGAGGGATAAGTTGGAAGATTGGTATTGACATATATACACTACTATATATAAAACAGATAACTAATAAGGACCTACTGTATAGCACAGGGAACTCTACTCAATACTCTGTAATGGCCTATATGGGAAAAGAATCTTAAAAAAGAGTGGATATATGTATATGTGTAACAGAGTCACTTTGCTGTGCACCTGAAACAAACACAACATTGTAAATCAATTATACTCCAATAAAATTTTTTTTAAAACATTAAATAATATGGGCCAACCATCACCTTGGCCAAGTGTCATAAAACACACCTCATCCCCACTCCAGATGGCTGTCAATAAAAAGTGGCATTTAAAAACACTGACTGAAAAAAAAAAAAAAAGGTTATGTAAAGTCTAATAGTAAATCAGACTTCTCAGTTCCCAGCACATGATCATCACTGATCCATGCAGGATGCCTCTTATGTATATATATATATGTGTTTAATGTCTTTTTATTTGTATATATTCTTGCATAGTGATTACTGTCTTTGTATTTTAATTTATGTAATGCAACTGTTATATACATCTCACTCTCACTTTTGTCATTCAGCTCTGTTTTTCAGACCCATCCATGCTGTTGTGGGCATGGTTACTCTCTTGATGTGTAGTTCTCCACAGTGTCAATTTCCCAGTTGGGGACACCAGCTTGCCTCCATAAATAACGGCACAATGAACATTCTCAAGACGTCTCCTTACGGACCTGCATGAGAACATCTTTGGGATACTCTTGGGATATATATCTCCAGGAGAACTGCTGAGTCAGACTTTGTTCTTTTTTTTTTTGGCCATACCACACAGCTTGCGGGATCTTAATTCCCCAGTCAGGGATTGAACCCAGGCCCCTGAAGTGGGAGCGCAGAGTCCTAACCACTGGACCAGCAGGGAAGTCCCCAGAGACTTTATTCTTATTGATATGACAAAGTACTACCAGCTAGTTCTTCAGAATAACAGTCTCCATTCCCACCAGTATTATATCAGGTTTCCTATATCCCCACCCTCTGGCTAGACTTGGCGTTATCTGCTTTTTACATTTTTGAGAATCCAATAGGTGTAAAGTGGGATCTTGTTTTAATTTACACTTATTACTGGGTTGGAGTATCTCTTCATAGGCTCACTTTTTCCTTTGTTGTCAACTGCTGTATGTATCCTTTAGCCAGTTTTCCTACTGGGCTGCTTTTCCTTTTGATTTCCAAATTTTTATTAATCCCATGTTAGGATTGCAAATATCTTCTCCCTATTGTCTGTCAACATTGCCCATGGCAGTCTCCACTGAACCTAAAACATTCATGTCAATGTAGTCAAATTATACTTACATTACAGCAATGCTTTTAAAGCTGTATGAAGTCTTTTCCTGTGTCTGGGTCACAGTGGCATTCCCCTACAATTTGTTCTGCTACGTTTACAGTTTTACATTCTATATTTAGGTCTTAAGTTCATCTGGAATCCATCTTTGTGCGTGGCGTTTGATGGGGAACCAATTTTTATTTACCTACATATGCTAAGCCAGTTTCCCCAACACCATTTACTAGACAATCCAGCCTTTCTCCATTTTTATTTTATGATGGCACTTTAGGGGCTTCCCTCGTGGCGCAGTGGATGAGAATCCGCCCGCCAATGCAGGGGACATGGGTCTGAGCCATGGTCCGGGAAGATCCCACATGCCGCGGAGCAACAAAGCCCAGGCGCCACAACTACTTGAGCGTGTGCTCTAGAGCCCATGAGCCACAACTGCTGAAGCCTGCGCGCCTACAGTCCATGCTCCACAACAAGAGAAGCCACCGCAATGAGAAGCCCACCCACGGCAACAAAGAGTGGACCCGCTAGCTGCAACTACAGAAAGCCCGTACACGGCAATGAAGACACAACGCAGCCAAAACTAAATAAATTAAATAAATTTATGATGCCACTTTATTGTATATTAAATTCTTATATGTACATGGGCTGGTCTCCATTATTTTTTTTTTAGTTTATTTGCCAGTTCCTGCACCAATCTCATTTGACTTTTTGGTTAATATTTGGTAAGGCATATCTCCATCTTATTTCTTTTTAAGGTTGTCTTAATTATTTATTTTGTTATTCTTCCATGAACATTTTAGAATAAGATTAATGAGTGTATTATAAAACTAGAGCTGGAATTTTGACAGAGATTTCACTAAATTTATAGATTAATTTGGAGAAAATCTGACATTCCTAAAATATTGCTACCCCATTTAAACGCATTACTTAGGGCTTCCCTGGTGGCGCAGTGGTTGAGAGTCCACCTGCCGATGCAGGGGACACAGGTTCATGCCCTGGTCCGGGAAGATCCCGCATGCCGCGGAGCAACTAAGTCTGTGTGCTACAACTACTGAGCCTGCGCTCTAGAGCTCGCGAGCCACAACTACTGTGCCCACGTGACACAACTACTGAAGCCCCTGCGTGTAAAGTCCGTGCTCCGCAATGAAGAGCAGCCCCTGCTCGCTGCAACTAGAGAAAGCCTGCGCGCAGCAACGAAGACCCAACACAGCCAAAAATAAATAAAGAAAGAAAGAACGAACATGCTTGATGAAAAAACGAAGTTCCTAGAAGCACTGCAATATAGCTGCTTAACTTTTCCAAATATTCCAGACCACAAACTTTTTCCAAATATATAACAAATTTTGATACACCCTATTTAAATACCTAATCCATGAATTACTTATATTTATACCTCTATGTCTCAGAAGACCAGGGGAAGTCTGGCAAGATTTGAGATCTTTCCTATGAGCTTAAGAATTTAAATCTTTTTTCTTTCTAGATTGGAACCATATTTTCATGCGTTCAGTGAAAGCATAGTGGGTTACTGCTCACTCCCCATATCTGTTCCAACATGTTTCTTGGTGATAATAGGACTCCGACACACACATTGTTGAATCTAACTTTTAAGTCACTCTATTTTTTCTCTTTATTTATTTATTTATTTTTTCTTTTTTTAAATCTTTTATCTCAGTCAGTCTAATTTTATGAGGTAAATTACTTAAACCTTTATTCTTGTATTTTCTATCCTGCATTAAAAGAGTGTTTTACCTTTAGGTTATTTGTGGTGGTTTTCCAACTTGCTGTTTCAGCCAAGGAATCCTTAGCTCCAGTGAGATCTTATTTTAAGGCCATTATGTGCAACAGATTAGAGTGAAGAGTGCCAGGCCCCGGTCACCTGGAGGCTCAGCGCCACCTGGAGGCCGCTCCCCAGAACACAGCTTGAAAAGCATGTGTGACAATGGCAACGTCCCCAACAACTCTGGCTTAGTTCTTTTAAAACAAACGAAGAGGGGCTTCCTTGGTGGCACAGTGGTTGGGAATCCACCTGCCAATGCAGGAGACACGGGTTCGAGCCCTGGTCTGGGAAGATCCCACATGCCGCGGAGCAACTAAGCCCATGCGCCACAACTACTGAGCCTGCACTCTGGAGCCCATGTGCCACAACTACTGAGCCTATGTGCCACAACTACTGAAGCCCACACGTCTAGAGCCAGCCCGTGCTCCACAACAAGAGAAGCCACAGCAATTAGAAGCCCGCACACCACAAGGAAGAGTAGCCCCCGCTTGCCGCAACTAGAGAAAGCCTGCGTGCAGCAACGAAGACCCAACGCAGCCAAAAATAAATAAATAAATTTATAAAAAAACCAAACCAAACCAAACCAAAAAACAAAGAAAAACACTAATAATTTTAAGAACCTCTGAATCGTGATACGTCTTCTCCCGAAAAATTAAGGATTTCAGTTTAACAGAGTAGGAGAGTGTGGTAGAAAGAACCTGGGACAGGGGCAAGAAACTGAGATTTTAGTCCCAGGTGGCCTACCATCCAGATGTGTGAACCTGGCAATGCCTCTTAGGCCGTTTGCTTGTAAAGGTGTGAGTGGAGAACATGGGGGTGGGGGTGTGGAGGCTACTGAAATAGATCCCTGTGGAGTGCTCTGAACTGTTCCATGAGCTCTCACACGGGCTGGAGGGGACTGTGGGTCCCCATTCTCCCCACTCCCTGCCTCCCTTCAAAAGGAGCAGCTCTGTTTACCTTTGTTTTTGGTAATCACTTTTACACTGTGATTTACATAAGACTTTTTCTGAACAAAGAGCGGAGTTCAACAGCTTAAAAACTGGTGTATATATATATATATATATATATATATATATATATATATATATATATATATATAAAATCACTGTACTAGATAACCTCTACAGTCATTTTTAGCTTCAACATTTTGAGTTAGAGACTTTTTTTTTTTTAACCAAGACAGAAAATAAGCCTTTAACAAGAGTAAATCAAATTTTTTGGGGGGGCCACACCCCATGGCTTGTGGACCAGGGATTGAACCCAGGCCCTCGGCATTGAGAGTGCAGAGTCCAACCAATGGACTGCCAGGGAATTCCCAGAGTAAATCATTTTTAACTGAGGAAAAACCAGGGTAAAAGCTTTTCTTGCTGGCGAATGCAAACCAGAGTCAGCAGTGAGGCACCACCTTTAACTTGGGCACAAACCCAGCACTAATGTCCAGCTGGGATCTAGTTAAAGAATCAAACATAATATTTCACTTTTCTGCCTTTTGTGTTATTACCTAAATGTGATACTTATTGAAAATACTAAGAAAACTCAGTTCAAAGGATTAAAAAAAACCTAACTTTATTAGCTTTAAAAACAAAACTGTTACAATTAATCACAAAGGCTCCCCCCCAAATTACATTCTGCTTTTATCACCTTGATAGGATGAGGAATGTTTAAATGTCCTCAAAATACAGAAGAGCCAAAGCTGACAAATAACAAAGCACTACAAACTACAAATTGCCACTTCAAACACACTAAAATGTGGAATACACACATGTGAATTACTGACCAGCTTCTTGAAGTACAATAATATTCACTACAGTCGATAGTACCAGAAAGGTGATGTGCCCCAAAATGTAACACAAGATCACACATGTGTTCAGGTAAAATAACAAATTCAACTCCTGGGTTCAGTTAACAGAACAGCGAAACGGTGGAGAAACGTTTCTTAAACTTGGAGGATATGCGCAATACAGCACGAATGAAATCACGGGCGCCCCGACGTGGGCTGAGAAAGCAGTGGGAAGAGTATGGCACAATAACAGGATTAGCCACCTTCATCTCTCCTCAGTCCCCAATATGAGTTAGGAAGATTGGGGACTACGCAGAAAACAATACAGAAAAACACATATTAGCTGCATAGATATAAATCTTCCCTTACGGCAAGAATGGACATTCAGTCAAAGCTACGCTTTGTTCTAAGCGCCTGCAGAACGTGGTTTTGTTTCAAAAGGAAATGCAGGTTTACAAGATGGACCACATGGCTGATTCAGTAAAAGGCCTTTAAACTTTTGTTTAAATGGACAGAGACACTTTGACTCAGTCCAAGGTTAGTTCTTAACCCTAGCTGGAAACTTCTACTTTGAACTTGACCATTTTTATAATTTTTTTGGTCAGTGAACCTAGGAGTCGTTGCAAATTTCAGTGGCTTTGTTGCTTGTATATTTGGTAATAATAACAACACTCTACAAATTTTTACAATTTCCCCCGATTCATGATTTTTTTTGTATTTTATTTATTTTTTTATACAGCAGATTCTTATTAGTTATCCATTTTATACACATCAGTGTATACATTTCAATCCCAATCTCCCAATTCATCCCCCCCACACTTTCCCGCCTTGGTGTCCATACATTTGTTCTCTACATCTGGGTCTCTCTTTCTGCCCTGCAAACTGGTTCACCTTTACCATGCAATTAAAAAAACCTGCATTTCAATGAAGATGTTCTGGCTGACCCCACTTCAAAGGAAGTTTAAAGAACATGTATTTATCAAATTGTTGGACAAGGTTCACAAATCTTACTCTTTAAATTTATTTAACCTTTTAAAAGGCGAGGTTCTACAACATGGACTTACCTCCTCAGCTAGGAGGCAACTACTTCTCCAAGTCTTTAGTTTCTTTATATTGTCACACTTATTGTCAGTAATTTATTTCCCTTCCTACAGGAAGATATAAATGCAAGTGTGCCAAGAAGAGAAAGACTGACCAAGCTCACCTGTAGGACGGGTATGAAGTACACAACTGTGGAGAAAAGAGAGAGATCCAGCAGACAGTGACCCTGATGAACCAAAGAATTTTGTACATTTTCCAATGCTTAATTAGGCGTGAGATTTTCCCTTTTACAAATGAAGCCATGGTCTGTAAGAGTCTATATAGAAACCTGAAGCACAGGTCAGCCTTCAATCTTTAACAGAACTCCATCTTACAAGCACTGAGTGAGTGTGCCATTCCACTGCAAGCTCTTTTCAAATCATATTAGATCTCA
Organism: Leucopleurus acutus; assembly: GCF_964270905.1. NCBI lineage: Eukaryota > Metazoa > Chordata > Mammalia > Artiodactyla > Delphinidae > Leucopleurus > Leucopleurus acutus. The sequence goes on from NC_139143.1 coordinate 174,582,809, forward strand.
TTATGCTTCATGAGAATCACATCTCAAGTATGCCTATTTATATTTTAATCTCATTACTATGAAATCTAGGAAAGCCCACATATTGATAAAATGTCAACACAATTCCTTGCTACCAAGACAATATTTAAGTAGATTCCAAACCCAATGGTACAATGACAACAAAGACAAAACATGGAACATTGAATTCATTCATTAAAATTACTAAGTCACTGATTTCATCAGGTAAGATTTTTCTTATTCATTGTATCGTATCAGGGGAAAAGGAATTTTTTCCCTTTTGTTTGTTTGTTTCTTTTCTTATGACTGGGATTCACTGCCTCTGAGTGTCTTTAAGAGGCTAAGGTGAGAAAAACTAGAGGAAAGCCCTAGCCTGGGAGTTGGGACTGCCAATTCTAGAACCAGGGCTGCCTTCTGTGGGCTTCACGGCAAGTCACAGCTCCTGTTTTCTAATCTGAGCAACACGAAGAGTACATTATGATTTCCAAAGGCATCTTCAGCTCTGTAATTGAGATTCTGAGAAATCAAATCTTTTCACTTTACATCACAACTTTTTTTTTTTTTGCTCTGCTGTGTGGCATGCGGGATCTTAGTTCCCTGACCAGGGATTGAACCCAGGCCCCCTGCAGTGGAAGCACAGAGTCCTAACCACTGGACCACCAGGGAATTCCCTATATCACAACATTTTAAAAAGACAGAATTATTGTGAGTGGGAAACAAAAACAACCGTATTCTAGAATGAAAGTGCTAACCTGACTCTGTCTCCTGGCATCTCTTTGATTTGAACATCCCATAAACCACAATGTTTATCTAAACTTCTACGTTATAAACAACAAGGTCCTACTGCACAGCACAGGGAACTATATTCAATATCCTGTGATAAACCATAACGGAAAAGAATATAAAAAAGAATATGTATATATATGTATAACTGAATCGCTTTGCTGTATGGCAGAAATTAACAAAACACTGCAAATCAACTAAACTTCAATTAAAAAAAAAACCCTTTATGTTGAACTTAGAAGTTCCCAGGAGCTTTTATTTGGCTCTTAATTACTGATAGGTTTTAGTGTATAATATTTTGGCGAAGGAGAATGTGAAAAGACTAGTTGGCTTTCACCTGGTTTTCAGCTCTCCAAGGCAAGGGAACTAACTGCTCTTACCACTTCTGCTTCTTAGCACCTTAAACTAGTAGATGCTCACGGGGGTACACTTTTAAATAGATTAACTTCCGGTTTCATCCGGTGGGTAAATTGAAAGAACCTAGACCATAATAGCCCACGCATTACAGGTTCTGTCGACTATTTTTACTGTCGTACAATTTTCTTATCCTTCGCAAATGTTTTTCCTAACGAAAAACATCTTCTTCTTTCCTCATAACTGTCTACATAAATTGACTCCCAAGAAGAGGTTATCACTTCTAAAGAAAACATAGCTACCATATTATCAGTTAAATCTAAGCAATGACTCAATTTCAAAGAAGAAGAAGTAGATAAACTTATTAGAAGGTACTTAAAAAAAAAGAAAGATGCATGAGACTTCTCTCTCACAAGATGGATACATGAACTGGATACAAAATAGCCAAAGAAAGAGCTCATAATACCTGGGGAGATCCTGGTTGATTTCACAATATTTAAAAGTCAATGGGAGGGAATTCCCTGGCGATCCAGTGGTTAGGACTTGGTGCTTTCACTGCTGAGGGCTCGGGTTCCATCCCTGGTCAAGGCCCCATAAGCCGTGGGGCGTGGCCAAAAATTAAAAAAAAAAAAGTTAATGGGCATATAGTAGTTTTTCTTTTAGAGTTCATTTTGTGGAAATATTATACTAGAAAGAATGAAAATATTAACATTTTCCATTCAGAAAAGTTTAATATATATTAAATAATTATATTTTAAATAAAATTTAATTTTGGTTTAAGTTTTTCTTCAATTTATTCAACACTGGAAAAAAAGAAAGAAAAGAGAAAAAGAAATATTCAGGTAATTTGCATTGTTTGACTTTAAAAGACAGTTTTAAGTTAGGGATAGAATATTCTTTAATTGGAAGGTAGAGCATGAAAGCCAAGCCAGATAATAAAACATCATGACTTTTGACCACTTAGAAAATTATAGCAAATAAATATGATCTAAAAGGAAATTCAAAAATTCCCAAATGTTGAAAATACATACATTTCCTGACTTAGGGTCCGTCCTGCAATAAGTTAGTACACCCAGATAAGATTAAAAAGTGACAAAATGCTGAATTTAGAACTGCAAAGTAAATTTATTAAGTGGCTGCCAGTTAAACTGCCAATAATGAGTTTAATAAACTGCTTACAGAATCACAAGTTTCAACTGAATTTACACTGAGGCTTACCAGTGGTGGATATATACAAATAGAAGAGTTGATCATCTCAGAGTATTTGAGGGCAAGGAAAACTCTTTTTTTTTTTTGCAATAAAGTTTATGTCCTTAGAAATAAATTCTACCATAATGAGAACATCTAGACCACAGAAACACATTACCAAAAATGTATAGACAGCACAGGCTGAATTTCTGCATTTTTCTTTCTTTGTAGTGGCAGCCATATTGGTTTATTAGTCTAAACCCACACGTCCCTGCACAGACACACCAGGGAACCCCAGACACTTGCCATACAAAGAAAACCTCGGAGTGAGCAGAGAATCAGCAGAGCCACTTGACCTGAAGCAAAGCATTCTTAGTTTTGATGCTTCTCTGTAAAAGGGACCTCAAAGTCCAAACAGACCACAAAGAGTTAAGAAGATGTCTGCTTCTACCTTAGCAGGTTCAACGATACACTCTGAAACACAAGTAGGAAACACTTCTATTTTATGGGAAAATGCCAACTGGAAGCCAGGGTAAAAAAATTTCACCCAGAAGAAAGTCCAATTAACAAAACGATCTCCGTTTGCCCCATCTTTCCCTAATTCACAGAAAAAGAATGTGTGTGACTTTTCTTTCAAATCAAACTGAAAAATGTTTAAATGGACAATTTAAAAATGGAAAATCTTATCATGACCTTTTCTAATTCAAGAATAATGACACACAAATATGCGTAACAAAAACTCAACTGGTGGTTGAAGACAGTCGAGCTACAGGCCAGGACGTGGTCACAAATGGTAGAGTGCAGTGGCCGCCTGAGGTCACAGTCGTCAAGCTCACAAGGGATACGTCCTGCGTTCCAAAGCAACAGCTCTGTGTCCGGGAGGGATGGCACATCAGGAACTGGGGTCTGTGTATCACTTCCGGGATGAGAACAATGTGCACATAGATTTGGGTCCCTTGATTCTGCCAGTCAAAGGGAATTGGGTATTTCTTCCCCAAAGTTAAGGAAAAAACACTTGAGAAAAATGATTTTCTACGAATTATTCTCTATGTCAGGTTTCTTTCTGTGCAAAAAATTCCATGTATATTGAAGAGCAATTAACCATTTACCAACAGATTAGTTGGAAGCCAACAGACCATTACAAAAAAACCCCGCACTACATTATTAAAATTGTAAGACTGTTTTTAAGTTCTTAAAAATGGTACTGCACTCAGTGACTAGAGTTTTCATTTTGCGGTACCCCACGCTATACGGAAGCAGGGAAACCAACGCTGCTGGAGGGAGCCATTCTTCCAATTTGCTATTGTTAAAAATGGTCAAGAGTTGCCACATGTTGGGGGCTAATCCTTTAATTTAACGTGCTGCTCAGAGCAACAGTTAAAATTTTGAACAGGTAAACCCGGCTGCTACTCTGTACTCCCCTGTCCCCAAGGCAGGCGCTCTGTTCCCTCCTGTCCTCGCCTCAGCTGAGCAGCGGTCACGGGCAGGCATGTCCCCACCACCCCAGCCCAGGTGGCAGCAGCCTCGCCCCACAACCAAAGCCTCACAGCGTGCAGTCGAAGGCCCGGGGCTTGCTCAGTCCTGCAGTCAGAGGTTCAGGGCGCCTTGTCTGGGTGATTTTCTGTTTGGGATTTTTTGTTTCCGCTTCCTCTTCAGTTTCACTTTCACAGACATGAACCACCACGCTCGGTGTCGACTCGGTTCCCGCGTGCAGTTCGTATTTCTCTCCTGTGGAGGTAAACAGCAAAGGAAGGGTTCTGTCCCTCGGAACTTCTTGCTCTACTCATATTTTCATTGCTCATTATTGGTTTTTCAATCTTTAAATCCTATTTCAGAGAACTTCATCTTGTCTTGGCATTAGAGAACTGATGCTTTAAGGTTCTTAAAGAGTTTTGACATTTTAAGACATTAGCTAGTACGGAGTACTGAGGTCTTGGGGGTTAAAATGTAAGTGCTAATTATTGTTCTATGAATAACACAAGTACATCAGCTTCATTTCATAACGGTTTCTGGTTTTCCCTTGGTAGACACCTGTAAGGTTCCGGGCAGCATCGGCAATCTCGTTACTATAGGACCTCAGAGATCCAAGATACAGCTCTGATGTCTAAAAACAACAACTAGCCACTTCCCCTCAAAATGCCTTTTGTATCCCCTATAAAAGACATAACATTATTTTAGGTGGACAACTTGTATGAACAACAACGCCACAGATTTCTTATATTGTTTTAAAGGGATGAGAGAGAGAGAGAGAAATAAAAGAGAAGGAAAAGAAGAAATGAAAAATAAATACAGGAGAAGAGTCTGGAAGGGATGATATGGTATCACCACCAGTTCCCTGATACACTAGTCAACGTGACGTCTGTCTATTCTGATGGCAACTAATATTCACTAATGACCTGTTATATACTAGAATTTATAGCGGTAAAAACCCCAGTTAGATTAATTATTACATATATATCATGTAATCCTTATAACCACGTTGAAAGGTAGCTATTATGATCCCTATTTTGGATTTTAGAGGAGAAAACAGAGGCTCAGAAAATTGAAGCTAAGTAACTTGCTCAAGTTCACAAAGTTAGCAAATGCTAGAATTTGAACCCAGGTTTTATCCTCCATGCTGATCATGCTGTTACTACTTGGCTAGAACACAAATTGCTGAATACAGTCTTTAATACCAAAGTTTCTTGGGAAAAAAAACAGGAGAGACAGAAGTTTGTTACCTGGTCCCAATTTGGAAACAGCACAGAGTAAATCATAATTTATAACAGGCATCGCGTCTTCCCCCTGCTTCCACCCCACTGGAGGCGACGCAGGAGGGGAGATGAGGAACTGTTTGACCGGCTGGGGGGGCAGTAAATACGATTTGTCCTGTGTTTCGCTGGACATCTGTACCTGCAGGGAGGAAGATGTTCAAAATTTGACTGGACTATTTTTTTCACTTTCATCTTTACATTAATTGTAACATCTCTTGGGAGAACATCTCTTGGGAGAAAATTTTTAAAAATTAAAAATTTCTCTTTAACAGTACGTCTCCCAGTGGCTGGGTCAGGGTCTGTGCCTGTCTGGTTCACCACTGAACACTCAGTGCACAGCACAGAGCATTATGTGCTCAATAAAGATTAGTTGAATAGAAAAATAAATTGGTGGAGAGATGAATGAACAATGAATGGTACTAAGCACTGAATCCCAGTTTTAGAAGAGATTAGGTTATACCATCTCCATCAATTCCACCAAGAGAAGTCCAAACATGGGTTTCATTTGGAGTATGAGATGACAAACCCCTTAATTTTTTTTTTTTTATTTTGAAAGCTAAGACCAAGGGAAAAAATTCTGTGTTGAAAATAAAACAGTGCCCTTAACACATCATCTAATGCCTTTATTTCACTAACTCTTCCGAGAAGAAACTGGCTTCTCAGAGTCCTATCAATGTAGGATTAGAATAATAAGCATAGCCAATTCTTGGCAACCCACAGGATCCTTTTCAATTCCAAAGTCTAAAACAGTCTTTCTGTATGTGCCATGCCTCCTCCCTGCTCACCCCTTGGGCTGGGAGCCATTTTCAAAGGGGTGCCTCATATGAATCACAGCACACGGAAATGATTCCAGAGACTTCTTTCTCACTTCTTCCAAGGATATCCCAGCATGAGCGCCATTCTAGATGCACAGGAGAAAAGTTAATTCACTGGCCTTAAGGTGTTAGGGCTTAACCTTCTCAACCCCAGTTGAGAAAAGCTGCCAGAAAAATGAATTCCTTAAACTGAATAAAGAAGAGGTTGAAACTCTTTTCATGTTTAAGCAAAACAAAGTTAGGACGGCAAATGTGCTTAATAAATAAATGTATATATCTGTAAAATAAAGGAAAACATATTTTTCTCCTTGGGGATTGTTCATATGAAAGACCTCTGGCATAATAATAGAGAAAGTGGAGAACTGACAGTATTTCTGGATGGAGGAAAACAAGTTTAGAGAACACTGCCCTCTGCACCATGAAGTACCTGTGCGAAATACAGCTTCAGCTTCTTCCCATTGAAGTCTGTCTCGTGGAGTTCTATTCGAGCCCGTGCTGCTGCTTCAGGTTTGCTGAAATTTATTCGGACTCTTCTAAAGCTTTTAAACAGCTGAAACGTAACTTGGTCATCATAGATGGTGAAAAGCGCTTCAAATCTCTCCTACAAATTGAGGGGCAGCCAGGCAGAGAGAATGGGGGCGGGGGGAGAAACGACAAACCTTTACCAAGAGGAAATTTAAGTCATTAAACATAATTAATGGGATAGAACTCATTATAATTTGCCTTTTTCCCCAAGAAAGCATTTTTTTCTTGCAGGTATACAAGAACAGGTATCCTGTTAGTCATATGCTAAATTCTGCAGTTTGCACTTATTCTAAAAATAACCTTATTAAATATAGTGTAGATTCATATTATAAAATCATATGTAAAGTATTATAAAATAAACGTAAGGTATAAAAATCATAAAAACATTCCCAATCATAGAACAAAAACATTACTATCATTTTGAAGTCCACAGTGTGTCAGAGTTTCTACCCCCATCCTATTCCTTTCCTGCTCCAAAGTAACCCTTTTCTGGCATTTTGTGCTTATCTTTCCCTTGCTTTTCTTTATAGTTTTACAACATTTATATGGATCCCTAAATATTGCATCATTTTGCACATATTCCTCTGTAACTTGCTTTTTTTTTTTTTTTTTTTTTTTGTGGTATGTGGGCCTCTCACTGTTGTGGCCTCTCCCGTTGTGGAGCACAGGCTCCGGACGCACAGGCTCAGCAGTGATGGCTCACGGGCCTAGCCGCTCCACGGCATGTGGGATCTTCCCGGACCGGGGCACAAACCCGTGTCCCCTGCATCGGCAGGCAGACTTTCAACCGCTGCGTCACCAGGGAAGCCCTGTGACTTGCTTTTTGTTCCTAAGATTCTTCCTTGTTGCTGCGTGTAACTGTGAGCTATCCTTTTCATGACTGTATAGTATTCCATTGTAGAGCCATACCACAATTCCTCTAGTGCTGCTGGAATCTGAACTGCCTCCAGATTTTGCTACTACAGTGCTGCTATGAACATTCTTGGTACTATATGCATGAGTTTCTCTGAAGTGCAATCCCTGGGCCTTAGCACTGGCACATCTTTAACTTTAGTAGATGTTGCCAAATAGTTTTCCAAAGAGCTTGTATCAGTTTACTCTCTAAGAGTGAATGTGTGTTCTGGTTGCATCATATCTATGCCAACATTTTATAAAGACCTTTAAATTTTTATCAATGTGAAGTAGGGAATATGAAATGGGCTCTAATTTTGGTTATAATTCACGTTTCTCTGAATAATAAAGAGGTTGAACCTCGTTTCACGTTTATTGGCCATTTGGGGCTCCTCTTAATGTGAGGTATCTGTTCATATCTTTTGTCCATTTTTCTACTGGGTTGTCTTTTTTTATTGAGTCATGGGAGTTTTATAGAGATACTAATTCTTTGTCAATTATAGGTACCATAAATATTAAAATTTGAACATTACTAAATGTATCCACTTTTTCCTTTTGTGTTGTGTCTTGAGAAATCCTTCTGCACTCTGAGATCACAATGATGTTCTCCCGGATCGTCTTCTCTAAGTTTTATGGTTTTACCTTTCATGTTTAAGTCCTTACTTAACATAAAACAGATGTGTATGAGGTGCCCCCTCTCACCCCAGTAACCACCATCTCTTTTCCTATCACTCTAGATTAGATTATATCTTTTAGCATTTTGTATAAATGTACTTTTGGTCTGTGTGTGGGGAGGTCCAGGTTTTTTCCCTGAGCATAATCATTTTGAGATTCATATTACTGGGTTCTCTTTTGTGGTCCTTCTTAGTGTCAAGTAGAATTCCACTGTAAGGATGTTTACCCACGTACCTGCTGATGGACATTTGGGCTGTTTCTAGTTTTGAACTATTAGGTATTAGGCTGCTATGAACATTCATGTACACATTTTGGGTAGATATATGATTTTCTTTTGGGTAAATACCTAAGAGTAGAATGGCTGAATTGTATGACAAGTACATGGTCAACTTTTCAGAAACCGATTTTCAAAGTGATTGTACCATTTTACATTCACACCAACAGTGTATAAGAGTTCTAGCTGCTCCACATTCTCACCAGCGTTCGGTACGGTCAGTCTTCTTAACTTCAGTCATTGTACTGGGATACAGTATTATCTCACTGTAGTTTTAATTCACACTTCCCTAATGACTACTGATACTGAGTATCTTTTCCTAAGTTTCTTTGCCATCTCTATAATTTCTTGGGCCAAGTGTCTATTCAAATCTTTTCCCACTTTTAACTTGGGCTATCTTTCTTATTAAGTTGTAAGAGTTCTTTTATGTATTCTATATAGAAGCCCTTTGTCAAGTCTATGTCTTTCAAATATTGTCCTTGCTTTCCTTTTTCATTTTGAAAGAGTATCTTTTGAAAAGCAAGTTTTTTTTTTTGTTTTGTTTTTGGATGAAGTGTTGACTCCGTGTGTTGACTTAAAAAAAAACCTTTGTGCTTTTTCAGGAGATCAGCTCGGTGCTTTGTGACCAACTAGAGGGATGGGATAGGGAGGATGGGAGGGAGGGAGACGCAAGAGGGAAGAGATATGGGGATATATGTATATGTATAGCTGATTCACTTTGTTATGAAGCAGAAACTAACACACGATGGTAAAGCAATTATACTCCAATAAAGATGTTAAAAAAAAAGAACTGTATCAAGTATAAACGCACATAAGTATAAAAAATAAAGACAATAAATAACTTAAAAAAACCCACAAAAAACCTTTGTGCTTTTTGTGTCATATTTAGGAAATCTCAGCCATACCCAAGGTCACTAAGATTTTTTCCTATGCTTTCTTGTAGACGTTTTATAGCTTAGTTCTTACGTTGAGGTCTATGATCCACTTCAAGTTAATTTTTGTATGTGAGACAAGGGTCAAAGTTCATTTTTTATCCCATATGGCTATCCCTTTGTTCCAGCACCCATTGTTGAAATGATTATCCTTTCCCCTGTGCACTGAAAACTATAAGACATAGTTGAAAGAAATTAAAGACCCATGTAAGTGGAGAGATAGAATTCTTTCTCCTTGAAAATCACCTTTCTGACACTATTGGCTCTCTCCATGTATGTTTATTCACTTTTCATTAATTCCTGCTCTTTATTCTTTTGAGTTTTTTTCCTATCACCTTAAGATGGATGCTTACTCCATTAGTTTTTCAACTTTTCTCATTTTTAATATAAGCATTTTAAAAATATACATTTCTAAGTATTCTTTTAGCTGTCCCCACAAGTTTTAATATATATTATTTTCACTATCATTTGATTCTAAATACTTCAGTCTAATTTCCATTATGATTCTTCCTTGTCTCATGAATTGTTTAGATGTTTCTTAAATTTCAAATAAGTTTCAGGGAAGTTCAGGTTCAGCTTGAACTTCACATCCAGCCCCAGGCTTCTACTGGAGTAGAGAGAACTGCACGTGCCAGCCTGCAGATGGTCCGATGGCCCCCAGTCAGGGACAATGTCCTCCACATGGTGGTATCTTTCCTGTGACTTCAGTGACCGAGCACTGGCTTTGATGAACAAGTACAAAACCCACCTCTGCATTTGCAAGGGGGACATGAGTACACACCATCCATTCCTGAGGCTCTCTGCTCACTGGCCTTTAGCATGGGTAAAACACTCCTTTTTGCATCCAGTAACAGAGACTCTTCACTTCTTCAAACATGAGACCACAAAAGGAAGACCTAATGAGGAATTCACAGCCTGGACAGATCACTTCAGCAAGGTCTTATGGCTTCTACCAGCCACTTATCTTCTGAGCACAGAACTCTGGAGCTTGGCTGTCTGTGTTTAACTCCTGGCTCCATTACACATCTGTGTGACCTTGGGCGAGTTACTCACTTTTGCTGTGCCTACAGTTTCCTTATCCATTAACTGAGGATAGTAAAAGTACTCACTTCATTGGGTTATTGGTGATAGAAAGAGAGACCATTTAAAGGTCTTAGAACAATACATAGGGAGTATTATCACTATTATTAACAGAAATAGGTAGAGCTGTTGCAATAATCCATTTGCCATTCTGTGGTCACATAAATAGCTGTTCTACTGTGTGATGTGGATTCCCCAGGAAGGAGGTAAATACACAGCGATGACAGGGTGAACTAGATAGCAGGTACCACGGAGGTCGCCAGTGGAAAATTAAAACCTGCCCTTCCTGACAGTCCTTTAGTGTAATTCAGATGCATCGAGCTGATGGAGCAGTCACTTAGGAGACATGCCCTCCCAGGAGTCTCGGTTGCAGTGGGTGATACAGTGAACCACTAATTAACAGAATCAGTGTCCATCTTCCCAGGATTCTTCTGAACTTGACCTATGACCCTGACCCCTTGAAGCAGAGGACACTGCTTCTCTGTTATGACACTGAGGACTCTGCATTACTCTGCTATGAACTTTGACTTGAACTGAGGGAGAGGATAGCAGGGTTTTTTTATTGTAGCGATAAATTGAATTGTACATACTGAAAAAATACACTATTTCCAGGCCAGTGGCTTTTAATCTTCCTTATTAATTTTGTCTTTTTGTTTTGTTTTCTATTTCATAAAGTCAACTGTTTGGTGATGGCCTTGGAGTTGCTTACTATGTATGTATTCATGGCGCCAAGCTTGCACAGAATGAAAAGCCACTTAAAACAAATGGAAACGGCTGATATGAAGCTATCACAGTATGCATGAAAATGTGGAGGAGCAAGACACGATTCCTCTTCGTCAAGGTCAGTTACGTACAAAGACCAAGAAACATTTCATTCTCGGGCTTGTCCATGTGCTTAAGGATTGGCAGTAACTTGAGCTCTGTTCCATTTCTTTGGTTTCCATCTAGATCTTTGTGTGTACGTGTCTTGATAAATTCTTTCTCACTGTTCATCCACTCACTCATTCAATAAGGCCAGGTACTATCTTAGATACTGAGGCTAAAACAAGGAACAATATTGATTGTGTGATTTATTCCAGGGTAGACGTTCATTTCCTTTCCGGTGGTGTTTTCTTCATGGACATTAGAGAATGAAGGTGATTTTTCAAGTTAGGGACCCATCTTTCCAAAGACATGTAAACTTGAAAGAATGTCAGAAACAAGTCTGAGAAGGAAGTGTATTATTTGTTCCTTTAAAAAGAATAAGGCATCCTTCCTCTTCCTGAACATTCGCTTCAGAAGCCTTCAGGTGTAGCCAAGTAAGGTTGGGGTGTCCATGCTGATGGGGAGCCTGGAGCAGGTGTCAGATACAGGTGGGTTAAGGGGGGCAGACACCAGGGAGGGAGGCAGGCCCAGCATGGGGTGCGGGAGCCCAATAAGGATGAGGACAGTGTGCCCACATAGGGGTAGCCCAACACAGGGTGCTGAAGCTCAGTGGGGTGAGGTGGATGTCCATGCAGGAAGACTGCCCAGAGCAGGGCAAGAGGGAAGGTATCCAGCAAAGGGGCAGGCTGATGGCGTGAGAAGGCCGAGGAGGGGACCTGCTCAGGAAGGCAATCCAGCCTGGAGCTCGGAGCCCAAGTGGGTAGGGATATGTCTGTAGGAGGCCAGCACAGGACACTGAATCCCGAGCAGGGTAAGGAGGGCACCCACGGGAGTATCAGAACCCAGGTGGGGTGAAGGGGACTTTCCTGTGGTGGGTCTGGGTGCAGGGTGGGACCTGACACGGGGTGTTGGAACACAGGTGGGCGTCCACATGGGAAAGGGGGTGGGTGGTGATCTAATTTAAGGTGATACAGAAGAAGTGATTGAATAAGTAACTATAATAAGATAATGGAAGCTAGTTATCTCTCTGTCAGAGAAAGGAGTTACAGATTTGAAAAGGAAGAAAACTAGAAACAACTCTTTAGTGTTGGACTGGAGCTGGAAGTATACGTGTAAACACAGGTATGTATGCAAATATGTTCATTTGCACATAGTTCCCATCTCTGTGCCAGAGGCCTAGGAACAGTGAGACTCCGAGAGCACCCGGCACACACAGCTAACTCCTATCTCGGTTCCTAAATATGACTATTCTCCATTGAAAGGAATCAGGGCTCCTCAGAGGAATGGCTGATTCCAGCGCTGGGGCAGGGAGAGTACAAGATAATTCTGCAATAGTTTGTTATGCTAGAAAGTTTAAAGAGGTACCCAAAGAGTGATGGGCACATGTCAAAAAGACACAGAGACCACCTGGAAGGGGCAAGTGCTGGCCAAACCTGGGACGAAAGTGAGCATAAAATCGTGACAGTAACAGATTATAACCAATGAATGAAATAGGAAATCATGAATCTTGCTGATATGAGTAAATATGTTTAAAACTTGACGGGGATACAGGATATTTACTTTCATAGTAACTCCCACAAAGTACTTATTAATTACAAGGAAAAAAAGAATAACTCGACAGTGCAGAAACCTGGGAGACACTGTCTTAATCAACGGCTCAAAGTGAATTTCATCGGTAACAGGACAAATTAAAGATGGATGTGAGAAGAGGACAGCATCGCTTCTGGGATGTTCCTGCCAAAGGTGCACAACCTGACGGACCCTGAAGAAACAGTTTTCAGCCAAACCCAAACTGAGAGGTGGGCTACAAAACGACCAGCTGCAGTCTCCTAGAGTGTGAGCATCCTGAAAGGCAGGGAGGACTAGGAATTGTTTCAGACTGAAAGAGACTAAAGAGACCTGACAACTGAATGCACTGCGTGATAAGGGACTGGATTTTTGATGTTGTTGTTATAAAGGACATTACTGGAACCACCGCAAATTTGAGTAGGGTCGGAGAATTAGAACAATGTAATGTATCAGTGTTGATTTCCTGAATTTTGTTTTTTCTCTTAGAATGCCCTTGTTTGTAGCAAATACAAATTAAAAAATTGTGGGTGATGGCCACCATTGCTGGCAACTCACTCTTAAAATGGTTTGGGGAAAAAAGTCCTTTGTACACCCAAACCAGTAAAAGTATTTCAATACGCACTGCCAATACACTTTATTTATTTATCTACTTTTAAATTTATATACATACACACATACCCATACACACACATATTATGGACATGTTGTGCTATTCCAATATAATATGCCCTATAAAACTTATAAAAATAGAAATGTAAATCAGATAAGAAAATAAAACAAACAGAAAAGACATGGTTACTGAAATTAATTTAGGAGGGCTCAACATAAACGCTGGCGAGTGTTGGTACCCTGACCTTGTAGATAATCTTCCTAGTTTTTTATTCATCACATATTTAATGCACAGCAAGGCTCAAAAGCTGGGCTCTGTGACAGGCAGTATAGAGGTGACACACGTGCCTATTCCGAGCTCGCTCACTCCTGAATTATCCCACCCTCCCCCATGGGAGCACCCTGCTTTGGAGAGATTAGGAACACATACACATGGGTAACTAGATGTTTCTTAGAACCCAAGGACCTTAAATCCTACCTTGATTTGGGGACCGGCAGATCTTTTCCAACTGAAATTGAGATTACTGGGGGAAAAAAGCTTCAATGCAGTTATTTGTTTTGAGAAAGATTAAAAAAAAAAATTATAAGGCATTTCAACTATATACACACATGAGAGAAAAGTTATTTAAATTACGTTAGGGGACTTCCCTGGTGGTCCAGTGGGTAAGACTCTGTACTGCTAATGCAGGGGTCCCGGGTTTGATCCCTGGTCAGGGAACTAGATCCCTCATGCCGCAACTAAGAAGTCCACATGCCGCAACTAAGAAGCCTGCATGCTGCAACAAAGATCCCGTGTGCCGCAACTGAGACCCAGAGCAGCCTAAATAAATAAATATTTAAAAAACTATGTTAGGATAAATCTCAATTAAATTATAGGAAGTATTAAATATTATACTGGTTCTTTCTCATTATTCGGTGACTTCAAACGTCACTTCTTCAGACAGGCCTTCCCCAACCACTCTAGTTAAAAACTGTCACCCATCAAGTCACTCTCTACCCCTCCACTATTTTATTTTCTTCACAGCAATACTTGTTATTATCTGAACTTCTGATTCACTTGTTTGCATGTTAAATATATTTATCTCCTTAATGTTCCATCAGGGCTGGAGAGTCACTGCGTTCACCACTGTCTCCCCAGAACTTTAACTGTGGCTGGCACAATGCTCAATAAACACTTACTGAATACACAAACCAAGATCGCATGTGGAATCTGTAAACCAATTGTCTCTAAGAACATGACAGCTAACCTGACTATTCAGTGATCTCTTAATATGGCCGATAATTAGGATACCTAACTAAATGATCTAAGACCCTTTTTAACTCTTGTTTTTGAGACAAAGTATTTACAATGGAAGCTACAAATATAATTGAAGATAACTGAAGATAGCTTCTTCATTTCAAAATCTTATATTTGTAATTTCCTAAATGTTATATATACGATGCGGTGGTCTGAGGACCCAGCACTAGTCCATGAACTTCGCTACTGGTCCACAACAAGGTTTGGTATAGAAATTGAGGGAAAGGGTCTAGGAACATTTTAGCAAGTTTACACTGCTGTGACATTCTTATTGCATTTTACAAATCTGTGACAGTTTGGAGGAAAAACCTGGTCCTTCACTAAGCGATAAATTTGAGAAGCATTCATCTACAGTTTATGCAAAAGTGTGTTAAAAAGGAATAAAAATGTTAACTACCACACTGGCAAAAATTTTCAATTCTGAAAATATAAAGTATTGGTGATGCTATGGAACAATGGGAACTCTTCTGCATGGCTGGTAGGAATGCAAACAGGTACAACTTTAGAGACTATCTGACAGTTTCCACTAAGATGGTGAAAATGCGACACCTGACAAGCCAGCAACGTCATTCCTGTTTATATACCCTGAGGAGACCCCCCACCCTCACCCTCACATATACAGGACACATACAGAACATTTACAACATCACTGCTGCAATAACAACATCTCAAAAATAACCTAAATGTCCAACATTAGAATGGGTAAATAAAGAATGGTATATTTGTAAAACAGGACAGTATACAGCAAGCGACACTGAACACATATCTCAACATGGATTAATCTTACAAATATAGGGGACTTCTCTGGTGGCACAGTGGTTAAGAATCCTCCTGCCAATGCAGGGGACATGGGTTTGATCCCTGGTCTGGGAAGATCCTACATGCCGTGGAGCAACTAAGCCCGTGCACCACAACTACTGAGCCTGCGCTCTAGAGCTCGCGAGCCACAACTACTGAAGCCCACGCGCCTAGAGCCTGGGCTCCGCAACAAGAGAAGCCACCGCATTGAGAAGCCAGCGTACTGCAACGAAGAGTAGCCCCCGCTCACCACAGCTAGAGACAGCCCGTGCGTGGCAACGAAGACCCAATACAGCCAAAAATTAATTAATTAATTAATTTAAAAAACTACAAAACTTTGCAGGTCAAAAGAGAGAGGCATGGTATTTAAAAAAAAATCTTACAAATATAACATGGAGAAAAACCATATAATTACGCCATTTATAGAAAATTTTAAATTATGTAAAATTCTATGTATTCCATTAGTGTTATAGTCTTCAGCATACAGATCCTGCACATATTTTGCTGGATTTATCTTTAAGTATTTCATGGTGCTACTGCAGTGTTTTTTAAGTTTCAATTTCCAAATGTTTACTGCTAGTATAGAGACATGTAGTTGATATTGTATATTGACCCTGTATCCTACAACCTTCTTAAACTCACTTATTAGTTCTAAGAGTTTTTATGTAGATTCCTTTCTAGATAGACAATCATGTCAACTGCAAATAGAGCAAAATTTAAAAATAGTATACATACATACACACAGTATTAGGCTGAACCAGAAGAAACGCCAATACAGGTATCCACCACTTTTTGAAAGTTTGCTTTATGCTGCTTTGCTTTTACAAAAGACTTACATTAGTACCTGTTTTCACTAACTGAAAGAAATCCAAAGAGGATGTTTCCCTTTTACAAAAAAAAGGCGAAAATCACACTCAGCATCTGTTTTGCAGCAGCTGTTATAGAGGCAGTGCACACCACAAGCGGTGAGAGTGGCACCACCAAGCTCCGTCCCGGGGAACTATCCTTAGCATCTCAGCATCTCAAGCCACCTTAGCTTTGAACTGTGTCTGTGAGCATCTGTGCTCTACCTTGATTTATTCTGTGCATCCTTTGGTAAGATGTGTCCTAAGGAATTGCTTCTTCATTTTATACCGTTTCAGCTTACAAAAGGTTTTGTAGAAACACTCTACTTTTGGAGAAAGGGGGAAACCTGTATTTGACCATTTTGGCCTACAGATACACCAATTTCATACGGTTAAACTTAATAAAAAGTTAAAATTGCATGGGAAATGATAAACATGGAGTTCAGGACAACGCTTATCTCTGGGAGAAGACAAAAGTTGTTCAATTTATTAGTAAAATTTTATTTGCTAAATTGGGTGGGCACGTGGTTTTTCTTTATATTAGTCTTTATCCTTTCTGCACAAGCTAAAAATTGCCCCTTTTTTGAGAGACTGAGACAGTGCCTTTACACAGGAGGAATAACCAAACTTGGAAGTTATTCACCTGTGTCTTCCCTGGGCTCCTTGTGAAAGCAGAGGCCGAGGCAAGGGCACCCACAAGGAGCTTGTTTTGGGAAGTGACCTCATGTGACAAGGTGGGAACAGGGAAGAAGGGAAAGCCCGTCCTCCTTCTGTCCAGGTTGTGTTACCAAGCTGGTCACCTCTGTGAGCAACTGGGGCTTGATCCTGCTAGGAGCACTCTGAGGAACCAGAATCCAAGGAACTGGTGGCTGGAGAGTAGAGGAGAAGGGACGTATTCACTGGCTTCAGCCCCCCACTGGTCTAGGATTGCCCTGTGAGATGTTAATTAACTCCCTCACACTGCTACGTCTGCACCTGCATCAATACGGACGAGCATCTGTGCACAGTCAGCAGAGAAACACTGGGACAAAGAGTAAGATATCCACAGTGCCACGGAGGCCAGCTGCTGTGGGGTTACACCTGCACACAGGTGAGTACGCTCACAACAGCTGGAGTGAAAACGTGGGCCAAAAGCATGCAAAGTGGGGCAAAAGAGGTGCCCATACATATATACACATGTAGTACGCACACATATATACATATTATATATATATTATATATGTATAAAAGCACATTACAAAGAATGATAAAGTCAAGAAAAAGGGGGGGTTGCATTTTTTTTGTGGTAAAACGCACAAAACACAAAATTTACCATTTTAACCATTTTTAAGTGTACAATTCAGTGGCATTAAGTATATTCACGCTGCTGTACATAACCACTATCCATCTCCAGAACTTCTCATCATCCCAAATTGAAACTCTGTAGCCATTAAGCTGTCACTCCCAATTCCCCACTTCTCACAGCCCATGGCAACCACCATTCTACTTTCTGTCTCATATAAGTAGAATCATACGATATTTATCCTCTTGTGTCTGTCTGGCTTATTTCACTTAGCATAACGTCTTTCAAGGTTCATCCACAGCATCAGAATTTCATTCGTTTTTAAGTCTGGATAATAGTCCATTGTATGTATACACTGCATTTTGTTTATTTACAATAGGCAAATAGGCAAAAAGTGGAAACAACAATAGGCAAATAGGCAAACAACAATAGGCAAATAGGCAAAAAGTGGAAACAACTCAAATGTCTATCAACGGGTAACATTGATAGACATTTGAGTTGTTTCCACTTTTTGCCTATTGTGAATAATACTGCTGTGAACATTGGTGTACAAATATCTGTTGGAGTCCCTGCTTTCTTTTGTGTATATACCCAGAAGCAAAATCATTGGATCATATGGTAATTCTATGCTTAATTCTTTGAAGAGCTGCCATACCATTTTCCACAGCAGTCACACCATTTTATGTTCCCGCCAGCAATGCACAAAAGGTTCCAATTTCTCCATATCCTTGTCAATAATGGGTGTGAAGTATCTCATTGTGCATTTGATTTGTATTTCCCTAATTATTCATGATGTTGAGCATCTTTTCATGTACTTATTGGCCATTTATACACCTTTGGAGAAATGTCTATTCAAATCTTTTGCCCATTTTTCAATTAGTTGTATATACCCCATTTGGTTTTTGTTGTTGAATTTTAGGAGTTCTTTATATATTCTGGGGATTAATCCCTTATCAGATATACGATTTGAAAATATTCTCTGCACATGTTTTAAATTCTGATAAAGTCCAATTTACCTATTTTTTCTATTGTTGTCTGTGCTTTTGGTGTCCTATCTGAGAAATTAATACCAAATCCAATGTCAAGAAGCTTTCCCTCTATGTTTCCTTCTACGAGTTTACAGTTTTAGCTCTTACATTTAGGTCTTTGACCTATTTGGAATTAATTTTTGTATATGGTGTAAGGTAAGGGTCCAACCTCATTCTTTTGCATGTGGATATCCAGTTTTCCCAGCATTATTTGTTGAAAAGACTGTCCTTTCCCCGTTGAATGGTCTTGGTATCCTTGCCGAAAATCATTTGACCATATATGCAAGGATTCATTTCTGGACTCTCTGTTCTATTCAATTGGTTAATATGTCTATCTTTATACTAGTACCATACTGGTTTTTTTTAATTGAGATATAATTGACAAGTAAGCACCACACTGCTTTGATTACTACAGCTTTGTATTAAGTTTTAAAATCAGCAAGTGTGAGTCCTCCAACGTTGTTCTTTTTCAAAATTGTTTTGGTTATTTGGGGGTCTCTTGAGAGTCTATGAATTTTAGGAGTGAGTTTTTCTATTTCTGTAGGAAACATCTTTGGGATTTTGATAGGGATTGCACCAAATCCATAGACTGTTTTAGGCAGTACTGACATCTTAACAATATTAAGTATTCCAGTCCATGGATATGAATATCTTTCCATTTATTTGTGTTGTCTTTAATTTCCTTCAGCAATGTTTTGTAGTTTTCAGTGTACAACTGAAAAATGGGTTCTAAAGCAAGCTCAATTACTCTGTCACTCTGAAACTACTGTATGAGACTTGGCTAGGATTTCTTCCAGCTCTAAACTTCTATGATTCTCTAGTATTTAATCTAGCCTTGAAGTTAATTAAATTTTTACTAATTCTTGGCCAGAATGGCACTACAGATTCAATTGAACAAATATTTACTGAAACCATATTATGTTCCAGGCGCTGTTAAAAATACAGTTCACTTTAACATTCTTCCTTTGAATCCCCTTTTTCAATTCTCAAGTTTAAAACAAATCACTTTCCTCAAAAGATTCATTTCTCCTGGATTGAAGGTTGTATTAGAACACTCAACAATTGATTAGGTCTAAAAACCAGAGACTCAGGGTATTTCAGTTAACTTCCAGATATCATTTATTTTTCTTAAGTAATATTTTCTATTCTTTAAATGGAGGGTATAGAAACCAAATGCTCGACAGAAAGATTATATTATGAATATGATTATACAGACCACAGAAGAATTTGCGCCAGTGTATCTGAAATCACAATTTCAGATTAAATCTTCTACATACTACTTAACCTCACTCAGCTTATAAGTCTGTTTCTCTACCACAGCTCTGTATCACTAATCCTCCACAAATATCTTACATAATCCATTCATTCAACAAACATTTAACAGGTGTTGCCCCGTACTGGGAACTGTATTAGATGCTAAGTGTCACTGATCAAAAAGCAGGACCAGGAGAGCAAGTAGAGATGTCTTAATATACCCCAACCATCGTCATTAGAAAAATAAATCAAATGTCGTATGGTGAGTAGGTCAGTGGAAACAGTTTCATGTGCGAAGGGTAGTGCTTTGCGAAGAGACTAATCCAAAAGCCACATGCATTTCTTTATAAAGTCAGTCCTATCGGAATGCTGCTTCGCATCAACATTTACTGAGTCCCCTCAGATACTCAGACCTAAATCAGAAGGAGAATCACTCCAGTTTCTCCCATCATAAAAACCTAAATTGCATTTTGAAGACCTCTCATGTTCAAACCAGAAGGCTGCTCAATTTTTCCTTATTTTAAGAAAGGGAAAACTGGGGTTAAAAATGTCAAGTTAATAAAATCACACGGAACAAATTCCAATCTGTTACAGAAAAATTAGGTACTAAACCTGCAGTGCTCCAGATGGAGCCGCTGATTAGCTGAGCACATGTATAAAAACTAGCAACCGTGCTGCTGCAGAAACAGAAATGACGAGATAAGCCTTTTCCTCGGTTTATTTTTCTTACAGTTTCCTATATTCTTTACTTTTCCTCCCCAACCTCATGCAATTTTCAAGAAAAATTGATGAAAATGTAGAGCCCAATTCCAGCAGTCTAAAATGAAGATTCACCTTCACATGACAATGGCACCTGTGTTACTCAGTCTACCATTCAGAAGAGGGTAGAAGCGCATTCCAACAATTATAAAATTATCAAGACAAAAACCTTTTCAAACCTGGAGAAAAAACTAAAATTCTTTTGAAAATAAAACATTTAATTGCAATCAGAATTATTTTGTCCATAATCCATCAGAAGTGGTTTTTGTTTCGCTTTGTTTTTTGCACGTATGTGGATGACCTGCACAAACAGGTTATTCCAGAAGAAACTAAAGCAAAATAAGACACTGATAGTGAGAAGCAAACTATAAAGAAAACATTTGATTCTCCTTACACTTTATATCCAATTAATGATCCATATATAATTTTATTATATAAACATTTTATATTCTGCAGCTTCAGATATCATCATGAAGGTTTTTATATAAAATTTACTATGACTTGTAATGTGAACTGTATGTAACGGGAAGTCCACTGAACTGCTGCTAGAATTTCTGGTGATATGATTCCCAATATAAATTTAGGTTAGATACAACGTCAAATGGTTTTAAAATTGAAAACCAACCAGAATTCATCACTTCGGCAAGTTAAACAAACCCCTAGGCTATAGTAAAAAATGAAAAACTTGGGACAGATAAGATTGTGAGGTTTCTTGAAAAATTCTTACGAATTTTAAGATAAACTAGTAATACATGTGGTTTCTCACAACAGCAAACAACAAAGTCAATGTAATTATTTATTACATGAAAATTTAGAGCTCTTAAAACGTATGAGAAAACTAGGAAGAATGATTTCAAAATGTCTACACTGTGACTGAACTTGGGAAAGAAAATAGCATTTGTAAATGTAAACAAACCCAAACGGTAAAAACCTGGTGGCTGCCACCCTCTCCCTCTCCCCTTCCAGGTCTCCTGTACCTCTAGGCTGGTTTCCACAAGCGCACCCCAACGGGCCCTGCTTTTGGCTCTCCTGCCACTGCTCTGCCCTTTACAGGTTGTGGCTGACCTTCCCAATGTGTAATTCTGACTGCCACTCCTTTGCTCAGAGGCTACTGACCACAGAAGGGCAAGCTCCTTGAGTCTGCAGGATGCCTCACACTCACCTTTCCAGCCCAACTGCTCTTGACGTTGGCTACATCTTACCTCAGCGCCAGCCACACAGAACTGCTCACTACTCCCTGCAGTAAGCGGTCCACGCTCTCCTGATTCAGCTCTTTCGCTCATTCTGTTCCCTCTGGCTGGAGCTGCCTTTCCCTTCCCTGCTAAACTCCTACCCAACTCACAAAGCTCCTCTGCAATGCGTCTCCCCGTAAGCTCTTTTATTCCAGCTGGCTGTGATCCTACTCCTCTGTTACCTCAGTACTTTCAAGTGTCTCTAAAGGCACGAGTATTCTATCTTACATCAAATTACTGATCATCTCCACTGCAGGACTGTAAACTCTCTGTGGCAGAAGCTGTTTAAATTCCCTGAAGCAACTGGTACAGTGCCTTACACACTGGAGCACTCAAGTATCTACTGAGTCAAACTGTATCAAGTTCTGCTCCATGAGAGTCACTGGAAGGAAAATACTTAGAGGGCATAGATAGCAAATTAAAAGGATCGTGATAGGATTTTTAAACGAAGTCTTAGAACATGCAAAATTCATACCAGTGGCAGAAATATTTTACTTTTGTATGACTAAGACCCACAAGTTTTTGTGAGGTCACGACGGAACCAAAAGCGCACATACAATCTCTTTTTCCAGTTAAATAATGAATGAACTAAAGAAGAGTAACCTTTTAAAAAAATAAACTCAATCATTTTGCCCTGGCCAGGTTGTAGAAAGTAAAACAAGAAATACTAACAACTCTGTTAAAATGAAATCATAAATAGTCCTAATTATGTAATTAGCCCTAGAAAAAGGCTTAAAATAATTCCTTCTTTTGTGAATAAACTCCCAAGTAATAGGAAGCCAGGCTAAAAATCACTTAGCTTCTCTTTAACCACAGGCTCCAAAAATGAATGACTGCATGAATAAATGGATGAACTTAATAGGACTTGATTCAGAGTTCACTAGAAACCAGTACTTCTCAAAATGTCTGTGGGGAAGGACTGGATTTTAAATATTTCCTATCTGTCGCAGACTGATAGTCTCATAAAGCATAATAAAAATGCCCCAGCAATGTCTAAAGTTAGGTGCACACTTCTCTACTTAGTAGTCACGGACCAGTAATAAACTTTGCAAACGGGCAGCGACATGCTGTTTCCCCGAACCCGCACACATTTAACACACTATCAAAGGCAGGGAAAGGCAGGGTACATGCCTACCTTCTGCTCTGGCACCTCAAACACAGCTTCATGGACGCTGCAAGCAAAAAGTGAGGTAGGCAGATCACTTAAATCCATCATTTCTTCCAAATCATCTTCATTTTCACCAAAAATCATCTCTTCTTCCTCTTCTTGGTCACTGCTACAGAGATCTGACTGGCTGTCATTCCAAGATTTCATAGTGTCCCTCAGCATTATCCCCTAAAAGCAGGTCTTTTCCGTTCTTAAAGTTCTAAGATGTCTACCAGGCATCTACTGTTAAAAAAAAGAAAACAACAGAGATAAGACTTTGAAGGCCCAATAACGCTCCAATTAATTCTCAAGACAGTGACTCGTCAAATGAAGCAATTTTATTCAGGAAAGATCACTCAAAGTTTAAATAACCTCATTACAGTCCTCATAAATGAATTCTATACATACTAATTTGATTTGCTTAGCATACTTTATGTAATATATTTCACTGGCAACGACATATTACGAAAAAAAGGCTGCAAGTTTTCTACTGAAATGGAGCTGGGGGTATAATACAAAATGAGATACACCAGTTTACAAGCAGTAGGAAGGAAAATGTGAACCAGAGCTGCCTTTGCATATTTGTTTGGGATTTAGGTCTGCAACACTGAAATTGGCAGAGCAGAATAAAACCCACACTGATTCGCTCACCATCTGCACCCTAAAATATGGTCTGCAATAAGCTGACTTTACCTTTTTTTTAAACAATTTGTTCTTTTTGAATACACTCTCGAAGAACTAAGTTACACAGAACCGAAAGTTCTATACAAAGTTGGTCTTTGCTAATATCAGTAATATTTACAACAGGCAAAATCTGACATAGAAGACAATTTTAAAAATGTCCTTTCTCTGAATGCTTAAAAATCAATAATTTTAACCCCAAAGCATGGAGCTGATAGTGTCCCACTGTTAAATAATGAACAGAGTCTGTCTTATAGGACTGTTTACGTGCATTTTTGTCTCTTCTGATGAACTGCACTCCACATCCACCAAGCAGTGCCTTGAACATAACACATTTCAAAATGCTGGAATTTAAGTAACACTTATCAGGCACAGAAAAATTAAGTGAGCATGATTATTACTACTTCAATATTCCCTTTGTGATTTTCTCTTTTATTTCAAAGAACACGAAGTTGCAAATATATTGCTTATATAGAAAACAGTACAGAATGTTAATTTTGCGAAAAAATAGTGATTTTTCCCCCCCGTTATTCCACTGTATCAATCAGGAAAGACTAATTCTAAAAAGTAAAATCTTTACTTGTTTTCAGAAACATTTTCCGAGTGTCTACTGCATGCCCATGCCAAGTACCGCGAGCTATGAGATGAATAAAACATGGTTCCTATCCTCAAGGAGATCCCACCAAAGCAAGAATTTCTTCTCTTCAATAATACCCCCAAAGGACCTTGTTCCATTAACTGGCTCCTATACTTTTAATTTCTCCATCTCCACCCATTCATTCCTCTTCTTCAGCAAACATACCTCTTCAAGATTCCCCACCCCCACTCCGGCCCAATCTTGAAAAAAGAAAACCTTCCATTTGGAGTCGGCCTGCCCCTCCATCTACCTCCCTCTGTCTCTGCTTCCCCTTTCCTACCGGCTTCCTGGAAAGAGGAGTCTCCTCAACTCCAGCCACTCGTGAATTCAGGACTGCAGGACTCCTGCCACCCTCTTCCAGCTAAAACTGCCCCCATTGGACAGCAACAGCCTCTTCGTGGTGTCCTAATCCCAGGCCTCTGCCTGTCTCTGCAGCTCGGGACCGCCGCCCACCCATTCCTTCTGGGACGTCTCTGTGCCCATGCCCTCCCCGGGCTCCGTCTTTCCCGGCTCTCCTTCCTCCCCAGCTGCCCTTGTCACTGGCTCCTCTTTCCCTACTCACCCTTTACAACGTTTCTTCGAGGTTTCAACCCCATCCTCTTCTTCATCTTACCCTTCCTGGGTGGTTTTATCGAGGCCCAAGGATTTTAACTACTCCACCACCAGTGTTTCTCAACTTTGTTTCTTGCTTCCCCGTGGTTGACACACACAACACATGTATATCAATACAGTCTCTCGCTTCAATAATTCTTAAGCGGGGAAAGATGTCACCAAAATTGAGGGGGAAGCAAGAGCAGAATCTTGGGCATTGGAGGCTATGATGCGTTGAAAACCGACAGGATCCCGAAAGATTCTCATCTGCCCCCAGGTCTTTCCTGCCTGTGCACACTGAACTCCACCTCTCTCTCCTGAGTTCTAGACTTGTATTTTTAGCTTTCCTTTGAATATACCTATCTGGTACTACAACTGTTTAAAACTTATTCCTTTAAGTAGATGACTGTGCTGGAAATCTCTGATCTGGACAGGGGCGTGCTGGGGGGGAAAATGGTATCTCACTGTGACTTTCACTGTAATCTTTTCTTTAAGCCTAAATTGTCAGGTAGAGTCCGTAGCTTTGTTCAATTCTCTGTTATGTACTTGATTATTTGTTTACAAATCACTCTTAAGCTACCAGAGCTTGAGTACCTTTGAATCCCCAGTCCCTGGCACAGTTTCTAGCTCAGAGTATATGCTTAATAAGGATTACTGAACGCAAGCAGGTAGTATTGTGTTTACCCCTCTGATACGGCAGCACAGACAAAGGAAAATTTAATTCTGCATGAGATTAGAAACAGCTTCCCCAAAGGAGGTTATGGTTAGACTTAAAAGAGGAACAGAATTTCTGCAGGAAGAGAATGGGGTGCATTCCAGGCGAAGCCAACAGTTCACGGACAAAGGCAGGAGGACAGAAAGAGGAGCAGGCACCAGATCATGAGATCTGGTGTGGCCAGAGTGGACCAGGTTTGGTGGGGATGGCACGAAACAAAGTGAGAAAGGTAGGTTTGGGCCAGGCTGCCTTGAAAGTAGGGTTACAGAGTTCTGACATAAAAATTAGTCAATATTAGCATGGCATTGAAGGTTTTAGGCAGGGAAATGATATAACCAACCTAATTTAACTTTCAGTATCACTAAAAGTGGGCTGTCTTTACCTCTTATCTCTGAGACACTAATGTCTTTATCCTCCCCCTCCCCATTAAAAAGAGGTGAGGGGCTTCCCTGGTGGCGCAGTGGTTGAGAGTCCGCCTGCCGCCTGCCGATGCAGGGGACACGGGTTCGTGCCCCGGTCCAGGAGGATCCCACAGGCCGCGGAGCGGCTGGGCCCGTGAGCCATGGCCGCTGAGCCTGCGTGTCCGGAGCCTGTTCTCCGCAACGGGAGAGGCCACAACAGTGAGAAGAAGCCCATGTACCGCAAAAAAAAAAAAAAAAAAAAAAAGAGGTGACGAAAACACCTGGCCTGGCTGGAGTGTTAGGGAGCTTTGAATGGCTAGATTTTGAAATTTGAGAAAGTCAAGCTATTTTTGATAAGATTTTCTGTTTGTCTCAAGTTCCTTCCTCCAACCTCTAAAAGAAAAAGAAAATCAGAGCACAAGAAACAATCCTTCACCTGACTTAAAAAAAAAAAATTCTTAGAATGTTACACCTTCATTTCCTGTTTTCTACCTTCATTTTGGGGTAACTTTTTCTTTTGATATAATGTCAAACAGAAAAGTTGTAAGAATAGTATAAGGAATTCCTATGTACCCTTTTCCTGTATACAATTACTTACATTTTTGCCTATTTTAAAAATCATTCTCTCATTTTAATACATATACATTTTTCCCCAAACCGTTGAGACTAAGATAGGGTATGCCCCCTTTACGCCCAAATACTTCAGTGTATAAGAATAAGATCATTTTCTTATACAACCTACAGTTCAATTATCAAAACCAAGTACTTTAACATTGATATAATATTTTTATCTAAATCAGAGTCGATTTTCACATTTTGTCAGTTATCCCCTATAATATCTTTATAGGTATTTTCCCTTCAATTTTTTTACATTATTGTTAAATTATTTGCCTTTTGTCCCAAGATATTTCAATAATCTTTATAGTATTGCTATATTTTCTTCACTTATACAGTAGTGTATATTTGATACAGCTTAAAAGGATGGATTAATGAAATACCATAGTAACTGCAAACAAGTTTGAACAATATTTAAATATATCTCAGAAAGATTCAGGCTCCATAATCAGACTCCTCTAGATTTAAACTCTGTCCCCTGTATTCTATGTTAGGTAAATTACTTTGCCTCCCTTTCTATTTCCTCAACTATAAAATGGGGGTGATAATAATAATTCTTATCCAATAATGATGTTAGAAGTATTAAATGAGAGAATACATGCTGGGTGCTCAGAATAATGCTTTGCATATAGTTGGTGGTCGATAACTAATTATCTTTACATAGGCACAATCTATGTCAATGTATTGTTGGGTCGAAAGGATCCCAATAATATCAGAACCTTCGGTGGAATTTATATTAAAATAACAAAATGAGAAAAATGCACACCCAAATGATCTAATTCCAAGCAACAAAAAGGATACAAAAATAAAACTAAAAAAATAAAACTAACACTTTGTATCATTTCAAGAAAACTGTTCAGTTGCAGATCTATCAATAAAATCAGCTCCAGAGCAACCACTGGTAGTAGTAATATAGCTCCAGCATGAAATCATTTAAAGATTTAAAAACAGAGAGCTGGGCTTCCCTGGTGGCGCAGTGTTGAGAGTCCGCCTGCCGATGCAGGAGATGTGGGTTCATGCCCCGGTCCGGGAGGATCCCACATGCCGCGGAGCGGCTGGGCCCGTGAGCCATGGCCGCTGAGCCTGCACGTCCGGAGCCTGTGCTCCGCAACGGGAGAGGCCACAACAGTGAGAGGCCCGTGTACTGCAAAAAAAAAAAAACAAAAAAATCCCCAGAGAGCTAACTGAGAAAAGGCCATGGTGCACTTTTTATGGGCCTCAAAGAATTCTATGTTGTAATTCAGTGCACACAGTATTAGAGATGTTGTCCTTCATATGACGGTTCTCTTGCTAAACGCCTGCCATGAGATTTTTTTGGATATAGCTTAAGTCAACATCATCAACCATTTCACAATTTTCTGACATCATAAATGCAGCCAGATTTGAACAGAGAGATATGATCAGAGTCAACCAGTGGAAAAGACAATCCTAGCACATCTGTAAAGAAATCATCTTATAAGGTAACTCAGCTGGTACTTAAGTTGTTTGGTTTTATTAAGGAAAAGAAAAAAATTTACAGAAGTATACAGCCTCTATGCTGATATTACTGGAGTTGTTGCTAACTCTGCCTCACTGCAACTCCTACAAGGCTAACCTGTCCCTCAGTTTACTAACTCAGGAAAATATTGATTGGAAAGGGCTGAACCGATATCCACCAGCTTTTGTAAGCCAAGGTCTGTGCTAATCAGGGTTTAGCATCATCTGCAGCACAACGGTAGCTGTGGCTGGCTTCTGGCAAATTGTTTCTTCATGGAAATATCACATGAGTGGAAAACTCCAAGTAGCATGACCCTCTGCTCTGCTACAAGCCTAGTGACAGAAGTAATCCATCAGGGGAAAATGTCAAGCACATGGATTTGACTCTGCATTTTAAATTCTGATCAGGAAAAGGTAAATTCCTCCTCCTCCTCCAGGATTAAAAAAATAATAATTTTTCAAAATAGTATGCTTCTCAACTTGGTGCACATTTAAAATACCTTAGCTAGATGCACTTTATTACGTTTTGATGTGCTCAAAATGCTATTGATCAATACTGGAAGCAAACAAAATACCCCATTTCCAGCTCTACAAGTGCCCTGCTGAATAACCTTGGAACAGTCACTTGGCTTTTTGTATTACATTTGTCCTCTCAATATAAAATGAGGAAAATACTCACAGATGCTGTTGAACTACTAAATACCTTATAAAAACGTCTAAATTATAAATTTAGACTAAATTCCTTTTTTAAAAAAAACCCTCTGGATTGTCAATGTGGGGGTTCTGAATAGCTATCCTACAAGCCTCTATCTCCCACTTCCTCCCCACTCACTACTTTTAGGTAGAATCTTACTACTTTTTAGTAGCTGTGGTATGAAAAAAAAAATGGTGCAACAGTAAAGATGAAAATTAGATTTTTGAATTTTGTATGTTTCAATGACCTATGCCCTCTTTTCACATTTGTCAGAACAAATGAAAATAACAGGTTTTAAAGAATAATTGAAGTAGAGATGTAAAGACTGATGCTATTCGTTTCGCTGTATGTAATTCATTTCCTCTCACTATAACCTCTACATTCTAGGAAAAAAGTGGAGATCCACTGTCTGACCTCCACCTTCTGTAGCTCTTTGGGTCTAAATAACAAACGGTATTGAACTTTAGACCTCCCATTATTTCACAGGTTTCAGCCTAATAGATTTCCAAATCACACTATTTTTCATGATGTTTTGCCTAAGTCTTTCAACCAACATATCCTCTAGTACCATACAAAATTTGTACTCATTTGTAATCCTTAACATGAACACGTTTAAAAGTTTTACAGATGTTACAATTCAATAGTGGGACAAATCTTGTTTTCCTGAAAAGCACTGAAATCTCTTCCCACGCTAAGAAAGAAAAGTTTTGCCAACCTGGTAAAACATAAAGCTGACAGCGTGGCTAAAGAAGGGGCTCTGAGTTTTCAGGCCTTTCACTGTCTTCCCGCATCAAAAATCCATTTCTAGAAAACCAATATAATATCCCCACCAAAAAGCACGAAC
Source organism: Leucopleurus acutus (assembly GCF_964270905.1). Classification (NCBI taxonomy): domain Eukaryota; kingdom Metazoa; phylum Chordata; class Mammalia; order Artiodactyla; family Delphinidae; genus Leucopleurus; species Leucopleurus acutus. The sequence continues at coordinate 174,612,414 of NC_139143.1, forward strand.
TTAGCTGATACACAAACATCTGTATTCTGAGTCTCAGTATTGTGTGTTTTTATAATTTAGTATTTTGAATCAGAGCTAATGAAACAGTCTTAAAATTAATCACTTTAAATCCTATGTAATCACAGCTACCAATAAGTCAATCGCTTATGAAATTGTACATCTGAGACTTCTATGAAATACAGAGACTTCTATTAAAAGTTCGAATAAATGTGGTGTGCTAGGTAACTTTCAACAAGAAGGAGCAAATACTTCTGGCTTTGAGCACTGCACTAAAACATCACTTTAAATAATCCTAGTTTGTATCTGCAACACGGATCTGAACTGCTCCCTGCACTAGACTCCTAATCCCTGAAGGAGATGATCAGATTTTGCACGGAAGCTGGGACGAAGCAACCTGAAAACGGACCACTACTGCTCTATTGGTCCAGGCAGCAGATGGAAGCAGACAGACAAGTTTCAAGAAGTTATCGAATAGGTAATGCAATCGTTACCCGCGCATCACGGAGGAAGGAGAGCAAGAAAAAAGGAGGGGCTTCCAACTTCTGGTCGCCCCTGGACTGCACCCTTCTGCCTTCAGGAGCACGCTGGCTCTGTCAGCTTTTCAAAAAGTCAAACAGCTGTTGGGAGAGAGAACATTTTTCTTGGTTTTGTTTTCCAAGACACGACCCCAGAGCTGTCAGAGAAGAGCCTGGACGCCAGAGGGGCTGGACCCGGAAGGCAAAGGCGCAGCATCTCTGGGGTCTCGGGCACAGGAGCGCCACCCCCCCCCCCGGCACCTGCGGACCGTTTCTTTTTTTAACTTGCCACACCCAGTGCCCCCCATCCTACCGAGAGCCGGGGGCAGAGCCTGCTCGGAGAGGCGGGCGCCGGCCCCACCCTGCGAAGGGGAGACTCACCTGCTCGCGTGGCCGCCGCAAACAGGCAGGCAGGCAAGGAGAGGCCGGGGCGGCCAGACGGGCTACGCGGGAGACGGGGCGCCGCGAGGGGCCGCGCTTGGGGAGACGCGGCGGGCAGTCGCCGGGGTACAGTCTGCTAGGCGCCCGCTGCCCAGAGCCTAGCTGCCACGCCCTCGACGTCCGCGGGAACGGCCGCCTCCGCCTGGGCGCGAGCCGCGTCCTGTAGAGCGAGGCCGTCGGCGTCGCGCGCGCGCGCGCCCGGTCCCGCGCGGCTCCGCCCCCCCTCCCCCCACCTCCGGCGAGCTCGCGCGGCGCAGGCGCCCGGTGTAGACCGCCCGGCGGGGGCGCGCGGGGCCCAGTAGCCGGCAGGAAGCGGCCCCGCCCTTCGCGTGCGGCCTTGGGGCCGGGGCGGGAGCCTGGCTGCGCGCTCGCACTTGACCTGCGTCCGGGTTTTCTTGTTCCGCGCAGGTGAGGGGCTTGGGCGGTCTAGCTGGGGAGGGGGCTTTAGGTGCCCCCGACGGCGGGACCTTTGGCGATCTTCTGGTCTTGCACCGTGACCAGAAATGGCTTATCTCCTTTTCTTGCTTGGTCCCATTCAGTCGGTGGCAAGAATAGTTAGTAGGAATATAATGAACATTTACTGAGGGCTAGTTACTATGTACACTGCAACGTGTGCTTTGCAGGATTTACCTCATTTAACCTCACAACCAGCGAACCGAACATTATTATCCTCCTTTTATAGATGAAGAGGGCTTCCATGTGCTTAATTCCCCAAGGCGAGACAGCAAGTTAGGTGGTTGAGCTATAGGCTGCGTCCGGGTGCTGACTCCTTGTCCTGGGCTCTGAACCACGGTGGGCTTCTGCTGCAGCCGCCGCCTCCTCCAACCCCCCCCACTCCCCCTCCACCTCCTCTTCATCGTATGTAGAATCCTAATAATATTTACATTTATAATGTTTTATTCCCCGTTTGCAAAACACTTTTCACCTCACAGTCTTCCTTGATTCTCTCAGAAACCTCTATTTCTTTTACAAATAGAAAGAGCAAGGGCCTGAGCTGTTCAATGAGTTGTCCAAAGTTACAGTGGTAGGACTGGGACTTCCTTTGTCAGGTTATTTAAAAAAAAAAAATTTTTTTTTTCCCAAGGCGTCTGAGCCAAGCTTGGAAGGGAGCCTGTGTTCACAGAGAGGGAAACAGAGGCACAGAACAGGAAAGGAATTTGACTTAAGGTGTGCAGTTAGAGGAAAATCAGCTCTGATCTCCCACATAGTCCCCTCTGAGGCAAAGTGAAGCAAATTGAAGGTCAAAATCAAGGAAGCAATGCCGTCAGGCACTTAGCCCCTGGGTCATGGGACAGGAAGAAGGATTAAAGTGTGTAGAATACATCTAATCTCTGTTAGATTTAAACTAAGGAAACAGGATTGCATTATGGTCCCAATCATTCTTTAGCAATTGACCTGGCACCATCACAGAGATATGTCCAACGGATCACCCCTCTGGCTTCCTGTTCCTTGCTTGTGTTGTTTCTGTTGCTTCCAACCCTACTGCCCCTTGCGCCCCACCAAGTTCTCCCTTTCATTCACTTAACAAATATTTATTGAGAGCCACTTCATGCGTTAAGGTCACCCTAAGAGCCGCAGTTATTTTTCTTCTCTAAATTTCTCAAACACAGCAACTTCAGCAAAAATTGAGCTTTTAGGTCAAATGAATTTGGAAGTTGCTGCATTCGGTACCCCTGCATGGGGATCCATTAATGCATCTTAACACAGAAATGGCTCTGAAGTCCTAAAGTAAAAAGACTGGTTTAGCCTTGTTTAACTCAGGGTTTAGGCCTTGTGCTGGGTACTAGGCTTACAGGGGTAAGGGCCATGCAAATCTATCCCTTCAGGAGCTCACAGATAGGGGAGACAGATAAGCAAACAACTAACTATGACACAACTTTATATGTACACTGATAGAGGCATTTGCAAAGTGCTGACAAAGCAGAGGAAGGATCGAGCAATTCTACCTGGAAAACTGAGGGAAGGCTTTGCATTAAGAGGATATTTGAGTAGGATTTTTCTAGGTGGAGAATATGGAAAAGGACATTCCATAGAATAATGGCATATTTAGAGATATAAAGGTATGCCTTTATGTTGGTCTTTGGGATAAGTATTAAATATTATTCAAGAGGTTATGTTTTTGTTTTTTTTGCATGCAATATACCACTCAAACTGGATTAAACAGCAAATGGAATTCATTACCTCATGTAATGCAGAAAAGTTGTGGGCTTCAAGCATGGCTGGATCTAAGGGCTTAAAAGTATGACATCAGGATTTGATCTCCATTTCTTAACTCTGTTTTCCTTCGTGTTGACTTCTTTCTCAGGCTGCCTTTCCCCATGAGATAGCAGAATGGCTGCTAACAACTTCACATCATATCCTTACCATTAGAGAGTTTCTTTTCTTCAGTGCTGTCAACAAAAGTCCCAGGACTGCATCTCGTTGGTCTAACTTGGGTTACTTGTGCATCATTAAGCCACTCTCTTCAGAAGGGGCGTGGACTATTCTGATAGCCCAGACCTGGGTCATGTGCTAACCTCTGGAGTAGCTCTTAAATCTCATGGACTGAGAATTGGGGAAACGTGGCTTCCTGTGTGACCAAAAATTTTCTCTTGGTCCCTTTATCTACTCTACATTTTTTTCTACCTGATTTGTGCCTTAGGAGATACCAGCATGGACTGCTTCAATGGGTCCCTAGTTCTCTGGCTTACAGTTGAATTTATCCATAGAAGACATTGGAGGCGTGCAGAGGATTGGAGGAGGATGAAGTTAGGCCCCTTCCGCAGGCCCTTTCCCTTCTGGGTCACTGCATGTTGGCCACATACCTCTGTTGAGTCTTCTATCTAGTGCCCCTCTTCATACGGGTCTCTCCTAGCTCTGGTAGAGTCTCCCTTCTCTTGGCCTAGAGGTGGTAGTAGCTCCCTACTGCTGGCAGCCTCAGAGTTTCATCCTATCATTCCTTCTTGTTTCCCTCAACCCTGCCCACACATTTGTATATAACCTTTACCAAACTCAGCTCAGATTAACCTTCTGCAGGAACCCAGACGGTTACATTCACCAAAGGTAATTCAAGCTTTTATTACCGAAAGAAAGGGAAATGTGTAAAGAGCAGGCAACAGGCGATAAGATAGCAATACTGATTTGGTAGAGCTATTACAATAAGGCAGGCCAGAGATGACAGTGGCTTGGACAAGGGTTATAGGAAAGGAAGTGGTGAAAAATAGTATGTTCCTGGTGAAATTTAAAGGCAAAGTTAACAAAACTTACTGATGAATTATATGTAAGTTTTGAGCATGAGAGAGGAGTTGGGATAGAAGCAGCTGGAAGACACAGGTCTGGAGCCTAGGAGTGGGCTCAAACCAAGCATAGTGATTTTGGAAGGAGGTGTGCGGGGTAGTTGAAATCATTAGCTCAGGTGAGATGACCCCGGAGGAGCAGGTGGAAAAGAAACACAAAAAGGGCAAAGGGCCGAATCCAGAACAACATCAATCTTTTCGTGGTGGGCAGAGGGAGAGGTGCCATCTTATATCTATCAACTAGGTTGTGAGCAACTTAAGGACAAGAATGGAATCTTCCACATCTTCCCTCTTACATTGTGCCCACGTGTATAAGTGCTTGTTATGAACGAACTTCACGTAGTTTTACATTTCTAACACTCCCTCCCTCTCCTCTTCATCATTGTGAGGTTTGAGTTACAGGCAGAGAAAAAAAGAGAGAGAAATTGATCCCTTGTGACTCAATCCATTGAAACCTATGCCAAGGTTGATAAGCATTTTTGCTGTCCTGAAAAACTCAAGTAGAACTCATCAGATAAGGCTACAGATCCTGAGTAGCTCATCTCTTACCTTGGAGGAGAATTTCCAGACAGATGATTTCATTTCAGATTTTGTTATTCTTATCTGAGTAGACTTAAAAGTCAATACTTTAAAAAGTCCTTATTAGGGACTTCCCTGGTGGCACAGTCGTTAAGAATCCGCCTGCCAATGCAGGGGACACGGGTTCGAGCTCTGGTCAGGGAAGATCCCACATGCCGCGGAGCAGCTAAGCCCGTGAGCCACAGATACTGAGCCCACGTGCCACAACTACTGAAGCCCGTGTGCCCTAGAGCCGGTACTCCTCAACAAGAGAAGCCACTGCAATGAGAAGCCTGCGCAGGGCAAGAAAGAGTAGCCCCTGCTCGCCGCAACTAGAGAAAGCCCGTGCGCAACAATGAAGACCCAACGCAGCCAAAAATAAATAAATAAATTTATAAAAAGTCCTTATTAGGTTTGTGCTATGGAATTAATAGAAATGATAAAAGATCTCCATCTCACACTCCAGGGTTGCTGGTGGAATGTAAAAGGAGACAACCAATTTTGGGGAACTTTTGCCAGTTTTTCAAGCTAAGTGTACGTCTACCCTGTGGCTCGGAAATTCAACTCCTGGTTATATATTCACAAAAAATGTCAGCAAGTATCCCCTCCAAAGGGGGAGGGGTTGTACAAGAATGCTTTTAACATCTTTATTCATTCATAATATGCACAAACTGGGAATATTATAAATGTTCATCAAAAGAAGAATGGATAAGCAAACTATGGTATATTCCAACAATGGAATACTACACAGCCAGTAAAAGAATAAACTACTGATACACATAACAGCATAAATAAATCTCAAAAAACTGTTGGGCAAAAAGAAGGCAGACACCAAAGAGTTATAGATGTATGATTCCATTTACATGAGGTTAAATAAAAGGCCAAACTAACCTATGGTAATCAGCATCAGAATAGTGGTTGCATCTGAAGGATGGAGAGTGACTGGAAAGGGGTACAAAAGAACATTCAGGGAACATTCACATTTATTGGATTTCTACTATTTGCCCAGCACTGTTCTAGGCATTGAGAAGATAGTGGTGAACAAAACAGACCATGTCCCTGCTTTTATACAGATCTAAGTTCTTTTCATTGGCTGCGTAGCATCAATGCACTTTAAATAGAAAAAAGTGGCCTTTCTTTAAATATAATCAATGACAAATCTGAGGAACTTTCTTCTCCATTTTTTTAGTTGCTGATGGGAAGGCAGCAAAATACAATGGAAAGAGCATGGGCTTCAGGAAGTCAGCTCCACCATCACTGGTGGTGTGATCTGCGAGCAGTTTCTTTAAACCCACTGAACCTCACTTTTCCAGTCTGTTGAATGACAGTGATGATATCTGCACTGCAGGGTTGTTTTCTAAAGAGCTAGACACATTACAGATGCTCAGTAAACATTAGTTGGTTTATTATCAGTTTACAAGTAAAGTTATTCAAGGCAGCAATGTGTTACCTCCCTTGCAGCTAGGCATAAATTAATTTTGCCTAGTGAGATATGAGCAAAAGGAAGCTGACTTAGCTGGGAGAGGTACCCTGTGCACTTCTACTGTTCCTCTTTCTTCTAGCCTGCAATATGAATATGATAGCTGGAGCTCCAGCAGGCATTTTGGACCAGGAGGTAACCTTGAAGATGGAAGCCACATGCTGGGGTGGTGGATCCAGGATTCCTTGTGACACTGGAGCTGTCATACCAGCCCTGGGTTGCCTGTACCCAGATTGCCTTTACCTGGGAGATGAATATTCTTCTATACTGTTAGGTGTCTGTTGCAGCCAAACCTAATCCCAAATGATATACCTTGTGAATGACCCACAGTTCCCTATGCTACTTTTCATGGCATCTATCACAGTTGTATTTAAGAGAATAATTATGCAGTTACTGATTTAATGGCCTAAGCCCATTATTAGAATATTAGTTCCATGGGGGCAGGGAGTAGTCTGTTCACTGATAAATCCCCAGCTCCTATAACAATATCTGGTTCTGGTATATAGTAGGTGCTCAGTAAATCTGGAAGAGAGAAAGGGAGGGAGGAAACAGAGCTGCTTCTGATTGTGAGAGAGATCACCTCATGAGAGAACACACACTGAGGAAGGAAGAGGCCTGAAGATGGAAGCCTGCCTGCCTGCCTGCCAATTGGTCTCTGTCTCTGTCTCTCTGTCTCAAAGGCTCATAGAACCCAGGCATATTAGATATTTAAATTCACGGCCTACCACACACTCTAGATCTCCTATGGGATTTGCCTTGTAGATGACACCTTTTCCTGAAGAGGCTTTAATTGCCCAGCCTTCCTGGTAACACCCTCATTTATCTCCTCTTCCTGGAAAATCAGTCATTCCCCAAAGAAGAGAGTTACAACAGGATCCAAGAGCTGGCTGGGAAGGGGGGAAGCTTCTTACCAGCACCATTGGTTGGGAGATGAGTGATGTCAATTTTTTATACTTAAAATTTCTCATTATAAAAACTAGACTTGGGGCTTCCCTGGTGGCGCAGTGGTTGAGAGTATGCCTGCCGATGCAAGGGACACGGTTTCGTGCCCCGGTCCGCGAGGATCCCACGTGCCGCGGAGCGACTGGGCCCGTGAGCCATGGCCGCTGAGCCTGCGCGTCCGGAGCCTGTGCTCCGCAACGGGAGAGGGGCCACAACAGTGAGAGGCCCGCGTACTGCAAAACAAAACAAAACAAAACAAAAAAACCCTAGGTTTTTATGGTTAATTTGAAAACGAAAGGATAAATAAGAAAATTAAAATCACTTATAACCCCATGATCTAGAGATTATTCAATATTTTGGTATATTTCCTTCCAATCTTTTTTGTAAGATGAGGTATATCAGTGCCTTCTGAAGCCTGGATGCTGTGTAAGATTTCATCCAGTTATGTTCCTCTAAATTACGAAGAATCAGTCCTATTTGCCTGCAGACTCAGAGGCTGCAGAATTCACTGCAGATGGGTTCAAGAGCAGCAGGGCTACTCCACGCTGGAAGGAGCCGCTCTTTAAATGTTGCATTTCTTGAATTTGTTAGGAGGAGATATTATTTCCTGATTAATTTGGGCTGCAGATGGGTGGAGGATAATAAGAGCTAGAAGACCATCATCAGGAGAGGGGGGTGGGGCACAGAAAAGAAAGGAAGAAAATGGAACATTAAAAATAGGCAGCTGCATGAATAGCCCAGGAATTCAAATTATCTTGACTTTTCTTGACTCTCAGGGTTTGATCAGGAGACAGAAGTCACACTAGTGATTTGAACAGAAAGAATTTAATATAAAGAATTGTTACCTACATATAAAGCTATTCACTAGTAACTAAACAGGTTAAAAAAAAGGGATCACAGAGGTAGCAACTGCAGGAAGCAGGATGAAAGGAACCAACGGAAGAGGTTTAATTATTAAAACTTAGAAGATAAGAGGATATTCAGCCATAAAAAGGAATGAGGCACAGATCCATGCTACAACTTGGATGAACTGTGAAAACATTATGCTAAGTGAAAGAAACCAGTCACACTAGTCCACATATTGCACGATTCCATTCATGTCAAAGTCCAAAACAGAGAAATCTACAGAGACAGAAGATAGCTTAGAGGCTGCCAGTGGCTGGGAGGGTGGGTATAGGGAGTATAGGAAATATGGGTGGGGGGAAGTGTGATAGCTGCAGGGTACAGGTTTTTTTTTTTTTTTATTGTGGTAAAATATGTGTAACATAAAATATACTATTTTAACCATTTTTAAGTACTCAGGTTAGTGACATTAAGTACATTTGCACTGATGTGCAGCCATCACCACGATCCGTCTCCAGAACATTTTTCATCTTTCCAAATCGAATCTCTCTACCTGGTCAACTCCTCAGCCGCCTCCCCCCATTCCTGGGAGCCACCATTCCCTGCTTTCTGTCTCTATGAATCTGACTACTCTAAGTACCTCATGTAAGTGGAATCATACAGTATTTGTCCTCTTGTGTCTGCCTTATTTCACTTAGCACGTTTTCCAGTTTGATCCATATTGCAGGATATGTCAGAATTTCCTTCCTTTTAAGGCTGAATAATATTCTGTTGTATGTATACACCACATTTTAAAAAAAATTATTTATTTTTGAATTTTAAAAATTTATTTTTTATACAGCAGGTTCTTATTAGTTGTCTATTTTATACATATTAGTGTATATATGTCAATCCCAATCTTCCAATTCATCTCACCACCATGGACCCCCACACTGCCCCGCTTTCCCCCCTTGGTGTCCATACGTTTGTTCTCTACATCTGTGTCTCTATTTCTGCCTTGCAAACCGGTTCATCTGTACCATTTTTCTAGATTCCACATATATGCATTAATATACAATATTTGTTTTTCTCTTTCTGACTTACTTCACTCTGTATGACAGTCTCTAGGTCCGTCCACGTCTCTACAAATGACCCAATTTCGTTCTTTTTTTATCTCTGAGTAATATTCCATTGTATATACATACCACCTCTTCTTTGTCCTTTCATCTGTCGATGGGCATTTAGGTTGCTTCCATGACCTAGCTATTGTGAGTTTATCCACGTGTCAATGGACACTGAGTTGATTCCATCTTTTGGCTATTATGAATAATGCTGCTGTGAATGTGGGTATTCAAATATCTGTTTGAGTCCCTGCTTTCCATTCTTTTCTGTATATACCCAGAAGTGGCATTTCTGGATCATATGGTAACTCTATTTTTAAAATTTTGAGAAATCACCATACCGTTTTCCATAGTGGCTGCATCATTTTACATTCCCACTAGCAGTGCACAGGGTTCCAGTTTCTCCATATCCTCACCAACACCTGTTATTTTCTTTTTTTCTTCTTTTGGAGCAGAGAAAGCTTTATTTCAGGGCCAAGAAAGGAGAACAGGCAGCTTATGCTCAAAAGACCCAAACTCCCCAATGGCTTTCAGGGGAACATTTTGTGTGTGTGTGTGTGTGTGGTACGCGGGCCTCTCACCGCTGTGGCCTCTCCCGCTGCGGCCGCTGCGGAGCACAGGCTCTGGATGCGCAGGCTCAGCGGCCATGGCTCACGGGCCCAGCCGCTCCGCAGCACGTGGGATCCTCCCGGACTGGGGCACGAACCCGCGTCCCCTGCATTGGCAGGCGGACTCTCAACCACTGCGCCACCAGGGAAGCCCAGGGGAACATTTTTAAAGGCAACATTTGGGAGGGAAGGCTGAAGGATTCATGACTTTCTTCTCATTGATTGGTTGTGAACTAACTGTGTGGTATTTTAGGAATCTTAATCATCAACCTTCTGGTTCTGAACAGTCTGGTCCCGTGCTTGTGCTCAGCAGGTAGTTGCCACCCTCCACGTGAGTATGGAGTCTTAGCTCCTGTAGAACAACTGGTTTCAGGACTTAACGAAGCTCAGGTTCTTGATGTCTCATCGCAGAAAGAATTCAGTGAGAGACAAAGTGATAGGTAAGAAGTGGATTTATTTAGAGAGAAATGCACTCCACAGACAGAGTGTGGGCCATCTCAGGTGAGAAAGTCCACCTATTATTTTCTTTTCAGGGTTTCTTTTAGAGGTGATGAAAATGTTCTAAAATTAATGGTGGTGATGGTTGCACATACCCATGGATATACTAAGAACCATTGAATTGTACAGTTTAGATGAGTGAATTGTATGGTATGTGAATTATGTCAATAAGGGCATTAAATATGTAAGAGGAGGGCACAGCAGACCTGGACCCCAGACCTCTGAGGAGGGGGTGCTGATGTCTCTGAGGGGTTGCTATGAAGTTGGTTGTCCAAGTGCTGGAAAGAACTGCAAAACCAGATTCAGCTGCTGCTGCGCTAGAGTGAAGCAGTGTTGCTGAGTGATGTACTTACGAACAAGAAATAGGAAGGAGTAAGTCCTTCTTCCTCGTGCAGCCTCACTGTCTCCCTCACCGGGAGCAGCTGGCAAAGCAGAAAGGCGGTTTCAGCCCCGGCACCCCAAAGCCATCCGCTGGAAGTGTGGGTTTAGAACTGAGAGAAAATCTTAATGATATGCTGTCTTAATCAGCTTGGGTTGCTATAAAATACCGTAACCTGGGTGGCTTCTCAACAACAGACATTTATTTCTCAGTTCTGGAGGGTGAAGTCCAAGATCACGATCAGGTTCTGGTGAGTGCCTTCTTCCTGGTTTACAGATGTCTTGTGTATCCTCACGTGGCAGAGAAAGAGCAAGACAGCTCTCTGGCCTCTTCTTTTTTTGTTGTTGTTAGTTTCTGGTGTGCAGTGAAGTGATTCAGTTATACATATTCTTTTCCATTATACGTTATTACAAGATATTGAATATAGTTCCCTGTGCTATACAGTAGGACCTTGTTGTTTATCTATTTTATATTCAGTCGTTTGTATCTGCTAATCCCAAACTCCTAATTTATCTCCCCTTACTCCCTTTTCCCTTTGGTAATCATAAGTTTGTTTTCTATGTCTGTGAGTCTGTTTCTGTTTTGTAAAGAAGTTCATTTGTATATTTTAGATTCTACATATAAGTGATATCATATGGTATTTGTCTTTATCCTGACTTATTTCACTTAGTATGATAATCTCTAGGTCCATCCACGTTGCTGCAAATGGCATTATTTTATTCTTTTATATGCTTGAGTAGTATTCCATTGTATGTATATACCACGTCTTTACCCATTCATCTGACGATGAACATTTAGTTTGCTTCCATGTCTTGGCTATTGTAAATAGTGCTGCTATGAACATTGGGGTGCATGTATCTTTTCGAAGTATGGTTTTCTCTTGATATATGACCAAGAGTGGGATTGCTGGGTCATATAGTAACTCTATTTTTAGTTTTTTTTTAAATATTTATTTTATTTTACTTTTTATTAATTTTAATATTTTATTTATTTATTTATTTGGCTGCATCCTGTCTTAGTTGCAGCATGCGGGATCTTTTGTTGCGGCACATGGGCTTCTCTTTAGTTGAGGCGCGTGGGCTCCAGAGCATGTGGGCTTAGTTGCCCTGCAGCATGTGGGATCTTAGTTTCTTGACCAGGGATCGAACCCACGTCCCCTGCATTGGAAGGCAAATTCTTTACCACTGGACCACCAGAGAAGTCCCTATTTTTAGTTTTTTTAAGGAACCTCCATACTGTTTTCCATAGTGGCTGAACCAATTTACATTCCCAACAGTGCAGGAGGGTTCCCTTTTCTCCACACCCTCTCCAGCATTTATTATCTGTAGACTTTTTAATGACAGCCATTCTGACCAGTGTGAGGTGGTACCTCATCGTAGTTTTGATTTGCATTTCTCTAATTATTAGTGATGTTGAGCACTCTTTCATGTGTTTGTTGGCCATCTGTGTGTCTTCTTTGGAGAAATGTCTATTTAGATCTTCTGCCCACATTTTGATTGGGTTGTTTTTTTGGTTTGTTTGTTTTTTAAATTAATTAATTAATTTATGGCTGCATTGGGTCTTTGTTGCTGTGTGCAGGCTTTCTCTAGTTGCGGTGAGCAGGGCCTACTCTTCGTTGTGGTGTGAGGGCTTCTCATTGTCGTGGCTTCTCTTGTTGTGGAGCATGGACTCTAGGCACGCAGGCTTCAGTAGTTGTGGCACGTAGGCTCAGTAGTTGTGGCTTGCGGGCTCTAGAGCTCCGGCTCAGTACTTGTGGCGCATGGGCTTAGTTGCTCCATGGCATGTGGGATCTTCCCTGTCCAGGGCTCGAACCTGTGTCCCTTGCATTGGCAGGCAGATTCTTAACTGCTGCGCCACCAGGGAGGCCCTGTTTGTTTGTTTTGTTATTGAGCTGTATGAGCTGTTTATATATTTTGGAAATTAAGCCCTTGTCAGTTGTGTTGTTCGCAAATATTTTCTCCCAGTCTGTAGATTGTCTTTTTGTTTTGTTTATGGTTTCCTTTGCTGTGCAAAAGCTTATAAGTTTGATTAGGTCCCATTTGCTTATTTTTGCTTTTATTTATTATTGCCTTGGGAGACTGAACTAAGAAAACATTGCTCTGATTTATGTCAGAGAATGTTTTGCCCGTGTTCTCTTCTAGGAGTTTTATGGTGTTCTCTCTCATATTTAAATCTTTAAGCCATTTTGAGTTTATTTTTGTGTATGGTGTGAGGGTGTGTTCTAACTTCATTAATTTACACGTGGCGGTCCAGCTTTTCCAACACCACTTGCCAAAGAGATTATCTTTTCTCCATTGTATATTCTTGCCTTCTTTGTCAAAGATTAATTGACCATAGGTGTGTGGGTCTATTTCTGGGCTCTTTTTTCTGTTCCATTGATCCATATGTCTGTTTTTGTGCCAATACCATGCTCTTTTGATTACTATAGCTTTGTAGTATTGTCTGAAGTCTGGGAGGGTTATGCCTCCAGCCTTGTTCTTTTTCTTCAGGATTGCTTTGGCAATTATGGGTCTCCTATGGCTCCATGTAAATTTTAGGATTATTTGTTCTATCGATAGTTCTGTGAAAAATTTCATGGGTAATTTGATAGGGAGCACATTAAGTCTGAAGATTGCTTTAGGTAGTATGGCCATTTTAGCAATATGAATTCTTCCAATGCAAGAGCATGGGATATCTTTCCATTTCTTTAAATCATCTTCAACTTCTTTTATCAGTGTTTTATAGTCCTCAGTGTATAAGTATTTCACCTACTTGGTCAGGTTTATTCCTAAGTATTTTATTCTTTTTTGATGTGATTTTAAAAAGGATTTTTCTGATGTTTCATTGTTAATGTAAAGAAACGCAACAGATTTCTGCATGTTAATCTTGTATTTTGCTACCTTGCTGAATTCGTTTGTCAGTCCTAGTGGTTTTTGTGTTATGTGCAGATGACGTGATACTATATATGGAAACCACTAAAGTCCTAGGAGTCTTTAGTGGTTTCCATATATAGTATCACGTCATCTGCACATAATGACAATTTTACCTCTTCCCTTCCAATCTGAATAACTTTTATTTCTTTTTCTTGTCTGATTGCTCTGTCTAGGACTTCCAATATCATGTTGAATAGAAGTGGTGAGAGTGGGCATCCTTGTTCCAGATTTTAGTGGAAAGGCTTTCAACTTTTTACCATTGAGTATTATGTTGGCTGTAGTTTTGTCATAAATAGCTTTTATTATGTCGAGATATGTTCCCGCTATACCCACTTTGGTCACGTTTTTCCTTTTTTTTTTATTATGAATGGATGTTGAATTTTATCAAATGCTTTTTCTGCATCTACTGAGATGATCATGTGGTTTTAGTCATTTCCTTTGTTGATGTGGTGTATCACATTGATTGATTTGTGTATGTTGAACCATCCTTGTGACCCTGGGATGAACCCAACTTGATTGTGGTCTATGATCTTTTTTATGTGTTGTTGGATTTGGCTTGCTAGTATTCTATTGAGAATTTTTGCATCTATGTTCATGAAAGACATTGGCCTGTAATTTTCTTTTTTGGTAGTATCTTTGTCTGGTTTTGGTAGTATCTTTATCAGGGTGGTGGCTTCATAGAATGGCTTTGGGAGTGTTACCTCCTCTTCAGTCTTTTGCAAGAGTTTGAGAAGGATCAGTATAAGTTCTTCTTTGTATGTTTTGGTAGAATTCCTCAGTGAAGCCATCAGTCCTGGACTTTTGTTTGCAGGGAATTTATTTTATTATAGATTCTATTTCACTTCTAGTGATCGGTCTGGTCAAATTATTTATTTCTTCTTGATTCAGTTTTGGTGGGCTGTAGGTTTCTAGAAACTTGTCCGTTTCTTCTAGGTTGTCCAATTTGTTGGCATCGCCTCTTCTTATAAGGGCACTAATCCCATTCATGAAGGCTCTGCCCTCATGACCTAATTACCTCCCAAAGGCCCTGCCTCCAAATACCATCACATTGGGATTAGGGTTTCAGCACATGAATTTGGGGGTCACACAAACATTCAGTCCATTGCATTTGCATACCTTGGCAACTGGAAGATTTTATCCTTAGGTATGACTGAGACTAGCTTTGTAGTTTTAGAAACTGTGTATGCAAGGGCGTCTTCAAAAAGATACCCACAAGCTTGGTGATAAGGTTAAACTTGTAAAAATCCATTCATGAGTAGATGAGATACATGTCTATTCAAAAGGCCTCCCAAAGGTGGCCAAGCGCCAAATACAATGCAAGAAGCCAAAATCTAAGCACCTAGCTCTTTGACTTTGGCCTGTGGCTCTGTACCTCTATTTATACTGCTCCCTAGCTTAAAGAAAAATAATAACAGTAGCTAATGTTATTTAGACGTCACTCAGTACCAGGCATTGTTGTATATTACATCCTTACAACAAACTGCAAGGGAGGCAGTATTACCATGCCAATTTTACAGATGAGGAAACTGAGGTTTGGAGGGGTTATGTATTTTCCTAAGGTTTCAGAGAAAGTAAGCTCCAGAGCCTGTACTCTTAGCCTTGATACTGTGCTGCCTCTCTGTGTCCTGCTCTGTGCTTCTCTTAGCTATTATTGGACAGGCCATGTGATCTTCCTTCAGTCAGGGAGCAATATCACCGGAGATCTAGAAGACACTAAAAAAACCCCGCCTAAATGACCAGACCAGAGATCATGTGCACAGTTGTACTACAATGTGTGTGGCCACTGAGCATTTTCAAATGCTACGAGCATTCATCTTGATGGTGCCAGTGTCTAAAGGACCAGGCTGAGTTGCCTCAGTTCTGGGAGGGACCACTGAGTTGGGCTTTTTTTTTGATGAAGCCAAATTCTTGAGGAAAGACTTGTTCTTTCAGGGCTCAGTGGGATTAGTCAGGTCTGGGTTCTCAGGTGCTCAGAGAAACCTGGTGGAGGAGAAAGGGGATGGGCAGCTAGCCCCATGGTGTGGAGGCCTACCTGGAACCAGATGAGAGTCCTGCTTGTGAAGGGTTCCTGAGGTTCTGTTTGGACCTGTGGGCTCACAAGAAGCTATTTCCAGGGGCTGCTGAAGGCCTGACCCATGCTTTGGAGGGGGAGGCCCACGGTAAGGACCAGAGAGGGTAGGGGGAGTATATATCAGTGGGAGGTCACCAGCAGGGGGCAGCTGACCCAGCTCAGTGATGGTCTCAAAGCGGCTGGTAGAGCAGAGGTCATGGCAAGAGGAGTAATTAAAAAAGGAAAACCCAAGAGATGTTACAGAGCACACAGTACACTTGAAATGTTTCCTGAGAATCTCTCAAAAAAGCAGAAGATGGGGCTGGGGAAGAGAATGTCACATTGAAGTGGTTAATTTCCAGCTATTAGAAGCTTGTGCTATAACAGTCTGGGTATAAAAAGGAAAAGTATTATTAGCCAAAGTCATGGTCTGGTGAGGCCCGGGTTGAATGGGTTACAGTTGAAATGTAAATTAGATAAGCACATTTATCCAACAAATCAAGCTGTCGGCTTTAGGTGATTTGACTTGAAGGGAATTGACTCAGGCACCTACCTTGCTCTTTTACTTCAAAAGTACCCCATGTACTAAACTTACTGTGATAATCATTCCATGATGTGTGTGAGTCAAATCATAATGCTGTACATCTTAAACTTATACTGCCTTGTATGTCAATTATATCTTAATAAAACTGGAAGAAAAAAAGTATCCCAGGTAGCTTTGACCATTTTCTGAATTTACAGTTTTTCAGTTTTTAAAGTGGCAGCAGCACACTGGAAATGCCCACAGAGTAGAGTTTGTTTTCTTTCTTTCTTTGACTCTTTCTTTCTTTGAATCTGTGATTTATTTCAGTCAGAATGGACACCAACACCTTTTAAGAGCAATGAAAGACATTTTCACATATTGAGGTATGGGGAAGTCATTCTGGCTTATACATGGGTTAACTTGATTTTATGCTAACTAACACAGCCTGTTTGTGGCCTATCAAACAAACATTGTACATCTGCTTTAATTATTAAAGAAAAGGACATATTGACCAGAAGTAAAGAATGTCCATGTTAAAAATAAAGATTAAATGCCTCCCTTCCTGGGATGCCAATGCTAGTACTCCTTTGAATGATAAGACTCCCTTCCCAGGTGCCAAGGCCATACTGACTTGCTGTATATGTGCTGATCTGTTTGTTTGTTTTTAAACCTTGAAGGAATGTATCCCTGACTTATTTGGTTTTCTTTGTCCTGACAAGATACAAAATTGTGCTGAAAACCATGGTTCTCTAGAGCATTCCTCAGTTATCCGAGAGGCTGTCTCCTGGGCTGTAATCCTCAGTTTGGTTCAAGTAAAACTCTCTTCTATTCCTATTACAGGTTGGGACCTGGGACCTGGGACCCTTTGCTGCAGTACTTGCACCTGGACGAATATCTCCTCGACCAGCAGAATACAAGAAACTCTAAGGAACTAAAAATAACTGCCCACATGTGCAGTTGGGGCAAAATATGAACAATGAGGTACAACAAGGCCAAAACCCAGCTGCCACTTCTGAGGTGCCAGGAGCAAAGGCAGGGTCCTGCGCATGGTCCCTACAAGGGGGTGGGCAGACCCCCTAAGCTGCCCCTCTGGCCTACCCACCAATCCACGCCCCCTCACCCCATTTAAGGGACCAGCTTGTCACCCCCTCAGGGAGTGCGCAAGGACACCTGTTACATGTTTTTGCTCCCTTGTGCTGCAGCGATAAAGCCTTACCTGAATTCCTTGTCTGGCCTCATCAATTTCTATTGTTTAAAGAATCCAAAAACCCAGATCGGTAAAAGGAGTTTGCTGTCGTTCATGAGATGAGACCCAGATTGACCTGGATTCAGGGCAGCTTTCACACTGAGGACCTATCAGTTTGCTGCTATGAGTCCACATACGCGGGCACCACGTGGGGGTCTTGGGAAAGCCCCTAGAGAGCCAGAGCCAGCTTTCCAGGCATGGGTGAACTGTGCACTCCTACACGACCCCACACTCAAAAGGGCCTCACACTTGGTTTAATGCTCTGCGTTTGCCATCTTGAAGTGCTTAATAATTTTATCTTTGAACATCTTTCTGTTTGTCAGCAAGGTATGATGGGTGCCACATGCATGTGAGCAGGAGTTAAAAGCAACGTGTGTGCGGCGTTCTTTGCACATAGCGTTCCTGATGTCCTCATCCGGCGTGCTCAACGCAAATCCTAGGTGACCGTTAGGCCTGTGAATCAGTGGGGGCAGGGGTGGGAGTGGGGAAGGGCTGACATTCTAGAGAGGCTACACTTTCCATTCCAACTGAAACTTTCTTCCAATGCAGGAAGGAGGCAACGGACAAGGATCCCCATCACGTCCTTCTTACACGTGTTACTTCCCTGTATCAGCCTATCAGACAACCACATCGGCTGAAAATGACGACCTAGATGGAAAGGGAAAGCTCAGGCCACCCACAGCTCCTTCTCTTTTTATTTCTTTACTCATCAATAAGCTGAAGGCTGAGAATGTTGGTAGGATATGTGTACACCCATTAAGAAATAAAAACAGTTCAGTTAGTTTTGTGTAGGATTTCCATCGTTCAGGTAAGAACACAATACTTATTCATGTACAAGCAATGAAATACGAATTGTGTCATATCAGTGATTTCCTTATTAGTTAGTGCTCTTATATTTGCGTTTAAAATGGGTATTGCATAACACAAAAATGAAGGGTAAAAAATGGTCCCTTTAATGGCACTTTTTCTCACTTTTTGGGCCCCTGCACTTTCGTTTTGCACCGGGCCCTGGATGTTATGTTGCTGGCTCTGCAGATACCTTAGTTTGGACTGAAAAGTCGTCTCCGCCTTCTCCTGAACTCCGGGTCCAGCTCAGCCCGGGCTCTGGGGCTGAGACACAGTGCCTGCTCTCCACCGCACCCAGGGCCATGTCCACAGCTTCCGTCTCCCCTTCTGGGTTCTCTTGTTTCCTGCTTAGTCCTGGCCCCATGAAATTTCATCATCAATCCCTCAATTGTATTAACCATCACACTTTATATTGTTTGCTTCGTTTTCTGACTCCTTTGTATGGAGTTTCTCTTTTTTTCATTGCTGTATGTATGTACTTAGCACATGACAAGTGCTCAAAACACCACTTTTTCACTTTTTATTATGAAAATTTCAAGCATACACAAAAACAGAGATGACAATTTAATGAATCCTTGTGGACTATTGCCGGCTTTGACTACACTATCCTGCCATTCTTGTTTCACCTCAACAATTTTAGTCTTTCTCTTTTGTGTTGTTGGATTTCTTCAAATGACTTGTATCTCGGTGGACAACTCCCACTTATGAATGAAGAGCTATATTGCTTCCTGCAGAGAGTTGGGTGGGTTTCCTTCGCAGTCGTGTGGGTTTGTTTATTCAAAGGCTTACGGTCCCCTCCGTGGGAGGGGTAATTTTTGTCTCTGAGGAAGTGAACGGGGTCTCTCCATCAGCTTCCCCTTCAGGCGTGTGAGTGTGGAGCCAGCAGGCTGCCTGGGGACGCAGGCAAAAATAAGCAAGACTGACTCTAAGGGTAGGGAGCTTCAGTGTCTATCATGCCTGCACAGGGCTGTCTTTCCTTATTTCTCCTCCTGGTTATTCTAGAGGTCCATTCATTTCTTCAGCTCCATCTTGACCCCGCCCCGCCGCAGTATCCTTACCGTGGGCCCTCTACAGCCAAATCACTCCCACTGTTTAGAGTAATTCTTAGAGCTTCACCTGGGGCACAGCTACTCTGTGCCTGTCGGCACGGCAATCCCTCGGATTGCTGCCCAGAGCACTCTTGTTCTTGATACCTACTGACTTTAAGCCCAAAGCCGCTCTGGGATGGAGAGGAGGTGAATGCGTGTGCTTAGGCTCCATATTGAATGGGAAACTCTAACAGATATTTTTGGCGTAATTAAATTTTTTTTTCTCCCACTTAAGTTCAGAGAGTGTGGCTTCTTCATCTGTGGTCTCCAGGGCTTATCCAGAGGCTCGTGGGCCTGGGTCCCAGTTTTCCAGGGTCTTCCTCCAAGCTGAGGCAGAGCATCAGCCTCCGTTTCAGCTCCTCTGAGTTTCAGCTCCGCGGGGCCCCTCCTCCAGGCATCTAAGTTGTAATCATTCCAACCTCTTCCTTTATTCCCCCCAGCCTTCGGGGTGGGAGCTGTGTCTTATCTGTATGATACTTAGCGGTCTCTCTGTACCCTTTCAGTTGCCTAGTGAACAGCTTCATTCCTAGTTACCAATTCTTTATATTAAAATTTCTGTTCTAAAAACTGGCGTGGTTTCTGTCACCTGACTGGACCCTGATTGATACAATAGTTGCCTAAAATACCATATACTCAGTGTACCAAAGGAACGAAAGATGCCTTGGCCCAGGGCAACGGTGAAGATTGAAAGCTAATGCTCTTGTGCTCCTCCAGACTCAGAGAAAGTTGCATTTTATGCTTAAAAATGAACAAAGAATGTAAAGGTACAAAAGTATTGTCTATTGACATATCGAGGATGGGATTAAAAAAAAAAGTACAGACTTTGGAATCAGTTATATCTGGGTTTGAATCCAGGCTCTGCGGCTTACACACCCAAATGACTGAATTTCTTTGAGTCTGTTTCTGTATTTGTTAATCAGGGATTGAACAGGTTCCTTGCAGGGCTGTTGAAAGACTACAATGCGATAATGGATGTAAAGTCCTTAGCACAGGGCCTGGCACAGAGTTAAAACTCAATGAATGGGGTGGATGTAGGATGTAGGATATAGCACGACTCAGTGATGCAGTGGAAAGGGGACGGACTAGAGCTCATAAGACGGTTTTAGTCCTGTGTCTACAGCTAACTAGCCCCCCTTTCCTCACAAGTAATACCAAGTTTGAGCTGCATCAAACCAGGTTAGTTCCCTAATGCTGGTTTCATCTTACAGGCCTGCAAGAAAATGAAGGAAATAATGAGACTGTCCTATATTTTTCATAAAGCTAAATTATTCAGTTTCAAGGATTATCCTTTGTTTTGAGATTTTGCTCTTACTATTTGGGTGCTGATGTCCTGTTTTAATGAAATAATAGTATAGTAGGGTATTTTTTCCCATGTTCTCAGTGGACAGACGGGATGAGGGAATTCTCTGGGGTCTCTTTTATAAGGGTACTAATCCCATTCATGAGGCTTCCAACTTCATGTTCTAATCACCTCCCCAAAACCCCACCTCCAAAAACCATCACACTGGGGATTAGATTTCAACATATGAACTGGGGGCAGGGGGCATTCTGTTCTTAAGTCTGCATCCTTCTTAGAAACTGTACATCCTTTTTATTTGTCAGATAAAGGTGAAATCCTAATGTGTGGTGAACTTACCCCATGGAAATTCAACCACACCAGGAAAGGCAGCACAGCAGAGGGATGAAGAGCTCAGGTTTTGAGTCAGGCAGATCTGGGCTCAAATAGCAGTTTGCCAGCTATATGACCTGAGTCTCAGTTTCTTCATCTGTAAAGTGGGGATAATATTAAAACTTACCTCATGGAATTGTTATAAAGGAGAATTGAGATGTACATGAAGTCTTAGTATAGTGTGTGGCATATAATAAGTGCTTATTAAATGTATGAGTATGTATACATTATTCTGTGTGTGTGTGTATAAATAAAGATTTAGGCTCTATTCCACACCTGTCTTTGTAGATTGGAAACTTAGAATGAAGAGAGACACATTTGCTTAGAATTACTTAAGAAAAATCACAAGTGTTCACTATACAATTTCAAAGTGAATAAGTAAATAAATAAGTAAATAAGGAAACCATTGCTTCAGTGTTATACAGTGTCCTGATGGGATGCCATACATAGTTCTAAGACTTCACAGCTATTAACTCACCTGATCCCCATAATAACCCTTAGGAAGTGACCATTACTATCCCGGATTTACAGAGGCACAGAAAGTTTAAACAACTTGTTCAAGACCACACAGCTAATAAGTAGTAGAGCCAAGAATCAAACCTAGGCAGTGCGGCCACGAGTCTATACTCTTCACCACGGCAGTGGGGAAAGAAAAAGTGCTTAATTCAGCCTTAAGTACAATCACGGGCATCTCTAGATCTGCACGGTTTCTACAGCGGCCACTAGCTATATGTGGATATTTAAGATAATTGAATTTAAATAAAACTAAATATCCAGTTCCTAGGTTGCACTCACCAGGTGTAACGTGCTCAACAGCCACACGTGGATAGTGGCTGCCGTTTGGGCAGCACAGACATGGAACATTTCCATCGTGGCAGAAAGTTCCATTGGACAGCACTGTCGTAGATAACTCTGGAAAGTATTAACCAAACATAAAAGACTCAAACTCAACAGGCATCACATGGATTTTCTTTAATTAAATACCACTTCATGATGCTATTTGCACATAGCACATACATTTTTTTGAAAAATAAGACATGCCATAATTTAGTCACTAAATCAACAAAATGTGGGCTTCCACATAGAATATATTCTAAGGTGACATGATTTACACAGCTTCTCAGAGAAACACACAGTAAAATTTTTTGCCTGTCAGCCAGTGTTGGACCAGATTTGGAATTCACAAGGCTGCGGGTTGGAGATTCCCCAACACTGCCCTGAGGGACATCTTGTCTCCACACCGTACCATCAAGCCGCCTCATTTCCACCAGAAGAGCAATGGAGATGTCAATCCTCCCTTGCCTACCCAGTGTTCAACTCCACCCTGCAAAACCCTCGCGTGATCTGAGACTTCACGTGATGGCACGTCAGACCTGCGGCTTCGTGGGAGGGCTGGGGGCGGGTGGAATGGGGCTTAGGTCCCTTCAAAAGCTGCAGGCACCCATCTGTGAAGAACTGCTTTTAATGTCTGATTAGGGACCCCAGAATCCCAGCCTTTAGAAGAGGGGAACAGAGTGGGGGGGGGGGAGAGGAAGCCAGAGAACAAGTGGAAAGTTGAAACCCAAGTTTGGTGACCTTGCTGTGAGAAGGGAGATGGCGGCAGGATACGTATTGTTGCCTGGAGCCTTCGAGAGGGCTTGGCGACGTGACAGCCATGAGAAAATAAAGAGTCAGGGCTGTGAGTGGAAAGCTGATGTCCTTGTGCCCCACCCTAACAGCAAGTGCTGCTTATCTGCCACCAGCAAACCGTCCATTTACACTCAGGGACAAAGACTGGGAGATGCCAGCCCAAGACAGAGTCAGAATTCTGGGGACCATGGCGCCACATCAGCCGTTCTTCCCGGGACCCAGGTGACCTACCCTGGCTTCCACTCCGCAGCCACCATGCAACTCTGCGCAACCTTCCTGTACTCAGCCTCACGGGATGGCGCTGTTGCCCCAAACCTGAAGGCAGCTCCTGGGTGGCACTGAACCCATGACTGTCAGCTGACCTGAGATTACAATGTCCATTCATCACTGTTGCCTGACTCCAGGTTAAAAGACCCAACACAAAACCAAGGGAAGGGGGCAGAGTAAGGCTGGGAGCACATAAGATACCAAATGATCACCTGGGTTTGACACATTTAAATGGCCTCCCCGCTCACCTTCCCTTTATCCACTCTGCCCTCACACCCCCTCCCGGCCCACATTAGAAACATCACTGGGAAAATGTGAATAGCAGCGAAATTGGATTTTAATTCCCCTTTTGTGTTTTGTTCCTGCAGCTGTGCAGCCTGACCTTGAAAAGTGAGTTTTATTACCCCTTCAGAGTCTTCCTCCGAACTGCACAGGGCCTCCTTTCCAATCAGTGCGGATCCTGCCATTCTCTTCCTCATGAACCATCAATGGCTCCCATGTTCTCTAGGATATGTTTAAACTCCTCGGCCAGGCCTTCCAGTCCCTCCATGATTCTACCTCCACTGCTTATCTTTCCAGGCTCATTTCCCATTACCTACGCCGGCTCTTCCTTTGCCACCCGCCTCAACCCATCTCTGTGTCTTTGCAAATGCTGGCCCCTCTGCCTGGGGGTGATCACCCTACTTTCTACGCTTTGCCCAAATCTTAGCTAGATTTGCCACCCATCCATGAGTGGAGCCTAAATCATCTCCAATTCTGAATACCCAGTTCCGGGCTCAGGGCCTGACCTTTAGCAGGACCTCCATAACCGTCATTTTCTGTGGTCCGCTATTGCACTCGGCCCGCCCTGTCATAGTTGACCAGGTATTTGTGTCTCTCACGGCTGGCTTGGAGTGCAGAAACCAGGTCTTATTACTTGTAGCCCTCACTGTCCAAATGCTTAACGCATAGGAAGTGCCTCATAAATACTGTTTTGATACCTATTCTAAAGGGAAAAGAAGTCATCGTCTGTTGCCTTCTTAGGCATGTAAGACACAATACAGAAGTGGTTATCACAGGCAACAGTATCAGTTTTGAAGTCAAGGTACTAAATCAAATCAGTATGAAGCAAATCCATAAAGGTTAATGATCTATCAACACGGGTCTGTTAACACTGTTATCTTGCCAGTTAGTTCAAGGCCGCCTAGGGAAGCAGGAAGTGTAGTTCTAAGAAGTAATCACTGGATGCAGAAATGCCCTGGATCCTACGGGGAATATTCGGCCTGCCAAATGAACCCCCAAGAGGAAACAAGGAATGGTAATTCCAACCTTCCAGCAGGGGTGTGTCAGGGTTTCAGCACACTGTCTCTCTCAGTTATTAGGTTTTCAAGGTGTGTGATACAGGCAGGATTACCTGCCTCAGGATCACCTGTGCTGCCAGTTAAGAATGCAGACTCTTGGGCCCGGTCCCAGTCCCACTTAATCAGAGTACCTGTGGTTGGGGTGGAGGAATCTGTATGTTAAATAAACTCCCTAGGGGATCCTTATTTTCATTAAAGTTTGCAGACCTTTACCTGCCATTCTCAAAAGCATACAGTCAGTCTAGGGGAAGACAATCGTGTACGCAGCCAGCCAGCCAGCCAGCAGCAGCCCCATTTCTGAGAATGCCTACTTCTTCCAGATGTATGTGCACGGGGATGAGGACCCAAAGAGTCTATCGACCCCAAGGAAGTTAACCAATGACTCAAGCTTGGTCCGTCAATCTATAAGGGAGAGGAGAGAGGAGAGTTGAGTGAGGCTGTCTCTGAAATGAGCACCCCTGGTTTTCCCAGAGGACCCTGGTGTGCAGGAAAATACACATACAACAGCCAGATTGTCTGTCCGTCCTTTATAGGTGATGCAATCACCTCTTGCAAAATGAAAAGGGATTTTTCTCCCTCTACGGGCTGAAGGCTCATGACCCCTGCTCCTGTCTTTCTTATTCTTCCCCTTCTTCTCTTAATTTCTCAGTTCCTTTGAGGGGAAAGAAAGCAACCAAGTAATTCACAGAACCAAAACCAAATTCGTTTTCAGAGTGGATCCAGTATAAACACATCAAGCACACCCTCACTGGGGCGGCACAGACCATCAGAAAGCAGATGTGCATTTCCTACAGGCAAGTGACAGGATGTTACACCCAGGGCTGGTTCACCATGCCGTGTGAAGGCGACACAAAGTTATCTCAAGTACAGAATCAAGAGGGAGGTGGGTAGAGATCAGGCCTGCACATAAGGTGAGGGAAGACTAGATTTGGAGGTCTCCAGCCTTTCAATGGATTTGGAAAGTATAAGGGCAGAATCTCTGCCTTGCTTTAGCTCTAAAGAATGTGGTCACCTTTGGTCACTGACTGGGGAAACCCAGTTCCCGTCCTCAAGGATGACAACGGCTTTCCAAATCTCATTGGGCTAAATCAGGCAGAGGCTGAACTCTGTACTGCCCACCTAGAATACTGCTTTCAGCCCCCCACCCCAGCCCCACCCTCATCATCTGAAACTTCCAGGACCAAGATAATCTGCCCTTTGCCAGAGACGAAGGCTTTTCAAGATCCCCGTCCACAGAGTCCTTGGATTAAAAAAATAAGACTTGAAAGGCAAGTTTTAGAATTAAGGGTTGAACCGCTATCAGCATGGCTTGAGCAGCTGTAAATGGAGAGGAGGTGAGTCTCCTTCAAGGTGGGCTCACTCCTTCTTGGTGTGTTCCAGGACGCGATAGGGAACCCCAGAGGCGCTTCTAGAGCCGTGTTCTTCCTGCATGATGGGCAGCGTGGCGGGAGCGTAGATCTCAGAAATGTTGTCATTGTTTTCCAGGGCCCCGTAGGAAAAAGAAGCTTTGAGGTCAGGCTGGACGGTCATCCCTTTGTCATGCATGTTTTGCATACCTGAAATGAAATTCATTTCCCCCAAATCATTATGCAATGGGGCCAAAGGAGGCTGCATCTCATCCTCCTCTATCCCACCACAGACTAATCACAGTGCTCAGGAGCTAAGCATGTGCACTGTCAACTTCCTGAATGGTTTGGATCGAACAAAAAAAGAGCGCCCATAAATATACACTAGAAATATTATAGTTGCTAAGCAACAAAGGATGACTCTTCAGGAAATAAGCACACAGACCAGCCACTGTCAAAAGAAACCATTGGCTTAGAATGAGGTGGGAATGTCCGGGCCACAGGGCAAGTGGAACCAACACTGTGTTGTGAACGTGGTAGATGCCAACACTTTTCGCTGAATTAAATCAGGATCCAGAAAACTTCATTATGCTGTTGAGAGAAGACGAAAACTTCTGTGTCATGGATACATGATGGTGACACGTGTATTATGATGCTCAGAGGGAGAGTTTTGACATTAACATCCCTGACCCACATATGGAGTAAGGTGCGATTTTGCTTATTACCTCTGGGCACACTGATGTCGGATTTCTACTTACATTTGAGGGCAAAGACTTTAGTCATTAATTCCTTTAAATGTAGTCTACAATTCCCCTAGTTAAGTAGGACCTGGCCTCCTCTGAGGCCAGTTCTTTTCCTGGTAGGGAATTAAGACCCTTCAAATTCTCTTGCCCCCTGGTTGAGTAATAAAAACACTGAATGCAAATTATCTTCCATGAAACCATGATGATAATAACAGCTGACATCTGACTGCTTCCTATGCCTGACGCACTGGGCTAAGTGCTTTAAATAGTAATAGTAACAACAACAGCAGTAATGATAATGGCTGATGAGGACGGAGCATTTAGTTGGTGGCAGACACTGTTCTAAATAGTTATAAAGTTTTATCTCATTTGATTCGCACAACTATTGATTAGGAAAATGAGGCAGTTGGAAGTTAAGGAACTTGCCTAAGGTCGCTAAGCTAGCAAGTGGCAGCTCTAGGGTGCAGACTCAGGTGGTTTAAATTCTGAAGCCCACACTCTTCACCAGAATGCTGTGTGGGCTCCCTATAGACCTTAATCCCCCCAAATCCTATGACAGAAATATGCTACTATCCTCCTTTTCCAGAGAAGAACACAGAGATTCAGAGAGGTAAAGTAACTTGCTCAAGGGCACACAGCTAATGAGAGACAGAGCTGGGATTTGACACCAAAGCCCATGCTCTTATCTACTCTGCAAATGGCCTGGGAAGACCCAATCTGTGGAAGGGCCTTTGCTTCCACATTGCACAAGCCTTGGCTGATGGGAATTTTTTTGTGGTATGCGGGCCTCTCACTGTTGTGGCCTCTCCCGTTGCAGAGCACAGGCTCCAGACACGCAGGCTCAGCGGCCACGGCTCACGGGCCCAGCTGCTCCACGGCATGTGGGATCTTCCCGGACCGGGGAACGAACCCATGTCCCCTGCATTGGCAGGCGGACTCTCAACCACTGCGCCACCAGGGAAGCCCGGCTGACGGGAATTTGAAGGGTACAGTTTAAGAGTCTGTGGTTTAGATTTTGGGGAGGGAATTGGGAGGAGATGAGGGGATGCCTATTCCTCAGGGAAGAGAGTTGGCTTACCAGGCATTGTTTAGCTTTGTCAACGTTCCCCAGCCAAAACCCACCAGGAATACACCTATAGTCTAACAAATTTGGGTTTCTTGACTCATTTCAGTGAAGGAGGTGTATGTCACGGGGAGCTGTTTCAGTAAGAGGGTATTAGAAGGACTTACTACAGAATTTGGGTTGTGTTAGGTGATTTCAGGAGGGTTTAAGGAAGCAGGGCTTTGCTTTGGATTAGATGCTGTCAGGAAGTGGGGATAATTCTATAACTGGGGATCTTAATGATTGTTATCTAGAAGGAAAGAAGACTAGATGGAGACTAAAGCTGTGATTGGTAAAGAAGCAGCAGTCACTCATGTGAGGGGGATGGTTGGTCTTTCTATGGTTTGGACAATGTTCATGTTTGTCTGTGTTTGGACATGACAATGGCATGGTCCTGCTTGTGTCCTGATCCCTCACAGTCCCAGAATGACCTTGTGTGATGCTGATGTTCTGTGAAATGGTCTATGTTCAGCCAGGAACACCAAGGCCCAGCTGCGAGAGCCAGGCCAGCTCCTCGCTGCCAGGGACTGTTTTTCTCCTTCTCATTTTCTAGAAGTCTTCCAGGTGCTAGAATTATTTCAAGCCTCTCCTAACTGTGACGTGTAGTTAATTTTCAGAACTTGAATGCCTCTTGAACCGTGGCTACTAGTCGGTTGTGAAGATATCAATCTGGTTAGACCCAAAGCCAGGGAGGTCCTGATGCTGACCAGGGAAACCAAGCAGCTGGAAAAGCGTCTCTGTTTAAGAGTTTTCTTCTTATTATTTTACCTGACATCAGGTCAAACAAGTGTTTGACATTTTCACAGTCTTTTTTCAAGTAAAAACAAAGTGAAACCAAATTCAACCAGGCATCTACCAGGTCCCAGATATTGTGCAAGGGGCCTTTAACATATTATCCCACTACCCTGGGAAAAGGAATCCCAATTTACAAGTGAGGGTCAGAGGCCTTGGGAGGTCCAGGCACACGCCCAAGGTCACTCAGCAGGTAGGTGGTTGAGAGCTGGGATTTGAATCCAGGTCATCTGAACTCCAAGCCCACGCTCAGCTTCAAAGTACAGAAGCCAGGCCTACTCAGAAGTCCTGACATGCCACGGCACGAGGGCAGGTCTCCTTTCTCCAACATCCAACTTCCCACCGGTCACAAGGCACAAAGAGGAAGCGAGAGCCACGTCCACAAACAGATCACAGAACGCGGATACCTAAGATTACCTTAGGTTACCTTCTATCTTCTACCAGAAAACACATCTGCATATACACAAATACTTATATAGATGTATACACATACACGGTTTATAAACACACAAACACACATGTACATACACATACTTGCACACACAGAGTTGACACCTCACCTATCTGGAATTCAGCTATCCAGCGCCCTCATCTATCCGGAACACAGCCGAGAAACAAGGAAGTAAGCAAAAAAGGCATCTGAGCAGCCAGATTAGATGTTTCAAAAGTCCATGCACTAAAGCTCATGCACTTAACTCGTAGGAGAAACCTTAAGGCCCCAACTCAGAGCTTATTTATTTTAATTTTATACATGATTCGAACTTGGGTCAAATGAGAAGATTGACACGGAGCTGCTATACACAGGCAGGCTGGTAACAGCAAGAATGACAGACAACAGCTTAATAGCAAGAGATGAAGAAATAATATAAAAAGTAGACACATAAACCCTGGGGCCATTTAAATCATGGGCACCTCGGTCAGCCCTGAGAACACACCTGCCTCCCGAGTACTTTATTAAGTAGTACTCTACTCCATCACTGTGATTGTCTTTTGTTCACAAGACTGTCTTAATGGAGGGTGGGAGATTATGCTTTGGAGAGAGTTCCATTTTATATATCTAAAGTAAAAATTAAATTTGAGTTAAAGAGTGAAAGCTAGGGGCTGCTAGTATCCTATGGAATTTAGGTCAGCAAATCTAGACGGGGCTGCCCAACATCTTAACTTTCTCATCTGAATCCCTTGAGGCTGGAAAGTGCTCTCCAGTCCTCTACAAGCCCCATCACTCCCTTTTGTGCAGTACTCAGCTGATCCACACATTTTCGTTCCTGCCATTTGAACCTGTGCTTCTCAGTGTGAACCCTGAGCTCCCTGGGGAACTAGGCTCTCCAGAACAATCCACTCCCTTGTGGAATCTAAGGAGTGAGGTTATGGTATTTGAATTTCATTCACCCTATTTTCCTTCCCCTCTCTGATCATTCCATTCCACTGAGATGAACTGGATTTTTCCTTTTGCAGGCATGAAGCCTGGTGCTGGAGATCAGAATTATATCCAGTGTGAATCAGAATTGTCTTTAAAAGATCCCCAAATTGACATGAGAACTGGCAAGATGTGCTCAAAACCAATCGAGGTGCCTCAGCCACTGCCTCCTCGTTTGCAAACTGAGATCAAACAAAAAACCAAAAAAACCACAAAAAAACCAGAAAGAAAAAAAAGAGAGACAGTCACATCATAATAGCACAGCACACCTTCCCTGCACCAAACCCAGAGGCTGGTTGTGTCTTTTTAAACAGGAAGTAGCAGTCATTCTATGTGGATGGGCTGGCCAGCTGGATTTGAATGTTACCTGGCATGGCATCCATGGAAATGTAGGGCTCAAAGGGAATGGCCTTCTTCCTGTTACGTGTGATTAAGAAGACGCCCAAGAATGCGATGAGGCACCTGGCAAACACAGATGAAGAGAAACAAGGCCAGAGTGAGGTTGGGAGGGATGCTTTCAAACGTGAGTAATGGGAAAAAGGGGAAAACAGGGTGGCAGGCTGCGGAGGTGGGCTCACTGCTGAGCGGCCCTGAGAGGCGGCCGGGCCTGGGATCAGCAGGAAGCAGATGCGAGATAAATAATAACAGCCCTGCAGCCCACACAAGCCTCAATCAGAACAAATCAGGCCATCCTTGGCCAAACCCTCACCTCCACTTACGCTGAATCTCAGAACCCTGCCTTTAAAGATTTTTTTTTTCATTAAAAAGTTCTTTATGGCCTAAACTCAATCAATACTGGAGCAGAGAAAGTAAAAATTAGGAAGTCCCTGCACTCGCCCCCACTATAGGTGTATATTCTTCCAGAGTCTTGTTTTGTTTTTCTCTTTTCTCCAGAGCTTAGATAAACAAGCACACTTTCTAAAAACTGAGGCATAATTTACAGGCACTAAAACGCACAATCCCTAAATGCGGAGCTCGATTAATCTTACCTGTGCACACACTCGTGGGATCACCATCCAGGTCAATAGAGGAGTCATTTCCATCCCTTACCCACAGAAAGTTTCCTGTGCCCCTTCCCCATTCATGCAGACCCTTCCCCAGAGGAAACCACTGTTCTGACGTCCACAGAATCGACTGGTCTGTTCTTCAACTTCTTGTGAGTTAAACAATACAGCGTGTACTCTTCTATGTCTGACTTCTTTCGCCTGATAAATGTTTTTAAGATGCATCCACTTCATTGTGTGCATTAGTAGTTCATTATTTTTTTTATTGTTGTGAGGAACGCATTATCTGATCCATCGTCTGAATATATCAGAACTTGTTTTCCACTCTCCTGTTGTATCCAGTTTGGGTTTATAATGAATAAAGCTACTATAAGTATCATGTACAAGTCATTTTGTCAATATATACAACTAATTTCTTTTGGGTCTATATCTAGATGTGGAATTGCTGGCTCATAGGGTATACTATACATTTTAAAAAATGTAACTTTTTTCATTCAACGTATCCTAGACATGGTTCTACGTCAGTACCAATAGACTGACCTCAATTTTTCCAAATGGCAGTATGGTACTTAATTATACGAAGATGTGTAACGTATTTAACCTGTATTTTACTGATGGGCATTTAGGTTGTTTCCAATTATTTGCTTATACAATTAATTTAAAAAATAACAAACACCCTCATACATGTGGCGTTACGTCCATCATTTACTTTTCCAAGATAAATGATTAGAAATGGAAGGCTGCGTCAAGAAGCAGGCTCATTTAAAAATCTCACTGTTATTGCCAAATTGTCCTCCCACGTTAAAGAACTTCTCACACTGTGGCAGAGAGCTGGGCTCCTCATCCTCTTGCCAACATAGGACATTACCCCTCCTGTTAGGTTTTGCAAAATGATGGCATCTCGTTCAGCTTCAGTATCCATGTCTTTGATCTGAGGTGAGGTTGAGAGTCTTTCCTGCATCAAATTGTGATGTGTTCGAAATGACAAGGAGATTAAAGCCCAAAAGAGAAGAAAGGAAAAGTAAAGCCCTTTGGAGAATGAAACGCTCACCTCTGGGGACAAAGCTCCCACTGCCAGCTGCTCCTCTGGCTCTTTGGGACTGCCTGAGAGGCTGGAGCAGGGGTAGGGAGAGAGGGGCAGCCTGCCTGGAATTCGGGGCCAGGGAGCAGGATGGGACTCACCCCAGTGCAAACATGCAGACGTGCAGCACGTCCTCCCCGAGGAAGTCCAGGTAGAAGATGGCGCCTGAGCAGCAAAGAATGGAAAATGTGGGTGAGCTGTTTTCAAATCACCTACCTGCCAGTCTGTTTAGGATCTGGCGAAGCTCCCTTCCCTACAGAATACCAAAGGGGTCCAAAATACTACGACTGCACCTAGTAAGAGATTAGCAGAATGGAATAAAAGCCATTTGGGGGGAATAGACTGTCTTCTCTTTCTCCCCCACCTAGGTCCCTCTTACCTCCATCTTTTTTTTCTTAACTTTTTATTTTGAGATAATATTAGATGCACAGAAATAGTACGGAATTCCCACGTACCCTGTGCCCAGCTTCCCCCA
Organism: Leucopleurus acutus; assembly: GCF_964270905.1. NCBI lineage: Eukaryota > Metazoa > Chordata > Mammalia > Artiodactyla > Delphinidae > Leucopleurus > Leucopleurus acutus. Next base: position 174,644,583 of record NC_139143.1, read on the forward strand.
GTGAAACGACACTATGAGCTAAACTAGAGACTTACCAGTTTTTATACACTCCTCTCCCTCATCTTTCTTTCTTTTTCTTTTTTGTTAAGTTTTTATAGGAGTATAGTTGATTTACAATGTTGTGTTAGTTTCAGGTGTACAGCAAAGTGAGTCAGTTATACATATACATGTATCCACTCTTTTTTAGATTCTTTGCCCATATAGGCCATTACAGAGTATTGAGTAGAGTTGCCTGTGCTATACAGTAGGTCCTTATTAGTTACCTATTTTATATATAGCAGTGTGTATATGCCAATCCCAATCTCCCAATTTATTCCTCCCCTCCCCTTTACCCCCTTGTAACCATAAGTTTGCTTTCTACATATGTAACTCTATTTCTATTTTGTAGATAAGTTCATTTGTACCTTTTATTTAGATTCCACATATAAGTGATATCATATGATATTTGTCTTTCACTGACTTAACTTCACTCAGTATGACAATCTCTAGGTCCATTCACGTTGCTGCAAATGGCATTATTTTGTTCTTTTTTATGGCTGAGTAATATTCCACTGTATATATGTACCACATTTTCCCCCCATCTTTCTTAAGATGGAAAACCAAGGCTTCGTGGTTAAGCCGCCGGAGCTTTCTAACCTCATGAGACTGGCAGATGTCACACCCTGCAGTGTGGCAGTGCCACAGGCCTGCCACCCTCACCCTGCAGCCAGCGTCTGTCTGGACCCACTTCACACCCCACCACCCCAACCCTGCCCGGAGCTCCTGATTCCCTGCCTGACTGCGGACTCAACCACGGTGTTTCTATCCCTTTCAATCTTGCCTGGACCGAAGCTGTTGACCATGACTTAAATCTCTGCATGAGGTTAGCTTTCTGGCTGCTCTGGGTCAAGCCCCGCTCAATCCCTGGTCCCGCTCACGGCACAGGCCCTGGCAGGCTGTGTGCCCTCTTGTTCTAACCTCTGTGAACACCAGTTTGGGCACCACTCGTCCAAACTGCAGTGCGAAATATATGGCTTTCCGGCTGGGCCTTCCTCAAAGGGAGGCACACTGGTTGTTACTGGTCTTTTTACTCTGAAAATCTTAGTCATCATTGCCATTTAAAAACAAACAAACAAAAAGACCGACACACACACACACACACACACACACACACACACACACAAATATGCTTGCAGCCTCTGAAGTCACCTCAGAAAGAAAAAGAAAAAACATAAAGGGGTGGAGTAGAAGAGAAGGGGAATGTAATAGAGATGATGATCACTTACTGAGCACGTGTTATGTACATACTCATGATCTCTAAAAATTATACAGAAGAAATGTGTGGTCACTTGGCCAGTGGAGGCTGTGGAGTTAGCAGATGATGGTAAACACTGTTAAAGAAACCTAACACAAGCAGTACAAAGTAGGGGACATTTGGACTACACATATTTCAATTCTAGGAGGAAAGTATTATTACTTCCATGTTATGAATGTGGAACTGAGGCTCAGAGAGGTGAAGTGATTTTCCCAGAGCTACACAGCTCTGTGTCTGGGGTGCAAACCTAGGCCTCTCTGGCTCTAAATCCTGCGCTTTCCCCACAAAACCATCTACAACTGGGACAGGCAGAACAAGTCAGCAGAATTGGCCTTCTGACAGAGGCAGCGCCCCTTCCCTCCACACTGGGGTAATGTCCCTGCTGTCAAGGTAGAAGACAGAAATCTAGCAACCACACCCTTACCTGCTGTGATAGCCACGGTAGTGGATAGAATGTAGCCCACGCTGGCAATCAGAGAGGAGTCATACATCTGTGAGGCCTGACCTAAAAACCTTCAACACAAAAGCACTCTGGTCAGTGGGCTGCGGGGATGTCGAAAGGCCAAGGTGAAAGCTGATGACCGCAGGCTTGGTCTGAAAATACGAAGATGAGGCATGAAGGAATATTCCTTGGGATTATAAGGATGCCAGCCTTGTGTGTCTCCTGGGCTGGGGTCCACGCTTTGCTTCTGTTCTTCCTCTGGACACACAGCCTGAGGCCCATCCCTCTCCCCGTCCAACACCTCTGACCACATAGTTCTTATCACCGCAATGCCCTTCTCACCTCTGTGTCCCCTGCATCCCCTACCCACTAAAAAGCCATTCCTGGGCCCTTAACACTCCAAGAAACTCCTGTAGCGCTTATCACATCCTGCCTCGTGTTGTAATTATTCTTTTAAACAAATTTCCTTCTTAATTCAACTCTCACTGCAATAAATATAGGAAAAAGAGAGAGTAAATTAGAGTCACTCCTAACCTCTCCACTGCGGATAAACACTCCATCATTTAGGAATATATTCTTTGTCTAGTCTCTGCATAGCATTTTGGTTATTGTCGCAAAGTTCCTTACACCATAACACACTTCCCACCCAACTGTAATTGTCTGTTTACCCGGCTGTCCTTGGACCAGGGCTGTGAGCACCTTGAGTTCAGTGACTATCGCTCATGTCTCTGTGCGTGGAAGGCCCAGCACGGGCCCGGTACACAGCAGGCCTTGATGAATGTGTGATGTGTGAGTGAGAAGCTTCCCGAGGAGGGTGGGGCACCTGATCATATTTGTCAGCCCTGGAGGGCACAGCACAGAGCCCTGGAGGGCACAGCACAGAGCCTTGCACTGGACAGGGGCTCAGGGGTGATGACCAGAATCATTGTAGGAGGACTAAGCATAGTCATACTCAGCATAATAATAAAACAAAAATCATAAAAGAAGCTACTATTTACTGGACATTATCCTGGATCCTACTAAAGCCTGCTGCGATTCTGTTAGGTACGGGCTGTTGCTATTGTCATTGCAGACGGGGAATCTGTGTCTTGGAGAAGCTGAGGAGCAGGCCTAGAGCAGAGGGGTGAGGGGCGCGGGACGGGGAGGGAGACAGACGTCGGGGTTCCAGTCTCAGCTCCGCCAGTTCCTGGCCTCTCGCAGCAGTTCCTTACATGCAAAATGAGGATATCATTGTCGTGGGGACCAAAAGAATTCAAGTTCCTGTGAAGGCAGTGAGAGCACAGCTTACACTGGGCACCCAGGTGGCAGCGGTCACCGCTGTGTTCCCCGGAGGCACCGCTGGTGGATGGTGAGCCCTGGCGGCTGGAGTCCAGGGCCTGACCTGTCCGGGGTGAACCGGCCCCACGCACCACACTGAAACCTGCACTGTCCACCCTCCGTCCCCACGCAGGTTTGCCACATGCTCGCCCAGGCCCCCTGCTGGGCACCGGATCTCTGACGTGAGCAAGGCCCAGGCCTACCCTCAGAACTGCTGCTTCTGAGGCAGAAACCATCACCTTGCTCTTCTACTTGGAAAGATTTCTTGAGGACAAGAAAGTTGGAGACAACTTTCTGTCTTCCACCAGGCAGACAAACAGGTGCCTCACGGGGACGGCACAGCTTCTTCTGAGGCCCCGGAAGTGGGCACCTGCCTTGGTCCAGATGGGAATCGAGGCTGCCTCTGATTGTGTGGTTCTCACATTTTGAGGCAGAGGGAAAAATACATCCACTCCAGGCTTTTCAAGCAGCACGGCACCCCTCCATGTTATAACTCAGCAAATTAGCGACCCCTCTCTCTCCACAGTGGATGCCAAACCCTGGCGACAGAACATTTGCATGTTCTACCTGCCCTACAGCTTCAAAAACAATTGTCATCAGGCCCAGAAGCTGGAAGAGACCTTTGTGGGGAAGCCCAGCAGGAAAAGAATCTGCAACTCACGCGGCTTGATAGATAGCAGTCGCCACCATGCACACGAGCATCACGTAGAAGATGGGGTAGTCGAGCTGCAGGTTCCCCTGTATGGACAAGACGAGCATCCCGGCCACAGCCTTCACCGTCACCACGGTCATTGAGCCTGCAGAAGGTTAACAAGGATGTGTGGGAGCCTCAGAGACATGGGTGGGGGGGACAGTTTATAAACTCAAAGGACAAAGTGACCAAAACGCAGGGAACACGGGCAGAGCCCAGCCAGTGATTTACACGGTGAGAAGATCCTATTGGCATTGGTTCTTTTGTACCCTCCCGTGAAAGCAGAGAGGAAAGCAAAACTTCAAAGGGTATTTCCAAATGCCCTTCTAAACTCTACCAAGAAAGGGCAGTGAGTTCACTCTGAACTCCAGAGTGGCAGCACTGTGTCTGGAACACAATGCAAGGTCAAAACAATCGAATGTATAAATGAACTTCTTTTGAGTATCATTCTCACGGCAATCACAAGAAAAATGTGGTGTGTACAGAGCTCAGGAGTTTTTTGTGTTGTTTTTTTGGTCTATTAAAATGCTTACTCACTGGTATTTTTAAAAACATTTCTTTAGACCAGAGGTCTCCACATGTTTTGGAATGCATACCCCTATGCATATGTATATACTTTTCAAATATATATACATTTATTTAAAAATTATAGTCATGTAACACTGTGCTTATATGGTATATAAATCATAAAACATGTGTAGGAAATATACTTAAAAGGTGGAGATAAAAATAAATACCAGTTCTAATATTTTTTCTTCCCATACACCCACCTCACTATGGAGACCACTGCTTTACCCAGTGCTGCAGAAACGACTTGTAACTCTAAACTGCTGGATTTCCCTGCCAGAGCAGGAATTAAAAGGAACTCCCAAGTATGGTACAAACGAAGTTCCTTGTTCTGGCTGAAATGCTTTGCTTTCCTATTTTTCTCAGCGTCTGCTCATTTTGCCTTCTCTTGCCAACAGCCCAGCAGACACAGTGGCTTCTGGGCTCCTCAGCTACTTAGACTACAGTTTTCAAACATCGGCAGGCAGTTAAGTCAAGCACTTTCTCCAGGCTGTCCTTGTTGGTGAGGAGGGGGCAGAAAGGAATTGGCCAACGTGCCTCAGAACCTTCTGACCTTCCAACTCACCAGGAGAGAACGTTTTGGGACCGTGATCTTCCAATCCACTTTGCAAACGAAATCATCAAGGAACGGACCACTGAGTCACGCTGCAACAGGAATGAACCTCTACAACATAATGCTCAGGGAAAGAGGCCAGGGACAAACAGCCACATGGTGTACGATTCCGTTTATGTAATACGTCCAGAAAGGCAAATCCATAGAGACAGAAAGTAGATTAGTGATTGGCCAGAGCCTGGGAGGATGGAAAAATGGGGAGTGACTGCTAGCGGGCACAGGGTTTCTTTTTGGGGTGACAAAAATGTTCTGAAATTCGATTACGATGATGGTTGTATCCTCTATGAATATATTAAAAATCACTGAATTGTAGGGGCTTCCCTGGTGGCGCAGTGGTTGAGAGTCCGCCTGCTGATGCGGGAGACACCGGTTCGTGCCCCGGTCCGGGAAGATCCCACATGCCGCGGAGCGGGGGGGGCCGTGAGCCATGGCCGCTGAGCCTGCGCGTCCGGAGCCTGTGCTCCGCAACGGGAGAGGCTGCAGTGGTGAGAGGCCCACGTACCGCAAAAAAAAAAAAAAAAAATCACTGAATTGTATACTTTAAACAGGTGAGCTTTACGGTATGTAAACTATATCTCAGTAAAGCTGTTAAAAACAAAAAAATGGAGCCCTGTCCTATGATGACATATCTGTGTGTTTTATGGCCTGTCGCTGGAATGGGGACTTGCTGTCGGAAGGACAGAAGGAAACAACACACACTGGGGTGCTCATCTCATTTAATCGCCTCTCCCCCCGAGATCTGGGTGTTCTCTTAGGCCCATTTTTAGAGGACAGTGTGGCTGACACAGGGACAGTCACTAGGAGGTAGCGGCAGGGCCGCACCCACCTCTCCCTCTCCAGGAAGAAGGGGTGCTTCTCACAGCTCTACTTAGTAAATCTAACTCTATGTGGGGTTAGAACCTTGCCCCAATCTGATTTAGGAGCCATTTCCCCCATTGCACCCATGCCTTTAAAAGGAAAAAAAAAAAGATAGCAAAATCAAAATCAATTCTTGCCTTTGAATCCAGAATTAAGTCTTAACCTCTGATAGGTCTTACACGGACCCTTAGGGGCTCACTTGTTGGAACCTGTTCCACCCCTGACTTCTCTGAAATAACCTCTTAACCCCCCACCCCTACCCTTACTCTGCTTTCTTCTTCATCATTGTAATTGTCACTGCCCAAACTTATACTATCTATGTATTTGTCAACTCGTTTACTGTCATTTCCTCCCTCTCGAATGGGTGGCACCCTGAGGGGACGGGTGTCTGTCTGGCTCAAGAATACCGAATGCCGTCAGCAGCACGATGGAACTGACAAGGCCTGCATCCGGTTAGCAGGGACCCAGCTCCTGCAGCCGCCCATGAAGAGGGACCAGCCTGAGGCGGCCTCCAGCAGCTCCTGGGTCCAGATGCCACAGCTCAGTAAACAAAACCCACATTTCCTTTTGGTGCTACTTAGTGGTGGCAAAACTCAATCCCCAGGACCCTCACTTACCAAGTAATGCCACCAAGAGGAGAATCACAACAATGTTGTTGGCGTTCCTCTCCTTGTAGAAGTACAGCAGCAAGCAGAAGAGAATGATCTCCACGAGCTACAGAGAGCAGCAAGGGGGGGGGGAGGTCAGCGGGGGCCACAGGCAAGACCAGGAGACCCTGGAGGGCTGGGCTGGAGTTTATGCTGCTGATTGCATCAGTCACAGGCCCTCAGAGTTGAAAGGGAATTGAAACAGCCAGTATTTCCCAAACCGCTGATACACACCCTGCAGGAAAGCAGGGAACGCTGAATCTCTCTACTCCCAATACTGAGGAGCAGTTCACCTCGCGGTGAGGCTCTGAGGGTACTGTGCTGGCCTCAGGTCCACCCTGCCTTGGATGGTCAAGATTCATCAGGCTGAGCTGGTGTCCCATTTCACTGCTCCATGGTAACCCCCACTAAAACTGGGAGCTGGTTAAAGAGGGAGCTGCTTGTTTGGTGAGGAGAAGAGCCCTTTGGTTAAGTATGTAAGTATATATACCACTTGCCTGCTAACCGAGCCTCCACTGCATGCAGCTTGGTAGAGTCGGAAAAAAGAGGACTTCTGGAGTCAGGGAGGCCCAGTTATGAGCTTGGATCTCCTTCTAAACTAGTTGTGTGGCCTTAGCCAGGTCACTTAAGTTCTCTAAACCTCAGTTACCTCCTTTGTGAAACAGGGATAAGTGTTCTTAACTTAGAGGACCACAATCACAGCTTATACTTAGTGAACTCATAAATCTGCCAGGCTCTACTCTAAGCATTTTCTCTTTACTCAACTCACTAAATCAGCATAATAATTCTATGAAGAATCTCAAGCTAGCAAAAGGCAGAGCTGGGATTTGAACCCGGATAGCCTGGCTCCAGGGCCCATGCGCTTTCCCACTAGGCTACACTGCCTGCAGATGGGGGCACAGTGCCTGGAGTTCAGAAGGTGCTCCATCAGTAGAATCTTACTAGACAACAGCAAGTTTGAAAACTGAAGTTTGAGAAGTTCCCCGCCTTTGCAGTAACAGCTCGTCCTTTCTATTCCTTAAAGGTCCAGACATTTGGCAATACTTCCCCAAGGAGTGAAGCCAGCCCCAGCCCCCGGCAAAACTAAAGCAACGGCTCAGCTCTGTTTGCCTATCCCAACCTCCTACCGAAGTTCATTTATCACAAAAACCAATGCAGAAACATTAATGGGCATTTTAAAAAGAAAAAAATTGTTAAATTCCTCAGAATTAGAGATCATAAAACACAGCTGCGTTCATTTTCCTGTTTCTTCCTGTCTTTGTCACAGTGAATACATATTTTATCTACTTGTCATCACAGTCAAAGCACAGTTTTGTGCTGGGCCGTTGTTCGTTACCGTAAACAATTTTCATGTTTTATGAAGTTGTCATCATTATCTTTAATTGTTGCAAAATACGCCATCAAGCAGATGTAGTTACTCATCAACATTCCCAACTGATGTGCATACATTTGGGCAGGGGGGTGGGAGTGGCCGATCTCCCCACCATTCTTCATGATGCTTAAACGCACGCTGGGAGAGCACTTGGCGTTCTATCGTGAGATGGCTGTATATGTGTTGGTGCCTCCTGATGGACCATGAGTTCTGTCAGCCTGTCTCGTTTAGCTTTTATACCCACAGTGTCTGGCACATAGCAGACACTCAATAAATATTTATTGAATTTGATTTGGCCAAAACTTTCCAGCTGGCAGCACTGCCTCACAGTGACGACGGAGGAAGCCAAACTGAATTGGTCACTGAGCATCCGTCACGTGCTGGGTGGACCTGACAGCCACCCCGGGTCCAGTGACCCCTCCAGTTAACGTACAGAGAAGGAGGGAGAGCATGCGGCTAAGTGCCTTGGTTACGGCTACACAGTATGCAATGGACTCGAGCCCAGGACTCTCTGAAAGAGAAGCCTGTGTTCTGGGGTTAAGCTTTTCCTGAAGAGGTGGGTCTCTGGCTCTGCCCGGCAGACACTTCTCCGTGCCTACAGGTCAACGCTGGGGCTGCCTGGCACTAGGGAGATGACACAGCCCCAACCTTGGGGGAATCTATCATCTGCCTCACAGGCAATCTGAGGAAAAAGGACGTTCGGGGCCTCTACAGCAGGCCCAGGCTGCTCGAGTCAAGGCAAAACAGTGAACACCTTCGTTAGCAGGCTGTGGTGACACGTGAGGCCAGCCAGGCAGGCAGGCTTCGGGTCCAGCTTGGCTCTCACGGGACTCTGAGCAAGTTTGCTAACCCTGAGATCCAGTTTTCTCATCCATAAAATGGGGAGAAAAACACCTATGTTATAGGACTATCGAGGGAGTCTGAGATGTGATGAAACAAATTTTCACACATTGAGGTCTAGGGAAGTCATTCTGGCTTCTACATGATTTAACTCAGATTTTATGCTAACAGGGACCTCCCTGGTGGTGCAGTGGATGAGACTCCGAGCTCCCAATGCGGGGGACCCGGGTTCGACCCCTGGTCAGGGAACTAGATCCCACAGGCATGCCTCAACTTAGAGTTTGCATGCCACAACTAATGAGCCTGCCTGCCGCAACTAAGACCTGGTGCAACCAAGTAAATAAATAAATATGGAAGAAAAAGATTAAAATGGAGAAATTAAAAAAAAAATTTTATGTTAACTAAAACGGCCTATTTGTGGCCTTTCAAACATACATTGTACACCTGCTTTAATTATTAAAGAAAAGGGTACACTGACCAGAAGTAAAGAATGTTCACATTAAAAATAAATATTAAATGCCTCCCTTCATGGGATGCCAAGGCTAGTACCCCTGCGATGATAAGATTCCCTTCCCAGGTACCAAGGACAAACCGACTTGCTGTGTACATGCTGATCTGTTTTTTGTTGTTGTTTTATACCTTTAAGGAATGTATCCCTGACTTGTTTAATGTTCTTTGACCTGAGAAGATATAAAACTGTGCTGAAAACATGCTTCTCCAGAGCAGTTCCTCAGAGTTATCTGAGAGGCTGTCTCCCAGGCTACAGTCCTCAGTTTGGCTCAAATAAAACTCCTCTGTTTACTGGTTATTTTTGTTGATAGATAATACATTAAGAAGTGTTTAACATGGCGCAGGGGGAGCAGGAATAAGCTTTACCAAATACCTTAGATGTTTTCCTTGATTAGTCTATTTGTAATCAATTTAGATTACAATTAGTCAGTTGTAACCTATTTGTAACCTTGATTAGTTCTGGTTGGGGGTTTAGGAGATGAAGTCTGCAGTGTCTCCCGTGTTTCTATCAGCTTCTATCAGCTGTGTGATAGCGGGCAAAAAATATATATATAACATTCTTTAACTGTTGAAAATTTTAACTTTTTTTCTTACCATAACACTTTTCAATGCTCACTGTAGAAATTCTGGATAATATGTAAAGACGAAGGTGAAATAAAAACACAATCGTAATTCCATCTCTCAGAGACAGCTACTGATGGAGTTTCTGTTTTTCTATCCAATCTTTTACAGGTAACGTACAGACCTACAAATACCTCTAAAAAAATCAAGTTATCACACTATACATGCAGTTTTAGACATTACTCAGGACACAAGTGAAAAAAAGCACTTCCCCAGGAACTACGTGCTCTCTGCGAGCGTGGTGTTCGGCGCTGTGAAATACATCATGATTCCCGTGAACCCCGTCTTGCTGGGAATTTGGGTTTCTGGTTTCTAGGACTCCATCCCCACCCCCATCCTCTCAGGTGGAAGGACCGGAGGCTTCTCTCACCATGTACAGGAGAAAAGGCCAGCTCACAAGATGTCTGATGATGTTCTCGCCTGTCATCTTCTCATGACTGTTGGGTGCGAATGTCACCAGCAAGTAGGTGCCCACGATGGCCAGACCGCAGCCAACGAAGGATAAGATGTAGCGCCCTGCAGGGAGAGGGAGGCCATCACAGGGCTTACTGCAAGCGCCCACCCCAGGCCAGCATGTCTTTAGGGTAACATATGGGGACCTGCTATTGCTTGAATTTGGGGTTTTTCTTTACTTGAAAAAAAACAGAGTATCTTCATGAATGTCATTTTTTTTTTCTACTTTTTTGGCCACGCCTCAAGGCATGCAGGAACTTGGTTCTCCCACCAGCAATCAAACCCGTGCCCCCTGCAGAGGAAGTGTGGTGTCTTAACCACTGGGCCGCCAGGGAAGTCCCCTGAATGTCATTTTTTTAAAGATACATTTAGTGTTAAAAAATTTTTTTAATAAGATAGCATGCATACAAAAAAGTGCTCGATGAATTCTTACAAAGTGAACTCACCCACGTAACCAGCACCCAGGTCGAGAAAGGGAACATTTGTAGGACCCCGAAATCCCCACTCATGTCCCCTTCCAATCACTAGCCCCCACCCCCAGGGCAACACTTTGACTCCTACCAGCACTGACATTTGCCTGGGTTTGTACTTTATATCAATGGATTCGTACAGTATGTTTTCTTGTGTCTGGGTTCATGCAAGGCTATGTTTGTGAGATTCATCTGTATCCTGGCATGTGGTGGTAGTTTCTTCATTCTCACTGCTGTACGGTGGTCCATGTGTGAATAGGATACAATTTATCATTTCTACTGTTGATAGGCATCTAAGTAGTCTCCAGTCTTGGGTTATAACAAATCACATTGCTACAAACATTCTTGTGCATGTCATTTGGAAAACATATGCATGTAGTTCTACTGGGTACAAAACTAGGAGTGGAATTCGTGGTCATGGGAGATGTAGATGTCCAGTTTAGTAGGTACTGTCGAATGGTTTTCCAAAGTGGCTGTACCAATTTACACTCCCACCAGTAGCGTATGAGCAAAACTGCGTATTTTTTCTTCATTTTAGCCGTTCTAGTATTGCACTCTGGTTTTAATATGCATTTTACAAGGAACATTCTAAAGCTAGATGGGCTAGGTAAAAAGAAAAAACAAAAAAACCTCAAAAGCAAACCTTCAGAGCCTACGGTATGCCTTTGAAAAACTGTCTCAGTCTCTCCCAACTGGCTATTTAACCTACACCCAAGGGAACTATCTAAATACTACCAACACTCTAGTCCACAGACCTGTCAGATATTGTTGGTGGCCCAGGAGGCATGCTCCTGGGTGAAGGACCAGAGTCTCCTGACTCTTCCCCAGGGTCCTGTCACACTCCAATTGAACCCTGTGGGGTTGGTGAAAAGCCTCTGGTTGAAGTTGAGTGAGCCCAGCCCATGCAAGCTGAAAAGGACCGTGAGTTCTGAGCTGCACATATTGTGACCACAGGCTTCTGGATTTTTCTGTGATAGAATTAACTCTACCTGTTTGATTTCACTATCTCGAGGAAATGTGATATCATATTAAATGTCCTTTACTTTCATTCTAGGCCTCAAAAGGTGTTCAAAAACCAGTTGTTCAATTGCTCAGTGAATGAATGAACCATGGTTAAACTCAACATGGTAAGTTCTGTGCAAGTCTATTGTCTTAAGTTCTCCGTAAGCAGGGACAGGTCTTACTCATCAATATGCCTGCGTTGTCCAGCAAAGGTCTAGCACTGGGTGAATGTTTGCTGAACTTAATAGAACTCTAAGCAGGGCAGCCAGGTACAGTTGTGCAGGTTGCTCACTGCACAAGGGCAGTGAAGAGGGCTAAAATCTAGCCCATGCTCTGCTCACCAAGGCATTTGCCCACAGAACTATAGATGCCCAGAGGGGCATCTTTTTCTAATTCACATAGGGCATGCCTCTCATTCCAGGACCACCTAGCATGACCCTGGAAGGGACATAAACCTCTACACTGATCTCAGAACCAGCCCAGCCCCGCCCCTCCCCCAGCAGAATTACTACAAATCATTCTGAGTCTTTTGGTCTTTGTGGCATCATTTGTTTGCTGAGCAGTAGTTCTGCTTTTTTCAGTGTAAGATTCTTTTCTTTTTCCATCTCCTGGTCCAATCTTGCTGTTACTCTACACCAATGATTCAGAACAGTGATTCCCAAATGTGGCTGTGTGTCTGCAGCATCTTGGGAGCTTCTTCTCCCTGACATTTTGTGTTTAAAAACTTTCAGACACAAGGACTTCCCTGGTGGTGCAGTGGTTAAGAATCCACCTGCCAATGCAGGGGACACGGGTTTGAGCCCTGGTCCGGGAAGATCCCACACGCCGTGGAGCAACTAAGCCCGTGCACCACAGCTACTAAGCCTGAGCTCTACAGCCTGCGAGCTACTATTACTGAGCCCGCGTGCCGCAACTACTGAAGGCTGTGTGCCTAGAGCCCGTGCTCCACAATAAGAGAAGCCACTGCAATAAGAAGCCCGCTCGCCGCAACTAAAGAAAGCCCACGCACAGCAACGAAGACCCAACACAGCCAAAAACAAATAAATAAAAATAAATTTATATAAAAAAACTTTAATAGTAAGCACCCATAGTCCCACCACCTAGATTCTAAATTGACATTTTATTATACTTGCTTTATCCCATATCGCGATCCATTTTCTTCATCCCTCCACTCATTCATCAAGCCAGGTTATTTTTGGATACATTTCAAAGCAAGTTGCAGACTAATATACTTCACCCTGGGGAGCTTTATGAGAATGCAAATGCCCAGGCCCCAGCCCAGATTTAAAGTCTCTGGGGATAGAGCCTGGACCCACCATCATGTCACTCCTTAACTCCTTAGCATGGCTCGTAAGCCCCTGCATCATCCAGTTCCTCCATGCCTCCTTGCTCTCATGTCCTGCTTCCTCCTTTACTCATCACCCTCCAGCTACACTGGCCTTACTGATACCGGACACGCCAAGCTTATTCCTGCCTCAGGGCCTTTGCACCTGCTGCTCCTTCTACATGGAACACTGCCCACAGACCTTGGCGTTGGTAGTCTCCTTAGTATCAGTTAGGTCTGGGTCCCACCTCTTCAGAGAGTCTAACCCTGACCAGTCTAGGAAAAGCATCCCCACATCCCCAGTGCCCCAACAAAAAGCATTCGATTTTCTCTGGAGCACTCGCTAAGATCTAGAATTATTTTATTTGGTTAGTTATATAGTTAACTTGTTTACTGTATTTTCTTCCCTCCAACACACATATACATTAGACGGTAACCTCCATGAGAGTAGGATCCTCATCTGTCCTACTGCTATATCTCCAGCACCTAAAACAGAGGGCGGCACTCAGTAGGTAACTTCTTCCCCACTCCTTGGGTTTCTATGTGGAGGAAGCTCCAATGGACCGACACTTCTGCCTCTTGCACCATTGGTCTGCATTTCTCGACCGAAATGGAGTTAATCTATCGAAAGAATTTAAACACTCAGGCTTTGATCTTTTTTTCTCCCTTCTCTGTCCTAGGATATGTACGGCAGTAATTCTGGATAAGTGTTCCATTCTGTAAACCCAAATATTTCCTTGGGAGACTGGCCCAAGGTCTAGCTGTGGGCTGGAGCCCACTGAGGGGAGAGCGTAAGCAAGTTCACGCGGCTGCATGTTCTAATCTAGCTTTTATCAGTAATAAAGCATAACTTCTGATCTCCTGTGTCTGACTTCCTTATTTAGTTCTCACTGTTTTAAAACTCAGTTAGGGAAAGAGGGTGCCTTTTCCTGGGCCTCCTAAAATCCCAGCAATAGATGTTCAATAAATATTGATTGAATGGAATAAATGAAAGCCCATTTTAAAAAGTTGCACAGATGGTTCTGATGCGTAGCCAAGTTTGGGAACCACTGATTAAAAGACCCAGCTCTCAGGAGCCTGATGAGGGTGGGATACAGAACCACACAGGGGAGAAGGAGACAAATGATCTCTACATTGGGGTGAGCCGGTTTCACAATGAAAAAAAGCACAAGCATAAAATTAAGAACAGAGCTCCAATCCACGAACTTACTCAGAAAGTCTTTAGGTTTCCATTTTTCTTTGATGAATATGATTCCTATGATGGCGCTGGCTATAAAAAAAAAAAAGCACAGGGAGAAGAGCATTGAGGCTGCCATCAGTCAAATGGAGTCCCTTCGCCAGTGCCCTCTGGGTTGGCTCATTTGCGCTGGAGCTTGCCTAAGCTCTCACTCATGCTCCCAAGAGCTGTCTCTTGTTATTAGAAACAGAGGCTCCTCTCTGAGCCTCCCTGAGGATTTCCTACAAGGAACACCGGGGGTTGAATACTTGCTGTGTGACAGGCAACTTACACAAGTTATTTCTGGCGTGTTTGCTCTTTGAGGTGGGCACTGTTATGATTCCATGTGGAAAATGGGGACACTGAAGCTGAGAGAGGGAAAGGACCCGCTCAAGACCATGCAGCTGGCGAGGAAAGGCTGGGCGCAAACCTAGGACTGTTGGAGGCCAGGGCTCTTGCTCCTTCGGAAGGCAATGCCTACCTCTGACATTTCCCCCCTGGTTCTTTTCTTTTCACTCCCTGACTCTTCCACGTTTGCAGATGTACTCAAACTTTCTTGTGACTGTCCTAAAGGATGGGGCTGGCATTCACCGTGAAAAGACCAGGGTTACTATCTCAGGTCCGCCTCCTCTGGCTGGGTAACCTGGGTAGGTCACTTCACCTGAGAGTCAGTCTCCTAGTCTCTGAAATCGTGTGCTGGATCCAGCCTTCACCAGCTTGCTGAGGGTTAATAGTCAGGAAACCATTGGCAGCTTGGAATCAGCGACAGTGTGGGTATTTACACCCTTTACATCAGAAACATTAAAAATCAGGTCTTCTTTTTCTTCCACTTTTCTGTCCCTTCCCTTCTTCCCTCCCTCCCTCCACCTCCTCTTTCTTTTCTTTTTCTTCTTCTCTCATTCTCTCGAGTTGGTTTATCAGCATATCACTGAAAATACCTACTTCTCAGAGTCATAGGGGTAATTAAATGAGATAATATAGGCAAATCACTTAGTACATGCTCAATAACTGAGTAATTATTATTATTATTATTAAAGTACCTGGAACAGTAACTAATAATAGGTACCCAATAAATGGTGATTATTATTTTAATATTTATTTTTAATATTATTTTTCACTGGGTGACTTAAGAAACTCTAAGAGCCCCTTAATTTCTAGGGGATGATACGTGAAGTCCCATCATTATAATTCAGCCCATTTTTAAGAATTTGGTGATTTGATCCTTATTAAAATTCAAAGACTAAGATTTAAAGTACTTAGTCATTCAGTCACATATTCCTCATTGTCAATAAAGGTCCTGGGAGCCCTTTGGATAGATGAACAACGGGCAGAGGACAAACCTAAATACCTGTTGGGGCTGGGCAACAACACAGGTGCAGAAAGCGGGCCAGATGTAAGACAGTGGAGAGAAGCTGAGACTACGGCAGACAACTTGCCTCAACTAAAGGCACTCAAATGACATTCTGAAACGATACTGGGTGGGAAAGAACACAGCGTGCCTGAGGACCTCAGTCATCTTGCAGGCTGCCTGTTTACCAACCCTGGTCGAGAAAAAGAGGGGCTTTCAGTAAATAGGATCAGGGAAAGCAAATAGATTTCCGCTCATCTGCCAGCTCCTAGTGATTGGTAATGACCTCCTGAAGCTCTGAGAATTCTGAGGCCCATCCAGGCTCACTGTGATTGATTAGTGATATCTGCCTTGGGTACTGCAGGGGCACATAAATGCCATGCCTGTGCCATCCCTGTATGGAAGAGGCCCTCTTAATTCCAGGAGGATTAAGACTCAGAATAGGATTTTCTCCTTTAAGAGCAGAGAAGAGCTTCTCGGCACTGTAATGCTTACCAGCAGGATGGAAGGAAACATTTCAAAGCAAGTTCACTGTCCCTGCTCCTATGTACAAAAAACTATTGTTCACTAATCTGCTAACATCTTTTACTTAAGAAGAAAAGAATTTTTTTCTAATTCTATTTTATTTGTGACTTCATGGATATTAAAACTCCTTTGTCTTCCAGTTGGTTCAAACGTTCTGAAACACTGGTTCTGTGATTACAGAAATCATAGAAAAATGGCAGATGAGAAAGTTAGTGATGTTTTAAAAATGGTATCAGTTGATGTAAAAAGATCAGAGGATAAGCTGAATGTGCATTTCTTAGAGGTGCGAAATACCTGAACTCTGAAAGCTTAGTTTATCTTGACAGTGTTAGGATGAATGTGTCAAGGTTTATCTTCCTTCTGCAGTAGAAATAAAAAGCAATTCTGATAAACTTTCCGAATCTTAAACAGATTCTGGAGGCAGAACGCCAGTTTGCATCCCAGCCCTGCTTCTCGCTAGCTGTGTGATTTGGGGAAAGTAATTTCACCACTCTGTGCCTCGGTTTCCTCATCTGTAAAATGGGGATAATAACAGTATCTCCCTCAAAAGGCTGCCAGGAGGATTAGAAGAATCACTATCTGTAAAGTGCTTAGAGCAAGTCCTGCTGAGTATGAAGCGCTTTGTAAGTGTTAGGCATCACTAGCAAAGCAAAAGCTGGTTTGGTGAGTCTCTTTGATACTGGCGGTGACCTGCTCACAGAGGTAGGCAAGTCCCAAGGGAGGGGCGGGGTGGGAGCTGGGTCTTACCTATCACGGAGACGGCGCTGAGAGGCACAATCAGCGAGAGCGGGGCGAAGGCGTAGGAGGCAAACACGCCCAGCTCGCCCAGCAGCATCAGGAACAGGCCCAGCCACCATGTCTTGGTCTTGAAATAGGCCCGAGGGTCCTTGGAGCCCGCGAGGCGGATGTGACAGTACTTCTAGAAATCCGAGAAAGAATGCGATTTGTCCAGATCTCCAGGAAAAAGATGCTAAGATGCACGAATCCTAAATCCACTCCCCACTTCTAAAAATAGTTTGGGGAGACCTGTCAAGTGTTTTGGGAGTTCTGACTCAGAGAAGAGTAAAGCAGTAGTGATCTAAACCTTAGGCTGCTATTCTGAGACAGTAGTTCTCAAATTGGCTGGGAAGCCTTAAATTCCCTGGGAAGCTTTGAAAAAATACATGTGCCTGGGCCTCACCCTCAGCGGAGAGATGTGGGTGAGGCCTGGAAATGTGCATTTCTGATGCACATCACAGGCAACGAGCAGTCTGGGGTGGGAGCCATGATCTACGGACCCCCACTTTAGCCTGGCCCTTGGGTTGACTTTTCCCTCTAATAGTAATGCCCAGGAGTCCCCGTGTTCAGTGTGCCCACTTGGGATACACTCCTTTCTGTAGAGATGCTGGCTGCTCTGCTGGGCAGCCCTGTGGGTGCTAGTGGACCCTGCTCTCCCTCGGGTGGATACTTGGCCCAAGCATGGACAATATTCCTGGTTCTGGACATGTGAACTTGGGACACAGACCCTGAGGCAGTGACTAAGGAAAGCCAGAAAGGCACGTTGACTTAGAGGGTCAAGGCTGCCATGTGGGGAGGATCTTGATGAGGGCTGCACAGAAGCAGATGCATAAGCAGAGGTGCTGGTCTGCAGAGAGAAGAGAGGGAACCACATAAGGAGCTAAGAGGCCATGCAGCCTCGGAAACACACAGAAACACACACGTGTGTGTATGTGGAAGCAGAGTGTTCACGTGCCTGCTCCAGAGGGGCAGAGCGGCTCGCCGAAGCTGGAAGCTGTGCAGCGCTGGGGGAAAGCATTGGCCAGTGTGCTGTGGGATTTGTCCTGCTGGCAGGTGTCAAGTCTTGGACTGGGTTTCCCAGAAGCAGTCCCTGAAACAAGGGCTGGGGAGCAGGGAGTTGATTTGGGAGGTGATTCCAGGAAGCATAAGTCAGGGAGTGGGAAAGTGAGACAGGGAAGGGAGGAGGACCAGTGAAGGGTGCTTTCACGGTGAGTTAGTGCTTTGGGCAACTGGGGCTCAGTCATTCTGAGAAACCCTGTGAACTCCCCTCAGAACCATCCTACCCAAGGACGGGGGCCTGGAGCATTTATCCACTGACTCCCATCCCCCACTGGTTGAAGGCTGCCCCAGGGCATTAACAACCGCCACCAGCACCCAACACACACAGCTGGCTTCCCAGCTGCACCTGCAGCCAGTGGGGCCAGTTCCCATGGTGTCGTCAACTGGCTCTAAACCACAGCTGCCTGTGAGCTCAACTAGGCCGAGGAGTTATGGGGCAGGGCGTACACAGCAGCTGCTCCAAGGCACCCCCCAGAGACTTTTAAGTAACGGAGAGCACTGTCTTCATGGTTGAGGGGTGATGGGGGATGAAGCAGGGGCAAAGAATCAAGAGAGATTCTGGAACAACCTAAAAGGTATTGTCCCAGCCCTGGGATGGAATAGGCAATGTCCCCCAGAGAGGAGGCAGCCGGGCCTGCACCAGATACCCATCGGCTGTATCTCTGCCCCAGGCAGTGCTGGTGACTGAAACGTACCTGGAGGTTAAGTGCAATGCTGACCACAAGGTGTCCGAAAATCGCCAAGAGGGCACCGATCAAGTTTTCCTGTAAGGAAAGTTCACAGGAGCAGACATGAGCTGGGCCTAAGCCAAAGGGCCCCAGGACACATTGGAATCCAACTGTTTGTGGTCCCAAAACAAAACCAACAACATCCCTCACAAAGCCATGCCCCCCAGACACTCCAGTGGAATTTTTCTACCCGAGTTTACTCTGGCTGCCTTGCTGGTTTACAGAACACGGCCTGCGATGGGACACTACCAGAAAGCACCATCCTTTGTCCTCCAGTCACAAGGACTTGATAAGGCCTAAATCTGCTCTTCCAGTCCCCTTAATGTATTGACTTGGTATGGTCTTGCGCAGAAAAGCAATGTTCAGAGATCAGAATTTACAAGAAAAACACAGGCAGGGATACTATTTGCCATCTAATCAATGGAGTCTTCCTATTCCCAGAGGGGTCTCAATGAGGCTCCTTTAAGTGGCAAAGTTGCTTAGGGCACTTTTAATTATTTAATTTATAAAAATTTAATTTACGTCACCTTAAGAATGAGGTTCAGATTCCTTAGCACGGCATTTTTTTAAAAACTTTATACAATGATTACCAAACGTATATTCACTGTAGAATAATTAGGAAATATAAATGAAAAGAACAAAAACGCAAAAAAGACGAAAAGCCACCTGTCACTCTAAAACCCCCAGAGATAGTTACTGCAAACATTTTGATTTTCGTAAAAATTTTTTTCTGTCCATGAATTTTGATGTCAATGGCAGTGTTAATTTATTTTTATAAAAATAATATTATAATTTGTTTTATAACCTGTTCCTTTACCTAAGATATTATAAATACATTCTCTTGACAGGCATATCTAATTCACCATTTTTAATAAATGTCAAAATAACTTACCACTTGGATGTGCATTTCTATCATTGCTTCTGTATTATTGGATACTTAGGCTATTTCCTTTTATAAAAACAATGCTGTGATCCAACATCCTAGTTCATGCATTTTTGTGCATTTATGAAGATTAATCCCTTGGGATAAATTCTTAGAAGTGGGACTGCTGGGTCAAAGCGTACATGGCCCAGCATTTAAACCACACTGTGTTATGTGCTCAACACACCCTCCAGCATTATCCTGCTAAACACCAAAGGAATGCATCATTTTAACCAAATAGGAATCCTCCCTTCCCAGCATGGGCTTTCCCAACTCCTCCTTTGCTCAAGAGTCTCCTCCTGGGCTTCCCTGGTGGCGCAGTGGTTGAGAGTCTGCCTGCCGATGCAGGGGACACGGGTTCGTGCCCCGGTCCGGGAAGATCCCACATGCCACGGAGTGGCTGGGCCCGTGAGCCATGGCTGCTGAGTCTGTGCTCCGCAACGGGAGAGGCCCCAACAGTGAGAGGCCTGGGTACTGCAAAAAAAAAAAAAAAAAAGAGTCTCCTACCACTGGTGCCCTCCCTTGGGAAATCTGCATGTTCTTCAAGGCCTGGGCCAGGCCCAAGTGAACCAGCAGTGAACATC
The DNA here is from genome assembly GCF_964270905.1 of Leucopleurus acutus. Lineage (NCBI taxonomy): Eukaryota > Metazoa > Chordata > Mammalia > Artiodactyla > Delphinidae > Leucopleurus > Leucopleurus acutus. The sequence goes on from NC_139143.1 coordinate 174,664,763, forward strand.
AAGACAAACTCAGTCCAGTAAAAATTAATTTTTTAAAAAAAAAAAAGACAAACTCAGTCCTTCAATCCCTCTGGAAGGACAGATAATCAGTAAGCAGTAAGGGGGATAAAGTCAACCCTCTATCCCGCCTCCTGCCCCCCTCTTCCCTTCCCTCTCCCAGAGTGCTGAGGGCCCATAGAGCTGAGGGGGCCTTCCCAGAGAAGGGGCAGTCACTGTGGGATAGGGCGGGAGGAGGGCAGAGGAGGCCTGCTGAGGGAAACCACCGTGGCTGTCCCTGACTTCTCCCCCTCAAGGTGCAGTGCTGCAGCATAAAGGAAAGATGCAGAGCTGGGTGCCCAGAGACCTGGGATCTGGTCCCAGCTCTGCCACCACGTCGCTACATGGCCTCAGACAAGTCCCTTTCCCCTCACCGGGCTTGTGTGTCCTCTCTGGATGACCTAAGTGCTGGCCCAGACGACTGCTAAGGGCCCCTCCGGCCCTGACCCAAGCTTCTGGTCACAGCCAGACTGCTCAGAGAAACCAAGTGATGATCATGCCAGACAAGAAACCGACCAATTCATTTCACATAAAATAGCTCATTAACTGGAGGTTATTGGGGGCATCTCCTGGGACCCAAAGGAGCTGGCTTCCACTGCTTCCCAATACGGCTCTCAGCCTGAGCTGCACTGGCTCGGTCCTTCTCCATCTCCACTGTTTCATGTTTTTTGGTTTCTTTTCAGTTAAACAGAAGCCATGTCCTTCCTGCAGGATCACAGAATCTCAGAGCTAAAAGGGTCACTGGAGGCCAATCAGGCCAGGGTTCCTAGATATGTCAATGGGGTTCCAAGGCAAAAGGCATCATGTGGTTAGATAAGTTTGCAAAACGCTGTATCCTCCATCCAGTGCACTGGCCCAGTAGAGGCTCTCAGAGGCAGTTTCTCCTTGTCTAGCTCAGGTTTCCCAAACCCATTTGGCTCTAGAGCTCTTAGCTTAGAGTCCATCCACTGGCATCTGTAGTACCTCTGCGATTCTCACCAGCCTGACATTTTAATCACTTTCCTTTCCTTCTGGTAACAGCACCCCGATTGTGCTGTGGAGGACTCCCTGCCTCCCCCCTGCCTCCTCATTGGATACTCCTGTTGGGACTGTCATTCAAAGGGCTCCAGTCTCCTCTCCTAGACAAGGATGGGCCTGTGACCCACGCTTGATCCAAGCCAGGCAGGTCAGAAGCTCTCTTTCTGGGGTCCAAATCCTGGACTGAGAAACACAAAGGCGGAAAAAGGCTGGTTCACTCCTGCCCGAGGTGAGGTTTAGCCAAGTCAGACCCCTGGAGCCTTCCTGGTTCCTGACCTTCTGAAGCTGGCTTCTCCAGCTCTTCCTTCTATTCCGGAAGCAGTCCCACAATCTTGTTTGCTTACGAGCTAGTTTCTGTTACTTGCAACCGAAGAGCCTAATAGAGTCAAGGCTTCACAGAACAGAGTTTGGGAATATGTTTATTATTATTAGTCCAACTCCTAGTAAATATGTGTCCCCCCCTCACTTTTATAGACAAAAACGGGGTAGCTTTTATGGACAAAAAAGGCTTTGTGCATTTACTTTGCTTTTTAAAAAAATTATATGTGTTATTAAAATAACAGATTCCCTGATCTGGTGTTTTGGAAACAAAACCTTAACAAGGAACTAAGTTATTCTTATAAGTCTAACAAACTGCACTTATGAATATAAGGAAACTGAAATTCTCTTCAATACTTCAGCTGTTCACATACAATAAAATTCTCTGACAACTTTAATTTTAAAAGACTTCTGCTTCCAGTAAGACGGAGTAGACATTCTTTTTCCTATGCTTCCTGCTACGCACAACTAAAAACCCTGGACATTATATATAAAACAAACATAAGAAGACTGAAAGGTGGACAGAAGAAGGCGGACAGGCTAAGGAGCTTGGGACCTGAGGAACCGCAGGGTAGGGAGTTCCTTGAGTTTTCTTTTTGCCTCATGTATCCAGATTTGGAGCTGAAGAAACTGGCAACTTGGAAATAGCAACAGGTGTGACCCAAACGAGCCCCAAGAAAAGCCTGCACTCTGGTCGGAGAACAAGGAAAGGAGCAGCCAGGCCAGGCAGAAGGCTTTTAGACAATAACTGATGTGCTCCAAACACTGCCGGAAAAAAAAAAAAAAGGCTCCACCCTGCCCCTGCCAGCATAAGCCAGGTAGGGAGCTTAGATTTCCACCCTTTGGAGGCTGTAACAAAGCAACCCAACTCCCCTGCTGGGACTATCAGAGAAAGCCAAGTGGGCAGCTGAGGCCAGCGATGAGGCGGTACCCCCTCCCCCCAGTGTCATTAGAGACCACAGGGAGACTAGACCTCTGCCCCACCTGGCAGTCACGAAGCACCCCTCCTCCTCCCCACTGTGGTGGTATCAGAGGAGGCCTGGTGGAGAGGCAAGATTCTTCCCACTAGACTTTCACAATTATATTGTCCTGAACTTGGGGTTATCATTTGTAGTAAACTGCAGTGACAGCTACCAACAATTCCTCCCATCCCTGTATGCATGCGCTATGACTCCCCTCAAGAGGTGGGGTCTTTTCCCCATCACTTGAACCTGGGTTGGCCTGTGACTTGCTTTGGTCAACAGAATGAGAGAGAAGTGAAGTTCTGGGATTTCCGAGCTCAGGCCTTACAGGTTCTGCTTTTGTTCGGTGGGGAACCCAGCCACATGTAAAAAAGCCCAGCCTGTCCCCCAAAAGAGAGAGAGGTCATGTGGAGGGCCAAACAGATATATGAGTGGGCCCAGTCAACACCAAGAGAAGAGAGAGGCACAGCCACCTCAGCCCACTCCAGCTGATTTAACCCATCCCAGCTGAGGTTCCAGACATGAGTGAGGACCTCTTGGATTCTCCAGCTCCAGCCCCAGCCAAGCAAAGACGCAAAGGCAAGCCACCACTGCTGAGCTCTGCTCGAATTCTTTCTTTTTAAAAAAATTTTACTGTGGCATAAACACTTAACATAAGATATACCCTCTTAATACACTTTTAGTGTGCAATACAGTATTTTTAACTGCTGGACAATGTTGTACAGCAGATCTTAGAACTTATTCATCTGACATAACTGTGACTTTACGCCCAATGATTAGCAACTCCTTCCTGCCACCCTCCCTGCCAGCCCCTGGCAACTGCCATCCTACTGTCTGATTCTATGAGTTTGACTATTTAAGATGCCCCATGTAAGTGGAACCATGCAGTATCCGTCCTTCCGTGACTGGATTACTACCTTAGTCAATTTGGGATGCTACAGGGATGCTAACAAATACGATAGACTGGTGGCTCAACAGACTTTCATTTCTCACAGTTCTGGAGGCTGAGAAGTCTAAGATTAAGGCGCTGGCTGATTCTTTTCCTGGTGAGAGACTCCTCCTGGTCTGCAGATGGACACCTTCGTGCTGTGTCCTTACATGGTACAGAAAGAGAGCTCTGTCTCTCTCTTATAATGGCACTAATCCCATTTATGAGGTCCACCGTCACAACCTAATTACCTCTCAAAGTCCGCATCTCCAAATACCATCACATTGGGGATTATGACTTCAAGACATGAATTTGGGGTGTGGGGGGGGAGGCGAGGCACATTCAGTCTAGCACTTATTTCACTTAGCGTAATGTCCTCAAGGTTCACCCATGTGGTGGCATGTTCCAGGATTTCCTTCTTTTTTAAGGCTGGGTAATACTCCATTGTAGTATAGACCGCATTTTCTTTCTTCATTTATCAATGGACATCTAGGTTGTTTCCACATCTTGACCACTGTCGATCATGCTGCAATTAACAACAGAGTACCAATATCTCTTCGAGATCTTGATTTCAATTCTTTTAGATCCTGTCCAGACTCCTGACTCATAGAATTGTGAGCAGTAAAATGGTGGTTGTTTTTAGCTACTTAGGTTTTCAGGTGGTTTGTTACCCAGCAATAGCTAACTGACGTGCTTTCTTAGTGGACCAACGTTGCTTAACGATCCAGCAATTTTTGGCTGGGACTCAAGATGTGACTCTATTCCAGACATTTACTAGTGGGCGGCTTTGATCGTCCATCTGATTTGAGTATGGATCACTCTACTGCTTGGTCATCTCCTCCCTTTTTTGCTCAGTTAAGGTATTTTAATGTCTTCCCATCTTAATGCCTGGCTCTAAATGCTCTTTAAGGCCATTCTATGAACCCAGAATATCTTTCTTTAACGTGTCACTACCTTTTTCATTGAGACAAATTCAAAAATCATAGAAGTCAGCATTTTGACGTTTTTAAAGTGTACCATTCGGTGTTTTTTTTTAGTATCTTCACAATGTTATAAGTGATGCCATTGAAAATGGTGAATAGAGAAGAACTCCAGGGATCCATCCCTCCAGTAAAACAATGAATGAACTGGCAAACACTGTCTGAATCAACTTTTCTAGAACTCTGGAGTCTAATTAAAAACTTATAATAAGAAGGGGAAGCCTTGGTGAAGAAAGAAGCAGTTGCCTTATGGTCAGAAAGCAATGTGGCATTTTAAATTGCTTGCCAACCATCCCTTACACTCCAGACCTATGGCAGTCATGAGGGCAGAGGGAGCAATAAGGACCTTATTTTTTAAAAATTGTGGTTGTGGGGCTTCCCTGGTGGCGCAGTGGTTGAGAGTCCGCCTGCTGATGCAGGGGACACGGGTTCGTACCCCGGTCCGGGAAGATCCCACATGCCATGGAGCGGCTGGGCCCGTGAGCCATGGCCACTGAGCCTGCATGTCCGGAGCCTGTGCTCCGCAACGGGAGAGGCCACGACAGTGAGAGGCCCGCGTACCGTAAAAAAAAAAAAAAAAGAAAAAGAATAGGTACCTGTATATGTATAACTGAATCACTCTGCTGTACACTTGAAACTAACAAAACATTGTTAATCAACTATACTCCAATATAAAATTAAAATTTAAAAAAAAATTGAGGTTGTGGATTCCAACCTGTCTGGCAGCTCCCTGAAGGAACAGCACAAGGGCTTGCCTTTATTTTGCCTGACTTGGAGCAGTACCAGGGCTGGGGGGCAGGGGCAGCTTCCGGGATGCTTTTGCTGAAAGAATTTAAAGTCACAAGTGTTGGCTGCAGCATCCTGAGGCGAGGGACGGACAGCACTGGGATGCACAGTACACAGTACAGTACAGAAGGAAAAGCCTGAGCAGGAAGAGGCTGGGAAAGAAGATACGGGGGTGCGGGATGGAGAGAGAGAGGGCTTTTAAAAGCTCCGGTGTATCCTGGGGAATCAAGACTATTCATATACCCAGGGCTCGATGCGTGCTCCAAAAACACTTGAGAAGATGCTAAGCCTTCACCTCAGGTGGCCTTCAGGCTGGGCAGAGCGGCAAGTAAAAGTGAAGGCAGAGCTGTAAATAGACTGGTAAACCATGGAGTAGTGCCCCAGCACAGAGCCAGTCTGCAAAGACTGGGAGAGGTTTTTTTCTTTTTTCCTTTTTTTAGCTCTAGGTATTTAACAAAACTATCAAAACAAAACTGACCACCGAGCTAACAGACACAGACTTGGATAGGCCACACACAACAGAAAACACAGACTTTACAAAAAGAGTTGAGAAAAATCACTAAACAAGCAAACAATAAGAAACCACAACAAGCAGCAACACCAAACAGGAGGCCGGGTGTGGATCTGATTTCCGGAGCTGCCACATAACCTTGAAAATGTCCAGATTTCATCAAGTTGTGCCGTACCGATATCTAAATGCAGAACACTTCTGTCATTCCTCAAAGGAGCCCCAAACCCACTAGCATTCATGCCCTGTTTCCCCTCCCCTCACTTCCTGGCAACCACTAGTCTACTCGCTGTCCCTATGGATTTGCCTGTTCTGGACATTTCATATAAATGGAACTCTACAATATATGGTCTTTTGTGACTGGCTTCTTTCACTTAGCATAATGTTCTTAAGGTTCCTATGAACCTTAAGAACTGTTTCATAGGAGCCTTAAGAACTGGTTCACATGAACCAGTACTTCATTCTTTATTACGGCCAAATAATATTCCATTATATGGATATACCATTTTTTGTTTATCTGTTCATCAGTTACATGTAAATTATTTCCTCTTTTTGTCTATCATGAATGTTGCTATGAACATCTGTGTGCATCTTTTTGCATGAACATATGTTTTCAGTTCTCCTGGGTATATTCCGCTAGGAGTGGGATTGCTCAGTCATATAGTAACTCTGTGTTTAACTTTTTGAGGAACTGCCGAACTGTTTTCTACGGCGGCTACAGCAAATTACATTCCCACTAATCAAGGGTTCTCATTTCTCCACATTATTGCCAACACTTGTTATTTTCCTTAAAAAAAAAAAAATTACGACAGCCATTCTAAAGAGTGTGAAGTGGTATCTAATTGTGGTTTTGATTTGCATTTCCTTAATGACTAATGATGTTGAGCATCTTTTTAGGTATATATTGGCCATTTGTTTATCTTCTTTGGAGAACTGTTTATTCAAATCCTTGGCCTATTTAAAAAAATTCACATATAATAAAGTTGACTATTAATCATCTTAAAGTATACAATCAGTGGCATTTAGTACATTTTCAATGTTGTGCAACACTTTGCTTATTTTTGTTTTTTTTTTGCGGTACGCGGGCCTCTCACTGTTGTGGCCTCTCCCGTCGCGGAGCACAGGCTCCGGACGCGCAGGCTCAGCGGCCATGGTTCACGGGCCCAGCCGATCCGCGGCATGTGGGATCTTCCCGGACCGGGGCATGAACCCGTGTCCCCTGCACCGGCAGGCAGACTCTCAACCACTGTGCCACCAGGGAATCCCTGCTTATTTTTAAATTGAGTTGTCTTTTTATTATTGAGTTGTAAGATGTCTTTATATGTCTGGATACTAAACCCTTGTCAGATATACGATTTGCAAATATTTTCTCCTATTTTGAGGGTTATAGTTTACTTTCTTGACAGTGTGCTTTGATGAACAAAAGTTTTTAATTTTGATTAAGTTTAATTTATCTATTTTTTTCTTTTGTTTCTTGTATGGTTTTTGGTGTCATCATTTTAAAAAATTGTCGTCTAATCCAAGGTCACAAAAATTTGTACCTATGTTTCTTTCCAAGAGTTTTATAGTTTTAGCTCTTAGATTTAGGTCTTTGAATTAATTTTTAAATTTTGAATTAATTTTTTTTACATGGTATGAGGAAGGAGTCCAACTTCATCCTTTTACATGTAGATATCCATTGTCCCAGCATCATTTGTTGAAAAGACTTTATATTCTTTCCCTATTGAGTGGTCTTAGCACCCTTGTCAATAATCAATTGACCACAGATGTGTAGGTTTATTTCTGGTCCCTGTATTGTAGTCCACTGATTTGTACGTCTGTCCTTATGCCAGTACCACATTGTTTTGATTACTGTAGTTTTGTAATAATTTTTGAAATCAAGAAGCATGAGTCCTCCAACTTTGTTCTTCTTTTCCCAAGATTGTTTTGGCTAGTTGGAGTCCCTGGCATTTCCACAGAATTTTAGGATCAGTTTGTCTCTAATTTCCCTTGTGATTTCTTCATTGACCATGGGTTAATTTTCACATATTTGTGAATTTCCCTCTTTGCTGCTGTGAATTTCCTTCTGTTATTAATTTCTCATTTCATCCCGCCACAAGAGAGGCCACAAGAGAGGCCACAAGAGAAGCTGGGGCTACTCTTCATTGCAGTGCATGGGGTTCTCATTGCAGTGGCTTCTCTTGTTGTGGAGCATGGGCTCTAGGCATGCAGGCTTCAGTAGTTGCAGCACGCGGCCTCAGTAGTTGCGGCACACGGGTCCTAGAGGGCGTGTGCTTCAGTAGTGGCAGCATATGGGCTCAGTAGTTGAGGTGCGTGGGCTCAGTAGTGTGGCTTGCGGGCTCCAGAGCACAGGCTCAATAGTTGTGATGCACGGGCTTAGTTGCTCTGCTGCATGTGGGATCTTCCTGGACCAGGGGTCGAACCCGTGTCCCCTGCGTTGGTAGGCGGATTCTTAACCACTGCGGCACCAGGGAAGTCCCAGCCTGAGTTCTTTTTACATGGCTGGCCAGCTCTTCTACTAGAGAGAGCTCAGCCTTTGGAAACTGACAGACTGGGTTTGTTGTAAATATTAGAAATAAACATGACAGCAATAATGACAAACAACAGTACTTATTGAGCACTTACTACATGCCAAGTAATATTCCAATTACTTCATATATATTAACTCATTTAATCCTCATAACAACCCTATAAGGTAGGTAGTATTATTATCTAATTTTACAGTGAGGAAGCTGAGGCACAGAGGATATGAGGTAGCTGGTAAGTGGATGAAGCAGGACTGGAACCCAGGTAGTCTGACATTAGAGCCTATGCTCTTAACTATTATGTCAAGCTATGGAATATTTAAAGCTCTAGAACAGTGCCTGACACAGGATAAGTATTCAATAATTAGTAGCTATTATCAAGGGCTGGGGAATTGGTTCTTGACTCAAAGGTTCCTAGGCTAGTGCAGAATACAGACACTTTACAGAGGAGGGAAGAATAGCATTCCAGACATTTATTCACTTATTCAGTGCCTAGTGTGTGCCATGCACTGACTGCCAACGTGCCATGCGCTGTCCCGGTCCTCATGCAGTATATATTAAACACCTGATTATTTTTAAGCACACTTCAGTTAGACCTACCTAGGAGAAGCACAGATGCCTGATCTAGCGCGTGAGAGACCCAGGATTAAGGGAAGTCAGGGAGGCATCTTTGAAGAATGGTTTCAGAGAGAGATCTGAAGACGTAGAGTGATGGGGGTGGGGTGGGAAGCCCCCATGGTGGGAATGAGCACGGTGCCTTTGCGGAATGGAAAGAAGGTGATGTGGAGGGGTAAGACCCAGGGGGAAGTGGGCTCAAAGGCACTGAGAGGTAAAAGGGGATGTGTGTGTGAGAGCTTGAGGACCAATGAGGGCTTCTATATAGCTGGGCGAGGGTCCACAGAAGACAGAAGAAACGTGAGTGTAGAGGGATAAGGCTTAGGGGTGGGCTGGTCAGATTGGGAGGGGGCTTCTCTACTTCAAAGGGTTTGGATTTGGGCTTGGAGATGATAGGGAGGCTCTGAGTGATGTCATTAGGACTGTTTCTAAAAGAGAGATCAGGGTAGCAGGATCTAGAAGGCCATATCCTTCAGATTGGGGGCCCCAGAGACTCTCTTCTACAAAGGTTTTGCTGATACTGACAGTTTTAAGGGATTCAATCACCATATCCTCATTTCCATCTGTGCCCTTTGCTAGCTTCCCATTGTTCCCCTTTCTTCCTTTTCTCTGTAGCTTCCTCCCACTTTATCAAAGAAAGGCTTGTCCTTCGCTCATGTGGAATCTTACTCTGGTACATTGCCCCAAATTGTAAAACCACTAAGAAACCCAGGGGAATTTTCAAATTTTGTTTCCTGGGAGATTTCTTTAGTGATAAATGCCCATTCTAGGAACTGTTTTCTCTCCCCCTCTCATACGTATTCCTGTAAGCCATGACAGATATCAGAATGGGATAACTTGGCCCTTGTTAAGATATTCTGAAATCAGAAAGTCTGATTTAACTGATGTTTGTACAATAAAAACTAGCTTTGTTAATTAGGTTACACCTACAGTTGTAAGTTTTGACAAAAATATATTCAAGCTAGGGATAAATACATGTACAAATATTTATAGTAAATATTTGCATTATATTCTAGAGTTAAAATATATGTATTACAGTACAGTAAGGGCAAAGGTGTAGTAAAATTAATAATATTTCAATTTCCCCAATCCTTTCTGGAGACATGAGATTAACCCAATGTGCCTCTAAGTGAAAAAAGTGACCGGCATAATTGATCATGCTTTTTTGGTAAGCTTCACGGAAACTGTAAAAGCAAAAACAAATCCTGTTCTAAATTAAGTATGTCTAGTACGTTGCTTTGAACAAAAATGAATGAGGTCCTAATCATACTGTTAGCTGATAGGTCAATAAAACTAGTTTATCACTACATGATTTTTAGCACATAACTTGGAAGGAGTTGAAAGAATTCAGTGATACTGCTGTAACAATACTTCTTCCATTCGGGGTACATGAAGAGACTCAGCACTTCTAGCCATAAAAACCAAAGCTTGTTACAGGATTGATGCTAAACCCTATCTCATTCTACCAATTAATAATATTTACCTTGAATATTGAAAATCAAGTCCAAATCTTTTCAGATACATTTTTCTAATACAAAGTTATTTTTGTTCAATAATGATGATAAAAATTTATACTGCATTAATCAATTGCTTTTATTCAATTGTATAAAAAATTCTGTATTGAATCAATATCTATGAACCTTATATCAAAGGAAATTTTAAAAAAGAAATTTGGTTACATACTCTACATTCTTTCTTTTAGAGAAGTACGATAGATGTCCGTAAAAATTTTAAGTATTGAAAGACAGACACATATAAACAAAGAAGAACAAGAGTGTTTTTGCTCACCACCCAATTCTGCAAGGATTAAGCTGTAACTTGTTGCAGTCGATAACCGACAGTACACTCTGAATGGAAATTAAGACAATGACAGGATGCTCTGTGCTTGGACAAGCAGGCCCCTTAGATAGTTAGATGCACATCTCAGGAAGAATTTTAATGAACCCAGATTCTTGCATCTTCCCACACATTAAAAAAAGCACTAAATCATTAACTTGAGATATCTGTTCTCTGTGACCAGCAGTAATCTTTTACCAAGATGTATACTTTATCGCATGCATTTCCTAGCCAAAAATCACATACGTATAAACTGGTTTCCCCCTCAACCTCTTCAGAACAGCTTCCTCAGAGCTACTGAGTGTCTGTCTCCCAGGCTATAGTCCTCAGTAAGGTCTCTGAAAAAACTTAAGTCACAACTCTTAGGCTGTGTGTTTTTCTTTAAGCTGACACAATTTTGGGATAAAATTCTGTGGGGAAATGGAAGGGAAATAGAATGATGTAAACTTTCCAACTGTTAAAGAAGAGTCTTTTCAGAAGTCTGATGGTAGGGATCAATGGTCTTTATATTCTGGGGGCTTTAGTTAAGTACGTGTAAGAGTTTAAAAAAAATAATTTAAATGTGTCAGGAATTACATACTTTGTGAATATTTAAACTTGTAATCATAAGTTTTAGATGTCAATGAAAAGAAAGTGTGAGGAAATACACAGTGTTTCCTTAGAGGGGCAAGTTTGAGGACCTCAAAGGAAGCCCTTCACTACATGTGGTTCCTAAGGATTGAAAGCAAGGACCTCAACCTCACAGGAGGCAAAGAACTTGGGGCCAGGCAGGCACTCTGCCTAATAACTCAGTTTACCTACGCTAATGAGTAAATTGTTACAAAGTGTTAAGTGGCAGTGATCTTGCAGGAACTGCCTTCGGCAGGTAGGAGACAAAAAGACTCTGGTTGCCGCTCCAAAAACACTTCAAAGCTGCTTTAACACCTTAGTGGGAGACAGGGGAGAGCTGGAAACAGGCCCCAGGAACTGTGCAGAAACGGAGACCTGAGCAGGGGCTGTTCAGAGGACAGCTACAGGTTCAGGGTCGGCAGGCTGCTGAGATCTGCTTCACTAAGCTTCGGTTCCGCTCTCTTCTGCTAGTTGGGATGATGGTACCCCTCTGTCAGAGCTGGTACATGAACTTCTTGAGATCATTTGGAAGAAACACTTAACTCAGTAAATAAGAATTAGGGTGAACCATTAAAATTGCCAATATCCAACCAGTTTTGACCCACAAAAGTGGTAGTTTCTTTTGGTTCGACCTACAACTGATGGCCACTACATTATTATTACCCAGAGATACCAAGCTGTCCTCTGATGAGACTGAATCCACAAGGCTGCTGGAGAATGTGCTGTGAAATGTGACATAAAATGGAGTCATTTAAGTCAGGGTTTTAAAATGGGGCTGGGGGGTTTCCCTGGTGGCGCAGTGGTTAAGAATCTGCCTGACAGGGCTTCCCTGGTGGCGCAGTGGTTGAGAGTCCGCCTGCCGATGCAGGCGACACGGGTTCGTGCCCCGGTCCGGGAAGATCCCACATGCCGCGGAGCGGCTGGGCCCGTGAGCCATGGCCGCTGAGCCTGCGCGTCCGGAGCTTGTGCTCCGCAACGGGAGAGGCCACAATAGTGAGAGACCCACGTACCACAAAAAAAAAAAAAAAAACAAGGTTAAAAGGTTACCATAATAATATTTATGGAGCATTTATATATAATATCACATGTATTATATATATATATATATATATATATATGTCAGGCATGGCACTAAGCCCTTTCTACGCATCACCTTTGAGCCACAAATAACCCTATGAAGTGGGTACTACTATGAGTCCTATTTTTAGCACACAAGTTGGAAGGAGTTTAGGGATGAACGAAGGAAGACTCAGAGTAGTTAAATAACCTGTCCAAGGTGAGGATGGGAGAACTTAAAGCTAGAGGTCTGACTTCCAGTTTCCTGATGAGAATCTGTGTCCCACTGTTTCTCTGGGGTGTCCTTCAAAGGTGGCAAGATAAAGAAAAAAAGATCTCCACCTTGTAAGGGCTACATTCCCACTAATGACACAGGAAGCTGAGGTTTCTTTTAAAAGCCATTACCTCAAGCATATTAATCTCCACTCATGACGACTGGCTACAGACACAGTAACAGCGCAATACAACTTCACGCCCTTTCATCCAAGGGTTTCAAAGGGCTTCGTCAATGCTAATTATGCCCCAAACCCTTGTGATGTGGTGGCTGGTTCAATTTTATGAGCATTTAAAGTCAAGCAAGGAAGCTGCCAGCAGCCCAGGGGTTACACAATTTGAACACACTCCTACCAGCCGCCCTCAAGTGCCCGGTGGAGGGCAATTCAGAGTTGAGGCGACAACCAGCAGGGCTCCTGACGTTAAGTCCCTCCTCCAAACCTCAGCACTGGAAACTGTGAAATGGTGGTGTCCGGGTCTACTGGCAGGGAGGGAGGAGGACAGCAACGGGAAACTCCAGCTCTGGACACTCTGCTGGGAGACTTCTCGACCCAGCATGCTCTGCTTTTGGCTGAGGAACCACCCGGGGGTTTTCACCAAAGTTATTCAAAGTGTTAAGTGCTCATAAGTACATGTGGACGGCTAACCCGGGACAGGGATTCGATCTTGGGATCAATGACTCTGTGCCTTACGAAAAGGTGCAGACTGAAACACCGGTGCTCCCACTGAGGGGCAGGTTCAAGCCATGGCTCCAACAGACCCAGTTGTCAAGGGAAGGGGGCAGCAGACCCACAGTCACTTCCCTCTCTGCTTCAGCTTACCGATACAGATTTTGAAGACCAGCAGACCTGGGCTGGGGTCCTGCCTCTGCCACTCACTGCTGTGTGACTTCAGGGCAATCACTCTGAAGCCTCAGCTTCCCCTCTGAAAAATGAAGCTGACTGTAAACCCTCATGTAATAAATATTAAAACAATTCTAGCTGCTACCATTATTATTTTTACAATTTTTATTTGTATCATCATCATTAGCATCAGCAACAGCTCTAAGGACCCTTCTGGCTCTGATATTCTCTGATCCAAGAACTGATCTTTTACCAGCTACAACTCTGAAAGAAAAGAAACTGTTCGCAGAAAAGCAGCCACAGGTCGCAGAGGCAGGAAACCTTGGATACTGGTATCCAAGTGAAACCTCAGCTCAGATCTGTTCCAGTGCCTGCTTTACATCTGCCAACAACAGCATCTATTTACATACCGCAGTGACAAGACTGTCATCACTTGCTATTTAAACTGAACTCTCACAGTCCCTTGGGCTTAAAATGCTAACAGTTAAGTATAAACGGCATTCTGGCTTGCTCTGAGGGTTACTCATATTCAAATACAAGGGAGGCAGCAGGCTGGCTAATAGGCTCTGCTACACCCGTGACCTGGCTTCAGGCCAGCTCCCTGACGTTTACCTTCTCCAGCAGGTAAGGCGTTACCTTATCTACGACACTTAATAACCAGTATCAGGGGGAGAAGGGGCGTTGCAGAGTGCCCAGCACAATGTAGGCAAGAGGAAGTGGTGGATAAAACCACGGGCTTTGGCAGAGCACAGGCTTGTTTCAAATTCCAGTTTTATGACCTATTGACTGTGTGGTCTTGGGAAAGTTAATTAACGTCTCTGTGCCAGTTTCCTCATTTGTAAAATGGGGCTATAATAGTACTTACCTTATGGGACTTTTGTGAGGATTAACACAGTCCCTGTTATAGTAAACACAACAAATGTTAGTTGCTATTATTATGATGATGACTACCATAGTAATTGTGAATTGGCTATAAAAGTGTGGATAAAGGACCTATATTTTCCTGCCAGGAAGACTGACAAAGGCTTCATGAAAAAGGTGATATTTGAGCTGGAGCTGGAAGGGTGGGTAGGATTACCACAGGCAGAAAACTGGAGATGGTACAGGCAGCTTCAGTTTCCTTTTCTGTAAATTCAGGTCATCCTCATAACTACCCTATAGGATGAACTTAATTCTGATGTGCAGAGGAATTACATGACTTTCCCCAAGTTATAATGCTACAAAGTGATAGAGCTGGGACTGGAAGCCAGGTCTCCCTGATTCCAAAGGCCATGCTCTTAACACCCTGCTGAATCTCTCTTTTTGTGCCAAATTCTGTCCTAAAGGGTAGATACTTGTGGAAATGGCTTCCCCGCCACCCTTCTAGACTCCTTCAGGCAGGAGATATCTCAATTACCTACATAGCTCCCGCCCCACCCAGCATAGGCACGTATATGGCAGGTGCTCAGTTGAGAGACCTGTTTGCTAAATAGAAGTGAGGCCCGACTCTTGCAGGCTGAAGCAGAGCCTCCAGTGTCAGAGACACGCAGGGATGCCGACCCTCGGGCAGCTCAGCCTGTTGGTCTCACTGACCACCTTCCCCCAACAACCAGAATCCATTCCCTGCTGGGTAGGGTGAGCGTGGGGCTGTAACTCAGGGCAAACTGCTTGTTTCTAGCCATCCCCCACCAACGTGGACTTGGGGCCTCTCAATGTTTTCCCCAAAGGTAGGAGATGCCTCCAGGAAAACCCACCCAGCCACAAGCCCACAGTGTGGAGACACCATGTTTGCTGGAGGACCCCACCCCCAGCCACTACTGATTGGACGAATGTAGACACCTGACCCAAGCTGGGCCAATCAGATCCTCCCTCTTTTGAACGTGTGATTAAGAGTTCTACCACCTTTCAAGCCCCACGGCCCTTCTTGCCCCTGGGTTCCATGAGCTACCCTGTAGCCTTACAATAATTTTACCTTTCCCTTCAGCGTCTCTGAAATGGATTTTTATTCCTTGCAACCAAAATAGCCTTAAAATCAAGGAGGAAAGAGACAGCTTCCCCTTAGAAGCCCTTCCCCTTCCCCCAGGCAGAATTAACTACTCCTTCTTCTGCTCTGTGCACCTTCATCTGTTCCTGTTTGTAACCAGGAGACATTTCTGAGTCAAGCGGTGAGTCAAGCCCCTCCTGCATGCCTAGCGCTGGGCTACGTGCTTTCTCATTGATCCATGCAGCCGAGGAGGGATGAGGGATGGAGGGAGGTGTTGCTACCACCATCCTACCCGTAAGAGAAGCTCTGAGGGTTACCTAAGCCCTACATCTAATCACTTAGATAGGAACAGGTAGGGATTTGAAGCCTAGCCTTCTTCCCTTTATTCCCCCTGGTACTTCGGTCAGCTCATCACCCTTTGTTCACATGCCTATCTGCCACCTCACTTCTTAAGGTCTTTGGTAGAGTCACTATGACTTATTTACCTTTTCTCCGGCATGAAGATACTTCTGTAATAAGTAACTGAATAAAATTTGTGATTAAAATGGAAACTTACTAGACGCCTCATGAGGGAGAGTGTTCTGTGTTTGTCCATTTGGCATCCATTCACCACAAGGGCAATTATATTAACTATATTTTCTTATTTTCTGTATTCTTGATGCACTGGCATTTGTGAGCTCGCTTCCTGGGGAGAGACTGCCTCTTCCAGGGCTATCCAATTTTTTTTTTTGCAGTACGCGGGCCTCTCACTGCTGTGGCCTCTCCCATTGCGGAGCACAGGCTCCGGACGCGCAGGCTCAGCGGCCATGGCTCACGGGCCCAGCCGCTCCGCGGCACGTGGGATCTTCCCGGACCGGGACACGAACCCGTGTCCTCTGCATCGGCAGGCGGACTCTCAACCACTGCACCACCAGGGAAGCCCTATCCAATTCTCAGAGATAGCAAAGGGGCATGATCTCTGGGATGTTCACTGCAGCATTTACAGTCATCCCAGATTAGAAACAATCTAAACATCCAACAATAGGAGGTCTTTCCAGCAAATTTTGATACAGCAGCTCAACAGATTACTGCGCAATCATTCAGAAAGCATGCTTTCAATCACTACTCAATGACGTGGGGAAATAGTCCACAAATAAGGTTAAGGGAAACAACCAAGAAACAAAACTCTCTGTACAATCTGATCCCCAATCTGTAATACCAGAAAAAGACAGGAAGGAAATACACAGAAATATGAACAAAGGTTGTCTCTGAGTAATGGAGCAGGTGATTTTTTTTAAAAAATCAAGGAATGAATTCCTTTTAAAATATTTCTCTACCTTCCTATTTTTATATATTTTAATGAACATTTCTTTTGATTACACATTCTCTTGTACGCGTGGAGGGTCTGCCTGTTTCTGCCAGCGATAGGCACGCGGACCCTGGACCTATCTGTTAGCCAATGCTGCACCGTGTTACTTTCTTGTTAGAAAAATATAAAATTCCCAAACCAAAAAAATAAAAGCTCTTGCCTTGTAGGAGAAGGAAGCCTCACTCACAGGGTCAGCACTGCTCGCGGGCGGGAGCTGCTGCAGCTGCAGGGCTGCTCTGTGGGCTCCGTCCATGGTGGTCTAAGGGCACATCCCACCGGGCCTGGTTTGGCAGCTGCAGCTGCTGCTAAGCCATCTTTCCTTGCGGGGTTCGCCTCCTTCCACCAGCCATCACTTTCCCACGCGGAAGGAGTACTTCAAGGCTCTTTTGGCCAATTTACAGCCTTTTCCTCACCTTCCCTCAGAGACGTGCCAGTTTCTAGGTCTCTTCCCAGGCACACAGACAGGGATGCGTTTCCTGATTCTCGCAGTGCTCTAGACGGTGGGGAAGAACATTAAAAATGCATGTACAATGAAACACTGAAACATTATCATCTCAAATAAAGATATGGCTCACCTGCCTCAAAGCCTTTTCCCGGCCCTTTAAAAACCCCATCCCTTGCCTCCTTTGCTTCCTTCCTTCCATCATATCTTAATTTAAATGCTACTTTTCTATAGGCTCCCCTACATAAGAAGTAGAACACTACCTACATCTACTTCTCCAGGACTCCAAAGAAAGAAAAAAATCCCACTGCCATAAAAAAGGAACCATCTACATTCTGATGCAGGAAAGAAAGAATGAGAAGAAAAGTTATCTCCATGGAAGATGGAAGAATTGTCCTGCTTCTGAGGGTCAGCCTAGCACAGGTGATACAACATTGGACCAGGAGGGGGAAGACCTAAGTGACCAGATCATTTTGCCTCTGGAGTCTCAGTTGCCTCATCTGTAGAACAGGGGTAAAATGTGGCCTCAAGTAAAACAAGCAATGACGGTAATTCCCATTAACTTCATTGGACTGATATTTTCAGGGCATCTCAAGCTTTTCTACCAAATAGAGAAAGAGGAATTACGCCCTTAGTGTTATAGGAAGCACGGCCAAAATACCTTCTGCAAGTGCTAAGGGTTTCTTTGACGTCTTATTAAAAAAAAAAAATCATACAAATTTGGATTCTACTGCAAAGTCTATGTTTATTTATTTTATTTTTTTTGCGGTACGCGGGCCTCTCACTGTTGTGGCCTCTCCTGTTGTAGAGCACAGGCTCCGGACGTGCAGGCTCAGCAGCCCTGGCTCACGGGCCCAGCCACTCTGTGGCATGTGGGATCCTCCCGGACCGGGGCACGAACCCGTGTCCCCTGCATCAGCAGGCGGACTCTCAACCACTGCCCCACCAGGGAAGCCCTATGTTTATTTTAATATAAAAATATTTTAAATTACTTTTGATCCGCCATGTGCTACCTGTTTTACCTTGGCCAAGTCATTTAACTTTTCAGCCAGTCTCCTCTGCTGTGAAATATGGATATTCGAAGCCCATGTGTTTTGAGAATTTGGTGAAATAATGCATATAAAATATGTGCACAGTGAATGGTCAATGAATGTCAGTTATTATTAGTATTAATTTTATTATTATCGGTCTAATTATTTAATTTGCCTATGAATACACCTTTCTTTCTCTCAAGCAACGAATATTTGAGGGCTTACTGCGTGCCAAACAAAGTCTCTGCTGTGCCTCAAGGTGTCAGAAAGCTGCCTCCTATCTTTCCTGTAGCTTCCAGTTCCTTCTGTTATCTAGCACTAGGCCCAGGAATTCTGGCTCCTGGTGTGAACAGCACAGTCTTATGTTATAGGACTAACACTGAGTCCAGTATCTAGGAGACATCAGATGCAGGGCTTAGCAGAGGGGCAGCACTTAAGACAATGTAGCCCAGGTCTCACTTTGTCAAAAGGCCTCAAAGTTAAATGATTGCTTCTGCCTCTCTAGATGAGGTTATATATTCAGTATATATATACCTGAAGTACACTCATCAGACAACTTTGTAACTCACATCCCATAACCAGACCTCCCTGACTAAAGCCCTACGAATATTTGTTTGTAATCTTGTGAAAAGCGTAATTATTATTCACTATACTTTTATGCCTTAGGAAGGAAGGGTGGCCCAGGGTTCCCTTGATCTCTGAGACCCTCTTAGAGGCTTTCGGCCTGGAGGTGAAGGGGCACTGGAGCACAAATTCTGGGAAGCAGTTTGCTGAATCCCCTGCTCCGTTGCTCCCTGCCGAGATCTAGCCCAGAGCCTGGCACGGTGACCTCCATACATACCTGCTGACTGGCTATAGACAGGCCTGTGAAGCACCTGGTGTACCGTGGCTGCTTCACGGGCAAGAAGAGAACGGATTACTCAGGCCTAACCAACCACGACTCCAGAGATACAGCCAGTATAGCCAGCCCCGCCCACAGCACGTCAGAGAGACCTCAGGGATGTGCCAAGAGGCTGATGGGAATCCAGGCCCCTAACTAACCTCCTTTGGATCAGCTGGTTCCTCCAGGTGGGTTTCTGTTTTTGCCCTCCTTTGTAGCGGCTGTGGTTACTCTCATTTAATTCGCTTTGAAAAAGCAGCTTCCCTCTCTGCCTCAGGAAACCCAGGCCTCTGAGGCATCATGGCCTGCAAAGACAGAAAACTCTCCCTCAGCTGGGTAGCCGTTGGGACTAAAAGCCTTGGAGGAACTCTCTGCAAGTTGCCCTTCCTTATAAGGCACACATTCTTTGCCAGCGACTCTCTTTTCCTTACTTCAAAGCACTTTTCCAGGACTAACATATGCCCTAGAGGCAAGGATCCAACTCTCTGCTGCCAGCCACCCCTTAATTTTGAGGCCCCTCACAGCCACCAGTGAGCACAGGGTCGCTGACTCAAAAAAGGAAAGATAATTCACTAGGTGATGGCTTCCACTCCATCCCCCAGCCCTCATCTCAATGAATTACTTCACTGACCCACAGAATACGGTTTCCCAGCCTACAGAAACGTAGCTCGTGGCTGCTAAGAGTCGGGTCTTGGCTCTGCCTGAAAAACTCAAACACGCCCTTTCCCAACACCTGCAAATTCAGCTTCCGGTTGCTGAGTGCCAGTTACAGGCCAAGCGCTTTCCCTTTCCTGGGCTTTGGCTCACTAAAGGGTTACACACTAAAGTCCCCACCCAATGCGCAGGAAACAACTTCCAGAGGCCAACATGGATCAAGAAGGCCTTCTCTCATCCACCTGATAACTCCACCGTCTGCTATCGCCCAAGCCGGCGTGTATAGGTACAATTTAGGCGAAGTTACTCTAGTTCACTTCCTGATTTGGTAACGCCTGGCATCACCTTTACTAAGGCAAATCCATGCCCCTCTCCTCGATGCGAAAATGGAAAAAGCATTCTGAGGCAATGAGACCCAAAATGACAAGGAAGATATTTACGGTAGATGATCACAAATGCATTCGCTTTTCCTGAAACGAAGGGTGAATTCAAGTCCCCCTTCCCCCGCCCTTAGTCTTAATCACTACTCACCGGCGGCGTTTCCGCTAAGGCCCACCTATCAGAGGTTTCTGAGCAATGACTTAGACTCTTCGCGCAACCCGGAGACACAGCCTCCCAGATTCCTTCCCCAACCCAGAGCTGCCCGAGTGCTGCAGTGTTTTGCTTTCAAGGCCGCGATTTGATTTGCCAGACAGCCTGCCAGTCAAAAGCTGGCAGGCATTTGGCGCAGGCGAGTGGCTGCGAGGAGGGGGTGGGCGGGACAGACCTCCGGCATTGGCTCCGCCGAGAAGCTTGCTTGAAGCGTAGGGGGAGGGCCTTGAGGAGGCGGCGCCCCGCAGGAGCTTTGCGCTCGCCTGGAGAGGGTCCCCTCTAGCGGCCACAGGAAAGACGTTGGAACAAAACTCCGCTCCGTCCTCGGGCTGTGTCTGGAAAGCTCCGGTGACTTGCTCACTCCACTTGCCCTACAGGTGGGCAGCCTGCCAGGTGTCCTGCCTCCTTATCCTCAGAGCCCCCTCCCGGGCTTTGCTCCTGCTGTTGCCCCACCCCCACGCTCTCACCAGGTATTCAAATCCTACACATTTTTCAAGGCCCGGTTCCTCCCAAAGCCGCGGGGCATAAAAGTCTCTCCTTGCCTATCCTCCCGGAACACCTGTTGGCAGCACAATACACCAACCCTCCCGGTACGTCCCCAGCTCAGCAATACTTAAGGTCCACCAGTAAGCCCAGCACTTGAATGCTTCCGTAATGTACAAGTGTAATAATTATAATTGCCTCGAGGATATATTGTACAATACAGGGAATATAACCAATATTTTATAACTATAAATGGAGTATAAATCTTAAAAAATTGTGAATCACTATCCTGTACACCTGTAACATATAATATTGTACAGCAACTATATTTCAATTTAAAAATTTTTAAAAATACGTTGTATTTAAAAAATAATTAATACGTGCATGGAGCTTCTGCTTTTTCACTCACGTGCATTTCATTTCAGATCCTCTCAACAACCCCCTGAGCGAGACATTGGGCTCATGCCCATTTTACAGGTGAAGACATGACATTTGGACAGAGAGCTCGATGATGAGAAAGAGGCAGTTGTGGTTCAGACCCTGACACCAAGCGAACTCAGAGGGAACACCCGAGAGCAGGACGAGGTTGACATATTGTAGGAACTGCCCAAAGGACAGCGTGGCTGGTGCGAGATTTTTCTGGCGCGTGGGAAGGGGGAGCGGGACGGGCAAGGGACAGCTTATATGAAGATGTTTGGATTTCATCCTAAGTTTAAAGGCGAGCCCTTGGAGTGTTCTAAGAGAGCGAATGACGAGATCACTGTGATTGCTTTTAAGTGTGTAAAGAGGGGCTCCTGGAACACTACATGGCTGCCCTCGTATGTTGCCCGTTTCAGTCTTTTTTCTTTGGCTCTTATAAACAGGGCTTCGATGAATGTTCTTTTAGGTTTATTCCTTGAAGTAGGATTTCTGGGTGATCAAAAGTCTAAGGCTTTGGGTCTATCACAAGATTTTGGGGGGTTGCCTAGATAAGCCCTGTTAAGGTTCCCCACCCATCCTGACGTAGTTAACCCGAACCCTAAAATTCTGGCAGCTTCCCAGCGGTTTTTGAAATGCCTCTGATCATTGGCCAACAACTTTTCACGCTTAAGAAACGGAGGACACCATTGGCTCGAGTTCATCCGGAAGCGGGCAGAGGTGGAAGTTAGAACGTTTAGGCCTGTGGTTGCCATAGCGACAGGGAGGTTGACAGGCCAGATTCAGCCCTGGGGGAGCCGACAAGGTAGGAAGATGTCCCTTTTGGGGGACGGATGCCAGGGTCGTGGGGAGGAGGACCCGGCGCACCGCATGGGACGCCCACTGAGACCGCCGCCTACCCGGTGCGTGCGGAATTCCGCTGCCGAGCTAGGTGGTACCCTGAGGGCCGGAAGAAGCCACTGTTGGAGGTTCCCCTCCCTGGAGGTGTGCCCTCAGAGTCCCCACCTGAAAAGTGGTGATAATAACCAGGGCATCCCTTCCTCATAGAGCTCCGGTGAGGGGCGTGGGCATCTGACTCCCCTGCCTCAGCCCCGGCGAGTGGACAAACGTTTGGGGGCGTCTGGCAGCAGGTGGACCACAAAGAGCTAAATTCTAATCCCAGGTCCACTCCATCTCCTTCCCTGCTCGGGGCTTCAGTTTACCCATCTGTGAAACGAAAGGCTGTGATTGGAATCTAGAGGTCACTAGCGGAAGTTTATTCCAGCTCTCCGACACACTTTCTCGGCTTCAGAAAAATATCAAATAGATTATTTACCCAAGATTGCTTTGAAAAATGTAAAATACTTCCAAGATGCACCATAGCATTGTAACTGAATCAATAAAAATCTCATATAGTCAAAACTACTCATGCAAGTCCCATAAAATTCCACATAAAGGTAACAGTATACATGAGGTAGTATATATTGATATACTTGTACAGTAAAATACATGCATAAATATATGAAATATGTGATAATACTATAAGATAAATAATAAGGGGTTTTTAAAACATAGAGATGGTAGAATGAAAACATGCCTACAGTTGTAGTTTTGTGAGTTAAATCTTTCTAGAATGTAGCTCCTGATGGAAAGAGTTGTATTTAATATTTATGTATTTAATATTTAATTTTTAATTAATTTAATTTAATTAATTAAATAATTAATTTAATATTTAATATGTATTTAATATTATGAGTACATCTATATGTATGTATGTATTATGGATAAAATGTGTCTACTCCTAGTATTCATCCATTCATTCAGTCCACAAATATTTATTGAGCAACTGCTATGTGCCAGGAAACAGATTGGGGATTCAGTGATGAACATCTTATTGATGAAGATCATAAAAAAATATTTTACATATTACATATAAAATATGATGTTGGGTAGTGAAAAGTGCTTTGAGAAAAATAAGACAGGGTCAGGGACTAGAGAGAGATAGGTGGTGCTTCCGAAGAGAGAGTGGTCAAGGAAGTCATCCCAAAGGCAATTTGAGGAGAGGCCCAGATGAATCTGGTGACAGGGCCAGAGGATGGTACCCAGTATAAGGGAGGAATCCCCATGTTACAAGGGTATTGCAGAAGCTGAAGAGGTCCCTTGTGGAGAAGAGGATTAGTCTTTAGGTTGTGGGTTATGACAGCTGCCTTCAAATACCTGAAGAATAGTCATATATAACAGTGGCTTTCAAACTTTTTGACTGTGACCCATGGTAAGAAATGCATTTTATATTGTGATCCAGCACACATACACATGCACATAAAAGCTTCACAAAAGACTACAAGCTATGACCTGCATTTCAGAACTCACCAAGGTGGAAGAGGAGTGAGACTTACTCTGAGCTGATTCACGCAGGAACTTTCTAGCAGTTAGAATTACCCAACAGTGAACTGCCTCAGGAATTTTCAAACTGAGTTCTGGGGACCCCCAGCATCCTGTGAAAATTCAAGACAGCCTAAATATTTGCATAGGACTCTATTTGCATAGTACATTGCATAGGACTCTATGCAATGTCCTAATTTTTTAAAAAACAACCATACATACTCAAGGATAGTAAATGTCAACATTTAGCATGTTAACATTTAGTGTGTGCTACCTTAGAGGTTATTATAGTGGTTCAGAGCAAGCAGAAGTCAGACTTCCTGGGTTCAAAGCCTGATCCCACCTCTTACTTCTGGTGTGACCTTGAGTAAGTCACTTAACCCCTCCCTCTGAATTTCAGTTTTCTCATCTGTAAAATGGGGATAATACCTCACTGGATTATTGTAAGGGTTGCGTGAAGTATTCTATACAAGCCATTTAGGAGTGTAAGGGCTCAAGAAATGACAGCTATTATTTTAAGCTGTTAATACATTATCCCCGTGCATGTATTAAAATCTAATATTAATAAAAGCCTACTGTAGGCTAGGCAGCATTAACTACTACTTGTGGATCATCGTATTTGATCCTCACAAGCAACTTGAGAGGAAGGTACTATTACCAATCTCCCTTTATGGAAGAGGAAATGGATTTAAAAGGTCAAGTGACTCATCCAAATAAGAACTATTAAGTGGCAGAACCCAGGACTATTAACCTTGAACAGAGGACTGGGTACTCTTGATCACTGCACTGGCCCTCACCTGGGAACTGCTTAAACATATGCTGTTGATTAGGAAGTTAGTATATCTTCATTGCTCTTTCTTAGATTCCAGGCCCACGACATCCTGTCATGAACAGTTATACAAGCAAGTGCACCAGTGAGGCACATCTGCACAGTGCTCCATTCACACCTGGGCTGTACCTTCTCTCATCCTGGCTTCACAGGTATGCAGTAACAAGGCTGGAAAACATTATTAATAGTGTTGTCTTTGGGTGGTAGGAATATGGATTGTTTTTTAAAATCTTTTAAATTTATCTTTCCAAAAATTTGACAATATGTACATATAACCATTGTAATAGGAAGCTTAAACTTTTTCTAATTACTCATAATTCTAGCACACTAATGCATTTAAAAAATAACAGCTTTATTGCAGCTAGGGAAGTAGATGGTTATTACTAAGACAACAACACTGCACTGAGACGTGATAAGTGAATAGTGGCTGCTTTTATAGATCCTAAAAGACATTCTTATACTAGAGTAGTGATTGTGCTGTGATCGATATTGACTTGTTTCTGTTGTTTTGATTTCTTAATTTCTTTGAGTGTGTTGCCAATAATTATATTAAATAGTAAGTTTTTAGTATAGATTGTCCACCATAAATGATTGAGAATTGCTGCTGTGAGGGTGATAGAATAAAGTGAAGAGTAAATACTGAAGGAGCAAAGGATTGGTAGAGCATGACATCATTTATTCAATCCTTCATTCCTTAGTATTTATAAATGATGTAAGTTCCTTAGGAAAAAAGGTGAGCAAAATAAAACTCAAGTCTGTTCATGAAAGATTAACTTCTATGAAAATTAAATCATGTTCCTGCTGTTAACAACTGAAAAAACAGAGAAATATAGGAAACATGGTTTTTAGACATTGAACAACAGGGAGCCCAGTACTGTAATCCCTGAGAGAAGAAAAACAAGGTGAGCCCCACAATTGCTCCAGCTTAGTGCTGGGGGCAGTTTCTAGGCCACAGTTCAGGGTGAGGGAAACCTCAGTTTCTGAGCTGGGGAGATAGAAATCAGAGTTCAGGGAGACCAAAGCAGCTGGAATTTACAGGGTAGAACACCATAAAGGAGGGACCTGCACATAAAAAGTTCAGAAATAGGAAGAGAGTTCTCCTTAGGTCTTTGGCTGAGGAATGATGGGCACATGCATGAGAAGAAACTAAGACTGGGGAAAGAACCACCAGAAAGCAGTAGGCGGAACAATTTCTGGGCCTTACACAGAACTGGGACTACTTCATGTTCCCATAAACCAGAATAGAGAGACACTGTATCAGATGAGGATTGATTGGGCAGAGTCTATAGAAATATCATGTCTTAGTAGTGGAGATAAATTATTCCTAGAATAAAAGCTGCTCTGGATTCACTATAACAAAGCTTAAAAAGCTGGAAAGGAGCATATGGGTCTGTAAGTTACTGGAAATTGTGCCAGAAAAAAAAAATGCAACACTCTACAGAAATACTTCAAAATCCAGTACCCAACAGTGTAAAACTCACAATGTCTGGCGTCCAGTACAAAATTGCTGGACATGAAAAATATAGGAAAATATGACACATATCCAAGAGAAAGAGCAGTCAATATTAGCAGTCCCAGAAATGACAGAGATCATAAAATTAGTAGAAAAGGGGCTTCCCTGGTGGCACAGTGGTTGAGAATCCGCCTGCCAATGCAGGGGACACGGGTTCAAGCCCTGGTCCAGGAAGATCCTACATGCCGCGGAGCAACTAAGCCCATGCACCATAACTACTGAGCCTATGCTCTAGAGCCCTTGAGCCACCACTACCGAAGCCTGCACGCCTAGAGCCTGTGCTTTGTAACAAGAGAAGCCACCGCAATGAGAAGTCCACGTACCACAATGAAGAGTAGCCCCCGCTCACCGCAACTAGAGAAAGCCCGTGTGCAGCAACGAAGACCCAATGCAGCCAAAAATAAATAAATTTTTAAAAATTAGTAGAAAAAGACATTAAAGCAGGTATTATAAACATGCTCAAATATGTAAAGGAAAACATGAACATAATGAAGATAGAAATGGAAAATATTTTTTAAAAGGACCCAAATGTAACTTCTAGAGATGAGAAATGCAATATTTGAAATAAAAATATAATAGATGGGATTAACAGCAGATTAGAAACTACAGAAGATCATTGAACTTAAAGGCAATATACACTGTCCAAATGAAAGTGGGTGGGGAGGGGCAAGAACAGAATCTCAGTAATTGTGGGACAATATTAAGTAATCTATATACATATACTTGTAGCTCCAGGAAAGAAACCAGGGTGGCAAAAGGCTCAAAATTTTTTGAAAAAATAATGGCTGAATATTTTCCAAATTTGATGAAAACTATAAATCTGCAGATTCAGGAATTTCAATGAATCCAAAATAGTAAAAACATAAAGAAAATAATAAAATGATGCAAAATCAAATTTCTGAATAAAAGTGATAAACAGAAAAACTTAAAAATAGTGGGTAAAAAAGATATATTAGGACATAAAATAAGAATTACAGTGGATCACTTATCATAAACTATGCAAGTTAGGAGACAATGGAGTAATACATTTTAAAGTTGGGGAGAGGAGGGAAACTGTCAACACAGAATTCTATTACCAATAAAAATGACTAAGAAAATGAAAGAATAAAAGATTATTTTAGGCAAACAAAAACCTAGAGAATGCATTATCAGAAGACTTGCACTACAAGAAATGTTAAAATAGGTTCTGCAGACAGAAGGAATATGCTACCAGACAGAAGCTTAGATAAACCCAAAGAATTAAAGAACACTGACAATGGTAAATATAAAATACATTTTTTCTTATTTTAATCTCCTTAAAAAATGATTGACTATTTAAATGAAAAATAACACGAGGGACTTCACTGGTGGCAGCCAATGCAGGGGACATGAGTTCGACCCCTGGTCTGGGAAGATCCCACATGCTGCAGAGCAACTAAGCCCATGTGCCACAACTACTGAGACTGCGTGCCACAACTATTGAGCCCCCACACCGCAACTACTGAAGCCCGTGCACTCTAGGACCCACATGTTGCAACTACTGAGCCCGTGTGCTGCATTACTGAAGCCTGCGTGCCTAGAGCCCAAGTTCTGCAACAAGAGAAGTCACTGCAATAAGAAGCCCGTGCACCACAACAAAGAGTAGTCCCCGTTTGCCACAACTAGAGAAAGCCCGCGCATAGCAACAAAGACTCAATGCAGCCAAAAAATGAATAAAATGAAAACAAGTCTTTAAAAAAAATAATAACATGAGATTCATGATATATGTAGAACTAAAATGTATCTCAACAAAAGTATGGAATGTGGGAAATGGAAGTATACTATTGTAAAGTTCTTACATTATATGTGAAGTGGTGTTTTTTTTTTACTGTGATAAAGATGTAAACGCTAAACCTTAAAGCAACTGCTAAAAATAAAATAGGTATAGCTAATAAATCAGCAATGAAGGTAAAATTGAATCATAAGGAATACTCATTTAATCCAAAAGAATGAAGGAAAAAAGGAACAAAGATCAAATAGGAGAATGGTAGATTTAAATCCAACCATATAAATTTTTACATTAAATGTAAAAATTTTAAACACTCCAATCAAAAAGAGATAACCAGGGCTTCCCTGGTGGTGCAGTGGTTGAGAATCTGCCTGCTAATGCAGGGGACACGGGTTCGAGCCCTGGTCTGGGAGGATCCCACATGCCGCGGAGCAACTAGGCCCGTGAGCCACAACTACTGAGCCTGCGCGTCTGGAGCCTGTGTTCCGCAACAAGAGAGGCCCGCGCACCGTGATGAAGAGTGGCCCCCACTTGCCACAACTAGAGAAAGTGCATGCACAGAAACGAAGACCCAACACAGCAAAAATAAATAAATTAATTAATAAACTCCTTCTTCTTCTTCAAAAAAAAAAGAGATAACCAGAACAGATTTTAAGAAACCAAGATCCAACTCAACTATATGTTACCTTTAAGAAACCAACTTTAAATATAAAGACACGGATAGGTTAAAAGTAAAAGGATGCAAAAAGATACAGTTTGCTAACAGTAGTCAAAAGAAAACTGGAGTGACTGTATTAATATCAGAAAAAATAGACTTCAGAACAAGGAATATTACCAGGGATAAAGAGGGGCATTTCACAGTGATAAAGGGTTCAATTCACCAAGAAGAGGTAAAAATTATAAATGTGCATGCACCAAACAGTGCTTTAAAATACATGGAACAAAAACTGACAAAACTTAAAAAAGAAATAAACAAATTCCCAATAATATAATGTGGGAGATTTCAACACTTTTCTCTCCATATTGATAGAATGAATAAAGAGAAAATCAATAAGGATATAAAAGACTTGAACAACATTATCAACCAATTTGACCTAATTGACATTTATTTTAAAAAACCTCCATCCAATAACAACAGAAAAACTCAAAATCCCTCCAGCTACTTGGAAATTAAACAGCAGTCTTCCAAATAAACCATATGTCAAAAGATATTATAAGGGGCTTCCCTGGTGGCGCAGTGGTTGAGAGTCCACCTGCCGATGCAGGGGACATGGGTTCGTGCCCCAGTCCAGGAAGATCCCACATGCTGCGGAGTGGCTGGGCCCGTGAGCCATGGCCGCTGGGCCTGCGCGTCCGGAGCCTGTGCTCCGCAACGGGAGAGGCCACAACAGTGAGAGGCCCGCGTACCGAAAAAAAAAAAAAAAAAAAAAAAAAAAAATATATATATATATATATATATATATATATATAAAAATAAAAAATAAGAAAATAGAAGCTAGTTTAGGAAGAAAATGAAGGCACAACATTTCAACATACATGAGATGCTGTTAAAACAGGGATTAAAGGAAAATTCACAGTATTAAATGCTTATATTAAGAAAGAAGAAAGGTCTAAATTCCATGATTTAAGCTCCCACCTTAAAAAGCTAGAAAAGGAAGAGCAAATGAAGCCTAAAGTAAATAGAAAGAAGGAAATAATAATGGTAATAGTAGACATAAATGAAATAGAAAACAGAAATGGGAAAAAACTCAATGAAACCCCTTGCTGTTTTCTTTTGAAAAGATCCATAAACCTCTAGCCAGTCTTAACAAAAAGATATAAGATGCAAATTACCAATATCAGAAATGAAGGAGGGATATTACTACAGAACTTACAGACATAAAGGATAATAAGGGACTATTATGAACAACTTAATGCCCATAAATTACACGACAGAGATGAAATGGAAAATCTTCCTTGAAAGACACAAATTACCAAAGCTCACTCAAGAAGACATAGATAATCTGAAGACCCTATATCTAACAAGCAAATGGAGTTTGTCATTAAAAAACCTTCCCACTGGGCTTCCCTGGTGGCGCAGTGGTTGAGAGTCCGCCTGCCCTGAATTCAGCAATATACAAAATTGATAGTATATCATGATCAAGTAGCATTTATTCCAGAAATACTAGGTTGCTTTAACATTTGAAAATCAATCAATATAATCCCATTAGAATACTCAAAAATAATAATAATATGATCATTTCCATAGATGCAGAAAAAGTATTTGATAAAATTCAACACCTGTTCCTGTTAAAAACTCTGAAGAAACTAGAATTAGAAGTGATAAAATGCTTTTATAAGAAAACCTACAGGGCTTCCCTGGTGGCGCAGTGGTTGAGAGTCCTCCTGCCGATGCAGGGGACGTGGGTTCGTGTTCCGGTCCGGGAAAATCCCACATGCCGCTGAGCGGCTGGGCCCGTGGGCCATGGCCGCTGAGCCTGCGCATCCGGAGCCTGTGCTCCACAGCGGGAGAGGCCACAACAGTGAGTAGGCCCGCGTACCACAAAAAAAATTTAAAAATAAATAAATAAAAAAGAAAACCTACAATTAACATCGTCATACTTAATGTTGAAAATAATTGGAGAAATATACCACATTAATGGATCATAACACTCGACAAAGTTAAGATATTAATTCTCTAAATTGTTTTATAGGTTCAGTGCAATCCCAATTCAAATCCAAAGAGGTTTTTTGGTAGAAATTGATCTGCTAGTTGTATAAATTGCATGGTAATTCGAAAGAGCTTATAAGGGCTAGTACCAATGGTTCCCAGAGGGGAAGTGTGTTGGGGGGGGGTGGGTGAAATGTGTGAAGGGCATCGACTGTATGGTGATGGATGGTAACTAGACCTGTGGTGGTGATCATTTTGTAGTGTACACAGATGTCAAATTACAATTCTGTACTCCTGAAACTTATATAGTAATAACTTTAAAAAGAACTAGTATAGTCAAAATAATTTTGAAAATGAAGAGCAAAGTTGCAACTACCTTGATTTCAAAACTTATAAAGCCAAGATAGTGCACTGTTGGTATAAGGGTATACATATAGTTTAAAAGAACAGAATTCTTGGACTTTTGATGACTATGCCAAAATAATTCAATAGAGAAAAGGATATTCTTTTCAACAGATGGTGCTAGAACAACTGAATATTTAAATGCAATAAAACAAACCTGACCTATATCTCATGCCAAATATAAAATTTAATTCAGAATGAATCTTAGACCTAAGCATAATAGCTAAAAGCATAAAACTTCTAGAAGAAAACATAGGAGAAAATATTTGTGACCTTGAGTTAGGCAAAGATTTCTTAGACAAGACAAAAAAGAATCACAAACCATAAAAAAAAATCGATAAATTCGACCTGATCAAGATGAAAACTTCTGCTTAAAAGACACTGTCAAGAAAATGAAAAGGCAAGGCTCAGACTGGGAGCAGATATTTCTAAAACACATATATGATAAAGGGCTTGTATCCAGAATATATTAAGAACTTCTATAACTCAATAGTGAGATAACCCAATTGTTTAAAAAATAGTCAAGATTTGAACAGACACTTAACCAAAGGAGGTAAACAAATGGCAGATAAGCACATGAAAATATACAAATTAAAATGACAATGAGATACCACTATACAATCACTGGAATGCCTAAAATTAGTAAGACTTACCAAATGTGTTGGTGAGAATGTGTAGCAACTGGAACAAATTATTGATACATGCTACCACATGGGAGAATCTCAAAAGCATTGTGTTAAGTGAAAAAAAATAGACACAAAACAGTATACATACTGTATGATTACACATATATGACATTCTAGAAAAGGCAACTATTGTGACAGAAAGAAAAGCAGTGGTTTCCAGATGCCAGGGTTAGGAGGGTATTGACTGCAAAGAGACATAGGGAGCTTTGGGGAGGCGGAGGATGGATATATTTGTATCTTAATTGTTGTGGTATTTTACACAATTGTAAACACTTGCCAAAACTTAAAACTGTACACTTTGAACCGATGAATTATATTGTATGTAAATTATCTCAGTAGAAATAAATTTATAAAATTCAAGCCTACAGGAGCTCTGTAAGCAACATCAACAGAGACTACTTACAGAGTTCCTACTACAAGCAGTGCAATGTATTGGGGATTTGGGGTCGTGGAACTTGGTAAATCTCAGCCTCTATCCACAAGATTTCTCAGTTTATCCTGCAGATACAACAGAACCCAATCAACATACTTACCAAGATTGTGAAGTGATCCCTACAAATGCTGTATTTTGCTGTTTCAGGTGCTTAGAAGAACACGCAGTCAAGTTTTTCATCAAACACGTGGAATATATCACAGAACTTTGCTAAGATGGACAACTCCATGCAAAAAGACCAACACTCTGGCAAAAAATATTCCAGAAAGACTGACAAAGTACAGAAAGGTCTAGTGAATTTTATAACAGAGGTCTTTGGGGACGAGAGCTCCTGACATATGTTCATTTTAGTACATAAGAGCAAATTCTAGGGGGATATAGTAAATCCTGGGTTATACCCACAAGGCCACTCTTAAGTATATCAAATAGATTGCTTTGGTCATTCTCCCAGTGCCTCTAGGGTGATGATTGGGAAGAAACTATGAGAAGAAAGGATGGTGGTGGGGGGGAGAAGGAGGAAGAGATCTTACTTTATTTCCTAAAACTTAACCCAAGCCCCCATTCTGCCAGGCTGTTGGAAAGTTAAACTCCAGCCATTACTGGCACAAATGCTATTCCTCCTTATTTCAAGTTTTGGACCTTTCTCAGTAGAAAAAGGTGATGTGATGATGGGAGTCTGGGTGAGGGAGGGGAGAGGTACTCAGCTCATGGGTCATCCATCCAGACAGGTGAGAGCTCCACTGTCTCAGCCCATGTGTTCCTTTGGTTTTGTTAGTATGCACTAATCCGGGACTACCTCTGGGCTTGGGGAATCATTGCTGAGGCTGGAAACTTCGTTCCAAGATCCTCACTCACTCCACTGCTTTTTCTTTTAGGGGTATTACCACCTCCCTGGTGGGCCTCTAGAGTCCCTGCTGCTCTCAAACCCACAGCTGGACCTCTCTTTCTTCCTCCCATCTTTTGATTTAGTACTCCCTCTTTTTCTTTAATACTTTTAAATCGAAGCTTAATATATATTCAGAAAATAAATCATAATTGTACAGCTTAATGAATATTCACAAAGAAACCACCACCTATGGAATCACTTCTCAGACCCCGTGGTAAACACCAGCATCCCAGAAGCCCTTGTCTTGTCCCTTCCTGGGCATTATCCCCCTTCTCTGCAAAGGTAAACACTACGGCTATCCTGACTTCTAATATCATTAATTACTTTAGTCTGTTTTGAACTTTATATAAATTGGAATCATACAATATGAACTTTTTTCTCTCAGACTTTTTTCTCTCATGTTTGAGAGATTTAACTTCATGTTTCATGTATCAGTGATTAGTTCATTTTCATTGCCGTAAAATGGCATAGCATTCTTTGTTCTAATGTACCACAATTAGTTTATCCATTATACTATTGAAGGACATCTGGATTATTTCCTGTCTTGAGGTACTATGACTAAAAGCTTTTATGACTATTCTTGTTCATGTCTTTTGGGACATGTATGTATAATTCCTTGGGTCTATACCTAGGAGAATTGCTGGGTCATAGAGTGTGTTTATGATCAGCTCAGTTGATACCACTAGTTCTCCAAAGTGAGCGTGCCAATTTTACTTCCTTACAAGCAATGTATGATCATTCCAGTTGCTCTACATCCTCACCAACACTTTTAGCTCATCAGGGTTTTAATTTGCATCGTCCTTTGATCAAAAAGATGGAGCACTTTTTCATGTGTTGGCCGACTTTTAGGATATTCTCTTTGGAGAAGTGACTGTTCCCGTTTTTTACCCATTTTTTTCTATTGGGTTTTTCTTTTCTTTGGAGTTCTTGAAAACATTCTAGAAATGTATCCATCCGTTGGCTATAGGTAAAGTAAATGTCTTCCCTCCGTCTGTGACTTTCCTTTACATTCTCTTAATGGCGTGCTAATGAAGAGAAGCTCTTGATTTTACTGTAGGCCATTATATCAATATTTTCCCTTATAGTTAGTGTATAATGTCTGTCCTATTTAAGAAATCTTTGCCTATCCCAAAATAATTTCTTCTAATAACTGTATTATTTTACCTTTCACATCTAGACCTACGATTCACTTGGAATTGTTTGTGTGCATGGTATGAAGATGTCCAAATCTATTGTTTTCAGTATGTATATCCAATTGCCCAGCACCATTTATTGAAAGAGCGTTCTTTTTCTGCTACTCCGCAGTGCTATCATTGTTGTAAATCATGTCTATGTATATGCAGGTCTGCTTCCGGATTCTTTATGCTGTTCAAATACCACCTTTAATTACTGTAACTCTATAACAGGTTTTTTTCTTATCTAGTATAAGTCCTTCAGCTATGTACTATGTTTATCTTGGCTACTCTTGGCCACACTGAATTTCCATATAAATTTTAGAATCATCACATTAATGTCCTAAAAAAATCTTTACTGTCATTTTGATTTAGATTGCATTGATTCTAGACATCAAGTTGGGGATAATTTACATCTTTACAATATTGAGTTCTCCAATCCATGTGTATCCTTTCTTTTATTTAAGTCTGCTTAAATTTTTCTCAATAATGTTTTATAGTTTTCTATGTAGAGGCCTTGCATATCTTCTATATCTCTATTCTAGGCATTTGATTTTTATGCTGTTGTAAATGGTACTATTTTAATTTCATTTTCTAATTGTTTGCTGCTGGCATAGAAATAAAATTAATTGATTTTTGTATATTGACATTGCTAAATTCAGTTATTACCTCTAATAGGTTATCTATGGATTCTTTTGAAATTTCTCCATATACAATCTTGTCTATGAATAATGACAGCTTTATTTCCTTCCTTTCTGATCTATGTATTTTTATTTATTTTTCTTGGCCTTTGTACAGGTTAGAGTTCTTCAGTACAATGTTGAACAGAAGTATGAAAGCAGTCAACCTGGTTTTGTTCTCTATCTCAAGAGAAAGCTTTCAGTATCATGTTTGGTTGTAGGCTTTTGTCATAGATACCTTTTATCAGATTAAGGAAGTTTGCTTCTATTTCTAGTTTGCTAGGGTTTTCTTTTAATCATAAAAGAACACTGAATTTTACAAAGTGCTTTCTCCATCTACTAAACAGACACTTTACCAAAAAAAAAAAAAAAAAGATAAACAGGTAGCAAATAGCATATGAAGAGATGCTCAACATCATTAGTCACTAGAGATATGCAAATTAAAGTCACAATGAGATACCACTACACATCTAATGGGATGGCTGGAATTAAAAAGACTGCCCATGGGACTTCCCTGGTGGCGCAGTGGTTAAGAATCCGCCTGCCAATGCAGGGAACACGGGTTCGAGCCCTGGTCCGGGAAGATCCCACATGCCGTGGAGCAACTAAGCCCGTGCGCCACAACTACTGAGCCTGTGCTCTAGAGCCCGCGAGCCACAACTATTGAGCCTATGAGCCACTACTACTGAAGCCCGTGCACCGAGAGCCCGTGCTCCGCAAAAAGAGAAGCCACTGCAATGAGAAGCCCACGCGCCGCCACAAAGAGTAGCCCCTGCTCGCCGCGACTAGAGAAAGCCCGCATGCAGCAACAAAGACCCAACACAGCCAAAAATAAATAATTTTTTTAAAAAAAGACTGCCCATTGTTGTTGAGGATGTGAAGTAACAGTAACTCTCACACGCTAATAGTGGAGATATACAAAGATACCACAACTTTGGAGAAGGGTTTGGCAGCTTCTCAAAAAAGTTAAAGTATGATCCAGCCATTCCTCTCCTAGGTATCTACCCAAGAGAAATGAAAACTTATGTCCATTTTAAGATTTGGGATTGAATGTTGTTGATAGCTTTACTTGTAATACTTCCAATCTAGAAACAATTCAAATTTTCATCAACAATGGATAAAAAATTGTCACATTTCTATACAATGGAATGCTACTCAGCAATAAAAAACAATGAAGTATTGATACTTGAACAACATGGATGAATCTCAAAATAACTGTGCTCAGTGAAAGAAACCAGACAAAAAAGAGTACATATTGTATGATTCCGTTCTGCCTCTATTGACATGATCATATAGTTTTTCTTTTTTAGTTTGTCAGTATGGTGAATTACATTGATTGTCAAATGTTAACCTATCTTTGGATCACTGGGATAAACCTCATTTCATCATGATGTGTTATCTTTTTTATATATTGTTGAGTTTAATTTGCTAACATTTTTATAAGAATTTCTGCACGTATATTTATGAGGGTTAATGATCTATAGTGATTCCCTCTCACCTTCTGTAATGACTCTGTCTGGCTTTGGTAACACGGTAGTAACTGGCCTCATAGAATGATTTGGGAAATGTCTTTTTCTCTTCAGTTTTCTAGGATAGATTGTATAGAATTGATAGGTGGAGTGTTCTATAAATGTCAGTTAGGTCAAGTTAGGTAATAGTATTGTTCAAGTCGTGTATGTCTATTGATCTTCTATCTACTTGCTTAAATTATTGAGGGAGGGATTTTGAAATCTCTGACAATTTTTGTGGAATCTTCTATTTCTTCGTGCAGTTCTATCAGTTTTTATTTCCTGTATTTTGAATTTCTTGTTATTGAGTATATCAGTGCTTAGAATTGTTACATTCTCTTGAGGAATTGGCCGCTTTATCGTTATGAAATTACCTTCTTTATTGCAGGTAATATTTTTTGCTCTGCAATCTGCTTTGTCTGATATTAATACCTAGCTTTCTTTTGATAGCATAGTGTATCTTTTCCCCATACTTTTACTTTTAACCTATTCCTGGGTTTATATTGAGTATATTTCTTGTAGACATCATGTAGTTAGGTCTGTCTTTTTTAGCCAATCCAACCATCTCTGTCTTGTAATTGGGATGTTTAGTGTGTTTAATAATCACATTAAATTAAATAATGTGTTTAATAATCACATTAAATTTAAATTTAATGTGATTATTGGTGTGTGAGTTTAAGCCTACCATCTATCTATTTGCTTTCTATTTGTCCCATCTGTTCTTTATTTACATTTTCTGGATTCTTTTGTATTGAATATTTTTGTGTTTCTATCTTGTCTACTTGGTTGGCGTTTTAGGAATAACTCTTTGCAGTGTTTTCTTCGTGGTTGCTTTAGAGCAAGGGTTGGCAAACTTTGGCCCTTGGGCCTAATCTGACCTGTTGCCTGTTTCTATAAATAAAATTTTATTGGACCATAGTTACCTCTATTTGTTTATGTGTTGTCTGTGGCTCCTTCACTCTATAATGGCAGAGCTGAATGGTTGCAACAGAGACGGTATAGCCTGCAAAACCTTAAATATTTACTATCTGGCCCTTTATAGAAAAAGTTTGCTGATCTGTACTACAGAGTTTATAACATACATGTTTAATTTTATCACATTCTACCATCAAGTGATATTATTACACTTCACATATAGTAGAAGAACCTTACAACTGTATATTTTTATTTTTTCTTTCCTTGCCTTTGCACTGTTGCTGTCAAACATCTTACTTCTACATACGTTATAAATGCCACAATAGTTATTATTTTTGCTTTAAATAGTCAATTATTTAAAAAATGATTTAAATTTTATGTTTATATCTAAATGCATCAATTTATACTCAGGGTTCTACATTTTACATTTACCTACATATTTACTAGTTCCAGAGCTCTTCATTCCTTTAGGTAGATCCAGATTTCCAACCGGTATCATTTTTCTCTTGCCTGAAGGACTCCCTCCATTTCTTGTAGTTCCAGGTTACTGGTGATTAATTCTTTTAGTTTTTGTATATCTTCAAAAGTCTTTATCTTGCTTTCATCTTTGAGAGATATTTTTACAGGGTACAGGATTCTAGGGCGACAGTTTTTCCCTTCTGGTACCTTAACAGACGTTGTTTCTGATGGTCATCTGCTGTTATTCTTACATTTGTTGCTTTGTGTGTAATGTGTCTTTTTTTCTCTGCCTGATTTTATGACTTCCTATCACTTTAAAAAGGCAATTTGATGGGGACTTCCCTGGCGGTCCAGTGGTTAGGACTCTGTGCTTCCACTGCAGGGGGCACGGGTTCGATCTCTGGTCAGGGAACTGGGATCCCCACATGCTACAGTGGTGAGGCCAAAAACTTTTTTTTTTTTTTCTCTCTGTGGTACGCGGGCCTCTCACTGGCTCACGGGCCCAGCTGCTCCGCGGCATTTGGGACCTTCCTGCACCAGGGCATGAACCCGCGTCCTCTGCATCAGCAGGTGGACTCCCAACCACTGCGCCACCAGGGAAGCCCAGGCCAAAAACTTTTAAAAAACAAATTAAAAGTAAAAAAACAAAAAGCAATTTGATTATCATGTGCCTTGGTGGAGTTAAATTCCTGTTTCATGTGCTGAGTTTCACTGCCTTTCTTTGATCTGCAGGTTTATGTTTTTTTAAATCAAATCTGGAAAATTTCAGCCACTTTTTTCTTGAAAGATTTTTTTCTATTTCCTCTCTCCCACCTCTCTTCTTTGGAACGTATATTAGGTTCCTTGAAGTTTTCACAAAGCTCACTGATACTCTGTATTTTTTAGTCCTTTTTCTCTCTGTGTTTTGTTTTGGTTTGTATTTCAATGTCTTCAAGTTCACTAGTCTTTTTTCTGTAGTGTCTAGTGTATTTTTCATCTCAGACTTTTTAGTTTTCATCTGTAGAAGTTTGATTTGGATCTTCTTTATATCTTCCATGCACCTACTTAATAAGTTCAATCTTTTTTCCAGCTTCTTGAACATATCAAATGCAATTATTATTGTAATGTAATGTTCTTGTATTCTATCATCTCTATCATTTCTGAGTTGGATTTGATCGATTGTTTATTTTCTCCTCATTGTGAATTGTATTTTTTCCCTTCTTTGTATGCCCATTAATTTTTTATCAAATGCCAGTTATTTTTACCTGTTGGGTGCTGTACATTTTCGCAGTCCTATGAATTCTTGTGCTTTGTTCTGGGATGCAGTTAAGTTACTTGGGAAGTTTGATCTTTTCAAGTCTTGCTTTTAAGCTTTGTTAGCTGGAACCAGAGAAGGATTTAGCCTAGGGGTAATTTTACCCTATTTCTGAGGCAAAACCCTTCTGCATATTCTCCTTGTGTCCCATGAATTATGAGGTTTTCCACTCTGACTTGTGGGAACAGGAGCTATTCCTGTTCCCAGTGTTCAGGTATTGTTTACCCTAACTTTTTCAGGTGAATCTTTCCCCAGCCTTGGGGAGTTTTCTCACATGCCTGGGCTGATTGATACTCAGGAAACTACTTGAGGGGAACCTAGTGCACGTCTCCGGAACTCTTTCTCTGTATAGCTCTCTTTGCTCTGGTTCTCTGCACCATTCACTGGAAGGAATGTAAAAGTGGGAGTTTGTATATCATTTATACATCACAACCCAGACATATAAAATTTTAACTTGATTTTCTATAAATGATCCTTCTGCTTTTTCACCCCAAGTCTGCTCAGAAACCTAAACTTACACTTGTGTTGCACTGTGTCCTGAAGAATGAGAGCGAGCCCCACTCTGCTCTGGGATTTCCTGACCTCTCTGTATCTTTACGGTGCTTCGCTGATCTGTGATTCTGGGCTGAGGATGAGTGAGGTCTCTTGCTCTGTTCCCCTGCCTGGCTCTCTTCCAAGGCTGCTCCAAATGGTTTTGTGTCCCCTTCCTCCTTGGCAAGAACGCCTTTCCTGTCGGATCCTTCCTCTTCCCTTGATAATATGCTTCAGCTGTGTGACCAAGTCTCACAAGTTTAAGAGCTGGAGGTGCTTGGAAAGGTGGGGTGGATGGCCGGGCGGGAACCAATAAATTACCGAGAGGGTCTTTAAAAAAAAAAAACCCAGTTTCATGTTTATCTCTTGTCAAAAGGCAAGTTTCTCTTTTTATTCCATTTAAATAAAATGTTAACAGATAGCTCTGTGTTTTGTGCATTCGTCAGTTCTCTGTTTTGTGCTATTTTTTATTCTATTTTTGTTGTTTAGGTTTTACTGCTGTGTATACAACACAATCCTCCATTCCTGTTAAATATCAGCCTTCCAGAATTCCAGAATCAGAAAAAAAAGGATTTAATAGTCAAGCCAAGAGGTTTTACCATAAAAAGGTAATGGCGCGCCTCTTGGCGTTTTCGTTAAAATCAAATGTAGTAGTTGTTTGTATCAATTTAGCCTGTGGTATGTTTTGTGTCGAAAAGTAACACATTAAATGAGTTTTTAAAACCGAGGGGGGAAAAAAAGGTAATGGCGTTGTCTTAGAGATGCTTTACTTTTAGTCTGGATTTTAGCCTCAGGGGACAGACACGCGAGTCTGGATGGTGCGTCTGTCTCTGTGACCAGTAGAGGGCAGTGTCATCCAAGGAGCTGCAGCACCCTCTCCAGCTGTGCGCTCTGACTGGGTTGTAGGAATGAGCTGGAAAGATATTAAATCCAGTGGAAAACATGTCTGGACTTATGGGGCCACACTGAAACCAAACATTTTTTCACAAGAAATGTATTTTAAAAATTACTATAAAAATCAAAAATGCAAAAATCCCAGACGTATGAAGTAAAAGATAAAAATCCTTCCCCCCGCCCCCAGCCTCACTCAAAACATGACAGGAAGAACAAGACTTTCTTCAAATAACATAAAAGGAAAAATAAACGAGTCTAATAAACGTAAAATTACCTTTGTGATGACACCCCCCTCTTTTTTAAGCTTCCTTTGACAATGTGTTAGAACTGTTCCTGCATTTCCCCCTTCCTTACCCTCTTCCCCAAATACCTGTGTCTCTTTTTCTCTTTGATCTGGAACGTTCTGCTTGGGTCCTGGTGGGTCCTCACCTAACTTCTGTAATTTCACCGGCTGAAAGCCCAGGTCTGATGTTCTCCCCTCTCACCAGCAGGGGGAGGACGCAACTCGCAGACGCAAGAGTCTTTTAACATCTTCGTTCCTTTATTCGTTTAACTAGGACCTTTAGAATAACATTCTTTTGGGGAGTCATCATGTCAGTTACCTTTTGCTGCATTCTAAAAATGTTTTTCATCCTACCCCCTCGCCAAGATGGCGAGAGGGGATGGGGAGAGCTGGGTCCTGGACGCAGGTGAGTCCTCGGCAAGCCCTGTGCCCCTTGGCCTGTTTCCTCCTTTGTAAATAAGAGCGCTGAGCTAGAGAATGTTTAAGTTCCCTCCACTTCTGATATTTTAGGATTCCAAGAAAGCAAATAGTAAAGAATATAGTGTGTGTACACACACACATATATTTTTAATTACTTGCAGGTTTTCTCCAACGGTGAGAAATAAGCTATCCGCTCAGGTGTTTCCTCTCTATGTTTTAACTGTCCGTCTGTCTCTCTGTCTCTTTTTTGTCTGGTTTTCCATTTGTCAATTTACCGACAATATACTGTCCATCTCTCAGATATCTGCAGCCAACCTCCAATAAAAATAATGACAGCCACCATTTACCGATCCCTACTATGTGTGAAACCAGTTTTAGACCATATTTCTAATCCTCTGAACAATGCTAAGAGGAAGGGTTTATACCTTAATTTAACAGAAGAGGAAACCCGGGCTTAGGGAAGTTAAATGACTGACCCACCCGAGGTCTCACAATGCAGGGTTTGACACATAAGAGGCCCCACATGAATATCTGCTGAATCAACGTTGAAAGAATTAGACCTCAAACCCAGGCCCGGCTCACTCCTAAGCCTCATGCTCTGTCCACACCTGGCACCACACCTCCCTCTGTGGCCCCCAAAGCCATCAAGTCCATCTATGAAAGTCAGCGAGTGCGTTTCTGAAAATGCCTCCGCCAAACAGACCAAACTCAAGATAGGGGAAGATGTCGTGTGTGTAGACCCCATTCTACATGATCATGTTCTGAAGACTCAAATCCAGAAACTGAATGGTCTGGCTTTTAAAGTTTGCATTTTAAACGACTATTACTTTTCAGAAATTTTTCTGCTGAAGGAACCAAGGTGGCAGCCAGCCAAAGCTATAGGCAGCATCCGATACAGAGGGAAATAGCTCAGAAATTTGATTAGTACTTTTCAAACGTGGTTGCGTTGGTTTGACGATGTGAAAACGTTCATCTAAGCACTTGAAAGCATTTTGTAAATAAGTATGGAATTTTTTAGAAAGGGCATGGGATCCATAAACCCTGGCCTCTGGGTTATTATTTTTGCTTTAAATAGTCAATTATTTAAAAAATGATTTAAATTTTACGTTTATATCTAAATGCATCAATTTAGATGCATTTTTAGATATAAAATTTTATGTTTATATCTAAATGCATCAATTTATACTCAGGGTTCTACATTTTACATTTACCTACATATTTACTAGTTCCAGAGCTCTTCATTCCTTTATGTAGATCCAGATTTCCAACCGGTATCATTTTTCTCTTGCCTGAAGGACTCCCTCCATTTCTTCTTCTGCTCTGTTACTAGCTGACCGGGTTTAGACTAATCACTTGACTTTTCCGGGCTTCAGTTTCCTCATCTGAAATGTACAATTTGGATTATTATACTTTTTTAGGTTCTTCAAGCTATAAAAACAGGAAGAAAATGTCTTTTTGCCTCCTCATTATTCTCATTCTTCCTGAGAGAAATGGGCATTGAGAAGTTAAGAATTCTGTTTAACATCACCCAATAATTTAGTGAGGCAATACAAATTAAAAGCAGATTTTAAAACTCTGGTGTCTCACCACCCTTCTTATGACATTAATCGTACACACCCTGTGCCTCATCTCATGACTTGGTTGTGTCCTCACATTCGTTCTGTGACCCATCTAGCACACCTTTAACACAGAGAATCAGTGCCCTCTGAAATGTGCACTTACCTTATCAGGCTGACTTTGGAGAGAAACTTCAGGGCCTTGTTGCCCGGCTCCCATTCCCCATGAGACTCTGACTGCTGCGTACGAGGAATCCTTCACTGGGCTCGGCGTCCGGGCTGGCAATTTTGGCTGCTAGAAAGGAAGTCTGCTTCCCTGAACATGTTACAGTTATGTACAGATGTGCTGCTGACACTGGGTGCATGAAGAGACATGCCTAATCTGGGACAGAGCATAGCCCAGCCACCCGAGGGACACTTTCCTCCCCCACCTCCCGATTCTGTCCCCATGCCACCCTGGATTGTGGTCACTATTTCCCAAGCTGTGTAACACTAAGGACACTCCCTTACAGTCTTTGCATCTCTGTTTCCTCATCTTAAAAATAAGGATGTTATAATAGGTAGGCCCTTGCCAGGGATGACTATTCCATGATCCTAAACCTGATTAATCCCTTCCAGGCACACATGAAGGGATACTGGTAGGATACAGACACCCTTTCCTCTAGATGCACAATTTTAAAATACATGTTAATTTCAGACATAGCCTGACAGCAAATCCACCCTCCCCAGCGGTAAGCAGGACAGTGTTTAATTTGTGGTGAAATTGTACAAAGTTAATACGGTTCACTTATTGCCTTGATTTAAATGAATTTTTTAATGTCAGAGCTTTTTCAATGAAAGGAAGTTCAGTCTGCAGAGACCGCCACCTTCAGGGGGATAATTTCCCCACATGTGCATTCAGCTGCGTGTTTGAACCACAGTGGGGTCTGCCCGACCTTCCTGCTCTAGAAGCCTGACCACTTCCATATCAGTCACCAGCACCCCTTCCTCAGGGGTCTGCAGGACATGCTGGTGGAAATCGCAAACACTTGGCTGGCACAGACAGTGTGCCAGGCTCCCCTTGAAGATGTTGCCTTTATGAACTCATTTAATCCCCATAATCGATTATCCTGGGAGCTAAGTCCCGTTATTATCCCCACTTTTCAGATAATGACTCTGGGACACAAAGAGGGTTGAGTAAGTGGCACAGCCAGGGTCAGGCAGAGTGAGGACGACCCTGGCAGCAGCTCCAGGCTCCCAGACTGTTTCCTCGCGTCTCCCGGGTGGAAGCCAGCACACCTTCCCCTGAATGCCCGAGCACCTTCTGCTTGGCAGGGTGGTAATGGGCATGCGCATCTTGTCTCCACCCAGCCGGAACTCCTCGGGCAGCAGTCATTGTCCTTTCCAGACCCCCAAAGCCCCTCAAAAGTGGGTCGAATGAATGATCCCAACTCAAGTCTGCGAGCCACAGGAACTTGTCCCACCCATCTTGCATTGCTTTGCTGCGTCTCCTCCATCCCATTCCTAGAACATCTAAGCTGCCAACCGCCTGTATCCTGGTGGCCCCGCCCGGGCCCTGGCCCACAGCAGACTTCAGTGTGTGCTTGTTGAATTGAGTCTTGGCGCACATTCCACTCAGGGGATTTCCAAGGGCTGCTAATGAGCTGACTCCAGAGTTAACAAAGAGGAGGGGTCGGCAAAAGAGGACCACGGTGCTCAGAGACGCTGCTGACGTAAACCGATGCTTTGAAAATGCAGGTTTGGCTTCTCTTGTCTGACTGTGTTTCCAACCCAGCCAGACCAGCGATGGGCAAAGACCTGGTCCCCATTTTCATCTGCCCAGGTGGCCAGTGTCCCTGGGCTTCCCCCACACCTGCTCTTCACCTGGGCCACTAAGAAACAATCTCCTCAAGAGAACTCATCCCACTTTTCCTGGTTGCTCCCTGAGGGCGCCCAGGGATCTGTCATTTCTGAGATCCCCATTCTGAACAAAAAAGTGTCGTTTTCTTGCTTGAAGTACGCTCCCTGCCTGTCCCTTCTCCTCTGCTATCAGAGGCGTGGAAACTTTGATGCCAGACATGAGTGTATGGAGCTGGGGCGGGGAGAGGGGAGAAAGCAGAAAGGAGGCAGGGCATCTTACAAGGGGCACTTCTCAGGGTTGTAGACAGTTTGAACCAGAAGGGCTTCAGTGACCCCGAAATCCCTGGGCTCAGCAGAGGGGCCCCATCTGTGACAGCATCCCATGCTGAGGCCCGTCGGTGGCGCGGGTAAAGGGGACTTGCTGCTCGAAGCCACTGCCGATCGGGCCCCCTTTCCCTGAGTTCCTCATGGAGGCCCGGAGTGGGGTTGAAAACTGTAGATCTCCACACCCGCACTTGCCTCTTTGCAGGTTCACAGATGGGAGGGCTGAGGCCCAGTGAGGGGACGCGCCTTGGGGGCAGACACTGGCCCATGCTATCAGCACTTTGGCCACATCAGCCTGAGAAAAGTGTGGATGGATGCCTTGTCCTGAGACCCTAAGACCAGAGGT
Source organism: Leucopleurus acutus (assembly GCF_964270905.1). Lineage (NCBI taxonomy): Eukaryota > Metazoa > Chordata > Mammalia > Artiodactyla > Delphinidae > Leucopleurus > Leucopleurus acutus. The sequence goes on from NC_139143.1 coordinate 174,709,591, forward strand.
ATTTGTAAGAGGAAATTGTTCCCGCAGGAACCCCAAATTCCTGGGCGCTTGTGCCAGTGGGTTAACCACAGGACAGGGCTCTGTTTCCACCTCAGGCGTGTCTTCCTCCTGTAATATACCGCTAGCCCTTCCGCAGACTTAGTTTTCATTCATCTTGTGCACTCCTGAGAACCCCAGCTGGCCGCCCCCATAAGAGACCAAAGCAGAGCGGAACATCCCTGAAGAGTCAAAAGGCAGCTCTAGTGTTGTGGGCTTTGGCCAATGATCCAGCAGAGACCGCATTTTCCAACCCGGAAATGGGTTGACAAACCTGAAAGTCTTAATTGGACAGAGTCTATGAAATCGGGACTAGAAAATCCAGGCTGTGTGCAGATGTGACCGGGTCCCGGTTGTGGACACCAGGCCCTGCCGTACCCTGAGGAGCTGTCTGGGGTGAGGGGGTAAATGCCAGCTCCCTCTCTTCCCCTCCTCCTCATGACCTCTCTAAACCTATCCCAAGGTCAAGTGAATGTCAATCTGTGTCCCGCCCTTGGCACGTGCTGCCCATTTGGGACTTTAATCCTTCAAAAGAGCTCTCAAAGTGCAGTTCCACCAATTGTTGCCCAGCAACATCAATCATCTCTTGCTCCATCCCACTCTGAGGGCCTTTAACCGCCGAGGGAAGGTCCTGGCTCCCTTGAGGCTGTTGTGGCAACTTGAGGACTGGTAATGATGAGGCCGGTGGGACGTGCATTGACTCATTCAGTCCTCACGTGCACAGGGGACAACGGGTGTAGCCCTGGCCCAGAGCTCCCCGTGGAACACACAACAGGCAGTCAGCAGAGCTCAAATGAATAGTTCTCTTCCCTTCTCCCTCCCCAGACCCATTTTATTTGGTTGGTTTATTTGGTTTTTGCCTTCTGGGGTGGTCTCGGCCAGGAAGCCAAGGGCTGGCTGAGTTCACACCAGTTTTGACTTGGATTCTCGCTGTCTGGGAGATGCTGAGAAGCCAGAACTCATCAACCTCATATAACATTAGTCACATGAGCTGTTATCCCAGAGGCCAAAGGCTGGACTTTTATTGCCCTCCCAGGGAGCCATCCACCACCTCTAGCTTTTGCAGGAGAAAGCTTGAACCCCCTACAGCTGGACCTTTCCCTCCAGGCGGCTTTGAAACTTACTTGGTGTGGAGTGCAGGTGGTGGTGTGCTGGTAAACCAGCTCTCTCCTCCACAAGGAAAGTTCTGATTTAGAGCATTGGCCAATCTCTGTGGTGTAAATACCGCCCCCCAACCTTTTCAATTTCAAGCTACCACGAGCAACATTTCTGAAAATATTTAACAGTCGCCCTCTTGAGCCACCACTGGCAAGCCCCAGCATCCTGCTGCCTGGAGGACCCTTCTTGGATAGTCATTAAGAGCAAACAGGCAGCATGCTCTCCCTCCAGGCTAAGAGGTGACAGTTCTCTTCCTACTTGTCCTGGACTCAAACCAGTTTGCAATGTGGCAGAATTAAAATGTGATTAAGGTCCAGTAGGGTTGCCAGATTTAGCAGATAAAAATACAGGATTCTTAATTTAGAATTTCAGATAAATAACAAACTACTTTAGTATAAGTATATCCCAAATATTGATTGGGACCTACTTACACTAAAATAGCTTTTTGTTGTTTATCTGAAATTCACATTTAACTGGGCAGGGTGGGATGGAGCAGGCTTGTGTTTTATCTGGCAGCCCTAGATCCTCAGACACATATAGGTGCCCAGAAAATTCTTGTGGGCTGATGCTGGTTTTGGGAGTGTGGCAGCAGACTGGGGGCTGGAGATGTCCAAGACTGTTTATTCTTTCAACCTAGAAGCGTCGCAGTTACACTTCCTGCTTCAGCTTTCCCTCACTGTAGGGACTCTGGAAGCTAAAAGGTGCCCGAAGTCATTTAGTGCAACATCTTCGATTTACACATGAGGAAACTGAGGTCTAGAGAGGTGACTAGATCAAGGTTACTTAGCTAGTAGCAGCACTGATGCTAGAATCCTAATTCAAAACTCAGCGGGATTGTTTTTCCTTTTATCCTGCACATTTTATCCTGCACTCGTCTGAGAGTTAGTTTGGCTTAGTGGTCAAGAGTCGACTGTCCTCACACTGCCTGGGTTCAAATTCTGGCTCTGTTACTTGCTGCGTGACCTTGGTCCTTATCCCTTTGGGCCCTGTCTTCTCATCTTTAAAATGAGGATTAAATGAGCTAGTGTGTATAAAGTACTCAGAACAGTGCCCGGCATGCAGTGACCATCAATAAACATATGCCATGGGCTTCCCTGGTGGCGCAGTGGTTAAGAATCCGTATGCCAATGCAGGGGACACGGGTTCAAGCCCTGGTCCAGGAAGATCCCACATGCCGTGGAGCAACAAAACCTGTGTGCAACAACTACTGAGCCTACGCTCTAGAGTCCGCGAGCTACAGCTGCTGAGCCCACGTGCCACAACTACTGAAGCCTGCGTGCCTAGAGCCCGTGCTCCACAACAAGAGAAGCCACCGCAATGAGAAGCCACGCACCGCAACGAAGAGTAGCCCCTACTTGCCACAACTAGCGAAAGCCCTCGTGCAGCAATGAAGACCCAACGCAGCCAAAAATAAATAAATAAAATAAATAAATTAAAAAAACAAACAAACAAAAAAAAACATATGCCAGTCCTGCAAACAGCCCCCTAGAAAAACCTCTTTCTGTTCCTTCCTGTAGCACCTCAAATTGCACCCACATGCCAGGGCTCTTCTGGTCGGGCTGCATCTCCTGCATCTCCTGCCTCACTCTCCTGGTAGTCAGCTCCCCCTCTGTCCACCAGGGACCATAATCACCTACAAGGCAGGAATCAGCTCCCCTGCCTCCACCTGCAAGGCTCAAAGGCTCACTGCATTTAAAATTCAGCACAGAAGAACCTGTTAATAGCCCTTAGATTAAACCATAATCACACACTGCTTGGGCCACACTGGAGAGTCCTTGAAGGCCCTGATGGTGCCTTGAGCTCTCTCTCTGCTCTGAGGAAGGTAGTAGGGATGGTGGGGACAGGAGGAGCCTGGGTGGCAGGTCTTAGAGGTAGCAAGCTCTGGAGTCAGGCTGCCTGGGTTTAAGTCTGCGCTTCACCATTTACTAGCTGCGGCCCCAACGTCTCCGGGCTTCGCTTTCCTTAAAATGGACCTGCTGATAGCCCCACTGCAAAAGGCTTGTGTACACCATCATGAAGCGCTGAATTCAGGTGCTGCCACGGACAGCAGTGGGACCTCGGGCAAGTTCATCTCTACGTGCCTCAGTGTCTCCATCTATAAAATGGGGGCATCCCTTTCTCACCGGGGGATTAAACGAGACAACCTTTGAAAAGCTCTTGGCACCAAGGAGGCACCCGGTAAACTCTCGAGACGGTGGGGCATCCTTATCCTTTCATGTCACTTGCCTGGCCAACTTTGGTCAACACTTACTTCCCCCTGGTAACTAGCATGGGAAATGAGACCCAAGCCCAATTAACTGCGACGGCAGAAATGAGCTTAGAAATCAAGCTTTTGCTTGTTCCTCTCTAACGTACCCGCATCACTTAGGACTTGAGCCCCATGAACCCGCCTCTTTTTGTCTGAGAGTTAGAAATGGTCTTGTTTGGGATGAAGGTTGTTGTTGTTTCATTTTGCTTTATAAACAGAAACACTCCCTGGTTTCTCTTCTGAAAGGCTGGAGAGGAAGCTGAGTCAGGTGGGGTGTGGTGAACATGAAATCGGTCACCCTTCCCTCGCCGTGGGCTTGGTGAACCCAGTCAACACACGCTGACACACACACTGACACACACACTGCACACACACACTGCACAGCCGCTGCCGCACTCAGGATTGCATTTTCTGCTCATATCTCTAATGGCACGAAGAAACAACAGCATTCTCCTGGAATGCAGTACAGCACAGTGGAAAGAGCAAGGGCCCTGGGGTGGGGGCGGGTCCCAGACCCGGGGTGGAATTCCAGCCCCAGCGCTTGCTAACTGAGATGGTGACTGGGCAGGTCAGGAATTGGTGGAGCCCGGCTGTCATCCACGAGGTGGCATCCCTGCCTGTCCCAGAGGGTTACAGTAAGGCTTAGTGTTAATGGATGTAAAACTTGCAGAAAAGCACCATGGAATTGAAAGTATCCCAATGACACTACGTTCTCTTCCCTTTCAGGATGATATCCCAGGTCCTGGGTTCTACAACGTCATTCACCAGTCGCCTGTGTTTGACAGTGTGTCGTTGTCTAGGAAAGGGACGTGTACTTTTCCCTCTATGGTGAGAACCCCTTCTCTGAACATTAACTGCTCGGTACTTTCCTTCATTCATTGCATAATCATACATTGGACAACTGATCCCTTCTCTCCAAAGGCCCGTGGTTCTAATTAGGAGAGTAACTGCCTCCTCAAATTTCCTGCAGGTAAACTGGAGCCTATGTCTTTAAGGAATTTTTTTCCCCACTGCTAACGTTGCCAGAATGGGAAGAGAAGCTAGAAGAATATTCAGAACCTGATCATCCAAAACCAATTTTGTCAGTGTGGAATGGACTTACAGATGTTTTCTTGAGATTTTTAGGCAGACCAGGAAAAAAGTTATTATTATACATCTTGCCCTAATAGGACTTTTTACACTGCTTAATCTAATTGGGTTATTCGAGTTACTGAGAAATCTGATGGGACCAAAAAGAAAACAGGCAGCAGGCAGGTAATTTAGTGATATTCCTCTCCTCCCCATTTCTCTCCTTTGTAAGATGTGGGTCTTTATCTTTGTGGAAGGCTACAGCTGTCAAGTAGCTAAACGAAGTTCCAATGTCTCCGACCAGACCTGGGCAAGGATAGTCTTTATTTGAACACCTCTCAGTTGCCAAGAAAAATAGATATAACAAGGAGAAAGGGTCAAAGTAGGGTAAGACTAGCTGAGGGAGGAAAGTGAAAAAGAAAGCAAACCCAAACTCCAGCATTAACAAAACACATATGCCGTCTGTCCCTTTAAAACTTATAATAATCTCTTCCAAAAATGTATTACGATACCTGACACTGGAATTGATTTTTTTTAAAAAAAAAAACCACACACAAAGAGACCATTTAAGACACACTGAATGCAGCCACTTATTGGAATTCAAGCTTGGCAGGGTTGAATACTCAAGGAGAAAACCGACTTTGGAGTTAACTCCTTATTAACAAAGACGTTGAGGCTGCACATGCCCCCCCCACCGTGAGTTCACAGAATAACCACGCCTCTGCTTCTCCTTCTGTCCCAAGCCCTGTGAGTAAAGAGACTCCAAAGCGATCTGCAGAAGAAGTGCCCCCTCCCAATGGCCTGGCACAGGAGACAGGACTTGAGACCCAATCTTGACTCAGCCGTGGGTTCTCGATGTGACCTCAAGCACGTCACCCTCTGTGTCCCAGTTGCCTCATCGAGTGGAGACTCCCTGGAGGCGATGGGCAAATTGACGTTGCAATGAGTAAAATAGACTTTGAAATTGCAGAGCATTATAAACATGTTGAATGTTATGATTGTCACCACCTGAGTCACAAACAAGACTTCCTGCAGCACCTAGGTTTTCTCTCTGAGACGTTGCCAAATAATGGCACTGCCCATCCCTGCCTGGTGCCAGAGAAGGCACTGAATCAGAGCACACCATCAATTCCCTGCTAGGCTTTACATGTAGTAACTTTCCAAATGACGTGGCTGGGCCACCTGGAGAAGAAGGAGTCCAAGGGAAGCTCTGTGTGTGACAGGATCTAATCAGGTCTTTAAAAAATTCAGACCAAACCCAAAAGAAGGCAGAAGGTGAGTTGTTGAGGCTTCCTCTGCCCGCTGTGATGGATATGGGGGTTTCTATTTCTGTTTGTAAACACATAAGTTCCTATATCCTTGGGAAGGGACCTTAAGTGGTTGGTGGAAGTCTGTCAGGAGATCCCCACATCTTGCCTTGTTCCTTCCCAAACTGGATGAGAATTTCATTCCTCCGCCCCTTCTTTTGCTGCCTTTCACATTCAGTGCCTCTTGTTTCCGGATCCCAATTCCCTGAGGGAATTAAAAGTAGTCCCCATCAGAGAAAGGTCTGCCTTACTGGAGCCAGTATGGCCAGCAGGAGCGTGTCTCTCTGGGTGAGGCCGACCAAAAGACTCTGCGGGTCAACACGCTTTAAAAACTTCCTGATGACTATTGGAGCAACAGCGCCCAGCCTTTTGAGAGGACCTGTCATCCGCCTAAATTCAAATCATCTGAAGAGCTTCACGACGGTATTCCAAAGCTTTGCTCCAGAATTATTCACGGGACGGACTAGAAAGTTAAATGGGGCAGGTGGGAGGAGGCGTCCATGGCCTTTCTGTAGTTGTGTGGTGGCAGCAGCGGCTCTGGAAGAGCTGGACAGAGGTTCATAAATGCCAGCATGTGGCCAAATTGGAGACCGGAGGCCTGGCAATGAAAAGAAAGCCAAGGGGCGGGGAGGGTTGTTGAGTGACCGTCAATTTCAACTAGACTCAGACTAATTCTACTGCAATGCTTTATGGAACTTTGCCTCAAATAGGAATTTTTTAGTACAGTTTTTCCCAAAGGGTATGTTAGTAGGTATCTTAAGCCAAAAGATTCTATGATGGAGGAAGGTTGGGGAAGGCTGTTTAAACAAAGCTAGACATGGGACTTCCCTTGTGGTCCAGTGGGTAAGACTCCGCACTCCCAATGCAGGGGGCCTGGGTTCAATCTCTGGTCCAGGAACTGGATCCCACGTGCATGCCGCAACTAAGGAGTCCACGTGCTGCAACTAAGAGCTTGCACACTGCAGCTAAACATGCCACAACAAAGATCCTGCATGCTGCAACTAAGTCCCAGTGCAACTGAAATAAATAAATAAATAAATATTAAAAGAAAAAAAACCCAAAGCTAGAGAGGTTTCTTTATTGCAGACCTTCCCAGAGCACTTACTACACCAACGTGTGTTATGAATCTTCAAAATGGGAACATGGTGTGAAACTTCTCAAATTTATTTGACCCTGGAACTCTCTCCTTGCTGCTGCTACCACCAACACAACCTTATCTCACAGACCTGGAAGGCCGAGGAACACACTTCGGGAACTAGCGCTTTAGAAGAACACCCTCTGCCCACTCTGTTGGGTGACTCAGGATAGACACGCTACAAATGGCAGCACCAAGGAAGGTCTGACCTTGCCACCCTTCTTCTGTGGAAGTTAGAAGGAAAGAGCAGAGGTGTGTCTGCCCCGTCGGGCACAGCAGATTTCGGGTAGTGATTCTTCCAGAGCTAAAACCTCCCACAGGCATTTATCAGCTGTTCGTCTTGTAGATGCAAACGCATTGCTGTGACTCCTCTCGGCTCATTCTTCTTCAGAATGGATATCTGATCCATATCCTCTCATGGAGGCGAGAATGTTGGTTCCAACACTTCGCTAGCTGAGGAAGTTCAGGGTCCTCATCTGTAAAGTGGGGATATTCATAATATCCTCGAGCCAGGGTTGTCATGAGGATCCAATGCAACGCCCCTGCAAAGTACTGGGTTAACTATTGCCCCAAATGCAAAGGTAAGGTGAGTCCAAGGCTGGGGTGACCTTACTTCTGGGAACATCAATGAATCCTTACCGTTAGGAGGAGGTGGAGCTGGGACTCGAACCCAGGTTAGACTCAGGGCAGCTAAGACTCTGGAAAGAACACTCCTGCTTCTGGTGGCACATCCACCCACATTACTGGTGGTCCATGAACCAGATGGTGAGGACCATTGCCGCCACGTACAGAGTGAAGTCAGGCGAGGGGCTGATGCCTTCCCACACCTCCTCCACTTTCTGCGCTTGTTTATTGACCCCTGTCAAGTGGAGGAGACCCAGGGCAATGTTCTCAAGCTTTTACCCATAAAATAATGACATTTTTTTGTTGTTGTCTTATCAGACTTCAATACCTGCCATACTATCCCAGGGTAAGGTGATGTTATCGCCGAGTTTTTATGGCTTTTGTCCCTGTTCATTTGGCAAACATTGATTCTGTTTGGTTTTTTTTTAACTGAAAATAGTTTATCATGGCTTCCTGGAAGGAGTAGTATTGGTTTCTGTTGAAACAGCAAAAATATCATAGAGTTTTATGAAATCAGTGATTAGGTGGTGGATAGGAGATGTGGGTGGGAGGCAAGCCCTATGGAGCCTTGTACCTTTAAGATGTTAGAAGCAAACTTGTTATTTAGGAAATTTGGATTATTTAAACTTAGAAACAAAAAGTGAGGGTTTTACTCAAAGGAAAACCAAGGTTGGAAGAAGCAAGTCTAAAGTGTCCCATCATATAAATCACCCACCAGCTGATGAGTCAAGTATAAGTGTCCTGAAATGAGATTGGGTGGAAATGCTTTTATGGAAGAACTATCTTTGCCAAGTCCCAAACATAAGATGAATAATTAGAGTTAGTTTACAGAAGTTAACACAGGTCTGAACTTGCATTTTCCAAGAGCAAATTCTCAAAGCCCAAGGTCATTTTATCATTGTTACCTGCCAGGGTTTCACCTTTTATAAAATGTGTTTAGACCTGGTGCTGGGCACCATCTTTTTGACATCGGCCCTTCAGAGCCATAAGATACGTGATGATGTGGATTCCCTTGACTTTCTCCTCACAGTGTGAACGACTGGACACCATCGTCTCTAAATACCCTGCAGCTAACGCGTACACTATATCATCACGTTTTGTTTCGAAGAAAGACTTCAGTAATTCCTGTTCCAGCATGTTCCAGTTGCCAAGCTTCGTGAAAGTTCTCAAATTTGAAACTCCTGCACCAAACCATTACAATGTAAGAACACTGCCTGTGCTTCTTAAATATATATTGAATTAATGGTTTGCTAAAATAAAAGAAAGGAAGGGGGGAGCTTTGGGGAATAGCATTTTCTGCAATTGGTAAGCCAGTTAGCATTTGCTGACTACCCAGTGGCTACATGAGGCTGGACAAAACTCTCATAGGGAATTTGCAGAAAAATGTGGGCAACACGGAGGTCAGTATAGAGCAGTGGGAAGACCACTGCCCCGGAAAATACTTACTGCAATTACTCTTATCACATAAGTTTTCTGGGACAGTTTTCTCATCTGTAGCAATGATTATATTACGTACCACTTTATCTGCAGACACTATTATATTCTTTTTTTTTTTTTTTTTGCGGTACTCGGGCCTCTCACTGTTGTGGCCTCTCCCGTTGTGGAGCAACAGGCTCCGGACGCGCAGGCTCAGCGGCCATGGCTCACGGGCCCAGCCGCTCTACGGCACGTGGGATCTTCCCGGACCGGGGCACGAACCCATGTCCCCTGCATCGGCAGGCGGACTCTCAACCACTGCGTCACCAGGGAAGCCCTGACACTATTTTATTCTTGCAGGGAAAATAAACTTCTGTCTTCCCATATCAGAAAATTGGGGTTTTTTAACAGCAATGGTTCACCATTTCCCCTCACTTTGTAGTGACTGAGGCAGAATGGTGTGGTTAACAGGTAAGAGACAGACTCAGGTTCAAATCTCGACTCTGCCATTTTCTAACTGTGTATGGCTTTGGGCAAGTCTCTTAACCTTTCAGGACTCAGTTTATTGATCTGTAAAGTGGGGTTATATGTCTACTCCATGGTGTTAATGTAAACATTAAATGAGATAGTCTAGGCTGAGTGCTTACCTAGCACAATATCTGGTGCACGAGGACTCTACAATGCATGAAAACTGGTAGAACTGTCTTTAGGGAAGCCCCGTTACCTCTTGAGTTTCAATTGTAAAAGGGAATTAATTATACTTGCCCTACAGGGTTATCATAAGAAGCATATGAGACTACAAATATGAAAGCACTCTGAAATACCTAAGACATGAATTGTACATAAGGTAGTAATATTATTATACTATATTTAAGAATATTTTGGTCTTAGAATACTTCATTTTAAATTTCCTTTTTCTTTTATAATATTTATAAATAATATTGATTTTTCTGACTACAAAGATCCTGCCTACCTTCTATGATGAATCCAATCAATTATAACATGTTCAAAGCAATACAAGTGCCTGCTAGGCCAGCATGGTCCAAAAGGAATCTCAGTATAACAGGAGCCACATACATCATTTAAGTTTTCCTAGTAGCTACATTTAAAAGTAAAAAGAAACAGGTGAAATTAGTTTTAATTATAGATTCTATTTAACCCAATATATTCAAGATATGGCAATATCTAATCAATATAAAAATTATTAATTAGATGTTTTACATTCTTTCCCTCATATTAAGTCCTTAAAATTCAGTGTATATTTTATACTTGCAGCACATCTGAATGTGGACCAGCCATGTTTGCAGAGCTCAATAGCTTCATGTGGCCAGTGGCTACTGTTTGGGGTAGTATAGCTCTAGATACTCTTCTCTTAGGGTAATCAGAGCCTGAAAATAAGAATGATGATGATATGATGAAGCAGTTTTCACGGTCTATGTGCTGTTCTAAGAGTTGTGTATTCACTTATTTCATACTCACAAGAACCCAGGAAGTGGATTCTCTTATTCTCAATTTACAGAAGAGGAAGCTGAGGCTCAGAGAGGGGAAGGGACTTGCCCAAAGTTACCCAGCTTGAAGGGACTGTTCCCACATCGGTGAGCATGGGCAGGTGCCGAGGTATAAAGCTGGGGAGTGATCAGAGTCCCCATGTTCCAGCCTTGCCGGGCTTCCCTTCATAAATCCTGTGGCTGCTCTGTGCCAGACCAGTGATACAGCTTAGATCCCAGTGGGGAACTCAAGATGAGAACTAGGAGACAGACAAACAAAATAATTACTGTGTGGCCAGCTCTGAGGGAGTCAAACAGTTGGAGCCTGAGAAAGAGAGTATGTGTGGGGTGTGGAGGTTGGCAATACCACGTACTTTAGACTGGGTGGTCAGAGAAGGTCCTGAGACAAGGATTGAGGGAAGAGCCAGAGTTGGGGGAACAGCATGTGCAAAGGTCCTGGGATGGGGAACAGCATGTGCAAAGGTCCTGGGATGGGGAACAGCATGTGCAAAGGTCCTGGGACAGCAAACACCTTAGCCCATGGGGAACTGTAAGAAGGTAGCTAGAGAGAGTTCCCTGGTGGTCCAGTGGTTAGGACTCGGCGCTTTCACTGCCGTGGGCCCCTGTTCAATCCCTTGTCAGGGAACTAAGATCTTGTAAGACATGTGACGCAGCCAAAAATAAACCAAAGTATCTAAAGTAGAATGAACTAGGGGGGCTCGGGGGAGAGGGGACGAGGAGAGGCCAGACAGATAGGCAGGGACCAGTTCATGCAAGGCCCTAAAGGGAGGGAGTTCGAATTTTGTTCTCTGTGTGCTGGGAAGCCCTCCTTGAGGAGGATAGGAGGTGTGGAGTGATGTCTTCTGATGTACCTTTTAAAAAAGATTCCTCTAGTTGCTGTGTGGAGAATGGACTGCAGTGTGGGTTAAGGGTGGATTTTGAAAAAACAGTTAGGAAGCTGTCATGATAACAAAAGAGAGGTCGAGGTCTGGTCCAGGCAAGTGATAATGAATGTGCTTGGCCATTGCGCCGTTGCCATTCCTGAGAGAGGGCTGGGCTCCTTGGGAGACAGACACAAGTGCAGGCTGTCTCCGTGTGAGCGCCCGCTCTGCGTCCTCCTGGGGGCTGCTGAAGGGCACTGTGGTGTTAGTGCTTCGTGCCTTCACCTCCCCAGCCCACTGCTCCTTCACCCTGGCTTCCTATCTCCAAGGCCCAGCTCAGGTCCTGGCATGCAATAATCATGCAATAAATGTTTATGACTCCAAAGGAATAACTTCCTTTGTTAATCAAGAAATGACCATTCCCCACGTCAGGACTCTGCCACCAGATCAATTTTAGTTTGCAGGTTTTTTGTTCATTATTGTTTTAATGTGGCTCTGAAAATAATACGTGCTCATCATAAAATATCTTCGAACATCACAGAAACCCATGAGCCAGAAAGTGGAAGTCCCTCATCATTATGCTCTGCAAACAAACATCAAAAACCGGGGGCAGGGCTTCCCTGGTGGCGCAGTGGTTGAGAGTCCGCCTGCCGATGCAGGGGACACGGGTTCGTGCCCCGGTCCGGGAAGATCCCACATGCCGCGGAGCGGCTGGGCCCGTGAGCCATGCCTGCTGAGCCTGCGCGTCCGGAGCCTGTTGCTCCGCAACGGGAGAGGCCACAACAGTGAGAGGCCCGCGTACCGCAAAAAAAAAATAAAAAAAAAAACCAGGGGCAGTATTGTTCGTATTCTCTTCCTCCAGTGGTCCTTCCCTTGGTTTTGGGATTATGCTGTCCACAGTATGCGTGCGTTTTCTACTTAATTATATCTGGGATTTGTTTTTGCCCATGGCAATACAATGAATCTGCTTCATTCTTTTTTAACCTGCCAGTGGAGCTGACTCTTCCTAGTCTAATGGTGAAATCTTCCAGTAACACCCACACTCAGTGTATACAAAAATGCCCCCTTTTTCTGTTGCTTTTCTGTCTGGGCGAGGAATAAAGCTGAAGTAGTGTTTTGTCTACAGGAGGCTTTTTTCAGACCTGGAGAACAATGGTTGAGTCAACTGGCGAGGAGCAGAAATGCGGTAATCCTGTTAGCCACACTGTGCTTTGAGGCTGTCAAGACCTCTCTACCTTTGCTTACTGCGATCCCCCGCTTCTCTGTTGGAAGCCTTTCCCTTGGTACCTGTTATTACTTCCTCTCTGGCGTCCTGGCTCTTCTCCCCGTGTCCAGTAATTAGCCTGGTCCACCTGATCTTTTTGTCTGCCCTCTCTGCAGGCAGTCTGGCCGTCAGGACCCTGGGAAAAGCGAAATTCCTCTGCCTTTGTCAACACAAAATCAAAATGCCATCTGCATTTCTCGAGAAACATTTTTTTTGACAAAGGAGTAGCACAGAAAATCAAGCATCCTGGCCTCAGCAAATAGTTTCACTCATTCAGTAAATATTCCAGCCATTGCAGGCACAATTTTTATTGCATCTTTTATCTAATGAATACAGGAGACTGACTGCAAATTAGCCTTTAAAATATTTATGATTCATCATAAGAACGATCTCAGGGTTCTTTTTTTTTTTTTCCAAAATTATTTTTAGCGTTCTGAACTCACTGGACACTCTCTAATGTATATTGCCTGGGTCAACCAAAATTCTAAATTTCTGGTCAGCCCAAAAGAGTCAAGACAGTGCTTACAAATCTGATCCTAATCTTAAGTTACACAATTTCTTTGTGTGTCCTAAATCCCACATGTATTGAAGGATTATCTGAGCAGTGAGGAATCAGGGTGGGGATATGTAGGACTAAGTGTTCTGAAAAGAAAGAAAATCGTAGAAAACATGATGAAAATAATTTGCCTATGTAATGTTACACACTTTTTAGAAAAACAGATGATTTGTGTTGACCGGCTGTCCCCTACCCCCAACCCAACAGCACTCTGCCTCAAGTGGAGCAGGGATTATCTGATCCATTTTACAGATGAGAAAACTCAAATTCAGAGAAATTAATCCGTTTGAGCAGGATACGCTGCCCTGTGTGCGGGGAGCGAGCCCGGAAGCCAGGGCCGCCGGCTGGTTCAGGCCACCGTCCTCCGTGTTGTGTTGGGTCCCCAGACACTGGCTAGCGATGACAAGCTCTTCCGCCAGTCCAGCTGCGGTGAAGGGGAAGGCTTAGCCAATGTGACGTTTTCCACTCACGTGCGCTCATTTTCTGAAGACAGGTTTAAATTTGTTTGTTTTTTTAACCCCAAAGTGCCCCTCGTCCAGACACAACAAGGACAAAGAAAGGCAAGACACTGAGCACACCGTGCTTATTTTCTCCCCCAGGCCTCTGTCTCTTGCTGCAAACAGGCAAACAACGTTTGTGCCCGAGCCGGGTTCATGTCCAAAACCCAGAGAGGACTTTTCACTATTACTAAAACAGGACCTGCCCCAGGTAAGCAGCTGCCTCGCACTGGCCTTGACTTAAGTCTTCCTGTACCAGATCTGATCAGCAGGGCACTTCTCAGGGAGTCTCTTTGGAAGGAGTTAGGCATTGAGGGAAGAGGGGGTGCAGGCAGGTATTGCACAAAGAGGAGAAGACTGGCTCCCCATTCGGGGGAAGAACGGCGGCTCTGGAAATGGACCCCAGGGCGGCCTATCACGTCAGCCTGCCTTCCAGACCCAGAGCACCTGCTTTGGGCAGCCAGCTGGGGAGGGGCTTCTCATGCCAGAAGTGTGCCCATGCGCGTACCCCAGGTGCCCTCCCAGGCGCTGGGGGGAGGCGGGGCACACAATACGCTCTGATCCTTGGACACTTGGCTGCAATATTCCTTTCCTCCCATGTCTACAAAGCGGCTTCATCATCTATCATCAAATGATGCGAAATAGCTCTGTTTCCAGAGCGCCTACTCAGTGCTATGTTTTTCCACGCGGTCCTCACACATCTGTCCTCATAGGGCCACACTCTTAGTCCTGTGTTTCAGGTGAGGAAATGGAGGTCCAGAGAGTTGAAGCAACTCAGCATCACGCAGCTAATAAACGGCCGGCCTAAGCCCAGAGGTGTCTGACTGAGGAACCTCTTAACCCTGTCATCCCAGTGTGACTTCTGAAGCCTCCAGGATTCAGGAACACACAAGGGCTCACCTGCAGATGTTTTCCCTGCTGGGCTGGGGAAAGGCATTGCACCTGTTCTGTGCCCTCAGACCTCCTCCCCATCCCAGCCTCAGTGAAAATTTTCCAGAGGGGTCTGGTGACATAGCAGTCCATACTCAAGACCCCCGAGGGAGCTCTGGGCCCCAGAGCCCAGAGGAGGAGCAGGGAGGGTTTACCTCTGCAAATAATGCTTCTCGGATGGGGGTGTGGGCAAAATCGCAGCGCATGTCAGATTTCAGCAAATCCAGATTAAAGTTGAGATCAGTCTGAGGCTGAATAACAAAACCAGCCCTAATTAGGAGGCTAAGCCTGGCTAAAGCTCCCTGCCTTGCATCACCACGGGCAAAACCCCACCTTGTTTGTTTATACAGGAGAATAAAGCCAGCACCCCTGGGGTTTGGCCAGAGGTGCCACCAGAAAGCCCCTGGGAAGTGGGCAGCTCCTCCCTGTGGGAGGGTCCCGAGGGGCCCCTTGTAACACAGCAGGAAGGGGAGAGGTGGGCACCAGCATCTTTTAAGCTCCTACTGTGTGCCAGGAGCTTTCAAAACCCCATGGAGGGTTGCCTGGCACATATGTGCTCCGAGAGTGGGGGTTATTATTAATATTATTATATCCCCACTTTACAAGCAAAAATGATATATAGAAAACAGGTGACTAGTCCAGGGTCCCACTGCTGGATTTGAATCCAGCTCGATGCCTGGTGCCTTCAGGACTCTCCCCGCATCCCCCAAATTTGCCAGGGGCCACAGCCTGGGGAATCTGCTTCTCTGAGAGAAACAATCTGCTTTGACCTCTCAGAAAAACGCTGTGGTTTCTGCTTCTCCCCCTTGTGGGAAGAAACCAGATGTGGAGCCATGATTGGCATCCCTGCTGGGTTCCGCCCACCCAGCGTGCCCAGGCTCAGGGGCTGAGGGCCGGGTCTGGTCTGCCTTCAGTTCTGAGCAAAATGCTCACCTTTACACATTGGCTGGCTGGATTTTCTACAGTCTGGCTGCAGCAAACACAAGGCCAAGCACTTCCCCAACATCCTCCTCTCTATTTCTCCTTAAAAACAAAAAAGTTATTAGATCATGGGGAAACAACTATGGTAAAGTGTCACTTGAAAAACGTGGGTGACACGGTCGAATCCACTCTGTGGACCCAACACCATGAGACAGTGTCCAGTGCACGATAGAAAGACCGGGGTAAATACAGCAGAGAGTTCAACCCTGGTTTATTCTGGGCCTTGAGAGCATGAATGCCTTTCCCCCTTGCTTCTGCTTTTTAACATTTTATAATCAAGCGTTGCTTTAAACTATTTTTTTGGTAGGGGGAATAAAAATAAAAAATAAATATAGGTATATGTAAAAAACCCAGAAAGATAATTTTAGAGATATATACCAGTATTATAAATGCTGCTAACTGGACATCTGTTTGTTTTTTTTTTAACTTTAGCATATATTGGGACCATCTTTTCATGTTATTAAAAATCCTCCTAGAACATCTTCTGTTAATGGATGCATAGTATTCCATTATCTGGTGGTACCATCAGTTAAGGAACAAATGCCCTCTTGCTGGCATTTAGGTTGTTTTAAATGGATCACTCATATAAATAGAGTGGGAGCAAACATCCTCATAGCTCACAACTT
Organism: Leucopleurus acutus; assembly: GCF_964270905.1. Classification (NCBI taxonomy): domain Eukaryota; kingdom Metazoa; phylum Chordata; class Mammalia; order Artiodactyla; family Delphinidae; genus Leucopleurus; species Leucopleurus acutus. Next base: position 174,725,805 of record NC_139143.1, read on the forward strand.
GTGTACAATCAAGATTATCTCCTTACATAAATTGCCTAATGTGAAATTGCTAAGTCGAAAGGTATGTAAAATATTTAAAGTTTTTGATATTTGTGACCAAATTGCCCTTCAGCACAGAGATAATTTATCCTCCTGCTTCTATGAGAAATATGCTTTCCCTCACCTTTGCCATCAATGAGTATTACCATTTCAATAAAATCTTGCTAATATGTCCCATATTGTTGTTTTCAGTGCTTTTGCAATGAAAAAGTCGATTTTATTTTTTTAAAAATTAACTTTACAGTGGTTAGAAAATTTGAAATATTTTTCCCACCCACAATGCCACCATTAATATAGTTTTTCCCACTTTTCTGGGTTCCCACCTATTTTTACTCACATGTATCCATTTGCACACTGACGTCATAGTGTATACAGTATAGACTGTCAGGCTTTATTTTACTTTTCTCACTCACCTTTATTTTTGAGAACATTGCCATAGGCTTCATGGCCTTTGCATTTGCCACCCTCAGGGCTGATATTCCACCAGATTAGGCTGTTTTCCCATAACTGTGCCCTTGTACTTGGACCTTTGGGCTATTCATCGTTTCTCACACTGTAGCTACTGCTGTTGTGTACATCTTTAGGCTTAGAGCTTTTCCATTATGTTGAATAATTTCCTTAACTTCCAAGTAATAGGAAGCCAGGGTCAAAGTGTGCAGCATCTTGAAGGCCTTTGCCTAGTACTGCCGCTTTGCACCCCAAAATGCCTGCCCCCATTTACAGGGTTACTTGCTCTTTAGGGTGAGACTGCTCCCTCTTTACCCCAGCTCAGATCATTCTCTTCTTCCTTAAAGCTTTGTGCACAGCCAAATTACTTATATTCTGACAGTTTCTTGAGACAAGGCATGGTGGGGAAGCATGGACCTTGGAGAAAGGTGGGTCTGGGTCCACATAGCAGGTGCTCAATAAATATTTGTTGATTACATAATAGTTACTGAGCAGCTACCATGTGCCAGGAACCTAAAATGTTCTTTTTCTACCATAGCCTCCCAGTTGTTGGAAGAATTATTATCCTTAGTTTATGGAGGAGGAAGCTGGGCTTAGGCCCTGGTTAGATGAATGTCCTTTGGCAAATTACTGAATATCTCTGAGCCTATTTCCTCATGTTTAGAATGGAGGTGCTAATACCCACCTTGCAGGGCTGCCGTGAGGATTAAATGAGCCACATACGTGATGCACGGACACATGTTCTCTAAATGGTGAGCGTTGTTTTCAGTTATTCCAGGCCCCTTCTACTTGACCATCCTGGAGTGATACTGCCTTAGAGTCATTAAATGTATTCTTACTGCTTTTTATTTTTTTGAGAGAAGTTCTTTATTCTGTTTTAAAATTTCTTTCTGCTCAGGGCATTATAATGTCAACGAATCCCTTGTGAAGCAGTCGCCGAAGATATTAATGTCTTGTTTTAAATCAAAAACTGGCCGTGGATTAAAACTGATGTCGACAGGCCCAGGACCCGGTTATTACAACCCAGGAGGTCACATCGAAGTTCAGAAAAAGACTCTTATCCCGTGAGTCCTGATCATCCTGGTCTTTCTTCTGAAAGGTATTCTGGGGAAGGACCCAAACCTGGGGAGAAAAGGAAGGGGTGTCACAGCTTGGCAGACACAGGCCGAGTTGCTCTCCTGGGGCCCTTGCTGACACATAGCAGGTGCTCAAGAAATACTTGTTGAATACGTAGTATTTACTGAGTAACTCTTGTATGCCAGGAACTTAACATCTTCTTCAATGATCATAACAACTCTATTGTAGGCATGATTATTCTTACTTCATAGAGGAGGAAGCCAGGCCTCAGCGAGGCTGAAAGACTTGCGTAAGTCCACACAGCTAACTTGAGATGCACCTGGGACTCAGGCTCAGGACTGTTTGCATCTTCCAACATTCCCCATGATGCTGTACTCTCCTGGTGCTGGTATTATTCTATCTTTATAATATAAAATCTCCACTGGGGTGGCAGGATATACGAAAGCGGTAAAACTCTCATAGCTTTGTACTGATAGGTTAACAGCCTAGACTTTGGAGTTGGTCAGCCCTGCTAGATTTGAACGTCAGCTCTGCTATATTCATGCTGTGTGACCATCAGCACTGTGCTAACCCCTCTGAGCCTGCATGCCCTCGATTGTAAAGTGGGGATAATTTATCCGAAAGTTGCTTTCTGATTTAAAAAATATATTTGATATAGTAGGTACAAATAGTGAGTCAATAACACAAATTTTAAAAGACAGGGATTTGTGTTACTGTTTTTAATCTCCTGTACATTGATGTTACTTTCACCTCAGAGGCTCAAAACTTCACGGGGCTTAATATTCCTCAAATGGGTCTAGAACTTCTAGAGCTAAGTGCCGTGAAGGTCAGCCGTCCTGTCACTCAACAGGATTGGCTGTTGTGAGGGCTGACCAGCAGGGCTGGGACCAAGGGTATAGCCACCTGGGAGCCTCCAGAGAGCTCAGGCAGCTGGCTGGGCGCAGAGCCACAGGGGGTTAGGAGGCTGGGTGGCCCGGGGAGGCTGGCAAACTGGGTCTACTCGGACCATGAGCCCAGGGCAAGGGGTCAGGGGTGAGGGAGAGGAGCAAGACATGAGCCTGCTGAGTCCAACCCAGGACCTGGGGAAGGGATTCAGACCTCAGATGGAGTCCACCAGCTGAGTCCCTTCTGCCCTTCGGATCTGGGGTTCTGCAGGCTGACCTTTCATAGGCTGCAGGACTCGGGACCAGGGCGGGAAAGTCTCCAGGAACAGGCTCTCTCCAAACGTCAGGGACTTCCTGCCTCTGGGTTGGCTTGGGCACCACTACACACAACCTTTCCCTATGCTGCCCCCAAATGGAGTGGGAGAGAGGATGGGCTTTGGGGTTAGCAGACCTGAGTGAGAATCACAGCTCTGTCTCTAGCAGAGACTTCTCCTCCCTGAGCCTCCATGTTTCCATGTATTAAGTGGAGATAAGAACCTTATCTCATGGGGGTTCTGTGAGGATTAGATGAGAAAGTGCTTGAAAATAGCTCTCACTCTTCTTATTACAGCAGCTATTATTCTATATCCTAGAGAGGATATGTGACGATAGAGGATGCAGCTGTTTTGAGGCATGGAGGCTCAAGCCCCCACCCTGACTCTGGAAGCTTCTTCAGGGAAACGATGAGAGGAGGGTGAGGGGCACTCGGTGTTTAACCGCCTTCCCCAGAGCGGTGTCATTTGGCCTGCGTCCGAGTTTGGATGAGTGGTTTGAAATAGCCTCATTTTATGGCATTCGCATCTGTCAGTCAGCAGGCCCTGGAGGTTTCTGGTGCTGTGCTGAGGGCTATGGGGGAGCTCACATGGACAGAGCACCATCCATACCTTCATGCTCACCTGGCAACAACTCCAGAGCAAGGCAGAGGAACGTGCCACAAAACGCTGGATCGTGTGGGCCCCAAGGTTGCATGACCACACTCCCCCACCAAGGGTGCCAGCTTTCTGATGGGAGCAGTGCAGTAGTGCTGGTGTGTCTGGGGGTATCTGGGGCGCACTGGCTCTCTGTGATGCTTCGTGAATGGTGGCTCCTGGGTTAATAAACCTAGGAAGCACTGCATACAATCCCTCTCCCCCGGGTGCATCACAGTATACATGAGCTTATTAAAGGCTCTGAGAAGGCCCGCAGTAAAGAGACCTGTCAAACCCGGTGTCTCTTAAACTTGGGCCCACCCTGGTGAGTGGACAGTGCCCCAGCCTCCACGGCAGGCTCTGTGGTCTGGGGCTTCTCTCAGCGCCTCCCTGGACCTTTGTTTCTCCATTTGTGAAAAGAGGGGAAATCTTTCCATTTCTCACACTCTGTGACCCCAGCTTTGCTCACCATGTCACTTCGGAGAGCATACGGAGGCAGTGAACATGGGGCCAGGCAGGACCCACAGAGGAAGTCCAGTATATATTGTTGAGTTGGCATGGAAAGGGTGAGGTTGAGAAATCTGTAATTTCATTTAAAAGCAAAGAGATAAAACTAAAGTGTGCTGTTGGTTATTCCAAGGTAGCATCCATCTGTTTATGTGGGACGATGGAGAAAGGGATGTAATATAAAGAAGAGATACAGCCGAATGTGATAGTATTGAAGGAGTATCCAAACTCCAGTCTCTCAAATTCAAATTCTGTTTCCTTTCCTGTGACCCTGGAGGGAGGAGAGGGGCAGGAGCACCTGAGGGCCCATCCTGGGGTTGTCAGGCCCCGGAGAAGGTCTGCGTTGTTTCCTCCCCATCGATGTGTTGAGACTCTGTCTACATCAAGCCTAATCATACTCAGATCTCCGGGGTCTGCATGGGGCAGTGGTGGAGAATCTGAGAATCATCACAGTGTCTCTTTTGTGGAATCACGGGCCGCCCAGGCGTCACACGCATGTGACAGGATGTGAGGCCTGCCCTTGTTTCTCTTGCTTGGAAGTGTGTGGCTCCCCATTCACGGGTGGGGCTCCAGTTTGCAAAGATGGTATTTCGGCTCTGCTTTCTTCAGGATGCAGGGAGAACGGGGGAGATGTTAATTCTCGCTGGGGTCACTGGTGCCGTGTTACCGACCCCTGCTGGCCTCCTGAGCTGGGAACCGGCTACAGAGGCCGTGGCACCGAGGGCATAAGCACAGGCAGGGAGTCGTCAGGCCGCTGAAACTCCCGCCTTCCCCTCTCACCAGCCCTGGGAGGCTGGGGGTAGGAGTGGGGGGGGTGTCACTTAACTCCCTGGGAATTCAAATTCATCCTCTGTGAGTTGGGACAAGCACACTTTACAACACGCTTGCAAGGATAAAAAAAGATGACTCACATAACTCACCAGGTCTGGCAAACTGTAAGCTTTTGATGTGCGTGATTTGTACTTTCATCGAAACGTGTGAGCGAGCCCTCTGCACTCACCCGATGTTTCCTGAGTGGCCCTGCCGCACAGATGCGGTGAGGGGCTGTAGGGTCGTTGGCGTGGCCGTTTCTGGGCTCCTCCACAGAGTGCCTTTGTTATGGCCACTTTGCTGACTCAAAGGCTAAGAGGATTTACCAGCTTCCGGGGGTCTCTGGAGGAGGCTATCAGCCGGGGTTTCACTTCTGTAGGTTTTCAGCATCCGTCACAGTGCTGACTCAGTGGATCAGGGTGAGTCAGGGGAAGGGCTTTTGGAGATCAGAATACTTCCTCCTAGGTGCTGCCTTCCGACTCACGCCAGCAGGGAGGTGAAACACCCACTGACATCTTTCTAACCCTTGATCTGCTTCCTGGAGTTTGTAAACCACTGGTTTTGCTCAGACACGCTGTCCTGTCACAGCCAGAGCCCCACGGGCCCCACTCCAATTTGGGTAATTACGTTGGACCCACCTAAAGTTCCCCTGGGATTTTCAATTAGATATGGGATGCTTCTTCCCAAGCAGCTGTAATCTGTCACCCACTCCCCTGTTAAACAGATACCGCATTCCACCCCAGAGGCAATCGGCTGCCCTTTAATGATGAGAAAAAAATTGCCCCTTTATCCCTCCCAACCCTGGGAATCCCTGAGGCAGAGTGAATCTGTGCCTGGGAGTGTCCCGAGGGTCTCGGATGCCCTCCCCAAGTGACCTGCTGAGTCCTCTGAGACATTCATTATTCTTTGGTGATTTGCAAACAGCTCACACTGGAAGCTGCAAACACAACTTAATCCAGTTGTGGCCAAGTCAGAGCCTTTGACAGATGTTTTTTTCCACGGGGCAGGACCAGGTTGGCTTTTAAAACTGGGCGATGAGGCTCATAAAAATCCCTGGTTACAATGCACTGTGGCTGCCCCGGGTTTGATTCAGTCTGACCTCAGTGATTTGCCCAGCCCCATGAGGACATGGAAGGACCATCCCCGGGTGCTGATAAAACTGTCAGGTGGGGTTCAGATGCCTGGGCTCCCCTACTTGCTTCAACCCCTCTGCTCCTCTCTGCAGTTAGGCAAATGTCCTCGGGCATAGGGACCAGGGCCTCAGTGATGGATAAGACACCATCCCCTGCATTAAAGAGCTAGACAAGTAAAAAGCATAGAAAAGTAATGTGTTTTGTGCAGAGAAGAGACGAATGGCTACAGTGTATTGAGGGGCCAGCTTCCAGCCCTCAGAGTTTTCACAGACTTCCTACAGCTTCATCTTCCAACTCTCCCACGGGTCAGGATTGTTACATAGAGTTTACAGGGGACGCAGACTCTCCCCGGTGGTAGAGCAGAGGGTGGAATCCAGGTCCACCTGACTCCAAAACCCGTGCTCCTCTATGGAGCCCAGGAAGGGAGGCGGGGAAGGGGAAGGATTGTGGCCCGGGGAGTTTCCCTGGAGGAGGTGAGAAGCAAAGAGGGAATCAGAGTTGGCAGGGAAAGGAGGTGCTCCTGGCAGAAGGAACAGCACGGCAAAGGCATGGAGTCGTTGGACAACGCTGTGCTGGGTATTTCTGGTCATTTCTTTTTTTTTCTTTTGGCCGCACAGGGTAGCTTGCGGGATCTTAGTTCCCCCACCAGGGATCGAACCTGGGCCCACAGCAGTGAAAGCATGGAGTCCTAACCACTGGACCACCAGGGAAGTCCCTGTGCTGGGTGTTTCTGGGAGGTGACCTGGGAGTTAGGCTTCACTGAGAGGCCACTGGTAGTTTTCCTTTAGCTCCTCCTCAGGGCCTGTAACGGGGGTTGGTCAGAAACCCAAGCGAACAACCCAGAATTCACGGGTGGAAGGAGGCTTGAAGGCGGTCCAGGGGCTTAGCCTCTGGCTCCTTGTGCCCCAGTCCCGGCCCCACGGAGCACGGCTTGTCCCTCTTCCAGGCTTTTGCCCCTGCTGTTTCCTCTGTGGGAAATGCCCCTACCTCCACCTTTTCTAGCCAAAGAATTCCTGCTTACCTTTCAGAGCAAATGTTACCTCTTCTAGGTAGATTTCTGGATTCACCCAGTTGGAATTAGTCTCTCTCACCTATAATCTAACATTTCATGTTAAAAAAAAAAATGGTACCAGTAAAGCACTCGTTAATCTTCATAACAACCCTGGGAGGCAGGTATTATTATCCACTGTTTTGCAGATAAACTGAGGCCTAGGGAGATTAAGAGGCTTTTCTAAGGATGCACAGCTGGTGGATGGGGAAGCAGAGATTCAAACTCAAGTCTGTCTGAGTGCAAAGCCTGTAAGTTGTCACCGGCCATGATTGTCACTGGCAGTGGATTGTTAAGCCCTCCGGGGCATTCAGGGTCTGTGTCTTAGCACAGAACAGTCTGGACTCCCCAGAGTGCCTGGCACAGAGCTGCACACGGGGCTGACACTGTCCGAAGATCTGGGGAGCTGAGTTGGTGGGGCAAAGCCTCTCCTGGACATGTGGATGGAGGGGAGGGTGAGGGACCTGTCTCACTCACTCTCAGCAAGAATCTGGTGATGGGCTTCCCTGGTGGCGCAGTGGTTGAGAGTCCGCCTGCCGATGCAGGGGACACGGGTTCGTGCCCCGGTCCGGGAAGATCCCACATGCCGCGGAGCGGCTGGGCCCGTGAGCCATGGCGGCTGAGCCTGCGCGTCCCAAGCCTGTGCTCCGCAAGGGGAGAGGCCACAACAGTGAGAGGCCCACGTACCGCAAAAAAAAAAAAAAAAAGAATCTGGTGAGATGCTGACCCCCCCTGCCCAGCTCCCTGCAGGCTGTCCCTGGTCAGGAGAGTAGACATCTCACAGTTTCCTCAAAGACTCAGGGTGACCCGGACCCATGGAGTAACCTCATGCGGTGATTGGCTCATTCCACCTCTAACTTCCAGGAGTCAAGCCTGTCTCTCAATGATCAAATTTCTGAGGGTGCTCTGAAGGGGTGTTGCAGCCGGAACAAGGAGACGCCAGCTTTTATTTGTAAGGGGAGAGTGGTGGATCACACACTGTAACCAGTTCTTCCACGCAGACTGGAGGGAAAGAAAGGAGGCAACGTTTTTCCCCCATTTTCCTGTGGGCACCTTTATCCTAAATATATACATCCAAGCCAGCTGTTCCTCCATCCCAAGATGTGAGCCTCTCGCAGGTTTACGATGGCTGCCAGCAGCCTCCGCTGGCAGTGGGAGTGTCCACCCCGCCCCAAGGTAACTCTGGTGAGAGGCCCCCTAACCTCACTTTCCTGAGGCTCCGTTGCCCGTCCAGGCAGCGGATGGTGGTGCTGCAAGGGATCGTAGTAATAACACAACTGCTTTTACTGAGGACTTACTGTGTTCGGACGCTCTGCTAGGCACCTTACATAGCTTTTCTCCAGTCATCAACCCGCATATAAGGAGTGAGTGTTACTACTCCTTGTTGCCAGGAACAGAGAGGTCCAGGGACTTGGCTGCCCGGTATTCAGACTCAGGTCTGTGTGACTCTAAAACTCGAAAATTCTCCTCTGCCACAATGCCGTCCCCATCTTGCTAGTCACCAAGACTTGAGTTCCAGTGCTGGCATTACCATGAACTTGCTCTGTGACACTGGGTGACTCACTTTCTCTGGGCACCAACTTCTTAAGCAAAATAAGGATGTTGGATAAGACATCTCTGGGACTCCTCTAGCTCTCCGAGTCTAAGAATGCCTCTGCTTCAGAAGGTGTTGGCCAAAGGGCAGCAGAGTTCCAGTGGCTGGGCATCCCAGTTCCCTCCTCTGTTTGGATGGGTTGGCTTTGAGCTGTGGTGAGTCTCCTGGGGCCATTCAAGGTTCTGAGAAATCTCTCTTTCATTTTGGTGAAAGACCTTAGAAGAAGCTTCAGATGTGAGGCAGAAGTGGGCAGCCCTTCTATTGCATGGCCAGGAGGGTAGGACATTTCCTGTTAACAATCCCAGGATTCCTGGGCAACCCAGCGGACCTCTCTGAATCAAGGCCAGATGGGAGGTCACAGCTGGAAGGGACCTCAGAGGTCGTCATGTCCAACCCCCTCATTTTACAGATGGGGAGACTGAGTCCCAGAGTGAATTAGTAACAGAGTGAGGGCTCGAATACAGGTTCTCTCTTTCATTTATTCTCTCGAGAACAGGCTTAAAAGACTCCCTTTCCTGAAGGGGGGAAGACAGACCTGAAAACAACTGCAATCTAAGTGGTGATCGTTATTCAGAGGTCTCTTGACCTCCAGCCCAGTATTTTTCCACTCCTACCTCCTGCCTTGCCAAAAACATGTTTAATAAGTTTCTGAGATGTCAGTGCTAGAATGGCCTCTAAAGATCTACTAGTCTTGGGATGGCAAATCCTTGGAATTTGGGATTCCTCTTCCCATTTCCTGGCCATGGCAGACATCACAAGTGGCTCACCAGTGCTCTTCCCATAGAGCCCAAACGAGGCCTCAGTTCTTTACATGGCGCTCCAGCCAGGCACTACCAAGCGATCAGAGTTGGCACATGGCATCGATGTCTTCTGCCATTCCTGATTAGCTCAACGACATCCGTCATCCACAACGACGAATGTACTGAGCTCTCACTTTGTGCTGGGCCCTGTCCTGACTACCGTGTTTTAGGTGTGTCATCTCCTTTAACCCTGAAAACAAGCCTACAGGGTAGGTACCGTTATGACTGCCCTTGTGCAGGCGAGAAGACTGGGGTCCAGGGTCCCCAGATCACTAGCAGTGGAGCCGGAAGAGGAAATAGGTCTCCCAGTGCCTCGTCCAGTCCTCTTGCAGATGGCTGGGCACTGGGCAGGTCCTGGCTATGTCGAAAAACTGCCATTTCTCCAATAGACTGATTTAGGGACATCTTCCCATTTTTGTCTTTTCTGAAGGAGAAACCCCATCCTAACTTTCTCTGCCCAGCCTTTGCCTCTGCCCCCGAAGCCGCCTCTTCCAGGCCCTGGGCAGTATGAGATCGTGGACTACACGGGGCCCCCCAAGCACTTCGTCTCCAGTGCATCCTTCGTGTCCAACACCAGCCGGTGGACAGTGGCGCCATCCCAGCCAGGCCTGCCCGGCTCGCCTGGCCCAGGTCAGAGGATTGCTTTCAGTGATTGTAAAAACCAAACCTGGAATTGTTTGTCATTCCTGGGCCATCAAATACCACTGATTTATAGGCTGTTTGCCAAACAGTTTACAGGGGTTAGAGTGGATCTAGAAGACTTTTCGGCTTACACTGTCAGAGTATGAAAGGTGGGTTTTTGTTTTTGTTTTTAATTTATTTTTTTAAGGTGAAAGGGCTCTTAGAGATGATCCAGGTCAGGGATTTATAACTGAGGACCATGAATGTTTCAAGAGACACAAAGCTGGGCTCCAGGAGGTCTGTGACCCTGAAATCGTCTGCAAATTTGGAGCGTGCAGATATTATTTTCTGTGGAAAAGAGCCACAGCTTTTGTCTAAAAAGTTCATGTTCTTAAGAATGTTTAAATCGTAGGTCTAGTCTGGCGGGGTCACCTCCCAGATGGGGAAGGCCCGGAGAGCAAGGTGTCATAGCCCTGCAGAGGGTGAGCGGAGGGCAGAGGCCGAGACTCTCTCGCCTCGACGCCTTGTCTGTCATGAAATAAAACAGGGCTCCACCTGAGCAGCTCTTTCAAGCCATATAGTTACCCCCAGGATCTGCCTGAGAGCTGATAGTCTGAGGGACTTGTTCCAGTGGGTGGTCCCTGCACTCCCCTGCCTACTTGGAGCCCCTAGCTCTTTACCACCCCCGACACTGGCCAGAGTTTATGGCATTGGGGAATGACAGGTGCGCTGATGGGCTGGTGGCGTGGGAGGGGGAAGGCAAGAGCTGAGGTGGCCAGCAGGCCTGTGAAGGTCAGGCTCTCAGTGAGCATCGCTGATGCTCCCACCCTGCGGAGGCAAAGATGACTGAGGCTCCGTGCTGGCCCCCGAGGCGCCCCCTTCCCTCCACACACACAGGTGAGTAACATGTAAGGTAGGCGGGAGAGGGAGAATATCATCCTCATGGCTCTGTCCTTGGAAACGTAGTGATAAGCCAATAAGATGGCACAGGTTTGACCTACGGGTCATCTGGTCAGTCCAGGCAGAACTCAGCTTGGTCCCGCAAATGTACGAATGCCCCATGGAGTGGTGGGGCCAGGACCCCAGAGACCAGCCGGATCCTCGTCTGACCCTGTTTGGTCCAGTCCTCCAGGAGCTTTCTCCAAGCATCTTCTCCATGCGGGCACCTGGAGGGCAGGTGCAGGCCAGGGCCTGCTGCTGTGATCACCTAGGCCAAGGTGGGCTTCCCTGAGGGCCTCCCAGAGTAAGTACATGCAAACACCTGCCTTCTTGGCTTCCAGTGGGCACAGATCTACCTGGACACCTCAGCAGCTTCCTGAGGGTGTACCGGAGGCCGTGCGTGGCCCTCGTGAACAAATCAGCATCAGCGTGAGAGTTTCCAGCCACCCCAGGTTGTGGTTCCCAAGCCCTGCGTGGTCCTGGCCGCTACCGTGATGGCTTTCAGTTTTCCCGAAATTTCTGAACTAAATCAAAGCAAACCCGCATTAAGCTGACACCTTGCTTCTATAAGAGTGTTGCTCTATTCATTTCTTTTCAAATTTCCTACAAAACTCTTTTGTAAATTTCCTTCTGTTAAAAAAGTTAGTGAGTTGAAGAAGGTGGGCAGCCGGAGTTCGAGTCCCGCCTGGGCCAGTTCAGAGCCGGATGACCTACGCCCAGTCCCTCCCTCCCTGACTCCCCACATGTCAGGTGCAGGGGTCCCGCCAGCCTCACCCGCTCCAACGCCGAGTGCCAGGACCTTGAGAATTGGCCTTTTCTCTCTCAACACTGTCTCTCTCTCTCTCCTCTCACAGCCACATACAAGCCGGAATTCCCCGGAAAGCAGTCCTTTCTCTACAATGGGGACAAGAAATGGATCCCAGTGTTGTAGTCACCTCATCCGAGCTCAAGGAGACCCCCCCGGCCACCAGCTGTCACCCCAGGCACCCCGGACGGTCATTCAGAGAGCGCCCATCTCGTGTGTGACGGCTGATGACTTGGGCCATCCTTGCCCCCTGCCTGGTGTTACAGCTGGCCTGCCGTGCTTGTCCTTGTCCTGAGCTGCCCCCTGGAGCGTGGACCCCCACCCCACGGACCCCCCTGGATTCCTGAGCAGACAGAGCCCCCCGGGTTACTTGGCCACGTGCCCTCCGGCCTGGCTCGGCCCGCCTGCCCTCAGCCCTCAGAGCTCGTGCAGCTCAGGATCCAGGAGGTGGTGGCCGATGGCAGATGCCCCGTCTGGAAGCCTGCTGCTGAGCCAGGGCTCTGGGGCCACAGGGTGGGCAGCGCAAGGCCGCGGCCCCGGCACACTCCCATGCTCTGGCCTTGACCTCCAGACTCCTCCCGGAGTTCCAGGAGCCGGGAAGGCCCACAGGCACTGTGACAGGGACCTGAAGGGGTTGCCTTGCCCTCGCCCCCAGCTGAGCCTCGTGTCTCGCCCTAGGAAGAGCATGGCAGCGTCACCATGGTCACGTGAGCTCATCACCCACTTTCAGGAGAGGCCTCCACATCCATTTGTTGGCTCCGCGCACAAAGGGCAGATGTGGGCAGGACCCTCTGGGGCCAGAGCCCTGGGCACAGCGGTTCTGAGGGGCGCCTGCAGGTTCTTACGTTTGCCCGGCCTTTCCCCTTCCCTGGCCTGGTCTCCGTCCCTCCCACCTCATGCTCAAGTCCAATATGATCTTTAATGGAGCCTTTCTGGCCTGCCAAGTCGGTCCCCCTCAGCAAGAGGATGAGATTCTCAAAGAACCAAGAGGAACTGCAGTTAACCACACACCCGCTCCCTCCCCAGCTCCCCGCGCGTCTGGGGCTTTTGTAAGTGGAAGCCTCTTGTGCCGCCTTCCTCCCCTCCGCGTGTCCCTCCCTTGCCCTTGGCTTTCTCCTTGGACTTTCCTCCGCGACTGTTAGTCCAGAACTGGCCGCTGACTGCCTCTCCCTTCAGGGAGGGGCGGGTGAGGGAGAGGGAGGGAGAAGGATGGCACAACGGGTCCAGTTAAACAGAGTTCTCATTTCTCACAAAAGCTGGCCTTGTTGTGAACCTCATATTCCCGCAAGTGCCCCACTGCTTTGGGATGAGCGGGAGGCGGCCTGGAGCATGGCGCCAAGAGCGACCAAGGTCTGGACCTAAAGGTGGACACCTTGTGCTGAGTCTGCTCAGGCCCTTAGCTTCTCCTAGAGGTCAAGAGTCGGATCCGAATTTGGAGGTTCAAGGTCAAGCACTTCCACGGTTGGGTGGGCAAGGCAAGGGAGCAAAACAGGTGAGGCGAGAGGAGGTCCAGGAGCTGAGGAGGCTGCCCATCTAAAGGCCAGCTACCTATTGCCAGATCTGCAGATTTTTCAAAAGAACCTGGGAAATTTTAAAATGTGAAACTTCTTGATTGGAGATGTTAACAACCATATTTCAATTAAAAACTTTTTGTTCGGGCTAAAGGAAACTCTTCTGCTAACCATCAATTGTCCACTTCGGCGCTAGAAATTCTGGAAGACCCCTTTAAGGCTGACACTTGAAGCTGCACCTTTCTTTGAACCCAGACTCTTGACAATAGGGCCAGACCTGAAGGCCTTGGCTTTTAGGTCCCTCTGACCCTAGGAGACCTTAGCAGGCCACTGGGCTGGAAGCAGCCGGCCCTGGGATCACTGCAGGCAGAGGCTGGCGGGACTGCATAGAAAACAAAACAGGCCGCTCCTCCCTGGGGCAGCTGGGCTGAGCACCAGCAGGTGGGGTCTGTCTCTATAGAAACCGCTCCAAGTGGGGTCAGGAAAGTGGAGAGTCTGGGAAGAGGATGGCCAGGCTGCTCTTGGCCAGCCGGAATCGGGGTATTCCATAGAAGACACGGCTGGAGCTGAGGGAGGCCCTGAGCTCAGAGGGTCCGTCTGGGTTGTACCCAGCCTCTCTGAAGATGTCATAGGCTGCTCACAGCCCTGTCCAGCCCTGTGGTTCTCAAGCCCCATCTGTATGGTAGGATCACTTGGGGAGCTGTTATAGAGACTGCCCAGGCCCGACCCTCAAAGTTCTGATCTGAGGTAGGGTCTGGGCAGTGGTATCTTTATTAACATTCTTGGTGTGATTGCAAAGTGTCTAGTTAGGGTTAGGATGTACTCATAGTATTTTCCTAAATTTAATGTGCATACAAATCACTTGGAGATCTTATTAAAAGATCTCGGGTGGGGCCTGAGAGTCTACGTATTTTTTCTTTTCTTTTTTTAAATCGAGATATAATTGAAGTAGAACATTGTATTGGTTTTAGGTGTGTTTCTAACAAGCTCCCAGGTGAAGCTGATGCTGCTGGCCCATGGACCACACTTAGAGCAGCAAAGGTCTAGTAAATACACCTGATTGTGGAGCTCTTCATCTGGCTCTCCATGTGTTCATCCAACTGCCTGTCAACCTATTTATCCTTCCCTCCCTCCCTCCTTCTTTCTCCTCATTATTTGTTCATTCCCTCACTCCTGCGTTCCTCATCCATCCTTTTCTCCCCTCACTCACTCGCTGTCTACCGTGCAAAGCTACCTGCAGGCAGGGGATGGCAATTCTACCAGCCACCAGCTGCGTTTGTAGTGACTCCCGTTTGGAAAGGACTTATCTTCACTCCTTTCACCTTTCCACTCTTTGAAGAAGGACAACCCCGGCATGGCTGCTGTCGGGCTCAGGAGCTGCCCTTTGCCCCCCGACCTTCTCTGAGGGCAGGACAGAATTTCCTCAAGCCTTTCAGAGCTCTCTTTGCTTGAGGTCCAAATGGCCTTCCTAGCCATAGACGGCCTCATCTGTTGTCTGCTCGTGTGGAGGGGAGAGAAGCGGGCCCTGGCATCTTGGCTGGAGGCCATGGGTGGAGGTGGATGTGGAGCTGCAGGCCCCACCCCTGAGCTCGGCAGCAGGCTTTGCACTGGTCCCCATAGTTCCCTGCATGCATTAGTCAGCCAGACACTGGCAGGTTGCAAAGGCAGCAAGGCCTATGGAACGACGGCCATAGAGCAGTGGTTCTCGACCTTGAGTGCACATGGTAACCACCTGGGGGGCTTGAAAAGTACTGAGGCCTGGGCCCCAACCCCAGAAATTCTGATTTAATTGCTGCAGGGTGTGGTCTGGGCAGTGGGGATGAAAGCTGCCTAGGTGATTCCCACGTGCGATCAAGGTTGAGAAGATGCCTTCCTGCTTCTGGAGGCTCTGGAAGGAAACGAACAGGCGCGGAACACCTCTGCGTACCTGGCCGCGTGCTGGTACTCTGCATACGCTCTGCCATTTCACCCTCACGCGGCACCCAGGGGGACGGAGCAGCGAGGCCCGGAGTGGGCAGAGCGGCTCTGGGTGCTCCATGGGGTCACTCCAGCAGTGCCGGACAAGCTGTATTGGAGTCAGAGCCACAGGAAACATCAGTAATACTGACCCTCACGTCAAAATTTTGATATGTTATCATGTTTTTTTGGCCTTAATTTCAAAAAGCATCGCATTGGACTGTGACTTAACTTGGTTACTGAGCTCTTTGGCTCCTCTTAATTTTGTGCCTGAGGCTAGGGCCTCTCTTGCCTGATCTGAGTCCTGGCCACAGGGCCTTGAGAATTAGGACTCTAGACCTCCTGTCAGAGCCGGAAGGCCCTTGGAGACATCCACGGTCTTCATACTTCTTTTTTTTAAGTTTAGTTCAGACAAAAGTTAATACGAGAAATCTTAGTGTGTAAACGAAGGAAAGCAGAGCTGCTATGACTGAGTCTGGGGAGGATGCCTAAGGGCTGCCTGCTGTCTCCTCCCCCACATTGTAGGGGCCTTTGAGACCCACCAGTGAACCGTGGGGCTCCAAAGATGATAGCTACCCAATGACCCATTTTACAGCCAAAGAAGCTGAGGACTAGAGCTGGTGGTGTGCTGGTAAGCCAGAAGGGCCGAGGGAGGGAGGAAGCTCTGACTTGCCATTTGTTCTCTAGGGAAAATAAGGCCTTGACTTGTAGCATTTGTCAATTCCTGTGGTGTAAACACTCCCTCCAACATACCGACAGGACGTCACTGACCTCAGAGTCGGGGAGAGACGGCTGGATCGCGTCTGTGAGCGGGTAGGAGCCGGCAACAGGAAAAGTGAGTTGGTCGAGAGCATGGGGGCAGAACTGGCAGGAGAGCGTGGTCACACGGCTCCCAGCCCTGGGCTCTGCCCACTGCCCCAGCTGTGAGGTCCTTGGCAAGGGCATCCTGGGACTTCTTCCCCTCCAGAGTCAGTGATCCTGACGTCATAACGTTCAGCCTGTGGGACCACACAGGGAAGGCCACACAGGACAGGCCACACAGGACAGGCTGCACAGGACGGGCCACACAGGATGGGCCGCACAGGACGGGCCACACAGGATGGGCCACACAGGACGGGCCACACAGGACGGGCCGCACAGGACAGGCCGCACAGGACAGGCCACACAGGACAGGCTGGGCATCAGGACTCGGCCGCCTTCCATGGCGGCACCTCTGCTTCACCAGGGCCCAGCACTTACCAGCACCCTTCAAGTTCGAGGCAAAGCACTTACAGGATGAGAAGGAGAGAGGCCTTGTTTACTTTCACCCTGTCCTTCTGGAAGACTTTCACAAAAGGAACTAGTGTAGCATTTGAAGTAATACATACGTAGAATTTTATTACTAAATACCATACGAGTATACAAAATGCATAACTGAATAACAGCTAAAAAAAATAATCCAAGAAATGTGAAATACACATTTTTTGAAATGATAAAAACATATCCATGAAAAATATAAAATGTTGCATATATATACAATATACACTTATATATATATAAAACATAAATGAAAATTGTAAATAAGAAATGTATACAGTAGTGAGCAGGCATGGCGGTCGTTTTACACCGAGGCCACTTCGTTCCAGTCGGCCGGCTCTGACTGCTGTCTGGTGTTGAGGAAGTACATCTATGAGGAGAGTATATCCACTACAGTGTCTTTCAAAAGTCATTTGCACTAGAAGTCAAGTGTTTTCAAGTTAACAACTGACCAAAGGGTGAGGACTCATTGGTCTGAAGTTGATGGAAGAGTCAAGAACGGGAAGAGTGAAGTCAGCTTGGGGAGACAGGGCCCACTTCCCCCATCGGAACGGCAGCCCGCAGGAGAGGGGCTGTAGAGAAGGTCTTCCGAGGAGGAAACAGCCTGCTGGGCTTGTTAACCAACATGACACTGTCTCTGGCTGGGCAGGCCCTGGCCGGAAGTTCAGAGAATAGATTCAAGCACGAGATGAGGGTTCGGATCAGGACACCTCCCAGGTCCCTTCCTGGCCTTGACGTCTGTGGGTCTGTGACTTGAGGGCCTCTTCCCTCAGGGAAGGCATTCAAGTAACAGCACTGAGGCATGCGGAGAGGTTGTGTGTGGCGCGGGGCCACTTCCCAGCTGGCTCCTCGCCTGGGGTCCACTTCAAGAGGTCTGAGGCTGTGGGTGCCCAGGGCTCACAGCTCCTTAAGGATGATCTGAATCTTGCCGTCAAGCTCCCCCATGTCCAGCAGGAAGGCGACGTGGTTGCTGTAATGCTGAATGATGTTGTTGTCCATGTTGACCAAGATTCTGGAAGAGAAGAGAAGGTGTGTGTAGAATGGGCTGGGCCCCTTGTTTACAGGGCCTCTGAGTAAAGGGGGACAGTAATGGCTGCTACCTATCGGGCGCCCCCAGCACTTCAGGCACCTCTTGGACTTTCTCTCTGGCCCTCATAACAACCCACAAGGTGGGCACTCACTGTCCCACTTTACAGGGAAGGACACAATTCCCAGTGGCTGAGCCCAACTCAAACCCAGGCCTGCTGGCAGCCACGCCCACCTACTGCACCAGATTGCCTCTCCTCACACACACGAGCGTGGACACAACCAGCACAGTGCGCCTTAGTCACCAGGCCAGACTGAGCACTCGGACGCGGAGTGAGTTCAACTGCAGGAGGCATGGCGGGTGGACCCGTGAGGTTTGGGTTCAGCAGGAGGCTGCAATGTGGCACTCAGATGTGCCCGCCTGACCCACA
This sequence comes from Leucopleurus acutus, assembly GCF_964270905.1. Classification (NCBI taxonomy): domain Eukaryota; kingdom Metazoa; phylum Chordata; class Mammalia; order Artiodactyla; family Delphinidae; genus Leucopleurus; species Leucopleurus acutus. Next base: position 174,743,676 of record NC_139143.1, read on the forward strand.
AGCAGGTGCCACGCAAGGCCCCCTCGGTTTCACCCCAGGAAGCTGAAATCTCAGGGATGGCATCGTGGACTTGAGGGGCTTGGCTCTCTCCCCCCACAGTCTTCAGGCAAGGACCTAGGCCAACCTGAGAGGGACAGAGCCTCTGTGGCTGTGGCCCTCTGCAGAGGGTCAAAGCCATAGTGTAGCCAAGGGCAGCCCTCTAGGAGCTGCCTCCCCAGTGAAGGACCCACCGGGCTGTGACGTGACCTGAGCACAGCAGCTTCCTCTTTGTAATGGGGCAGGTGTTTTCCTCCATCCACCCCTCCATCCACTTCACCAGCATCTGCTGAGGTCTTTCCATGTTCAAGACCTTGCTCCAAACAAAAACAAGGGCCACATAGAGATCCTAGGTCCCGCCCTCCAGGAGTTTTGAATCTACTAGGGGTCGGGAGAATGGATCCTTATAACCGTATTAGACCAGTTCACAGACGGGGTAGCTGAGCAAAGTCATTTGCCTGGGATCACACAGTTAAGAGATGGCAGAACTGGAATTTGAATCTGGACTTTTGTCTCTTTCCACTGCATCATTTTTTTAGAAAGACAACAACAGAACCCAAAACCCTGTAATTGTAAGTTAGGAAGTGGCATATAAAAGGAAGGGAAAATCCAGGGCTGGGGGAGAGTTCAAGATAAGGCAAGATTATTTAAGTGGGACGGGAGGGAGGGCGGTGAGAATCCCAGACTACTACTCCTGGCAGGTAGCCAGCCATCTGCTTTCCCCGGGGACCCCAGGAGAGGCAGTGGCTTTGTCCCCCCACCCCGCATCCCCCAGACCAGGAGGTGTGATGGAGACAGCAATAGGCTGAGGCCTGCGGCCCATGTCCAGTCGTCTCTGCGGTAGCACCAAGCAGCCGCTGCTTTCCGGAAGGAGGTCTGGGCTCAGGCTCCGAGGCCTGGGTGCTGACTGCCAGCATCTAATTATAAGATCCTGCTTCCCTGGGTCCTGTGTGCAGTGCCTTCATTTCACAGAGGGATCTTTGTCTGGGAGCTGCCGGCTGGGAACAGACCAGAGGAGACCAGGGCTGGGGCAGAGGGGTGGGCGCTTTGTCGGTGACGGTGCTTTTGTTCGTCTCCTACAGTGGCATTTACTGAGTGCCCTACGTGCACTAACTTGAAGGCCTACTCTCAGGCAGGGCCTCCCAGAAGGCCCAGAGCGCATGCCCGCGCACAGGGGATCCCACACAGGCCCACAGACCCTTTCCTCTCAGAGGTCAATGACAACCGGGCCCTAGAGGCAGGGGCTTGTCAGGAGCCGCTGTCCCAGAATGGGGGCCTCCTGTCACTTGCCAGCTTCTGGCTGTCTTCTGTCCTAGTTCGCATAGAACCCCTGGCCAGCCGCCAGCAAAAACAATGTATTTGTTAATCTTTCAAGCACACTCAGTGGTGCTTGTAAAGCTGATTGTATCTACCTTTGTCCAGAGGACTTTCTGGAGGGTTCTGTGAAAATAAACGAAGCCAGTGATTACAGTTTCCTGTTCCTCAGATGAGGGAAGCAGCAGATGAGCCTGCCTCTGCTCTCCCAACAGGTTTTTTGGGGGATTCTTCTCATTTAGGCATCGCAGACAATCCTAGGCCTGAGGTTTCATAGCTGGGGTGTGTATGGGGTGTGGGTGCTTCTGAAGGGCCGCTGGGTGATGCCCTGGGCTATAGAGCTGGGCAAATATAAATCTGCTGGCCTGGCCACAGCCTTTGTTTGCACATTGCTTAGCGGTTAAGGGAACAAGCAGGAGGCAAGATAAAACAGTGGGTGCGTGCATGGGCTTTAGACAGGCCATGCTTGCTCCTGCCATTACTAACTTTGTAACCCTGGGACTATCCCGAGCCCCAGTTTCCTCATCTGTAGAAATAATCATACCAAATTCAAATGGTCAACGAGATGATGCTTGGGAGTTCCTTAACCCAGCGCATGGCATGTAGGAAGTGCTCCACAAATGGAAGTTATTATAATTATAGTTGAAATATCTGGCTGGGGCTTAAGGGAAAGATTTGCAGCTCCGCCAGTGGGGCTATGGGGCTTCTTTGTACGCAATCACACACAAGGCATTTCCCAGCCCCTCAGCGCAGCCTGAGGTGGGAACTGTAAGGGAGGACGGCAGTGGCAGGTGGGGTGGCAGCCAGGGGGTGTGGACACTGGCACCAAAGGGGAAGTGGGGCTGGGCTTGTCTGGGCAAAGCAGAGCCTGCCCTCCGCTATGAGGTGGATTCCGCTCCACAGAGCATGTGAGCTCCAGTTCCCAGTTTGAAACCGAAACTTGGAAGGAAAAAAATACACAAAGAACCCTAGACATTCATACAACCAAAACCAAACGATCCTTTCCCAGGGGCTGCAGGGCTGCACACCTTCCCCCCACCGCCGGCCCTTCTATGGGAGGCTGGGTGGGAGCCAAAAAGGGGAGGGAAGGAGGCCTGTCTGTGAGGAAGGAGGTGGCCCCTGGGCCTGACTGGATGGCCCTCAGCTTGAGTACAAAACATGCGTCAGTTTGCAGTCCCCTGAAAGAAGAGCCACAGACAGTAGCCCCAGGGCAAAGCCTGAGCACCTTCCAGGAGGAGCCGCGGGACTTAGTCTCAGGCTGTCCGGAGCTGGAGGGTCAGTCCGAGCTGTTCGGGGGCGGGGAGGGGCTGGGCGTGTTTCCCAGGGCCCTAGTCCAGGGTCCTCTAGGCAGGTAATGGCAGTCACGATTCCTCACTGCACAGGGGCCCCCATGCTGGGCTGGTGAAGCGACCTAGGCAGCAAGGGCTGCAGAGGCCCGGCTCACTGGCTCTGACGGGGGGTGGAAGCCTGGGAGGGCCGTCACCACATGGCCCTCCAACTCCACCCCCCCATGCCACCCCTGCCAAGGAGAGATCTCCTGGGCAGAGAGCAAAGGCTACTGTGGTCCTTAGCACTAATCCTCTGGAGCCCGTGGCAGGTGGCAGTCACTGCCCGGCCCCCTGGAAGGTAAAGCTTTACTCCCTCCTGCCTCATCCAGACTTGAAGATGGAGGAGGCCTGTGGAGCATCCCTGGCTGGGCTCCCTCAAAATGAAGTCCAGGGGGCTTCCCTGGTTCCCTGGTGGCGCAGTGGTTGAGAGTCTGCCTGCTAATGCAGGGGACACGGGTTCGAGCCCTGGCCTGGGAGGATCCCACATGCCGCAGAGCAACTGGGCCCATGAGCCACAATTACTGAGCCTGCGCATCTGGAGCCTGTGCTCCGCAACAAGGGAGGCCGCGATAGTGAGAGGCCCGCGCACCGCAATGAAGAGTGGCCCCCGCTCACCGCAACTAGAGAAAACCCTTGCACAGGAATGAAGACCCAACACAGCCAAAAATAAATTAAAAAAAAAAATGACATCCAATCACAGTTCCCTTCCCAGACTCATCGCCAGCCATTTCTTTCTCGGACCCTCTGATTCAGCCGGTAGCAACTTTGCTGGGCCCTTCTGCTTCTGTGTCTTTCCTCCACTGCTCCTGCCCCTCTGAACATTGCTTATCACCTCTGAGCCTCAACTTCCCTATCTGTAAAATGTGTGTAATGGTATCTACCTCACGGTATGGGTTAAATGAGGGTTTAACCCATGAGGGTTAAATGAGATAATGAGATAAGCTTAGCCTAGTATGTGGCACGTAGTAGGTGGTTAAGTGAAGATAGTTGTCACCCTCATCATTACCATTATAGTCAAATGACTTGGTTACCTTGGTTATTCCTGACATGTGGCCCTGTGCTTCCCTCTCCCCCTGAGTAGGTGGCGTATGAAGACCCTTGCATCCGGCTCCCACTCCTTTCCTTCCCAACAGTGATCAGTGTCTGGTCTCTGCAGGTGGCCTTGGCCTGATAGGGCACTCTCCACCCCAACTCCACATCGCCTCTACCTCTCCACAAAGCCAAGTACAAACACAGCTCAGCTCCGAGCAGCAGGCCTCTGCCAGGCAGGGCGAACCTTCTGGGAGCTCCCTGAGCCAACGTTTTAGAGGGAAAGGGGAAGGGTGGGGGTGTGAGGAGGGAGAGCTGTGCTGGGCACTTACCCCCGCTTGCATTTCTTGTAGACTTTGTAAATGTTCTCCTCAGGGAACCCATACTTCTCAGAGATCTGGAAGAGAATGACAGGAGATTCACCATCTGCGGCCCAAACTGGGTTTATACCAGTCTTTTCTATCATGACTTTTAATTTCCTGATTATAAAATATATACCCATATTGTAGAAAAATACAGTGAAGAAAATTATAACTCATCCATAATCCTGTATCCCAGAGATAAACACTAATAACATCTGAGTGTATTCCTTCCTGTCTTTTGGCCATGTACACGGGTATTTTTATATCCCACGTAGATAGTTTTACTTATCATTGTATGTTATAAGCCTTCCCATATCACAACAAACTCTTGACCAACAGCATGTTTGGTGGTTGTAAACTATTCCAAAGGTCATCTGCCATTTCCCTCAATCCTTGCCTATCATCAGACTGGATTGTTCCAGTGCTGGGAGCTCCCCACTCACCAGCTAGCTGACCAGCTGTGCAAACCACTCGTGGAGATGGAAATGGTGCCTAGCTCATAGGGTTGTTGACAGAATTAAATGAATTGGTCTATGTAAAACACTTAGGACAGCTCCTGGTATGTACTAAATAAATGTCAGTACTAAAATAAATGGTCATTATTACTTCAGAAGTGGTGCGACAGGGATGCTCCTGTCCTGCTGTGGGGGGAGGGGTGGATAACCCAAACACTTTCCCTTTCTAGCAGGAATTATTTACCCCATCTGATGGGTGAGGATGCTGAACTCGAAGAAGATAAGGTATGCACCCAAGGCCTAGCCTAGAACCCAGATTTCCTGCCCCCATCACATCCCAGAACATTGGAGCTTAGTCTACAAGTGAGCAAATTGCAGCTCAGAGGCCTCAGCAACCTGGCTGAGCTCACACAGAGTCAGCCCATTTCTCCCCAGACCTCCTGAAGTCTCCTGTGGGGCGGACAGAACTGGTCTGGTTCCAGTTCCACCACCTGGGGTTACAGAACTCTGAACAAGTCACCTTACTTCATGGAGCCTCAGTTTCCTCATGTGTAAAATGGGCGCCATGATGGGATGTACACACAGGTGGGTCTGCACAGGAATTGAGACGCTTACGTCAAGGGCCCGGCCCAGCGCCATCCCTGGGGAAAGCTCGGTCAAATGCCGCTGGTTAGTACTACTGGCTGCCTTGGAGCTGCAGGGAGCGGCAAGCAACAAGCTTCAGGCTGAGGTTGTCCTCTCTGGGCCTTTCAGGAAGAGGAGCCGATTCAGCTCCTCAACTGGTCTCTGCCTTGACAGAGATCTCTCCAGGCAAGAAAAGTTCTTAGACTACTTATCTTAATGGCAGGCAATGTGGCTAGAGGCTATCGGGAAGATCTCAAGTCAGTCTAAGCAAGAACTTAGGAGCTTTCTAACTATATGTTGTACCAAGACAACTGCATTGTATGGCTGTCCCCAAAGCGATGAGCTCTCCACCCCTGAAGTATGCAGGTCAAGAGTGGGCACCCGCTTGGAAGAGCCACTGAGGAGAGAGCTGGGGCACCAGATGGGAGCTGACCCTTTAAGGTACTGTCCAACCCAAAGATTCTGAGTCTATATTCTGGTGACATTAATGGCCTTTTGCGAGCCCAACTTCCTGGGGCTGGTGCCAAGCAGGGCTGATGCTATGTGAAGAGAACAGGATAACACAGCCGAGTGGAGAGAGCTTGGGCTGGAACCTCAGCTCTGTCACTTCTAGTTACCTTGGCAAGTCACCTGACCTAATAGCACCCACTTTTCAGGGCTGTTAAGAGAATATGGTGAGCTAGCGAATGCAGCACGCCTGACAAGAGGCCTGACACGTAGTGGGGCTTCAATAAAAGATAGCTATGTTATCACTTGATTCATTTTCCCTTCCCCAACCTGACATCTTAGAACCAGCTGGTTTTTCTGTGTGGTTCGACCTTGAAACACAGCTGGCCCTGGCGGAGGCTGTGTTTGCTCAGTTTTTAGCTGAACCACAAAGCTGCTGTGGATTTTGTTCGGGGCTGTTTCACCTGCTCTCTGGCGGTTTGGAGGGTTGGGGAAGGTCTCCTTGCCCAGACGCCACCTTCAGCCGCCCCAGCCAGCGCCCCCCGTCCAACCACAAGCTGGAGGAATGAGGCCCTCTGGGAAAGAAAAAAGGGTATCTCTGGGGCCTGGCCTTTTGGGGTTTCATTCCCATTAAAATAGAAACAGGTTTGCAAAGCCAACAAAAAGCTCTGGCCTGTCAGACAGCAGCCATCAGATTAAGGAGGATTTATGGTGTGTGCGACTCCCAGGGTGGAGCCCGGGTTCTGGCTGGGAGATAACATCTCAGAGGCACACCTCCACCAGCCGGGCCCCACAGGCGCCCTCAGATGGGTGGGACGGATGGGCCACCAGAAAGCCAGCGTTCCAGCATATTCCTTCCCAGAGTCTTCCTGTGGGAAATCGGAACTATATGGCGAAGAGTCGGGGGAGATGGGAGTGCAGAGAGGGCCACGACCAGGGTCCACAAGGCCTCTTACCGCACTCCTCAGGCCCTTCAGGTCCGGGGTCTTCAACATGAGGGCATCAAACACCTCCTCAGTCTCTCTCCGCACGTACAACAGCACTGAGAAGCAAAGGGGTGGCTTTTAGTGGTGCAAGGGAACATCTGGGGGTGGGAGAATCTTAAAAAATATTATTTGTAACCTAAGATAGATTTCTGCAAAAAGAGCAAATCCTTGCTGAGGGTGTGTACGCAGCTGGGAAACACCCCGCCTGGCTCTGCGGGTCCCACACACTTGCTCAGACTTTGCTGATTTTGGTGGGTTTGAATCCCTGCTCTGCCACCTGCCAGCTCTGTGACCCTGAAGAAGTTCTTTTAATATCATTGAGCCTCATTTTTTCCAGATGGAAAATGGAGACAGCTCCACCCACTATTTCACAGAGTTGTTGTGGGCAGTACTGATAGAACACCAAGTGGGGTGCAAGGCTCAGTTCCAGGCTGCTGGAAGCTTCTGATCTTGCTTGCTGGTTGGTTTCTTCCTGATGGTTAGCTAGAGCACCCCTCTCTCAGGAAGTCACAGACTTACTGTGTCAAAGACAGAAAGCCAGGTATTGAAAACCCACCCCACTCCTACCCCCATTAGAGAAAGTGGGGAGGACCTGCCCAACATCATGAGCCTGTTGCCTTACCAGCTGCCCCAGGACGCCCACGTTCAAACAAGGTCAGAGGCAGAAGCCCCCCAGCTCCGTGGCTGTCCCTCCAAGCACCCTGGATGCCCTCCTTACCCGCTCCACCCCTCACTCAAATCCTGGCCCAGACCCAAACTCCAGGGAGTAAAGCAGCCCCTCGTGCTCTCCCCACTGGGGTGGGCGCTGCCCTGGCTGCCTGGACCAGAATCAGTCTGAGGCTTTGGGGAGGCCTCATGGAGGGCTGGGGCTGGGATCAGAGGACAGACGGGGTGGGAGTGAGGCTACCTCTCTGTAGATCATCTTCCTTGGCCTGTTTGGAGGGCAGAGGCTCAAACTCCTCGGTGAAGGGTGAGCAGGTACGCTTCAGAGGCAGCCTGTGGGGATGGCAGGGAGAGACCTGTGAGGAACCCAGAGTCTGAGGGGCCCCAGAGGTGAAGAAGACCCTATGAGGGTGGGCACAAAGCAGTGGGACAGAAGTTACAGGAGCAGGTTCTGGAGTTGGACTGCATGGGTTTAAATCCCAGCCCTGCCCCTCACTAGCAGGGTGACAGCCCCTCAGTGTCCCCATCTATAGCAGGGTGCTGCATAAAGTTGTGAGGTTGAAGGAGATAATGCACACTGCTTTTAGAACAGTGTGTGACACACGGCAGGCCCTCCATAAATATGGACTATTGTTTCATCATCAATAGTATTCTTTTTTGAAAGAATCAAGTTGGACGTGAGTCAGTGGGAGGAGGGAGGCTTGTGGATTTTAGAGTGAGTGAGACTTAGCTTCCAGCCTGCCCCTGCTTCCTAAAAGCTGTGTGACCTTGGACAAGTCATTTCACTTCCTCTGAGCCTCAGTTTCCTCATCTATAAAGTAGAGCAATAACCCCTGCTCGCCTGACTCACTGGGGCTGTTGTGAGGTAATAAGTGACATAATTTGGTGTGAAAGAACCTTATGAAAAGTACTTCTTGTTTATAAGGAGGAGACTGATATCAACAATACACGATCTTCATAAAGTACTCTCCCATTTACAAAGATTCTGTTACATGCAGCTTCTCATATCTGCCTCATTCTCATGAGGCCATTTTCCTCCTTTGACAGATTTCTAGCTGAGGCCTGACGAGGTGAAGGGACTGTGGCTGACAGAGGGAGGGACGTGGAGGTCCATCCTGGGCTGAAGGGCCAAGGGCCACCCCCTTGGCCTCCTGGAGTCTGGTGGGTGTGGGGGGAGGGGACACGGGGTCGCTTCCCCTAAGTCCTCCCACACAGCTCCCCTCCCTACTCTCCGAATCTGTACCACCATCTCAGAGGCTTTCTCTTTCCCATTTTACAAGCAGGTGTCTCGCCAAAGATTCTCCAACTTTTCAAATAAAACAAACCCATAAAAACTCAGGCAATTTCAGTGAGAAAGGAGCATGTCTAGCTTGGGGGTTGGGGGCAGAGTCTCAAGGCTGCTTCCTCCGGGCCCAGCCTCTGGCTTGGGGGACAGCAAAGGGAAGGGCAGGCTGGGAGCTTACGAGCAGTAAAGGGGGGACAGGCAGGGAGATGAGGCCCTTGGCTGCTTCTCTCCTTACCTGTTGGAGGTGCCGTGTCCTGCTGAGGGCACTGCCTGCAATGAAGAGAAAGACATTTTCCATCACATACAGGAAGATGAGAGTAGCCCTCAGCTGCTGGAGGCTTTCTGGGATGAACAATCCTTGTGGGGAGATACGGGGGAATGCAGTTTCAATGGCTTTCTAGCTCATTCTGCTCAGATGTGTCCCCTCAAGTGAGCTGAGACCTTGAGTTGAAAGGAAGTACCAAGCCCCAGTTGGATGAGTCAGGACTCAGTGAACACATGAGGTGCTAAGGAAAGGGTGGCAGAATCAGTGAGTCCCACCTGAGCCCCAGCAGGCCCAGAAGGGCTGGAACTGCAGACTGTCCTGCAGCTGGTAACTAGGTGGTTGGAGCTGAGGCAAAAGAAGTGGAGGGGGAAGAGGCAGTCTTTCTGAACCCTCACGTGTGCCTGGCACTGTACTACCTGGTGCAGCTATCACCAGCCCCGTGAGGTAGGACACCCAGGCCCCGAGAGGGCAGGGTCGCTGGGGGACCACCATGGGGGCAGAACCGTGGCTCAGAACCGGGCTCTCTGCCTTCCCGCACCCCTGGTGCCCTCTCTCAGGCTCACAGGCACAAGCACTGGCGCCCCACTTCTTCCTCGCACAGGGAGCTTTGAGCCCAAGTGGTCATCTCCCTACTTGAGGCCTCTGGTTGGGGAGAGAGAGTGGGTTAATGCAGCCTCCTGGGCTATGGGGGCCACAGAACTACTTCAGGGCAGCGAAGGGGGTGCGGCAGACACAGAGAAGGCTTTGAATGTGAGCCAGGGCTGACCTCAGGACTGGCTGCTCTTTCAGCACCATAATCTATCTTATTGTTTGAAGTCACTGCACTGAACACATCCGTACACCGAGGGCCATTTCTGCAAACATTCCCACCTAAACGGTGGGAGCTCAGTGGAAGGCAACAGTCAGATTGTTTAATATGGAAGCAAACTCACAGACAGGCTCTGGGGTCTTGACTCTGCCACTGACTTGTTGAGTGACCTTGCCTGGAAAATGGGAATAACAGTCTCTACCTCAAAGGATGGCTGGGCTGGGCTGCCCAGGTGAGGTGAGGGGGAAATGAGACAATGCAGCAAAAGGCTGGGCCCAGCACCGCGGGCCGGTCAAGGTGCTTGGTAAACGGCTCCCTGTGTTGAGAGGTGGTGTAACTCATGGTAACGGGCACTGTTTCTGAAGCCAGGTTGCCTGGGTCCCAATCCTGGCTCTGCCACGTCCTATGTAATTTTGGTCTCAAAGCCTCAATTTCCATGCCATGAATCCAGGGAGAATCGTATCAGCAACACAGGGAGGTAGTGAGGGCTAAAGGAGATAATGCATGGAAAGCACTTAGAGCAGCGCCTGGAGGAAAGTGAGCGCTCACAGGTGTTGCTGTGACGATTATTATCCACCCAGCTTTGATGCGGCTACAGTCTAACCTGGGACCCTGATATTAGAAACCTGCCCTGTGTGTGCCCCAGGAGTGAACATTTCGATGGGTATGAGGTCCATTTCTTTATTAACATTCTTCTCTTCAGTAGAAAAGGTCACTGAAGTTATATGGCCATATATACATTTTTTTAGTTCCCTGGGAGTCAATAAAGATAATTTGATGATATCAGGACCTATCAACATCTAAATTGGCCTGTAATAGCTGAGTAGCAGGTTGCTCCCTGCTGGTCTGTGCTAAGACAGCCCCACCCAGGGGCCACAACCCTCTCTCAGCCCAAGACCCTCACCCCTCCAGGTCGCTGCAGGCCAGAGAAGTGCACGTTGGGGATGAACAGCACTGGCGGGGTCTCCAGGTCTGCCTCAGGCCGCAGGTAGGTGGTCTCATTGCCCCTGAAGCCGGATAGCAGGGAGCCCTTGATGCCTGATGGGAAAAGGAAGGCATTGTGCCGTGAAGTCCCTCCATTTACGCCTCCGACCACTGCCCTCTAGTCTCCTATACCCTTAACCCCAACCCTGCCCCGTTGTGACCCATCCCCACTGACCGCTGTTGCTGGAGTCGGGGCACTTGACCTTCCTCCGGAACTGCTTCCGCTCATCATCCCGCATCTTCCTTTCCGCTCCCTGTGGGGGATAAGGGAAAGGTGGTCACCAATGGTCTTGGGAGGGGCTGGCTGCTTTGCCTCTTAAATGTGGGCCAGCCCTCTGGTGTTGCTTTCTCCCCAGAGTGAGACCAGGAGATGGGAAGGTACCAGCACTCGGCCCAGCCCAGTGCAGCCCAGCCCTGAGGTCAGGTAGACCATGAGAGACAGAGAAATAGAAAGACGGAGAAAGAAGAAATTGAGAGAGACAGAGAGGTGTGGGGAGAGAGGAACAGAGAGAGAAACAGAAAAGAGAAAGGGACTCGGACAGAGATAAGAAGAATGAGAAATGTGAAAAAGACAGACAGACACAGAGAAAAAGAAACCTGAAGAACTATTTACAGAGATCTAGAAAGAGGTCTTCAGAAAGAGGAAGGGATGAGAGACAGAAATGCAGAGAGCAGAGGAAAATATACATAGAGAAACCAAGACAGACGAATGACGAGCACACAGGAGAGACATTCAGAGAGCAAGAAACAGAGACAGACACGCCCAGAATGGCTGGGGAGGATGCACAGGTGGGGGCTGGCCCTTCTCCCCCCCAGGGCCCAGCAGAGGGTCCACCGCAGCCACCTTGTCACAAAAGATCTTGATCTGGCAGACAGCTCGGTGTACCAGGCGCTCAGTGCCCGAGCCACAGTCGTAGGTGTCGACCTGCAGGTTCAGGGGAACACCCTTCACCCCCTTCTGCGAGGAGAAGTCTGTGCTGAGACAGTTGATGCCGATACACACCTGAGGACAGAAGAGGGAGCTAAACAGCTGACCCGGGTCACCAGGCCCCCCTGTATAATTATGGAGCCTACTGTGTGCCCGGCGGCCACCCTTAACTTCACAGCGCCCCTGGAAGGCAAACATCACCACGTCTCGTTTACAGACGGGGAAACTGATGCTCAGAGAGGGGGGCAGCTGTCCCAAGGCGACGCAGGGAATGTATAAGGGAACCGGAGTTTGGGCTCAGGTCTTCATCAGTGGACAATGCAGCTTCCACTAGATTGCCAAGGGCAGCCCAAAGGATCAAGGCCCTGGGAGGGAGACTAGGAGTCCTTTAGGAGCTTAAAATCCAGAGCCCATTTTTTTGCAACTCAGAGCAAGGAGGTAGAGAACGGCCAAATCTCCCTCCCCGCCAGCTCAGAAGACGGCTTTCCTGTTGGCCCTGGGCCACAGCGAGTGAGACACTGCCCCTGTGCACGGCAACCACCAGCTCTAGCCATAGCTGAACCAGTCACCCCCATTGTACAGCTGAGGAAACGGAGGCTCTGAGCACGGACGTGACTTGTTAACATTTCCACAGGGAGTTGGGCAGGGCGGCGTGGTGGAATGAGCCTGGACATCGGGCCACTTAGACCTCTGCCACTCAAGCCATGTGGCTTTGGATAAGTCCTTTAATCTCACGGGCCTCAGTTTCTTTATCTGCAAAATGGGGACAATTAAACCTACCTCTTGTGGCTGTGAGGCTGGCAGAACACCTAGGGGGCTTGGATATTTTGTAACTGTTGTTGTAAGTGGGACAGTTGGAGTCTCAACCCGAAGCCTATGTGCAGCTGATGGCAGTCTGGGGTCAGTCTTAGTTGGGCATCACTTGGCAAGCTCACCTAGTGATTGCCTACTGCTAACTCCTCCGTGGGACCCTAGGCCAGACCCCACTCCAGGCTGGCCCCTGTTCCTTGGGGCATTTCCCTTGGAAATGACCCTGACTTGCACAAGTAGGGGTGGAGTGTGGTACCTGAGCAGACCCCCTTCCTTCCCTGGCTGGGGGGGCCAGGCCCACAGGTGCATGCCAGACATACCTCCCCCTCAGCCAGCTCAGCCCTAATGCAGCCCCCACCCAGCACACGCCTGAGAAAGACCCAAGCCTGGGGGCTTAAGAGGCTGTGAGAAAATCCCAACCGAAACCCACCTCTCCCTTCCCACGAAACTCATTCCCCCCCTCCCTGAACTGGAGGCCCCAGCTCCTCCCCCAGTCCCTGGTGTCTGTTTGAATAATAATAATCCCTCGCCTTTGTGCCTCCCTTTGTTGTTTTCAGAGTCCCTTCACCTCCATTTTCTCCAGGCAGCCTGGACCGCCCCATGAGGCAAGCCAGGGAGACAGGGATTAGGTCCCCAGCTTTTCTAGGCCAGAAAGGCCCTTGCCAAGAGCCAGACCCAACCTTGGTCTGATGGGGTAAGTCTGGCCCAGGTAGGTGAAGGGACAGGCCCAGGGTTACCCAACTTGAGTCCCCAACACGCAGACTAGTGCCCTTTCCATGATGCCACTTGTCCAAACAGAAAACCAAGACGCAGAGGGACACTGCAGCACAGGTGACTTCAAGTCTGGTCTCAAGCACTAAACGGCTTAATCACTGGTGTGAAAAAGAATCACCAGAGGCTCCATTTCTCAGGCATCTCCGATGGGCCTGGCATCGTGCCTGTCTCTTTGACGTGCGTGATCTCATAGGATCTCCACCACAGCTCTAGGAGGCAGATTATTCTTCCCTTCCTATGCGCTCAGGAAGTGAGGTCATGGGTTTAAGCCCTCATCTACCAGACTCCAAAGCACTTCTCCTGCAACACCCTGCCCACAAGTCAGGAAACCCGGTGTCAGCGGCAGCTTGCCGTGCGGCCACGCACAAGGCTTAGTTTTCCTACCTGGTAAATAGGTGGATTGGATTAATTAACAACAGCCACTGCTCATGTGCCAGGCTGTGCTCTACCTTTTCCTTATCTCACCCGATCCTCACGCCAACCTATCAGTTGGTGCTATGTTTACATCCCAATTTTCAGCTAAGGCATCTGTCCAAGGTCACAGAGTTGGGAAGTGGGCCTAGCGTTTCTGGCTTCTCCACCACTATGTATCCTGCCTCCTCCACTGGTGCCCTCATCGGAGCAGCTGCCACAATCCTAGGTACAGGTAAGGCCTTTTCCCAGGATGGGGACTTCCTGGCAGCCTAGCCCCATCCTGGCCACGGCCCCAGGACTGACCTTGGCCTCCTCGTTGACGTTCCACACGAAGGACAGTGCGTTATATGCCACCTCCTCGATGTGCTGCACAGTGTTGAAGTTTTCTTTGCAGTCAGCTGAAACCACAGGAGACCAGAAGGAGCGTCAGAAGGGAAGGGATTTGGGGGCCCCATGGGGAGGGGTCATTTAGGGGGTGGGCCTTGTTCTTGGCAGGGACTTGTATCCTCTCCCCCAAGGACCATGCTTCAATGCAGGGAGGAAATTAGTAATTGTGCCCTGGGCTACAGGTGGAAAAACTGAGGTCCAGCCTGAGAAGCAGATCTGTCCAAACTCCAGAGGGACTCCTTCACTTTGCCAACTAGGCCAGGGCCCTCATGATTTTGTGGTAGAGCTTATACTTTTCATGGGATTGTGATTTAGGACATCTCCCAGACAAAGCAGTAGTAGTAGTAGTAATAATCGCAGTAATAGTGGTAGTGATAGCCATAGTCACAGTCGTAGTACCAGTACTACTAGTATTGAACTAGTCATATTAAATACATGATAGTACTACTGTCATTTATTGAACACTTACAATATGGCAAGCCTTCAGTTAATCCTCACAACAATGCTATGAATATTCAGCTTACACTGAGGAAAATAAAGCTCAGAGAAGTTTGGTCACTTGCCCAGGGTCACACAGCTAATAAAAGGTAGAGTAAGGACTGGAGTCCGGCTCTGTCTGTCTCCTGAACCCAGGCTCCTAACCACTTTACTAACTGGCCTCTCAGATAAGTCACTGAATCATCCCTATTTGTATTATGTTCTCTAGTACACGTGGCTCCAAGGCAGAAACAGCACTGCAGGCAGGCAGGGCAGCTGCCGTTTTCCCAATTGACAGCTGAAGAAACCAAGGCCCAGGAAGGGGAGGTGACACAGGTCACACAGCCGGGAAGAGAGTGATAGAGCCAGAACCTGGAGATCTGAGGATGGACTGTGCCTCCCACTCATCTTGGGGCCCGGGACAAGGTGGCACACACAGAAGGCCTTTCCCCCATCCCCTTCCCTCTGACAAAGCCCAAAGGTTCCAGCTTCCAAGGCAGAACTGCCCTTGCACTGTGCTTCAAGCCTTCCAAATCACCCACTGCCTGCACTGTTATGCATTTGTGTCTCAATTGGCCAAGCCCCCTGATGGGGACAAGCAGGTCAGCATCCCAGGGGTGTATTTATCTGACACTACTAGGGTCCCCAGGGTCCTGTTTATCCCAAAGCAACACAGAAAAGAGGTCATTGCTTCCAGCCAACAGATGCAAATCCCTGCAAACCTCACAGCGTTCAACCTGGAGACAGGGGCCAGGCAGGAGGCTGGAGTCAGAAATAAGTCCTGCAGAGGTCAGAGGGGGCTGGGAAAAAGGGGCACAGCAAGCAAGGCCTAAGTGGGGTGTGTGTGTGTGTGTGTGTGTGTGTGTTGTGAGACAGAGGAAGGGAGACTGGGATGGAGGGCTTGGGCGGGCTCTCACCCACATCGATGACCCGCTGCTTGGCGGTGGGCTGCCGGGAATGCCAGTGCTTCCAGAAGCGCAGCTGCTCCACCGGGCCCTTCTCGTTGTCGAAGACCACCATGACCACACTCTGCAACACAGCAGTCACTGTGACCCCAGCCTCAGAAGAGGCCCAGGCAGCCTCATCCCTTGCCAGAGCCCGGGTCAAGTGGCCCGGCCCTTTGGCTTAGTTTCCCCCACTCCGTGGCAATGGGCAGTCATACAACAGCACCCTCTCCCTGGGGTCCCTGGCAGGCAGGGCTGACCCGACCCCCGCACCTACTGCCCAAGTACCTTGACTTTGCTGGAGGACAAGGCAAGGTCTTTGCCGCCCGCTGGGGTCCGCAGGGTGACAGGGTAGAACTGGCCCTTGTTGAGGTAGGCCATGGGTGACTCACCCGATTTGATGTGGATGGCTTTAGGGGAGCCCAGGGTGTACTCAAAGTCACTGCGGGCAGGAGGGAGAGGAGAGTGAGGCTGGGCTTCCAGGCAGGAGTATCCCAAAGGGCAGTAGGGCAGGAAGCCCAAGGCTCTGCTATGGCCTTATTATGTGACCTCAGTAAATCACTTTACTTCCTGGGGCCTCAGTTTCCTCTTTTTCAGAGTTTCTATTTAATGGCTTTGTTGAGCCATAATCCTCCTGAATAGTGAATAATGGAAACCAGAGACCCCTGAGGGGTGACAAAGTTATAGGGACGACTAGGACAACAGAACCCTGGTTTTCTAACAGGGTGCTGAGCTCTGAGGTCCTTGTCACAGCCCAGGAAAGGGATGTAGAAATGACTCTCTTCTTTTATGTGCCTTTACTCCCCTCTTTTCATTCACTGACGATCCCTGTTCTGGGGACAGTAGGGTCTTTCTGCAGCCCACTGCCCAGGTGGCCAAGGGTCCAGGGAGGCTGACTTACCTCTTGGGGCTGGGATAGTCCTCTGGACATGGGGGTTCCGGGGATGTTTTCAGGATATCTGGGAAGAGCAGCGACTGCAGAGAAACATAATCCAGAGAAAATAAATGACCACATTCAGTTCTGCTGGGACCTCAGCCCAGGGCCACTGCATACAACTGTGAATGTTGTATAGTGTACAACCTGGACAACAGTACATGGCAGCCCTGCCTCAGCTCAAGGACTCTTTCTCCCATGGATTCCAAAGCTCTGACCGCCTCACTGTCTTCTCTCCTTCTGTACACGTGTGACTAGACCCAGGGAGGCTGTGAGGGATATGGGGGTGGGCCCTCACCTCCTGTGGGTCATCTTTGAAGGTGCTGTCAGGCTGCCAGCGCTGTGTGGGAGGCACCCCATGAATGCTCTCAAACAAGGAGCTGAGGGAGCCATTATCATACACATCACTGGTGGGCAGCAGGTAGCCGTCCACAGAGCCAGCTTCCAGCTTGCTGGGGCCTGGGGTGAGGAGAGCTGCCTTGCCCGGTGTGGGTGCAGCCCCCTCCAAGCTCATTAGGTTATTCTTCTTGAGCACATCTGGGTACTCTGGGGCTCCAGACACATTCTCTGTCAGGAATTTCATGAGGTGCGTGGGACTTTCAAGGGGGGTGAGGTCCATCTCATACTCCATGCCATGGTAGTACCTGAGGAGAGACAGGAGGGATAAGTGGGTGCACCTCTTCTCTCTGAGGGGCGGGGGTTCCTTGGCTAGATTGGAGGGTGACCATCACACTGACATACTGACCTCTTTTAATCCATTGTAATGTTAGGTCTTACCAACATGTGTGAAACACGATACTGAAGCAAGCCAGTGTGATGAGCAGGGAGGAGGGTGTCAAGAATGGAACCAAGTACAGGCTCAGAGTTCAGGGGGCAAATGTCTGCTTTATCCGTTACAGTACTTGGTAATTTAAAAAACTGAAAGTTTAATTATTTATTTCTTATCCAGAGTCAAATGTCTCCACACTAAAAAAACCGTATTGAGTCATCCATGGTGTGGGCAAGAGTGGGTATTTGTGGGTACAGTTAATGTACGTTGAGAAAAAGGTCTGAAAGGATATACCCCAAACTATTAAGGGGGGCAGGGAAGTAGGATTACAAGAAACTTACTTTTTTACTTTATTTATTTTTTAGCAAAAATAACAGTGTCTTTAATGCATTTAATTTTACAGAATCCAAAGAATTGGTCCTCACTTGGTTGTCAAAAGAGCCAGATAGACTATTTTCACACATAAGGCCCAGAGATTCACATAATCAGAGACAATGAGTGAACACACAGACCTTATAATAAGATGATTCTATTATCAGTGGGTGCTCTCATTTAATTGTGCCAGTCTTCCATTCCCACCACCATACTTCTGTTTCTCAATGCCCAGCCCCAGCATGGATATTTATTTTTATTTATTTATTTTTTTTGCGGTACACGGGCCTCTCACTGTTGTGGCCTCTCCCGTTGCGGAGCACAGGCTCCAGATGCGCAGGCTCAGCGGCCATGGCTCACGGGCCCAGCCGCTCTGCGGCATGTGGGATCCTCCCGGATCGGGGCACGAACCCGTGTCCCATGCGTCGGCAGGCGGACTCTCAACCACTGCGCCACCAGGGAGGCCCTGGATATTTATTTTGTTACTACACCAAATTTATTTTTAAAAAGTAAACTAAATTTAAAAATAGTTACAACAATAGGTAGTTTAATTATTATAATTATACAAATATTGTTTCCTGGCTGGCCAAATATTTTACTATAACTTTTCTTAGAACAACTTTTGTTGTTATTGGAATTATGATATTAACGAGTTTTTTCATTTTATAATTTTCTACTTGTCTATTCATAATTTCCCTAAAACTGTCATACACCTATAAACAATTTTCTTCAGATGAACAAGTATATTATGTAATCCACCAGTTCATTCCTCCCTCCTCCCCTTCCTTCCTTCCTTCCTTTTTTACTTTATACGTTTCTACAGAGTTTGAATATTTTATAACAAGTAGGTATTATTTTATAATCAGAAAAGCTAACAACATTTTAAAAAATTAGTTTTGAGAAAAGTCTCCTGCACCAAAGCCTACAGTTTCTAGCAGTGGAGGGGCCCTGAGGCAGCTGCCAGAGTCGCAATGCCTGCCTTAGCAGTTTGGATGTTCTCAAAGGCAGAGAGGAGACCAGAAGGTTTCCCATCAGAAGCCCTGCCCAGTGCGGGGAAAGGAAAAGTGGAGAAAGGGGGCAGGGCCCTTCCAGTGCCCATCTGGCCATGAGCACGGCCTGGGCTGCTTTCTACAAGAAAAGGAACATCAGTGCCCCGAGGCACTAATGCCAGGCAGAGGCCCAAGAGAGCCAAGGGAAAGAAATACGGGAACATAGGTGTCCCCTCCCTTTGAGGCTGCAGGGAGGGTTTTGGAGCTAGGACAGAAAAGCTTCCATCAGGGCTTTTCCACCACTATGGCTTTGAAGTTTGTTTTCAGTAAACTCCAGCTCACATGGCCTACAGGCACCTAGGATGTGTGTGTGTGTGTGTGTGTGTGTGTGTGTGTGTGTCTGTGTGTGTCTGTGTGTTCAAGCAAGGTCTCACTATGATTTTGTGGGCCCTACTCTCTTTTGCCTTCATAGATCCCTTCCTCCATAAAAATATTTTAAAAACCTTTTACAATTGCATTGGTATAAATACAAATATAACCCAGGTTGGATCATATTCATTGTCTTCTTCTGACTTTAAAATAGATTACAATGCCTTCGTGGGCCCCTAAGAGTACGGTGGGCCCTAGGGACTGTACCTCCTGTGCCCAGGGGATAAGGGGCCTAGAGGTGGGGGTGGGGAAGGGCAAAGGGCCAGAGATGGTGGCGCCGGCGAGCCTCACCTCTTTCCTTGGTCGTTCCGGCCCCCAGTGCTGGAGGATAGTAGCCGCTTCTCCTTGGGGCCCTGAGAGGAGAGGAAGCAAGGATTTATGCATAGCTCTTGGGTAAGATCTGGCTGTTAGGAGCCTCAACCCCCTGCGGGGGACTTGGCCGGGGAGGGTAGCTACCTTGGTCACTGGGAGAAAACCCACCAGTCCTTCGAATTGTCAGGCCATCATTTAGTCTGAGCCCCAAGTTACAGAGTGGGGAGAAGTACCCCAAGATTAGCAGTTAGGAATCATGGAATTTGGAGTCAAGCAGGCCTAGCTTAAGTTCTAGCTTTACCACTTAAAAGTGCTGTGTGACTCTGGATAAATGACTGTGCTTTTCTGAGATTCAGTTTCTTCATATGTCAAGTGGGGGATTATGAACTCTACTTCAAAGGGATTGCGAAGATTTATTAATAAAAATAATGTTCACTGTTTTTTAATGGAGTACTTCCTATGCACTGGACCCTGTGCTATGTGCCTTCTCTGTGTCCTCTAATCTAATCCCTATAACAACTCTATGATGTCTACTAATGTTATCCCCATTATATGGATGAGGAAACTGAAGGCAAGAGAGGCTCCGTCATCTTAGTGATTAGGAGTGTGGACTTATTGAGTTTAGTTCCTAGATCTGCCACATATTGGCTGTGTGATCTTGCGCGTCCCTTAACCTTTCTGCACCTCATTGTTCTCATCTGTAAAACAGGAATAATAATAGTAATACCAACCCCTGGGACTGTTGTGAGTGTTGAGACCAGCACCCGACACATGGAGAGGACTATGTAAATGTTACCTTTCATGATTATGATCATAATATTGTTGTATCTTAGAACATCCAGGTCATTTCTCCCTGAGGCTAATAAAGCCAGAACAAGGTCTCCGACCCAGCCTAGTGACTCCAATGCCTGGGTTCTTAGTCTCACCCCGTGGAAGAGCATGAGGAAGAGTGCCCGGCACAGTAACCAGCATTCAGTAAGAAATGGTAAGTGGTCACCTTTAGGACTATATTGCCCAAAGCCACATTGCCAGCTTGTGGTAGGAACAGGTCTCGAACTCCCAACTTGGTGCTCTTTCCACACCGTTAGATCATGTCTTTACTATACACAGTGCTGCTCTGAGTCTAACATGCTCTGGGATGGGAAGAGGGGGCCAGGTGTATCTCACCGGAACACTATATTGCAATAAACCACTGCGAGCGTCACCTTCAGAGCCTGTCCCCACCACTCTGGCCCTGGGAACGGCCTCTTGCCCAGGGGAGATGCTGCTAGATTTTATTTTACGGCCCAACCTCAAGCTATATATCCCAGGCTGGAGTTTAAGCTCACACCTAGAATTCTGGCTCCTACCATGTCCCCAGGCTGAGGCAGTCAGTTCAATTTCTTCTCCATCAAATGCTATGAGGATGTTGTCAGTCTGCCGGGGAGAAGGTAAGGTAGGGTAACCACCCTACTCCAGGATGAGGACCAAAGCCAGAGAGATCATTTGGGGCTTTCTCATATCTGAGGCCACTCCCCCCTTGGCCTCTGAATTTACAGAGTTTACCTTCCTTTGTGTAGTAGAATAGATAGACTACTTCTTGGGCCTGTGAATTTGATGGCTTATTTACAAGGTGGCTTTAAATCTTCAAGTTCAGATTCAGTTATCACAACATTTAGCTATGCATGTCCCCCAGCCTGATATCTGGGCAAGTCTCTTGGAGCAATAACCCAGCCTAGGAAGAGTAAGAAAGCTTGCTGTATGACAGTTCAGACAGATGGGTAGTGGCTGCCTGGAGTACCAGGTTGGAAAAGAGTTTGTGTCCTCATATACCCTCAGTGAGAATACAGTTTGTAATCCATTAGCAATGTCTGGCACAGGCACTGGAAGAGGGGTGATGTCGTGTGTTATGTACTTGTGGTTATTGACAGGTTTAAGCACACTCATCATATATGAGAGGGCCTAATTCCTGTTCTCAGGAACTGAAAGTCTCCCAGAGTCAAGGCCAAGGCCCAGGAAACAATTAGAGAACAATAAAAGATGGTCTGTCAGGAGGTATTACAATGCATATAATGGCAGCGAGGGTATGAACGACAGTGAGACACTCAGGAGAGGGAAAGGTGATGTGGCAGCATGGCTTCCAAGAGAAGGTGGGCCTTGGGAAGGGCCCTGAAAGAAGGGAATGGATTCAAGAGCAAAAGGCATGTTCTAGGTGGTGAGGTTAGAATAGGCAGGTGGGGATGACAGGGCAACTGGGATGACCTAAGGTACAGGGGCAGAAAGAAGATGGTAGGTTGGGGGTATTGCTGTGGTGTGTAAGGCCAAGGCATTGATCCATTCAATCAATATGTATTGAGCAATGTGTGGCAGGCAGTATGGGGTGCTAGGGGCTCAGTAATGATCATGACATGACTCTTGCCCTACAGGAGCTCAGTGTCAGGGGGGAGATGGAGGAATAAATGCACAAACAGCAAGTTTCTAAGGATAGCTTCAAGGAAAAGGATGGTGGTTGCTGAGGGTGCCCAGAGGAGGCACAGAATGGGAGACCCCAGAAAGCCTTCCTCACCTCCGGTGGAATGGGCTGAGGCCCAAAGCTGAGAGTACGGTTTAGCTAGGGGGAAGGGGAGGGTACCAGGCAGAGGGAACAGCATGTGCAAAGGCCCAGAGGTGTGAAAGAACATGGTGAGGGGCTAGGGGTGGTCATGGTGGGCTAGTGAGCCATGAGGCCTGAAAGCGAAGACACACAGCCAGTTAGAGGGGGGCATGCCCAGAGGTGGCAAATGTACCATGTAGTAATCGTAGAGGAAGCTCAGGGCTGCAACGCTCTCATCGTCTCCGTTGACTCTCATCATGGCCTTTGTGGCCGCCGTCAAGGGATTTTCAAGGTAGGTCTTCCAGGCCTCATCCTCGTTAGTGTAGGGGAATTTCTGGAAGTTAACTGGGTCGTTCTTTAGCAGCCGTACAGATCTGAAACTGAAAGGCAAATAAGGAAGGTCAAATTTAGGCTGTCCCAGCAGAAGTTCCGCGAATGGTCAGCCTCAGAGCAACACCCAGGAATTCAGAGAGTTACCAGCCTTGAGAACTTGAAACTGCTTCTTCTGTCATCATTGGGCAGATGGAGCAGTAGAATGTATCCAAACTCGAGCCAGATGCTTTGGGCCACCACCAAATGTTACCATGTAGAAGCTGTAGACCTGGGGCCTCAGTTCCCTCATCTACAACATGAAGACTGTAATCCCAACCTTGCAAGGCTTCAGAGAAGATTCAGTAAAATGCTCCCATGGTAGATACTTATTCAAGGGGAATTAGTGTAACAAGGATGGGAAATAACAATGACAAGCTGCAAAGGATAAAATTTCCAGGTAACTCAGCATGAGTTCTTCTGATGAAATTCTCCTCAAGACGGAGAAAGACACAGGCTGGAGATCATTTCAACTTAGAGAGTGTGGTGAGGGACAGAGAGAGCCAGAGCAAGGAAGCCCATAGGCAGAACCTGGTCTTGGGAAATGGCATTTCAGATCAACATTTATTGTAGAGTGCCCAAGCAGCTGCTCAGATGCCAGGAACTGGAGTGGAACGCTGCAGGGCACCCCTAGGCAGGCAGAACCTGGGCGCTGTGCTGAGAACTTGGACAAATACAAGCCACATAGGCTCAAAGGCAAGAGATCAGGAAAGACTCTTTGGAGGAGGCAGACATTTTAGTTGGGAACACTCAGCACGGGGGATTATATCACTCAGATATGTAGGGTGAGTGTCCCAGGAATAGGAACATAATACAGATTAATGATGATGATGATGAAAATAGTGTCTAATCTTTATTGAACACTGACCATGTTTTAGGCACTAAGCTAAGCACTTTTCATGGATTATCTCATTTAATTCTCACAACAACACTGTGAGGCATGTACTATTATTTTTCCTATTTTATACATGAGGAAACTGAAGCTCTGAGAAGTTAAGGGAGTTGCCCAAGGTCCCAGTTAGTGGGTTAGTGAGTGGCCCAGAGGGGATTCAAGCTTGAGCAGGATGATGCTGTAATATAGAATAGCGTTCTCAAACTTCCACTGCAACAGAATGACATGGAAGGCTTGTTAAAACACAGATTTCCAGGCCCCACCCCTAAGTTCCCTGGTAATGCTGATGCTGGTAGTTTGGGGACCACACTTTGTGAATCACTGGTGTAGAACATGCTCTTAATCATGAGCAAGGGCATAGAGGTGGGAAAGTTCTGGTTATGTTCACTTTAGAGCAAAGAATGTGTGAAGGATGCTGGTAGGGGAGAAGCTGGGGACAGCCAGGCTGAGAAAAGAGAACTCCTGAGACTGGTGTCCTGGTGCCCCGGTGCCCCCCGTTCTAGGTGAGTCTCATAGATTCTCTAATGTTAGAGACATAGGAATAATGCCACCTGCCATTTACTGTACTATATATGAACCCTTTCCACTCATCAGCTCTGCTCCTTACAAGAACTTCAGAGGTAAGGATCATTTGCTGCAGTTCACAGATGCAGAAACCCGAGACTTGGAGGAGATAAGAAAATGCCCCCAAATCACCCAACTAGTCCATGACACAACCAGGATTTAAACCCAGGCTTGTCTAGTACCAAAGCCACACATTTTCCACTAAGCCACACAGCTTTACCATAGTGCAAGAGGGCAATCCCTACCACAACAGAAAAATGCTCTAGTTGTGGAATTGCAGGCACTGTGGCAGACTGGTGGGTGGGCAAGGACCTTCACAAATCACAGCACAGGAAGTGCCCTCCTGCTGCCCGGCGGCTCAAGCCCACATTCTCAGACACAGAATGGGAACAGCAGCCAGGCCACACCCAGACGGGCCGAGGGTGGCACTCTCCCAGGGGTTTCTTCCAGGGCAGTGTCTCCCATCTCACTGAGCCCCAGGGTATGGGGTATTGGGCTCTGAAAGGGAGGGGGAGGGAGCTATCACACAGGAAAGAGAGATGACAGAAACCTTCCTGCTCCAGGGGCATGTAGAGGGAGGCACACCTCAAGTTTCTGCTTCTATAAATCAAGGGCCTTAAGATGGAGAGGCGAGAGAAGGCCCCTCCCAGCTGCCTCCTGGGCCTGGGGTTAGAGGAACTTACAGAGCAAGCCCAGGTGGCTGCCCCAACCCCTCCCAGTATCAGCCTAAATGGAACTGCTAAACCAAGGGGGCACAGGAGAAACAGGGACAGGCCTGGCGGACCACTCTCTGGGTCAACAAGGAATCCCAGGGCTTAGCACTGTTCCTTGTTTATAAAGTGTGTCTAATAAAAGCACCCACCATGTAGGATGATGAGGATTGAGTGCAACATCACAGGAAAAATGCTTAAAACTGTCTCTGGCACATAACAAGTGCTTAATACAAAAAGAATGATGTTGCCATGCCACGGAAAGGATATACTTTACAGAACACTCTTTCCAGAATGTCAAAAATCTTGAGCCTATGGAATCTTATGCTGTAGTTTGGTCTTCAGGTGTTGAAATAATTCCTCATTTATAATTTCTAATAAAGGAGTAATATGCCAAAAAAAAAAAAAAAAAAACTGTGCTCTTGGCCCAGCCTGGAGCTAGACATCAAAGGGTTGCAACGTGGTACAAGACATGGTCACCCTGAAAGTCACTGGCAGATCTGGGCCTGGAGCCCCAATTTGCTGACTCTGGTGGAATGACCATCATCGGCTTTGATGAGCTATCAGTTATCTTACCCTATTCAAAAGTTAATTTTTAGAAGACAATGATAAAGTCACATCAGAAACGAAAGGACAGGCAATGTTTGCTGTTCATTTGGAGGGTTTTTCTGGTCTACAGTGGTCTCCAGTCCATCCTGTTGGGATCCCAAAGTCTGATTCCTTGATACACAGCAGCTACCATACCTCAAGAGTTTACCATAGGTAGACACTGTTCCACCTATTATCCTGCATCATCTTATCTACTCTGCACAATAGGTTTAGGGGAAGTTGAGACTCAGGTGATATTACCTGCTCAAGGTCACTCAGCTAGTAAGTGGCAGAGGCTTACCTTGAACCTGGACTTGTTGGACTCCAAGACGCAGCTCTTAACCCCATGCTAGTCTCCTTTCAAATGCCTCTTTTATTCCGGCAATTCCCCTCCTCTGGAATAAACTGAACCAATCCTCCACTGCAAGACAGAAAGGGATTTCCCACCCACACAAGACAAGAGGGACTGAGTGAGGAAGTGTGATGAGTGGAAGAGTTTCTGGCTGGGCGCTGGGAGCTCTAGAGTCCTGGTTCCCAAGTTTGCTACCAGTCAGTGTCACGTTCCAAGACTACGCATCTGGCTTCTAGAAAGTCTTGGCTACGGATAAGGTTAGTTAGCCTTGACTCAGTGCCAAACACGGATCCAAAAACTTTTGGCTCCCTCTTCTCTTAAAGGTTAGAATTGAGAGTTGACGGTCCAGTGGGTAAGGATGTGAAAAGGGTTCCAGGAAGGAGGGAGCCCTACTAATGGGAGACAGAGCCGGAACAAAGAGGGGAAACCAGCTGACTGGAACCTATGTGGTCACCTTCCCCGAGGGCCTCCACAAACTCTCTGTTGGTGTCCCTGTCCAAGGCCAAACTCCTCAGCCATCAGAAGGTGAAAGGGGAACAGGGGAGGAGGGTATAGGGAGAGGAAGTGGCTCTGGGCAGCCTTCTAGCCATCAGGTCTCCACCAGGCCGTAGCACAGAAGAATCTGTAGCACCATGGGAGGAAGGAGCAACAGGGTCATAGCCTGACAGACCCGAGTAACCATGTGTCCTTGGGTCAGGTACTGAGCCCCTCCAAGCCTATTTCCTCATCTGTTAAATGGGGTCTATTGAGAGTCTTCTGTGTGCCAGTCAGGGACTCTTCTAGGCACTGGGGAATCCGCCAAGAACAGGACAGATAAGGCTCTTCTCCCTTCGGAATTTGCAATCTAATTGGGGAAGACAGACACAACCAGGTAAACAAGTAGATAAATGAGTTAATTTTAGTTAGTGATAAGTGCTGTGAAGAAAATTAGAGCACAGTCATGTGATGGAGTTACCAGGGCTGGCTACTTCAGAGTGGGGATAATCTCATGGGCAGTTGGGAGAATTAAGTACATTAACATAAGAAATGTGTTTGGCCCAGAGCCTGCCAGAGAACCATCGCTTAGTAAATAACTGGCACCATCACCGTCATCATCATCATGATCACCATCTTCTTAGAACCCCCAAAAGAAAGTAAAGCGGAGACGCTGCCCGAGGCTCTTAAACCAACATCCTCTCCAAGCCTCCTGTTTGCGAACCAGGTTCCACATCAAAAACAAAAGAGACAGTGTAATAACCCCTTGCCTCGATTTTCACATTCATTATCTCGTGGAGCCTCCCGACATACATGACATGTTACTATCTCTACTTTACAACCAGGAAATAGACAAAGGAAAGAGACGTTAGGTGACCTGTTCCAGGGGACTGGCTGAGTGAGTTACAAAGCGAGACTCCTGGAATCTAATTCCGTGACTAGTCACTTTTCCACCAACCACTAGTTTCCAAGAAGGGATGTAGAAGAGAGGGGAAAAAACAATAAATCTGGGTGGCATCCATCCACCTAACCATCTATGCTTCACTTTAATAAAATTTATCAATATTTATTATACTATGTGCCAGGCTTTGTCCTAGGCGGGCAAGACAACAAGATCCCTACTGTCATAGAGGTTGCATTTTAGTGGCAGCCAAGGCAGACGTGACCACAAAAACAAATGGACAGCTACTATCAGGTGAGGAAAGCTATGAAGGAAAAGAAGCAGGAGGACTTCTGACCTGCCTAAACTTTGGGGAATGACTAGATGTTGGCTGAGGAGAGGGGTGGAGGGGGAGAGGGGCGTGAAGATGGGTGGGGAGGATTTTGGACTTTCCAGGTGAAAGGCAAGACAAAGGCAGAAGCCTGGGACAGCTCCCAGAGCTTGTCTGCCTACTGTGTGACAGGTGTGAGCCAGGTTTTTTGCATATGTTGCCTTGTTTCAAGGAAGGCCAGCCCATTAAGAAGGAAACTCAAGTCTGAGATTTGATAATCCCTCACATTTGCATAGCGTGTTATAGTTTTCAACATGCTTCTCATACATTTGTCATCACCTCTGATCCTGCAACGCCCCTGTAAGGTAGGGAGAGAAGGTATGACTATCCCCATTTGATAGCAGGATAAAATGAACCACAGAGAAGGCCACTGGTTTGCCTAAGGCCACCCAGCTGGTATCTCATGGTGCCAGGCCTAGAACAGAGGTCTCTGTCTTCCATCATCAAGAACCTTCACAAGGCTGCGTCCTCAGAAGCTGGAGTGGTGAAGTGCCTACAGTGGTGAAGTAGGGTTTCATCCCAAGTCCTTTCAGACTCCAATGCTCACTGCATTCTGGCTGAGCCACTTAAAACTCCCAGTGAGAGTACGTCAATGTGTCTCAGCCATTAGTTGAGACTTTTGGGGTTCCAGTTAGGGTGCAAAGAGACTTTAGAACTCAAGTCTCTCTCTTTTTTTTTTTTTTTTTTAGTTTTGTTTGTTTTGGCTGTGTCACGCAGCTTGTCGGATCTTAGTTCCCCGACCAGGGATCGAGCGCAGGCCCTCAGCAGTGAAAGAGCTGCGTTCTAACCACTGGACCGCCAGAGAATTCCCTAGAAATCTAGTCTCTGGGAGCAGGTGTGACTTGCCTAAGGACACACAGCACAGAACTGGATTGGGACTCAAGTCTCCTAGCTTCCTGCCCAGTACTCAGCTCAATCACTACCTTATCTCAAAGTCATTTCAATAATTCAGAGATGGAAAAGTAAGGCCTCTGACTCAATCTTACAGATGGGGGAAGAAAACTCACCACCAAGGGGGCAGCCTCAAACCCCACCAAAGGAGGTGCCTGACACAGGACAGATCTAGTGACCTGGGCCCCACTTCCCTCCAGCCTGAGGAGGAAGAGTTCCAGGGGCTGCCTGAGCTGGGTGTTGACACCCAGATACACCCAATGACTTGTCAAACCCTGTTGTGAGCCACCCAGCCTCACCAGCAGTGATCAATCACATTCACTAATTACCCACAGGGAGGCCCTGCCGCCGCTGCTCACGGAGGAATCATTTTTCAGTCATCCGCATGGAAGGTGTTCCCTGGGCATGACAGGAGCACTCTGGGGCTGTTGTGCTTGACAGTGGCCCATCTGGTTTCTGGATGCACAGGTTGTGAAATGTGCCTTATCACATGCTGGGGCTCACTTGGGGGCCTCAATTGGGAAATGGCAGCGCCTAGGGCATGGCTCTATAATGACTCCAGTTTGAATGAGGCAGTGTGAACTAATAGTTACAGGGTGGGCCCCAGAGCTATGCTGATCTGGGTTCCAGTTTCATCTCTGCTATTACTAGCTGTGTGACTTTATGCAACTTGACCTCTCTGTGCCTCAATTTTCTTACCTGTAAAAAAATGGGGGATGATGAGAGCACTAACCTCACAGAGTTATTATGATAGCTATTGTTCACTGAGGGCTTACTAAGTGCCAGGTGCTGGCCCCACAATTTCTAGTCATCGTTTTGTTTAATCTTTAGAACTTTGTGAAGTATTACTGTTGGAAGATGCAATGGGATAATGGAGGCAAAGTGATCAGCACAATGCCAGCACATAGTAACATGAACTATTACTACTAACACTCACTTTGTGGGGCAGCCCCCAGAAAACTGCATGACAACTCACAACCTCACCTTCTCCTTCTACTAGCGGCAGAAGGAGACCTGATGCTTGGAGAGTCCCAGATAAAGAGGGGCACGCACTGCCAGCTTCATCCTCTGGATCCAGGTGGGCAAGCTGACTGAGAGCCATCAGGCTCCAGCCAACACCTCTAGTTGCACGGAAATTAATTATATGCCATTTTCTAATTATACCACAAACTCACTTTCTCCCCTTTGAAAATCCCTTCCTCGATGGGAATTTTTCTTTCATGCTATATTCTCCTCTTGGTTTCCTGTCCAATTTTCCTATTTTTTTCCTCTATTGTTCAATTGAGATGTGAAAGAAGTTGCAATCTACCTCTAGACCCAGGGCACCACATCCTTTCATTCATTCATTCACTCTGCTGAATAGGCCCTGTGCTGGGTACTGGGACATAAAGGTAAATATCATGCTGTCCCCACCCTCAAAAGTTCTCAATTCTTGCTGACCTCCTAGGAAGGCCCAGTGAAATAACATCAAATATTTGTGAGAGAATTTCCCTTCAAGACTTTCACTAGATCAGTTGCTCTGACCTTTTTAAGGAGGCAGAAGCAATAGAAGAAGGGGGCAGCCAGCCAGGGTTATTTGCTCCATTTCACAAATGGAGAAGCTGAGTTCCACAAAGGGGAGGGAAGACAAGGGAAGGAAAGGAGCTAAGTTATTTTATGCGTCAGGCCTTGTGCCTTTTCGTTCTCAAACATGCCGTGAGGTGGGCGTTATCACCATTTTACATATGCAGAAACTGACACTTACGGACGTTAAGGAGCTCATCCAAGTCACCCAGTCCGTACACGGCAGAGCTGGGCTCAAACACAGGTGTGACCCCATAGCAAAGCTCTCAGCCTGCCTACTCAGCTACTATACTGTAGGTCAGCGGTAGATCTGGGAATCTCCTGCCTTCCAATCCTCTGCCAGGTCTTCTAGGCCAATGGTTCTTTTTTTTATTTTTATTTTTTTGTTGCGGTACGCGGGCCTCTCACTGTTGTGGCCTCTCCCATTGCGGAGCACAGGCTCCGGACGCGCAGGCTCAGCGGCCATGGCTCACGGGCCCAGCCGCTCCGCGGCATGTGGGATCTTCCCGGACCGGGGCACGAACCCGTGTCCCCTGCATCGGCAGGCGGACTCTCAACCACTGTGCCACCAGGGAAGCCCCCAATGGTTCTTAAATTTGAACATGCATTAGAATCACCTGGAGGGCCTGTTAAAACACATATTGCTGAACCCCACCCCCAGAGTTTCTAATTCAGTAGGTCTAGGGTGGGCCTGAGAATTTGCATTTCTAAGGAGTTCCCGGGTGACGATGCTAGTCCAAGGACCACACTTTGAGAACACCGTTTTTTCTTTAATTAGGTGAACCAATAATTCTCTCTTTTAAAAATAATGACTCTCTTTCCTTCCTTTCCTCATTTCAAAAGTAACACAGATTTGTAAAACACAGTATATAAAATATGGAACATATAGAAAAATTAGAAGCAGAGGCTAGAATTCACCTGCATTCCTCTGCTCAGAAATAAGCACTGGTAGCAGTCTGTTATAACTCTTAGTCTTTTTTCAACATCTGTGCTGGTAGGAAGCAGGGTAGCACATTGGTGTGGGCATCCTTGTGGCCCCTGGTAAGATCTCAGCTCTTCAGTGAGATGTTGGGAAGATATTGCCTGGGGCAAGCTGAAATCCCCTCATCCTTAAATTTATACTCCCATCCTTCAGTGGATTGCTGGGAGGGTTACAGGAGATGATGTATTTATCAAGTACCGGACACTGTGTCCGCTGTGGAGTCAGAGCTCAAGAAAAGGCTTGGCTGTTATTTTTGTTCTAACCGAAGGGCGCTTAGGGTATGCTATTTGTGTTTTCAGCCCTGCGGCCCTTCCTCCCCCTCCTCCTCCTCTATGTGGACCCCTGACGACCCTCTTGGCTCCAGGCACCGACCGGGCCTCCTGGGCGAGGGCAGCGGGCCGAGTGGCAGGGACCGCCGCCGTTTGGGTCGTCGAGGGATCTCTCGGACCGGGGCCCAGTCCGCCTGTTTTACAGCCCAGCCTTAACGAGGATTTTTAACTTTTCATTCACCAGCAGCGTAGCTCCGACTTTTAATAACACACCTCGTGCACGACAAAAATTTGCTCCTGGCAATCACGGTTTCGACCACAAAACCACAGCGGGAGGCGTTCCTAGTTAACTCTTTCAGCGCTGCAGGCAGTCTGGAGCTCAGCGCTCCCGGAGCTTGGGTGGAGCGGTGGATGGGTCGGGTCCCCCTCCCACCCTCCGCTTCTGCTCTCCAAGATTTCGGGGACGAAGATGATTCCAGACGGCGGCTGGGGGCCCAGACTGCGGCCCGAGCGGGGCTGCAGAGGGGAATCCTGGCGCGCCTCGCTCACTTCCCTCTCTCTCGTCCATTCGATAGATCTACTACGTGCTGATCACTTAATCTTAATCCCCTCATATCCTCGACGGGCTGGACGGGACAGTGCAGGCCGGCCAGGCACCCAGTAGGCCCTCGCGCACTCTAAAGATGGGACTCTAAACATGGTGGCCAGGCTGGGGCCCGTCGCCCATCTGGGAGCTCTTTTCCCGCGAGAAGTGGGCGTCCGGCAGCGACTTCCTGCGTCCTCGCCGCCCCAGGATCCCTTGCGACCGGCTTTAGCCCCCCACGGCGCCCAGGAAAGCGGGATGGAGGTACCCGAGGTTTGCGGAGTCCTGGAGGCTGGCAGATGCTCCCGGCCCGTCCACATAAAAGTCCCGTGCGCTCCCCCCACCAGCTGCCTCAAGCTGGCTTTTAACTCCACCACCTTGGCTTCCATGCTCCTCAAGCGCCGGCCTTCGAAGTGGCCTAGTAATAGGGCTCACGTTTATGGAGCTTCTCCTCCGGGCCGGTTGGCCTACATACGGGAGCTCACTGTTTCCCTGACCAGGTGGGTGTTTATAATCTTTATTGGACAGAGGAGGAAACTGAGGGTCAGGGAGGAGAAGGAGATTCACCAGGACCCTGATGTTGCTAAGTGGCAGAATTTAGAGTCATGTGCAAGTCCGGCTTTTCCTACTACGCCAAGGCCCAGCAAGAGGTGGTGATTCTGTCGGGATCAAAATGGATGCTAGGACCAGTCCTCTTAATTCTACACGTTTGGGGGGAATGCAGCAGCAGCAGGAGCTCAAAACTTGCAAGCCAAGCAGCGGATTCCACCCCTCAACCCCCCTTATCAGTAAAGGCACTTGAGCCCCCAGGCACTGAGACACTGTCATTGTAATCTTTAGTGGTGACTTCAGAGTCTGCCAGCAATTACACAGCAGGCACAGGTTCCCCTCACCCCACCCCAACCGGAGAAGCCTCTACTGTCAGGAGTTCTGACTTCAAACTCAAATCATTAAGGAGGAGAAATGCAGGAAACCTTTTTGTTCAAGTAACCCAGCTTCAGGACATTTACCCCCTAAGGGGCACCAATGAATACATTTCTGTCCGCAGCCTCTGCTGTTTTAACCAACAGATCTGAGTGGGATGGAGACACATCAGAAGATGTTTTTTGTTTTCAAAGTATGGAAAAATAGAAGGCAAGAGGTTCAGAAATGCTCATTGATTGGTTATTTCTGTATGAAGTAACAAGGCTATCTTAGATTGCTTCTTACCAGCCTTTAAGTCAATTGCTTGTCTAAAGTTACTGGATACCCCAGCAGCTCCATTAAGTGGGTCCCAATACGGCCACAATTTACAGATGAGGAAACTGACATTCAGACTGGTGAAGTGACTTGGCCAAGGTCACACAGCTAATTAGTGGCAGCTGGAACTTGAACCCAGGTGTTGGCTCCACTGCCCCTGTTCTTATCCTAGTTGTTAACATGTTATCAGCCCCAGGGAGCCCATTCAAGAGAAATCCGATGCCCAGTGATTGTACCATGAACATAGTTAGCTAACCCCAGAGAATCCAAGAGCTGACTGGTATCGTGGAAACTTGTCTGCGGTCAGGACCCACCAACTGCTCTGCTCTCAGGTCTTCAAGTTCTTAAAACAGTCTATTAAGGAGTAGCTAGAAAAAAAGATTGTTCAATCCTTGACTCTGCCTACTCACCTCTGAGGGTGGCAGGAAGAGGATAGTCTGTGTTTTAGAAGCCTGGCTTCTGCCAGCTTCCCAAACCCAGGCTACGGCAGCCCAGAATCCCAGCCTCATCCCACCTTCTCTGAGGTCTGGACCCCAAGCCAGGGGTCCATGATGAAAGTCATCATCAGCCAGCGGGGATTCTAAATCCCAGATATGGGCAGGAAGGCACCTGTGTCCTGTCAGGCAATAGAGATGACCTCACTGAAAACCACATCTCAGCCTCCTCAGCCTTAGAACCGCCTCTGGATGAAATCAACCACATTCTATTTGAGTGCATCTTCAGACTTTGGCTCTGTGCTAAGCATTTTACAGCCTTTATCACACAACTCTCTCAAGAATCCTACAAAACATTCTTGTGCCCATTTTCTAGATGAGGAAAATGAAGCACAGGTCAGTTGAATGACTTGCCCAAATCAAGATCTCAGCCCATGAGGAATGGAGCCTGGATTTGAACCTAGGTCAAGCTGACTAAAGAGTGCATATGTTTAACCAGCACACTTCACCTTCCCACTTGGGACTGTTCCAGCCCAACAAACAAGTCCCTTTAGAGAAACCCAACTCTCTGCCTAAGACAGTTCTTAGAACCACCTCAAAGAAGTTCCTTTTGGCAAGAAGATAGAAAGCCTAGATGGGATTGGAGCTGTCTCTGATTTCCAAGGCCCCCTTCACAGTATCAGAAAGTGGTGCTGAAAGCCTTCACAGTTTCAGTCCTGTGTTTCCCTACCTGGCTCGAAACTGCTCAGCAGAGAGAGAAAGGAAAAAAAATTTTTTTTCCCAGGGAAACACTCAGCTCTAGCTTGAGACGGGGCTTGCCTCAGCACGCCAAGATGAGATCGTCAGCCCATTCATTTACCCTTACAAATTGCTCTGTGAATCTTGGCGCCAGCCTCCCTGCTCTTTCCCCTTCTAGAAACCCCATCC
The DNA here is from genome assembly GCF_964270905.1 of Leucopleurus acutus. Lineage (NCBI taxonomy): Eukaryota > Metazoa > Chordata > Mammalia > Artiodactyla > Delphinidae > Leucopleurus > Leucopleurus acutus. Next base: position 174,777,481 of record NC_139143.1, read on the forward strand.
AGACTCCATGCTCACGGTGCGCCAGGCATCCACCGGTGTTTACTCACTCAAGTTCATTCGACATCTTCCTGCTCCCAGGCTCGCAGGCTTGACGGATGGATCGGCACCGCGCACCAAGGCTCTGCTGACCGCTCGTCTCTAATTCTTGCCTGACACAGACATTCCCTGCCCAGGGAAGTGTTTGATTTATGTTGAGGTTTCAGTGTCGGGATTCTGCTGACAGGTAGGTTCCCGGCAGCTCTGCCGCTGATTGGCTACAGGTACAGGTGCCGGCGACAGCAGGTATACCTCAACAGGTGCAGCTGTTAACTCTTGGCCTGCCGAGCTGGGGGCGGAGCCATGGGTGGAGCTGGCCAATTCCTTCCTTGGTGAGGGGGTGGGGGGTGGAGATTAAGGAGGAGGGAGGAGAAAAAAATGTTGGAGAGAAGATAGCTAGAGGAAAAGTACAGGGACAAACAGATACTTGGCTGCAGGAAACCTCGATTCCTGTTTCTAGTTAGTATCCTGGATACCCCGGAACATCCCCCCACCCCCGCAAATTCCTTGGGCCCCTCTTCTACCCAGCATCAACTACTTCACAGCCACCAGGGAATTCTCAAAGGAGAGAGCAGATCTTCCCCTGTGGGTCTCTGTAAAAGTTCCCTTTCTTTTTCCTAGAGCTTCCCTTTAAGATAACGACATCTTATTTCTGAATAGTCTTCTTCAGTTATTCAGGTGATTTCTTTTGACTTTCACAGTGACCCACTGTGGTAGCTATGATTATCAGGCGCTCTTCCTCCCCAATACACACACTTCACAGGTGAGGAAATGGAAGCCAGAGAGGTAACGTGACTTGCCCAAGGGCATGAGCTAGTGAGTGTCAGAGCCCAGATCTGAATCTTCAGTCATCTCACTGCAAATTTGGCTTTCCCTTTGAGCTGAAGTCAGTGGCCACAATTCAGCAGACATTTATTGAGCACCGGTGGTGTGCCAGGCCCTACTCTGGGTTCTGAGGTGACAGAGGCCAAAAAGACAGGGTCACTGCTCTTAGAGGAGTTTATAGTCTGGGGGCGGGTGTTGGTGGTGTGGGGGGGGTGGGGCAGTAGGGTGGGAGGCAGCCTGTTATTTGGTGTGATACAGATCTCAATGAGGGGTGAGCAAACTACATACCTCCGGCCAGCACAGAAGGGATGGAAAGTCAAGTCAGTCACCTCCAAAGCCTTAGCTCGCCAGTCATTTCACAAACTCTAATAAGTGCTTCATTCTGTGTTGGAAACGCAGGAGAAATCAGTTGCCTGTTAGACTAAGTAATTGTGAATGATTGCCATGAGCTGTCTCCTGTAAAAAACAAGGTTGGTAAACCCAGAAGGTCCAAAACACAGACAGGAGAATGCTAGAGGGTTTTTTAGAGCTTCCACCAGGATTAATTTGAAATTGAATCTAAGCCAATCGTGGTATCTTTTGTTTCTCCTTTCTCTCTTTCTGTTCTCCCCCCACCACCCCCCTTTTGGCAAATTATCTCTTTGCTCTGTCCTCCTGGGAGCCTCACCTTGGCCCACTCCTTTCTCTCTCAGGGAAAGGCGGGGTTTCAGCTACTCCTGCCAATTTGATGGAGGTTTTCAAGGTAAAGTAAGGATCCAGAGGAGCCCCCTTGGGGTGCAGTCATGCCTGTGGAAAGGGGGCAGCAGATTGGAGAACTGTCAGAGGTTGGTTTCTCACTGGAGGCTGTGTTGGGGATAGCCAAGGGGGTCGTGACAAATAATAGCAAATAATAATTGCTAATGAAGCCACCTCCTCAGAGCAGGCCTCTCCTGCCACCCTTGTCAAAGCAGACATTCAGTCACTGTATCACGCCACTTAATTTGGTTCTCTGCAAATCCCTTATGACTTTTGGACATGTTTCTAATTGTTTATTGTCTTTCTCCCCTTCTTCTGGAGTGTGAACTCCATAAGAGCAGAGACCTTGTCTGTCTTGTTCACTGTTGTAGCTTCAGCGCCTTCCACAGTGTCTGGCACATGGTGGGCGTTCAGTGTACCGCCTGCGTCAGGCATTGTGCTAAGCCTTTGCATACATTGTCTCATCTAATCCTTACAGCCACCCTATGCGATGGGCACTTCTGTTATGCTTGTTTTAGAGATGAGGAAACTGAGGTACGAAGTGATTAAATAAGTTACTCAAGCTGCAGGGCCTGGGAGTGGTAGAGCTGGAGCTGGGATCTGATCTGACAGCATAGCCTGGGTACCCAAGCACTTGACAGGGGTTATTGGTGGCAGGAGGGCCATTTGGTGCCAGTTGTAACTGCAGAGCTTACTATAGCCCAAGGGATGGCACGCTTGTCTGTGTACCTGTCCGCCCACCTCCTGAAAGGCTGTGGAGTTTCTGTCAGCTGTGTTGCAACTCACAGGTAAAGGGCCATGGGGGTGACTCATGCTGGCTGGGCTCAGGTGGAGGCTGGTATTCCAGGCAGCGTGTCTGTGCTCGCTGGGCTCTTTAAAATGGGTCCTTTCCATCTACCTCTGGATCTTGCGTCTTTAATCACCCGCACCCATCTGCAGAGATCAGCAGAGGCCCAAATCATGGGGCCCAGGGTTTCTATGTCTCCACACACGGAAGGCTCCAGAAGGCACCCTGGATGAGATGGAGGGACTAGGGGTCTGGGGTAGGTAGGCAGGGTACCATGAGCCAGTTTGTAAGGTCACCAGACCCCTCCAGCAGGAGCTGAGCCTCCCAATATGGAGGTACCGGCTGTTGTAGGCCTTCGTTGAAAGCCTCAGAGACGCCAAGGTTGTAGACACCACCCAAGCTTCGCTCCCACTCTCGGCCCTCTCCTCTGTAGCATGGGCATGGCCCAGGGCTTGGCTGGGCTGGCATCTCTTCCCCTTTTTGGATTGGCCCTGTTCTTGGTTTCTTGGCGGAGGAGATTGAAAACAGAGACCATCCAATCCTATGTGACATAATAATTATATTCACAGTAATAGTAAACAATGATGGCTGCTATTCATTTCATGTTTGCATTTTGCAAACACAGTGCTAAGAGTTACCTGTGTCGTCTGATAGTATTGCTCTGAGACTGGCAGACCTGGGTTGAAATCCCAGCCCAGCCACTTACTGGCTGTGTGATGTCGGGCAAGTGACTTAAGCTTTCCTCACCTGTTTCCTCACCTGTAAATGGTTATAAAAATAGTATCCCCCTCATGGGCTTATTGTGAGAATTAAATGAGATAATGTATGTGAAGTGCATTGTGCAGCGCCTGGCACAGAGCACTTAGTAATTGTTAGGAAAGCTTCTTTTCCCCTCATTTAATTCACATTTAAACTCAGTGAGGAAGCTGTTACCTCACTTTACAGGCAAAGAAACTGAGATTCAGAGGGGTTAAATGATTTGTCAAAAGTCAAAAGCTAATTAAGTGAAAGAGTTGAGATTTGAACCCACATCTTTCTGCCTCCACTCTTGTAGAACTAGACTAAGTTAGGAATTATCCTGGGTTCAAGTTCTGCCCAACCGCTGGCCGCTTGCCAGCTAGCTGTGTGACTGGGTAAATCTCTTTTCTCAGAGCCTTGGTTTCCCTCTCTATAAGACAAGATTAGTGAATCACTGTAAGGGCGGAGGTACATATCGTCACCTAGGTTTTCTTTTCTAGATTAGTTCTGGAAAAGAAATATTCCTCCTCCAGACTTCGTGATCTGCCCCCCTGGAGGATGGCACAGTCCTTCATTCCTCCCTCTGCTTTCCAGGGTCATGACTGCCCGTGAGCCACTGTTCCAAAAGAGTGTGACATTCTTGGCATGTTGGGGAGGAGTAAAGGTTAGGACCACTGAGTAAGTGAGTGCTGAGAGCCAGGGCTGCTTTGTACATCTGTGAAGGTTGTGCACTGCACAGTCACAGGGCTGTTTACAGCAGGAGACTTGCACTATTGGGCATGATGGTCCTGCTAACAGCCCTTCCTTTTCTAACACATTAAAACTTCATGGTTGGGCTTCCCTGGTGGCGCAGTGATTGAGAATCTGCCTGCCAATGCAGGGGACGCAGGTTCGAGCCCTCATCTGGGAAGATCCCACATGCCGCGGAGCAACTAAGCCCATGTGCCAAAGCTACTGAGCCTGTGCTCTGGAGCCCACAAGCCACAACTGCTGAAGCCCACACGCCTAGAGCCCAGGCTCTACGAGAGAAGCCGCTGCAATGAGAAGCCCACGCACCACTACGAAGAGTAGTCCCTGCTTGCCACAACTAGAGAAAAGCCCGCACGCAGCAACAAAGACCCAACGCAGCAAGAAATAAATAAATAAATAAATTTATATATATATAAAAAAACTTCATGATTATCCCAAACTTAGTGAAAATTTGTTGGCATATATAAAAATATAGAAAGGACAAATACCCAAATGTCAACAGTGCTTCTCTGTGGGTGCTGAAATGATAGGATTTTAATTGTTTCCCTATCTCCCCTCTCCCACCAAATTTTCTGCATTGATGGTGCTTTTGTAATTAGGAATTCTAAACAAAGCCCCAGTGTAAATGTCATTAAACCAAAATAAATGCCCTTTGACTCAATGGTCATCATGTCCCTATTCTTCCTGGAGTAAAGATGGAGATAAAGATAGTAAAAATTCAGTCCTTGCTCAGAGCTTCCCTGTGAGGTCCATGGGTAGAGATTGGGGGGCTGTCCAACCTGCAGGCTCTAGTCAGCTCAGGAATCGGATCTTAATTAGAATTATTATCATTTGCTGAGCACTTACTCTATGATACTGTCTTTAGATGCTTTATCTCACTCCTCCCTGCATTATGGGATCGCATAATTCATCCCAGACAGAGATCGGCAAACTCCTGGAGACTGACCAGGTTCCTAAAGGAGTAACTCTGGAGTCAACTGCCCGAGACCTTGGACAAGCAACTTCACCTCTTCATTACCCACGTTTCCTCCTCAGTGACATGATCACCGCGAGGATTAAAGGAGATAACCCAGTGTCCTTAGTACGTGCCAGACACAGTCCAGGAGCTTTATTGCGTATCATGTAATTCTCTTGAGTCCTGTGGAGTAGTTGTCGTAATTATCCCCACCTTACAGAAGAGGAACAGACTCAGAGAGACGAGGTAACTCATCTAAGGTCACTTGGCTATCTACTTAGTGACAGAGATAGGATCAAAGCAACCTCTACCCGACCCCAAAACCATGGAAACGGTCCTTTCAGTCTCCTGAGTTCCTTTCTGGAACAAAGCCTAAGATGGATGGATGGACGGATGGAAGGAAGGAAGGAAAGAGGGAAGGAAGGAAGAAAGGAAGGATTTGTTAGCTTCTGGACTGCAGGAACTCTACAAGGAAAAGTGAATCTCACATGGCACCTGTCCCAGATCTCAACAAGTGTTCAATAAATATTTGTTGAATAAATGAAAAATGAGTGTGTATAATTTACACAAGATCATTCTGGACAAATCAGCTGTGTGGCCTTCTACCCCACCCCACAGGGAAGACCTCCAAAGTTTGAATCCCTGCCCTCCCTTTTCTTAGCATATACCTTTGGGCCAGTGATGCAATTTTGTAAATTTCAGTGTCCCCATCATCCCTCAGTGGGGTTGACCTGAGGATTAAATAAGATCTCAATGTAGAGCCAATGGCAAGGAGTAGTAGGTAGCTGGTATTATAGGTGAGCACTCAGCTTAGGAAGGGGTCCCCAGCCACCACCTATTTCTAGCCTCAATACACAGCTTAGTTCACAGCACTCAGCACTCAGCCTCCCTTAGACAGAGCCCCTTCTATGTGTAAAGCTCTTTTCAGTTTACAAAGTGTTTTCCTATGCTTGTCTCCTCTGGTAAGGCCACAGAGAGGTGGGGGCACAATGTGTTACTGGCCCCATTTGATACATAAACTGAGGTTTAGAGAAAGCACCCCTACTTAAGCAAAGGAGTTTGGATTGGAACCTCAAGTTTGGGATAAAGCGTTACCGTAGACACCATTATGGATCCTGTGGGTCCCGTAAGTACCATCTTGGATGTTCACCTAAAGGTCTGTTTCATCCTAATATTCTCTACCCTGTCACTGGACTTAAGTGGAGGGATAGGCCACACACCAGACATAGAGAATATAGCCCTGATTTGAAGGCGTGGAACGACCTGGAAGTTGTGCTCGTGAAGAGTCAGGACAAGGAGTAGGCAGCCTCCAGGCCCTTTTACACTCTGTACTTTAGATTTTTATCACAGTTCTGCCAATAACATGACCTACATTCCTTCTAGAGGAATGGAAGGACATGAGGAATCATGGGGTCTAAAGCCATTCTGGAAGCTCCCCTGAAAAAAAACCAAGAGAAAGTTTGAAAACCCTGGAAACAAGCAAACAGGCAGGGTTTGTTAGTTTGTTTTTTCCACTTATCAAGTTGATAAAGATGAAAGAAAAGATGCTGAGCCCTGGTGTTGGCAAGGGTGAGAGAAAACAGGCTCTCTCCTTGCTGCAGTGAGTGTGAATCAGTCCAAACTTTGGCTTTAGATTTTAGCCCATCCTTTGACCTAACAGTTTCACTCATAGGAATTTCGCCTAAGCAAATAATCTGTATGCAAAGAGTTATCTGCAAGGATATGCATCAGAGCATTGTTACAATCCTGAAAAATTAGAATTAATATAAATACCCTTCAGCAGAGATTCAGTGAAGTAAATTAAGGTACTTGAATTGTAGTTGGATACTGAGTCATGGTTCAAAAGGATGCTACAGAAGGCCCCTTAGCACCATGGAAATTACTTCCTACACTTACAGCACAATTGTTAGCATTTTTGTCTTTGCTGTGTGCAAGGCACCGGGCTCAGTTGTTTAATCTCATTTAATCCTCAAGACAACGCTGTGAAGTAAGTACCATTATCCTTATTTTACAGATGAGGAAAGTGAGGCCTAGGAGTGAAGTGACTTACCCAGGGTCATTTCCAGGGAGTCTCTGAGCTGGCCTTGAACCTGGGTCTGATTCCCTACTTTAAGTCTTTCACTTACTCTACCTTTAGTAAATTAATCCATTCCTATTTTTAAAATCCATTTACATGAATAGAGAAAAAAGAGGAAAGATACACACCAGAGAATATCATGGGTGATAGGATCAGGGGTGATTTATAGCTTGTTCTTTTTGCTTATCTGTCGACATTATTTCTTCCGTTAATAGAAAAAAAGAAACTATTTACAGTTATTAAAGAGTAATAAATCAGAGAAGCCTTACCCCTGAGCTGAGAAGGAAGAAGAGGCCAGAGTGCTGTCTGGAGATTCCTTCTCTGTTGCCAGGAACCAGACAGAACAGGAGGCAGCTAGAGAGAGGAGTGCCAGGAAGAATGTATCCTCAATCCTGGAAGGAGAGGACCCACTGGAAAGAACAGAACCCAGCTGGCTCAGCCCCTGAGGTCCACTCTTTCCAGGGACCTGGCCTCGGGCCCTAGTAGCCCACCTGCTACTGTGGGCCATCATCAGCCTGCATCAGAAAAGGGCCATTAAACAAGATACTGCCCACTTCCAAATAAGAGCTTCGCTGAGAAACACCTGTTAATCCCTACCACCCTGGCAACAAGGCTAAAAATGTATTTCCCCCTCTCTTTCATCTATCTGAAGGAGTCAAACTGCGGACTTGGGGATTCAGATGAGGATTTCCTTGCGGAACTACAGAGGAAAAATGTCCAAGGCCTGGCTTGGACGGAGGGGGTCCTGGTACCCCAGTGCTGAATGGAAGAAGTGAGCGTCTGGGGTCAGGGCTGCCTTCCTAGGTTAGAGTGAGGTGCGGTCGGGTGGGGTGGATGGGATGGGTGTGGCCTGCTTCAGGCTCAGGGAGGTTCAAATAGGCACAGTTAATCCATAAGGTCCCTTCCTTTTCCTTCAGGGTTTTCCTTCCTAGGCTGCCTCTGGTGTTTGTTTAGATCTGATCTCACTGGAGGGGGATGTGGTAGGAGGGGAAGGGATTTGCTAGGGCCTTCTGAGCTCAGTACCTTCTGCGGAAGGCAGAGGCCATGTGGTCAGAGGTTAAGTGCTTGACCTTGGACCTTGGGCATTCAGGGGAGGGTTTTTCTGAATCCACGGCTGGCCTGCCCAGAAGAATTTTAAGTCCCTCAATTTGGGGTAAGGTGGTCAAGCAGTAGGGAAGGGAAAGGGGAATGATTTAGAAACTGTGGCCTAGAGGGGCCTAAGAGCCATATCTTACACCGGGATCAGGCCCCTCGGGCTCTGCCCTTGGGAAGGCGGTCACGCAAAGGTCACCAACCATTCACCGCCCCTCACTCGCCCCAACTCACCTTGCAGCTGGTGTCTGGACAGGCTGCCCACGCTGCCTGGGCACGTGCCATGCTGTGGCCAGCTTTCCCTCCCAGACTAGGCTCATTTATTTGACTCCATCACCCCCCCGTTGCATTCCCCAATTGCTCTGGAACCTCCTCCACTTCTTGACCCAGCTGTGTTCACACATTATTCATTTTTTTAATACTTATTTAAAAAGGTATTCTTTAATGAGTAGCTCTCATTTTTTTAATACGTAACTATATGCCAGACTGTGCTAAGCACATTACCCACCCTGTTCCACTCAATCCTCACAAATGCCCAAAGGTTTCGTTACAGCCATCACCTCTGTCTTACAGGTGTGGACACAGGCTAAGGAACCTCATCATGTCACGCGGCCCTAGAGTGACCAAGCTGGGAACTGAGCTCAGGCTGTTTGCCTCAAAAACTCAGTTTCCGAACCACCACTTTCTGTTGCCTGAACAAGCAGTCATTCAGTAAATTTAGTGAGGACCTGCTCTGGTCAGGCATGTGTACCACAGGCTGCGGAGAGAAACGGATACTGTCTCTTTCTGCCCACAAGGAAGCCTGGTGGGTGAACGTTCATCAAATCCCTCTACTGGGGAAAACCTTTCCTCGTTTCTCTATCTACAACTGGAGTTTTGCTCAATCTTTTTTGCTATCGAATTTCACGGATTCATGTGTGTTGGAGGATTCCATGAGAATTCTCTAATCTCACCCTCCAGGTGATGCAGGAGTCTGTACTGCAGAGCACCTGCCCCAGCACACACACACACGCGCATGCACACGCACGCACCGCACACACGCACAGACGGTAGAGCACATCTAGTTGAGAGCTTAGATTCTGGAGATGAACTACTTGAGTTCAAATCTTGACTCTACTATTTACTGCCTGTGTGACCTTGGGCAAGTCCTTTGATCTCTTTGATCCTCAGTTTCCTCATCTTTAAAGTCACTCCTACCTTGTAGGGTTTGTTTGTTTGTTTTTTTTGGTTTGCCTTGAGTCTTCGTTGCTGTGCGCAGGCTTTCTCTAGTTGCAGGGAGCAGTGGCTACTCTTGGTTGTGGTACGCGGGCTTCCCATTGCGGTGGCTTCTATTTCTGTGGAGCACGAGCCCTAGGTGCACAGGCTTCAGTAGTTGTGGCACGCGGGCTCAGTAGTTGAGGTGCACGGGCTCTAGAGCGCAAGATCAGTAGTTGTGGCACACGGGTTTAGTTGCTCCACGGCATGTGGGATCTTCCTGGACCAGGGCTCAAACCCGTGTCCCCTGCACTGGCAGGTGGATTCTTAACCACTGTGCCACCAGGGAAGTGCCTGTAGGGTTTTATTTTTATTTTATTTATTTTTTTAACATCTTTATTGGAGTATAATTGCTTTACAATGGTGTTAGTTTCTGCTTTATAACAAAGTGAATCAGCTATACATATACATATATCCCCATATCTTCTCCCTCTTGCGTCTCCCTCCCACCCTCCCTATCCCACCTCTCTAGGTGGTCACAAAGCACCGAGCTGATCTCCCTGTGCTATGCGGCTGCTTCCCACTAGCTATCTATTTTACGTTTGGTAGTGTATATATGCCCACGCCACTCTCTCACTTTGTCACAGCTTACCCTTCCCCGACCCCCCGTAGGGTTTTAAATGAGGTAACACATGCCAAACATTTACACCATTCTTGTACACTAAGTCCTGATAAAGTGAGCTATTGTTGCTATCATTAGGGATGGGCCTATCTGGCCTCCCCAGTGAAAGAGTGAGTTCCTCTCTTGCCTCTTCCTTTGCTCCTGCCACTCAGCCCAGGGCAGGTGTGCCTGGTGATGGAAGTTAGTCACCAGGTTCCTCAGCCTCACAGGGCATGTGAGCATACGTGTTCCCCTCTGCCCAGGAGCCTTTGAAATCTGAGTCACAGCCTGACAGCTCTCCCTAAAGAGAGATTTCCTTCAGCCTCAACCTACTCCTCTTTCACAATAAACTCAGTCATTCGTACCCTCCGAGGTCATGTGCAGATACCCACAGTTTTACCCATTGATGGGCCCTAGGGAAACCTCTGTGGAGATAAGAGTCTTGATAGGCAGATGACAGTGACTTGACTCTCTAGCCAGTGGCTTTGGCTGTTTGTACATATCTCCAAACTACTAGTGGCCTCTGGATTTATGAAGCAATAGAGGGTCACAGTATTTCATTTGGACTAAGTGGCATCTCAGACACAGCCCTGTCTGGATGGGACAAGCTCGGGAGCTTACGTTTCACTCTCTTCCACTCTCCAGTCCCTGGGGGTTCCCTGAAGCCTATGATGTGGCTTGGGGTGTTGAAAGTTAAAGCTCTCAGTTTAAAGACTTAATTGTGCATTAGATAGTTTAGTGTTAATGATGACAAGCTCCAGGTCTCTAGAGCCCTAGAGCCAGGTTCAAAACCTGGCTCAGCTTTTTGTTAGCTAGGACCCTGAGCTTCATAACTTGTGTCTCGGAGTCTGTTTCCTCATCTGTAAAATGGGAATAATAAAAGTATTTACTTCATAGGGTGGTTATGAGGGTTAAATGCATGTGGAGCATTTAATATAGTGCCCAGCACATAGTGGTTATCAGTACTATTGTCTTGCAGTGGGGGAGACAGTGCTGGACCCAGAGTCAACAGATTGGGGTTTGAGTTCCAACTCTGCTGCTCATTGGCTGTGTTGACCTTAGGCAAGTTAACTCCCTTCTCTGAGCCACAGTTTCTTCAACTGTGAAATGAAAGTTTTGGTTTTAAGGTCACTTGGGTTCTTTCTAGCTGTGTAAGATCTGTGAACTGTGACTTCGAAGGTACAAAAAAAAAAAAAGAAAGAAAGGAAAAAAGAATTAGTACCAGATGCCTTTATCTGCCAAGATTACATTTCACAAATCCCAGGACCTTGACACCATCTTCAAAAGCCACCCCATCCAGCAGCCTCTAGGCTGAAGCTTCTCGACCCAAGGAACTGTTAAAAAGACCCCAAGATGCTTTCTAGAGCCACAGCCAGGACTCCGTGTAGAAAGCAAAGCAGGCATCGCAATGAACTAGCCAGCCCCCAGCATCATACCCTGGGATTTTACCCTTCTGTGCCTTGAGCAAGCATCACCCTTCACTCTACCGGAATGGATTAGTTTATGGCAAGGGAGGGATGCTTCCTCTGGAGCCTGGGAATGTTCTGATCTGTCATAAAACAGGCCCCGCCAGGGAACTAGAACGCTTTCTTTTTGGTCTAGTGACCTCTGACACTACCCCCTTCTTGGCCCCCCAAGCAGTCTGAGCCACCCCCTGCAGGAGACAGATGCTGGGAATGGAGGAGGCGTTCAGCATCCCTAAGGGTCCCTCCCCATTGTGTCTCCGTTAGTGCAGAGTCCCACTGAGTTATTCTTATGCTCTGAACCCGCAGGGGGATGAGATGTGTGGGATTTGCAGAAAATGAAAAGCAATTGGTTTCAACTCGTTCTACCAGTTTTTACCCTCTATAGTAAAACATCACTTAACCATTTTAACGTAACAAATTTCCCTTTACAGAGACAGTGGGCCTAAGAGGAATTTATTGGTGGTAACTAACAAACAGAGGTATCTTTTATGAAGCCCTGAGTACCCAACATCGTACCAGACATCTTATACCCATTACCTTACTTAAAAAAAAATATTGGCTTCACTGTGGGGAAAAAATATTTTAATTTTTCAGGTGAGAAAACTGAGGTCCAGAGAAGTAAGGTGATTTGCTTAGAGTAAGTGGTGGTGCTGGAACTTGTGTTATTGCAGAACATCTGCTGCAGCCATGACTTCAGTGTGCAAACTTAAAAGAAGCTTTCTTGGTGAAGTCTGCTCAGGCAGAGATCTGCTCACCTTTTATGAAATCTCAGACTTGGTTTTCTGGAAGACACACCTGATCATCTTTCAGTCCTTTGACAGCTCAGGGCTCCTCTGTCTGTGGGAAAGAGGCTGGTTCTAGGGATAGATATTGCGATGGGGGACGCTATTTCCTGATCACTATCATGTCCAATGGCCAGTAACCATGGTCCTTTTCCTCCTGTCCAGCAAATGCAGGGTCCAGATGCAGCCAGTTTTGAAGATAAAGTTTCTGTGAGAATTCTGCAGTGTGGGTGTCCTTTCCAGGCTCCAGTCCAGCCCTGAGCCAGTTCCTTCTCTAGCTGGAAGTTTCTTTCCTCTTCCTACTTCTGTGTAACTGCTAGGCCCAGCTCAAGCCCACTTCCTTTGCTCCTTTCCCTATGCCTTCCTGAGGAAGTAGCTCCCTCTTCTTCACAGCCGTGGGCTCTACCCTGCTCTGGCTCAACCTTCCTGGGCAGTTTGCTCTGTAACTCTCCTGGACCCAAACTGCTTCCGAGTCCCCTCAAGTCATGTCAGGGAATCCCACAAATGCATTCTGGGAGACCCAAGAATGCCAAAGATGCTCCAGGCAGAAAAGGTTCTGGGATCGAAATACTTGGGAAAAGCTTCATACCAGATGCTCTCATTAGAAATTAACAGTATACAGCTATCAAGTGTCTGAAAATTTCTGCAGTTAGGAATCCTGTTTTGTTTGTTTTTTCAACCCAAGGTTTCCCAAACTGAGATGACCATGAAATCATCTCCCCCTGCCCCCATCTCCACCACATACCTATAAAACCCATAGAACCAGTGATCCGTTGTGGAACACACTTAGAGAAATGCTACCCCCAGCCCACCACCAAAGTATAAAATTGACCTTCATATTTCTCTGGGCTAGTCTAACGTGCAAAATAATCTAAGGTGATGTCTGCTCAGTAGGGTCTTTGAGAATTACATACCAAATGGGGATGAAGATTCTCTTAAGATTTGATGAGGATGCTACTTTCAGAAAAAAATCAGGGATTTTTCAGAATTTGGGAAGAGGAGGAGTAGAATTTGAAACAACCAGCAGACAGGGTTTACAGCACTTACTTCCTATTCCAAGGACCAGAGCCAGGGATGGAATGTACTGGAGAATAATCAAAGTCCAGAGCCCAGAATCAGATAAGTACTTTTTGGGTGAATGAATGAATGATCAAATAATTGGTATCCTGGCCTCCAGACTCTTCCTACTCGATTTTACGCTTCCTGTTGTGTATATATCGTCTCAAAACTCAGATCTCATCAGTCCACTTTTCTGTCCAGGAATCCTGTGTGGCAACCTGCTTCCTTCAGGATCAAGTCCACATGCCGTGGCCTGGCATTTAAAACCCTGCGAAATAAAACTCCAACCTGCCTTTTCATCCTTCTTTCTTACCACTCCCCATTGAGTGCCCCTTATTCTAGTCACAGCACCTCCCCCAAAGCACTTCATGTTTGTCTTTCTCCCTTCCTGCCTTTTCTCAGGCTATTCTTTTTGCCTCAGACTCCCTCCCCTGCCCGCACTGATACTTATTCAATCCTAGCAACGAGGCTCAGTTCAGAACCCGCCACCCATGTTAAATGAAAGCCAGACACAAAAAGAGGACATTATGAATGATTCCATTTATACGAAGATCAGAAATAAGCAAAACTAATCTATTGTGGAAAAAAACAGAGCTGTGGTTGCCTTTGAGGAGTAGGATTGATTGGAAGGGACGCAAAGGGGCTTTTGAGGTATGGAAAAGTCTATATCTTGACTCCAGTGGTGGTTATATGAGTGTGCACATTTGTCAGAATTCATTGAATTGTACATTTAAGATTTGTGTATTTCCCTGTATTGTAAATTTAATCTAAAAATTAAAATCTTACCAGTTAGATCTCCCTGCCAAGAATGCACTCCTTTGTTATTCTCTCAAAGCACTCTGTCTATACTGGCAGCCCATCACTCAACATAGACAGCCTTCCATAATTATTCATGGAAGGCCCTCACACAGCAAGTATTTGACAAATGTTTGCGAGATTGAGTTGAGGCTAGATTCATAAAAATAAAGAACAACAGGGCTTCCCTGGTGGCGCAGTGGTTGAGAGTCCGCCTGCCGATGCAGGGGACACAGGTTCGTGCCCCGGCCCGGGAAGATCCCACATGCCGCGGAGCGGCTGGGCCCGTGAGCCATGGCTGCTGAGCCTGCGCGTCCGGAGCCTGTGCTCCGCAACAGGAGAGGCCACAACAGTGAGAGGCCCATGTACCACCAAAAAAAAAAAAAAAGAACAACAAAAACGGCTATCATGTATTAAGCACCTACTGTGTGCCAAGCTGTGTGCTAAGTTCCTTACACATATATTTAATTATATATATATATATATATATATATATATATATATACATGTGTTTACACAAGTATATATAGGTATACACACACACACACAACCCCCATGAGATAAATTCAGAGTAGCCATTAAGTCTGAAAACAGAAAAACATGCATAACAAATGTGAATGGTTTAGCTGTATTACATTATAATACAGGCAAGTTAATAGTATCTTTGTTTCCAAGCTTTATGTGATCATGTGCGTGCGTGTGTGTGTGTGTGTGTGTGTGTGTATGTATTATTATTATGAGTCTCCATTGTACACCGAGAATACTGAGGCCTAAGGTCACAGAAATGTGTCGTGCTGGAAATAGGATGCAAACCAAGGACTGCCTGATCTCAGATCCATTTAGCTGGACTGCCTCCAAAGTGGCTTCACATAAATCCAGGAGAAATGTGACATCTTTCTGGCCAAGACACTTGAAAACAGCAGTGTCCCTGAAATTGAAAGTGTGTGTGTGTGTGTGTGTGTTTTCTGGGAAATGTAAAGGCTTTGGGGGGCTCCCACAGCTCCAGGAAATGGGTACTTAGCAAGAGGAGGACTTGGGTTTATAACCCTAACTTTACCATTTATCAGCCGCACAACATGACCATGGGCAAGTTATTTAATATCACTCAGCCTGGGTTCTCCCACCGTCGAGACTGGTGTAATAACAGTGCCTACCTCATGGCTTTTAAGGGAGGATTCATTCAATGAGACAATGCATGTAAACCTCTCAGAATGTGTGAGTTCTCAGTAAATGTTTGTTGAGCTTATTATCATTTTGCTATTTTTACTATGATTACAACTCCCTGCCTCCTCCTCCCCCTCCCCCAACAGTGCTGTGGCCTGTTCCCAACCCCTCCCTTCCTCAGAGGGTGGAAACCCAGGCTATAGTCCTCTAAGAGCTGTTGTGACAGATACTTTCATCATAAACACATCACAGCAGCCAGTCAGCCCAAGAGGAAAAAAAGTCAGCTAACTCCCTGGTGGGGATGACTCCAGGGGATCCCTAGCTGATTTGGGACAAAAAAAAAAAATCTTTTGTTTTTTAAGCATCTTTGCCACCTGCTTTGGGCTTCTCCTTGCCTACCTCATTCTGAAGTGGATTGGTTGGAAGGCTTGCAATAGGAAGAATGGGGCCACTATGACCTGAGTGCCCACCTTTGAATTGCTGGTGAAGTCCAGGCCTTGGAATTCAGGGGTTGATGGGAAGTTCCACCAGCTGGAACCTTGCCCTTTGGGATTCTGCCTGAGGGGGGCTGGCGGGGGATGAGGTTCCCCCATTACAGTTCTGAAGATCAGAACTTAGGGTTCTCTGCCCTCAGCCTGAAACAACCCTCTGGCAAGTGGAGGACTTGCCAGGGAAAAACCCTTTTGACAGGTCAAGCTTTCGGTTTCTTTGATTTGTAGAATTCAACAGGTCAGTGTTTTTTGAAATAAAATAATGATTTTTCTCATTTCAAAAGCAACCCATGGTCTTTGAGAGGGGGAAAAAATGAAAATGCAGGTAAATATAATGAAGAAAAAAATTAAATTCTGATAATTTTCCATCCAAAGAGAACCACCATTGTTCTTTCCTACCCTTTATTCTGTTTAGAGGAAGACCGTCGCCCCACAATTAAATGCACAGCCTCTCTGGCTGGACTCTAATCCTAGCTATATACCTGTGGGCTAGTCTCTTGAACTTTCTGAGCCTCATTTCCTCAACTGTAAAATGAAAATAAAAAGAGCATCTATGATATAAAAATTTTTTTTTAAATTTTCAACAGAGCATCTATGTTATACGGTTGAAACAATGCCTAAAAGTGACTCAACAAATGTTAGCTCTTATAGCAAATGCATATTCTTCCAAAAAAAAAGGGTCATCACACCATAGCTACTGTTTGTAACCTGCTTTTTTATCCCCACTAGCCAACAATCTGAATCTGTTTCCAGCATCAGATATTCCATGACGACCTTTATATGGAAGACCTGACCTCATTTATCAGTCCTCCATTGATGGATATTTAGGTCATATCCAATATTTCATTATTAGAAACAATGCTGCGTGAAATTAACTATGGCTAAATCTTTGTGCCCAGCCATCATTATTTCCTTGGGGCCAATTTCAAGAAGTAGAATTGCAGGGGTTTTTAGGGTAGGCACAATTTTATGATTTTTTATGCCTGTTACCAAACTGCCCTCCAGAAAGTTTGCACCAAGTTCCTTCCCCACCAGCAAGGAATGAGAGTGGCTGTTTCCCTGTACCATCACCAACACTGGCTTTTATCATTTTTGTCCATCTATAAGCAATTATTCTTGAGCAAGGAGATTTCTTCTATCTGTTTGATTCAACTGGGAACTCCCAGAGGGCAGAGCAGGGAGGCAGTTCCTTCTACGTGTAGCTCCCATGCCTCGTACATGCTCTATTCATAATAAACACTCACGAAATATCTGAACTGAGTCTCAGAAGACAGAGTGACTTTAAGTGCCCTGAACGGCCATTTCTTAATAATGCAAAACCTAACAACTAAGAATGGTACCTGGAGGAAATTCAGCGACTCTGCACAGAGGAAGGCAAAGGCAGTTCCAGAAGCGCTGCCCTGATATTCAGATATTAATCAGACATGTGATAAGTTCTGAGATCAGCCTGGGCCGGGGCTCTGTATCTGCCGGCAGATTTGCATGTATAACTAGAGATCCAGTCCAGTTTCAAATACTTAGGGGAGCTCTGAGCCAGGATACTCGGGTTTCACACTGTCACCATTTTGGCGGTGGCCCAGGACACGTCACCTTATCCTTTGGGGCTTGGTGTCCCCCTCTGCTTAATAGTGATTCCAGCAGAGGTATTTTAACAATCATGGGATTCTCTCCCTTCCAACAGTTATCGAGGATTTATTATGCTTCCCATCTGTGCTGGAGGCAGGTTGGCATGTGGATAAGGAAACAGACTCTGGAGCTGGGCATTGTGGGTTCAAAACCCTTGCTCTGAAGCATCCTCACTATATGAATTTGGACAATGGGACTAATGAGACCTGCCTTAGAGGGTTTGGTGGGAAGATTAAATAAACTCATCTGTGCAAAGCAATTACGACAGTGCTTGGTACTTGGTGAGTGCTAAGTGTCAGCAATGACTATGTCATTTAAACCTTGCAGTATCACGGTGAGGTAACGATTATTTACTCCATCTTTTTTTTTTAAATTTTTATTTTTTGGCTACGCCAGCAGCATGAGGGATCTTAGTTCTCCGACCAGGAATCGAAACCACACCCCCTGCATTGGAAGCGCGGATTCTTAACCACTGGACCGCCAGGGAAGTCCGTATTTTCTCCATCTTAAAGACGGGGAAATGAAGAGCAGAGAAGTTACACAGCTGGTAAGGATAAAGCCAGGACTTTTTGCAGAACCCTAAAAGGTTAAAGCTGGAAAACACCTTCCAAATGATCTAATCCAGTTCTGACAAGGCCCAGAGACTGGAAGGGACTTGCCCAAGGACACACAGCAAGGTAGTGACAGAGCAGGGCCTGGGCTCCAGCCTCGCAATGGCTGCTCAGGAGCCAGCCACCTGGTGCCCAGAGGAAACAAGCCTCTCCCATTGCTGCCCTTGCTCCCAGGCGAGGAGAGGAGCCCAGGAGCTTGTGGGGACTTGAGCAACTCTGTGGGCCGGCACAAGCCAGATACAAGGAGAAGGCGCTGTTGTCACTGGCCGCTCCAATGACTCCTTTTGTCCAATAGTTCCAGTCCCGGCTCCCCTCCCAGGGGGAGATCATTCACCAACTCCTGCCTGGACTTGTCCTCTCTGCAGCTCCCCTCGGTGCCAAGGCAGGGTGACTCCAAGGGTGGCTGTTCCTGCTGCCTGGCCCACTCTGCTCCTCATTCAGGCTCACCACTGGGCGGGGGCACTGAAGGGCGAGATCCTGGGGGGACAGTCCCCGCCCCCTCCTCAACAGCTCACACCTCCCCTGCCTTGTTCTTAGGCTCTCTTTTTAAAAAATGATATATTTTATTTAACCCAATGTATTAAAAATAGTTTCAATGTGTAGTCAGTATAAATAGAGTATTAATGAGGAGATCTTATATTCTTTTTTTTGTACAAGTCTTTGAAATCTGGTGTATATTTTATACTATAACACATCTCAATTTGGATGCTACTTTTTCAAGGGCTAATGGCCAAAAAGTGGAAAAACCTAGATGTTCACCAACCGGTGAATTAACAAAAGGTGGTATATTCATACAATGCAGTATTATTCAGCCTTAAAAAGGAATAAAGTACAACGTGAGGAAACCTTGAAAACAGAGGCTAAGGGAAGGAAACCAGACACAAAAGACCATATATTGCATGATTCCATTTATATGAAATGTCCAGAATAGGCAAGTACATAGAGACAGGAAGTAGATGATAGTTGCCGGGGGCTGGGAGTCGGGGGGATTGTGGAGTGACTACTAATAGGTACGGGGTTTCTTTTGGGGGTGAAGAGATGTTCTGGAATTAGTGGAGATGGTTGCACAACCTTGCGAATGTATGAATAGCCATTGAGTTGTATATGTTCAAAGAGTGAATTTAATGATATAGGAATTATATCTCAGTTTTTAAAATTAATTATACAATATATTAAAAATTAAAATGTAGTCCTACCAAAGCAATAAAGTTGTCTTTTTTGTGTCCTTTTTTTCTTTTTTATATCGGAGTATATTTGATTTACAATGTTGTGTTAGTTTCAAGTGTATAACAAAGTGATTTAGTTATACATATACACATATCTATTCTTTTGCAGATTCTTTTCCCGTATAGGTTATTACAGAGTATTGAGTAGAGTTCCCTGTGCTATACACTAGGTCCCTTTTGATTATCTATTTTATATATAGTAGTGTGTGTATGTTAATCCCAACCTTCTAATCTATCCTCCACCCTGCACCCTGCCACCTTTCCCCTTTGGTAACCATAAGTTTGTTTTCTAAGTCTGTGAGTCAGTTGCTATTTTGTAAATAAGTTCATTTGAATCATTTTTTTAGATTCCACATATAAGTGATATCATATGATATTTGTCTTTCTCTGTCTGAATAAATTT
Organism: Leucopleurus acutus; assembly: GCF_964270905.1. NCBI lineage: Eukaryota > Metazoa > Chordata > Mammalia > Artiodactyla > Delphinidae > Leucopleurus > Leucopleurus acutus. The sequence continues at coordinate 174,796,954 of NC_139143.1, forward strand.
GTCTTTAATAGGAAAATATTTGACACTGATTCAGTTTCCAAGTTTAAATGTAAATTAACGAAAAATTAAATAAAATTTAATATTCAGTTCTTCAGTAGCAATAGCCACATTTCAAGTCTCAATAGCCGTGTGCCAGGGCTACCATACTGGATGGTGCAGCTCTGAGGTATTGCTGCTCCAGGTGACCGACCACAAGAGGCTCTGAGTGGCATCTTTGGCCATCTCTGGCCTGGGTAAATCCTGAAGGGACCAGAGGCAGACGGGTATCAGGACACTGAGGTGAACGAATGAAATTATAAAAGGATACACATCTTTTTTTCCCATCATAATGCAAAAACATATCCGTTTAATCATTCCTTTCCAATAACAACTCTGTCTTACAGGTGAGGAAATCCACAGAATGTCAAAACCAGAAGAAATCTTTGAGATAATTTTTTAAAAATGTACATCAAGTACAATTCACTCTTTGTGGTGTGCAGTTCTGTGGGTTTTGACAATGCGTGACACTGTGTGTCCTCCACCACAGTCAAGATACAGCACAGTTCTGACACTCCCTAAGTTCCCTCGTGCTGCCAACTATTGTTTTATGCTTTCATTTCTGCGCTGCATGACAGCTTTCCTACTTCATCTCCTCAGCAGCCCTAGGTCATGGGCATTCAGCTCTCCTTTGCTCAGGACCACTCAGGTCTCAGTGCCAGCCCTGGGATGTGAACCCAGATCCACCAGCTCCAAAGTTCACATTCCTAACGACAGCTTTCCAAGATTCATGTATCGAGCGCCCACTGTGCACGTGGTATTCATTCGAATACCCTGTCTCCCCCAAGCCCTCCTCGCACAAGTCTTCCTTGGGGTGAATATAATCTCCTGGGAGGTTGCCTCCCTCTGAAGCTTGCATCCTGTCATCTGAAACAGCAGCAGGGCAGCAGGCCCAAGGGAGCGCTGGGCCACTCGGAAGGCCCTCCTCACGGGCCAAAGTGCTTTGTGACCGTGAGTGGAAGGGAGGCTCAGGAGAACGTCTGAGGAGCGATGGCCTGCCTGGAGGGTTTTTCTCCCCTTCCCCTGGGAACTAGGACCTGAGGTTTCAAAATCAGTTTTCAAGCTTCATCAGCCAAAAATGTTGTTTTACTCTCAAACGACCGGTTGTCATCTTCCCGATCTTCTAGATCTTTTTATAAGCCCTTCTCCTTCCTTAAAGTGACGTGATGCCAAGACTTTCCAGGCTTAACTTCAGGTGAGGGGGAGGCAGGCCATTTTCGAGAGAGCTGAAGAGACAGTAACAGAAGCCTCTCTCTGAGGCCTCGCTTGTTCCTGGCTTCTGCGGAGGATACAGCCCCAGACAGATGGGAGAGAGAAGGCTGGTTCCACACTCGAGGTTCTGGTTACCTCAACCCAGGTTTAAACAGAGAATTTTTATAAACAAACCCCCTCTGAGAACGGAACAGTAGTTCTAATCCCTGGCCTTTCAGGAGAAAGCAGAGGCTGGAGAAACTAAACATTTTAGGGCTGTGGAAAGACAGCCGCTCCCACCCCTGCGTACTTCGGTGACAGCTCTCATTATGGGGAGAAACCAGGTCTAGGGGAAAAAATGTGCTACAGAGTCAAACACAAATGATGAACGATAATTTCTCATTAGCTTCAACCCCCTGGGCTTTGGGGGAGGTGGGCCTGAATTGAGGAATGAGGGATAAAAGTGGAAATTAGCTACTGACATCTAGATTTTTTGTCTGCATTGGAGAGACAGTTTAAGCTAAGCCTGGGTTTGATTAACCATGGATATCCTGGGGGTTGTGGGATTCTCTTTTTTTAAGAAAATTTCTAATTATGTATGTTTGTTGGAGAAATTTTTCAAAATTGCCAAAGGCAATAAATAACTAAAAAATTTTTAAACCGCATTATACCAACATTCAGTGCTACCTTTTAAACCTTCCAAACTGTATTTCTGTCCATAAGTGGATCTTTTTTCCACCAAAAAATGGAATTGCATACCAGATACTGTGTTTTATAAACTTGCTTTTTTTTCCCCCAAAAAAACCATATCAATGGTTCATCTTTGTTGTTGTTGTTTTTTAGGATGACCTTATGAATAGTTCTTAGACACACCAGATAAATTACTAATATAACCAGGAACGATGCCCCCAGCCTCCGGGGAGAGGAGCACGCTTACGCACAGCAGTTTCAGGATGGCGTATTAAGGAGATCAACTCTTCCATCTCTTCTCCTTAAGCGGCTGTTAAACAGTCGAGGCCCAAGATGAAAGGGAAGTGGTGTCAGGGCTGAATCAGCACCTGGATTCGCCGGGCCTGCCACCTGTTTTATTAAGCGTGCTGGTGTGTCGAATGCCATGGAATGAAAAGAAAGGCGTTTTTGTTCACTGAGACTGTGTCCCCTCACCTCCAACCCTTCCCCCCCACCCATCTCAGCCCGAGAGAAATTGAGGGAAAAGTGCCTCAAAAGTTAAAAGCTGCCCCACGGACCTACCTCAGAAACCAGGAAGCTCAAAAGAGCAGTGAACCAGATAGAACTCTACTACCTTTAGAGACCAAGCGTTGGGCCTCTGAATTTTAAAAGAAATGTGTGTACGGAATCTCCGCAGGTCCACTCTGGCTGTGTGTGGGGTTTGCCCGCCGGGGACAGGAGGTGGTGGGCTGGTGGCCCTGGGGAGCAAGAGCCCACCTGGGCCTGGCATCTCCGTCTCTCATCTCGCACCTTGTCGTTTCCAGTGGAAAGACCGAGTTGTCTAGAACAGTGTCAAAAATCCTAAGACAGAATGCTCAGGAAGGAGGAAGCCATAGTTAAGGAAGTCCTGAATGTCCTAAGCCCACTCGTTAATAAGAGGAACATAAAAACAGGCAAAGTTGGGCTTCCCTGGTGGCGCAGTGGTTGAGAGTCCGCCTGCCGATGCAGGGGACGCCGGTTCGTGCCCCGGCCCGCGAAGATCCCACGTGCCACGGAGCAGCTGGGCCCGTGAGCCAGGGCCGCTGAGCCTGCGCGTCCGGAGCCTGTGCTCTGCAACGGGAGAGGCCACAACAGTGAGAGGTCCGCGTACCGCAAAACAAAAACAAACAAACAAACACACAAAAAACAGGCAAAGTGAAGAAGCTCACAAATTACCTAGGAAGCCCCAGCACACTTGTGGATGGGGCCCAGCAGATGGGACCCGGGGTTCATTTCGGGGTTTAATGGAGCCCTGCCTGGGCCTTGGCATTGCCCAATGCCAGGCACGGTATTTCCTTCCTGCTTCGCCGGGAGAGGTGAGTAAATTGGAGGGAGGTGATCGTAGCATAGTCACCGTGAGCCAGGGTGTTACTTGCTCGGGGCCACAGAGGGAAGTGGGTCACAGGAGACATGAGGCTCTGTGCTTTGTCTTGGAGAGGTGCTCCCAGATCGGTAAATAACAGTTCCCTCCCTTTCCTCCTCCCTGTTGCACATCTTCCCCTCCCAGGCATTCATCACGGAAACAGAAGACAGGAAAAGGGAAACAAGGACAGGATGACCCAGGGCTTCTAAAACCCCTGTCCCTCCGAGAGCTCCGGGCTCTACCCTGTGGTCACTACGAACCTCAGAGAGAAACTCAGGAACAGAGAGGTTCATTGACTGGATGCCACTCACACAGCAAATCGGGCATCCATTTCATTTGCTTTCCATTGAAGATCCTGTTGCTTACTATACATCCCACAACTTGATGGCTTAATAAAAGCAAAACGGAAAGCCCAGGACTCAGTGCATTTTTTCATGACTCAGGATCTGGACAAAATTGGAAATGTCGCATGTGGCATGTCTAATACCAAGAGGTTTCTTAACGTCTTGATGTCTGTATGTATGTAGACAGTGATTTCAGGACTCTGCAGCCTAACGACGACAATGACAGTGAATGAATATTATCCGAGTCTTACTGAACCCTTATCTGTCCCAGGCACTTACAGACACTTACATACATTTTCTCAGCTAGTCCTCACAACAAACCTGGGAGGAAACCCAGGCTCAGAGAGGTGATGTGACTGCCCAGGATGACACAGGTCAGAGCCAAGAATCAAACCCAGGGCTCTTGGGGTCCAGAGCCCAGTTTCCTAACTGTATGATTACTACCAGATTTTGGTACCATTTGGTACCATTTGGTACCAAGTGGAGGTTAAGATCACGGGCCCGAGGTTCAAAAAGACCTTGGAGCCTGTCTTGGCCACCCCCTTTGCCTCGCTGAGCCTCAGTTTCCTCATCTGTGAAATGGGGAAAAGAATGCCCTTTGTGGGCATTAAATGAGATACTTCACATAAAGTGCTTAGCACACACAGTTAAGTTAGTCGCTGGGCTGGGAGTGCTGGCTTCTGGGGGCACCCAGGCAGGAGGGGTCGTGGAGGGGCCCACAGAACCCTTAGAGGAGCCGCAGAAAGCAGCGTTCATTATATCCACAATTTCAGTGAAACCCATAATTATAACCCCTCCTGCCAGCCCCCACCCTGGGGCAGTGATAGGATCTTTGCTACTCTCCAGGGTCAAGTCTGATCACTGCATGGATGGGCAGACACAAGAAGACGGGTAGGACCAGGTGGGAGGGGGCGCCTCTCTCTGAGTCAGGCAGCAGGACACACCCACTTCCCTTTCACAGGAGATTGCAGAGTGAGATCGAAAGCTTTGGAGTTTCTGTCCAGGTTTGTTTTTCTTCCCCAAGAGCTCATATGTAATGTGCTGAATTTGAGCTAAATTCATACTAAATAACAGCTTCTGTGAATTGAACTCTTACCATATACCAGGCTCTGGACAGGGCACATTTTAAGTATGATCTGATCTAATCCTCACCACAGCTCCGTTGGGCTGTATCAATTGCTCATATGTCTGTAGCAGTTATTATGTGCCAGATGCTGTTCTAAGCACTACATGTGTAGTAATTTATCCAAATACACATAGATTTTCTTTTGGAGAAATCTACCCCCAAATATGCTTGAACATTACCATGTTTGGTCCTGGGGCCATGGAGATGATGTGACATGTTCCTGGCCTCAAAGAGCTATCAGGGGACAGACACATGGAAATACCCATTGCAGTACAGCAGCAAGCCTGGTAACCTCCCAGGTAGGTGTGACGTGCAGAGAAACTCGAAAGAAGAAGTGGTTCACTCTGGGGCAAAGGAGGGCGCTAAGTGGTCAGCGAAGGCTTCTTAGAGGAGGGGACATTGAACCAAGTTTACAAGGATTGGATTCTCTCTCTGAGCAACTGAGATGGGAAAGAACATTCCAAATATTGGAACAGCATGGCAAAGGCACAGAAGCGTGATGAAAAGCGGTGTGTACCGAGGGAGTCTTAAGGAGTCCTGGAATTAAGGACTTTGGGACGCCAGCATGTTATTAGCAGCTAGCAGCGGAACATGGACTCATGGAGCAGATGACTTTTAAACTGTCATCGACTTTTACTGTTAATACCCTCATTGTATCCAAAAGGTCAGAGGTATGTTCATTTACTATGTCAGTTGCAGTGCCAGGTTGTGGGGACAAGGGCATGAGGCGGACTAAGCTCCCTGCTCTCCAGCATCTTAAGGTCTGGGGTGGGGAGGGGTGTGAAGTTGCAGCACACCCTGTTGGTCAATGAGACTTTCTTCGGATGGGAATGGTGGGCGGAGGGGGAGAGGACCAGGGCGGGGTGGGGGGGGGGGTGGGGGTGGGTATGATAGTTAGCTACTGACGCCTAAAGGCAGGCAAGGTGTGATGCATTCCAGCAGGGACAACCAGGGAGGGCTTCATGGGCTAGGTAGCATGGAAGCTTGGCTTGGAGACGTGGAGAGGATTGCAATAGAACGCATTCTGGGCCAGGGCAGGAGCAGCAGTAGGATAGGCGTAGAGACAGGAACGCATGGGTGTGACCAGGGAGCAGCCGGGCTGGGACGCAGCGCTTGGTACAGGAAAAGAAGAAGGAGATAATATGCAAAAAGTTCTGTTGGAACCAGACTGTGGAGAAATGGGAAAGAGGCAGCAAAGGAGTCCGGACCCAGTGATTTGGGCAACAGGATCTAGGCACCATCCTGAGCAGGGCACAACCCCTCTCTCGCACCACCGGGTAGGGTGTTGGCCTCCTGGGAGTGTCTCTGAGGGACGAGAGCCATCACAGCCCAGAGGGACAGTGTCTTGTAGTGGCTGGGAAGGCAGCTTCTGGAGCCAGCCATGTGGGTTCAAGTCCAGTTGCCCTGCTAACCAGCCTTGTGAGGTTGGGCAAGTTGCTTTGCTTCTCAGGGGCCTCAGTCTGCACATCTGTAAGATGGGGACAGCAATAATTATCTTCTAGAAATTGGCTTGAGGTTTCAGTTAGTTAATACATTCAAAAGGCACAGCACAGAGCCAGTCACATAGCAAGTATACCCGCTGTGCTAATGCCTGTTCTATATTGGCCAACTCACTTCACCACTCTCCCTTTCCAGCCGTGGTCAGGTGTGGGGGAGATACAGTGGTTCCATTTCATTCATGCATTGGTTCATTTGCTAGTTTGTCTGGTCATCCAGTTGCCAGGCATTTAGCCTCCTCCCTTTTCCTACCCCTCCACAAATACATTTTGAGTGCTAACTCTGTCCCTTGCTCCCTTCGTTTTTCTGACTATTCTCTCCAGTATTAAAAGTTTCTTAAAATTAAAAATTGAAATTTACATTATTCTCCCAGGTTGCATTAGGGTGAAATTTCTAATGAAATCACAGTTTCGTTAGAGTGAAAAAATGTGTCTAGGGCCATTTAGGAAGTTTAGATACACTAGACTAAGCTGAAAATACCAGTAAGTGAGATACTGCTTCTTGAGCACACACTGCTGACACGTGTTCTTTGCCTTCTACTTGGTACTGGGGGAGGTTTGGAGTGGGAAGCTCCGTTCACTCCTGGGCCCTATTTTTTCCTCTGATAGCCTTTCACAAGGCACTGATCTGTGCTGAGCACAGGGAATATTGATGAGTAAGCAGCAGCCCAGCCCTAGTGAGTTGCCATCCTGGCTCCAAGCCTGAAGCTTTTTTTTTTTTTTTTTTTTTTACTGTTAACCATAAGCAGCGAGATCTGTGCTAAGCAGACTCATGGGAATCCCAAGGAGAGAGCAGAGCCCCAGGGTCACACCTGAGGTGATGGGAGAGAAGAGAAGAGGACCATCATTTCAAAGGGAAAAGTTCCCATTCAACCTGGTGTTAGGAAGTAATTTTATTGCCTTCAATGTTCCAATATTTTGATTGTTGTCTGCTTTTGTAGGTGCAGCCAGAGAAGGGAAAGGTGGGACAAAGAATACATGAAAAGGATGCCAGCCTGGAGTTCTGGTGTAAACAGCCCTTTACCAAACCTCAGTGGAACCCCCAATGCCCATCACGGGACGATGGTGGTGATGGTAACATTGGCCGTTTTTGAGCACCTGCTACATGTCAGGCACTGTGTTAGGCAGTGTGCAGACGCTCGACCCTGCAAGGGAGAGGAAACTGAGCTCAGATATTGATCACACAGCCTGACAGTGGTCTGCTGTGAGCACCAGGGAGCTTGCAGAAGCCAAGTGGAACCTTAAAAACCCAAGATGAGAGTGATCCCAGGTGTGGGAGGAAGGCTGAAGTATATACAGTCAATCCCCATTTGTGAACATGCCTACTCGCTAAAATTTCTTTGTAATCCCCAAATCAATACTCAAGGCACTTTCGTGATCATCCTGGGACATGCACAAAGTGACAAAAACCTGATTCGCCCAGCAGCACATTCCCGGCCATGGCTCTGCCTTCTTATGTCAGTTCTTATACTGTAAACATAGGTCCTGGGGAATCTCCTGGCAGTCCAGTGGTTAGGACGCCGTGCTCTCACTGCCGAGGACTCCAGGTTCAATCCCTGGTTGGGCAACTAAGATCCCACAAGCACTCGGTGCGGCTGGCAAAGAAAAACAAAAACAAAAACACGGATCCTTTTTGTGCGCTATTTGGTGTCACGCTTTTCACATTTTTGTGCTTTTTCTTGCTGATTTCGCTGTTTAAAATGGCTCCCAAGCATAGTGCTGAAGTGCTGTCCCGTGTCCTACAGCAGGAAAGCCGTGAGGGGGCTTACGGAGAACACACATGTGTCAGAAGCTTCAATTGGCCACGAGTTACAGGCTGGGGTCGATGTTAGTGAGTCAACGATTTATATTAAATAAGATGCATTTAAACAGAAACACACACAACAAGATGGTATGTTAATCAGTGGATGAAAATATTGTGATCAGAGGCTTGCAGGAACTTAACCCTGTATTTCCTGTAGGATCATTGGTTCAGAATTGTCTCATTCAATTCATTGGTTCGTGTCAACGTCATAGGATGTAACTGTCACAAATAACGAGAATTGGCTGTGCATAACAAAATGGGAGTTCTTCATTAGAAGTACTTCTCTCGGGTTTCCCTGGTGGTGCAGTGGTTAAGAATCTGCCTGCCAATACAGGGGACACGGGTTCGAGCCCCGGTCCGGGAAGATCTCACATGCCGCGGAGCAACAAAGCCCGTGCGCCACAACTACTGAGCCTGTGCTCTAGAGCTCGCAAGCCACAACTACTGAGCCCATGTACCACAACTACTGAGCCCCTGTGCCACAACTACTGAAGCCCACGCGCCTAGAGCCCATGCTCCGCAACAGAAGCCACCGCAATGAGAAGCCAGTGCACCACAACGAAGAGTAGCCCCCGCTCGCAGCAATTAGAGAAAGCCCACGCGCAGCAACTAAGACCCAACACAGCCAAAAATAAATAAATAAAATAAATTTATTTAAAAAGAAGTACTTCTCTCTCACACACACACAGATATAGTCATACATAAATACATATATATACACACATATATTCCCAATATTTTAAAACTTTCAGGGGAAAATGCAACAAACCATTGAAAGTCTGCCTTCATTTCTCCATCCCCACCTGCGTCCAATTGCTCCTTCCCCATTAACAATTTGATGGATTCTTTTCAAACCCTCTATATTTTTAAGCATTTATAACATATTTTTATTATTTTTCTGACCAAAGTGCAATGATTTTTAAATCTTCTTACCAGACTCATATGTGTTTACAATCATATCAAAGGCTCTAGGCACCTACTTGGGACTGTTTTAAAATTAGCCTAAATAAGAGCCCACTATATATATATTATTTTGCCGTTTTTTTCTTCACGTAACAGCAGTTTGCGCAGCACTTTCTGTGTTTCTGCGCCCTCAGATCTGCCTCGCTCTTTTTAAACATCTGTGGTGTGCATGTTCTCTCATTTATTTAACCATTTCTCCCTTTGACAACAACAATGAGGTTGTTTCCATTTTGCCTTATGACACACATTTTTGGTTCATGTCGATGGGGGTTCGTAACTGAATCAAGATCCAATGGTGTCCTTTGTACATGGGGCTTCTGTTCTTCCCCAGTGGGTTTTTACGGGGATGGGTGGGGGGACAAAGCTTGTTCAGATGGCGGCGGGGCAGAGCTAGAGCAGGAAGACCAGGAATCTCTGCAGAGAGAAACAGGTGCCTGCGAGGGCAGCGTGGCTGCGGGCACGGAGCCTGCTCCCTGGCAGTGCGTGTGGTCCCATTCCTCAGGCCCTTGTGCAAACACCCGGCTTTGTCACTGGCTGAATAGGAAAGGCAGCCCCAAATTAGCACTAATGTGAGGGTGTTTAACCCTCTTGTGAGGCCCTTTGAGAAAGCACAAAAGAACTTTTTCATGGGCCGGGCTGTCCAGCCCAAACAGGTCTGACTTGGAGACACATGCCCGGCCCTCTTCAGGTAACCCAGCGGCTGGAATTTTGAACACAGCTCCGGGTCCTGCAGACCTGCACTTCAAGGGGCATGGCAGGCTGGGGCCTTGGGTCCGGCAGGCTCTCAGGGCAGGTTAGGGCTTTGATGTCAGGAAGGCCGGGTTCAAATTCTGACTCTGCCCTCACAGGTCCTGAGCAAGTTCATTTCCCTTCTCAGCCTCAGTTCCCTCATCCATAAAATGGGGATGAAATAGTCATAACTTCAAGAGCTTGTTAAGAAGGTTATGTGAGACCGTGAGGGGTCACCTTCTCAGAGAGACCTTTCCTGGTCACACTGTTTAGACTTTCAGCGTCCCCTGCCCAGCCCCACATTTCTTTCCTGTTTTATTTTCCTACGTAGGATTTGTCACCTAACCCGCTATATAAGTTACTTATTTAGTTATTTATCAGCTGTCTTCTCCAACCATAAGGTGCACGAGGGCAGAGCTTCTTACCTCTTTTGTTCATTGCTGTCTCCCAAGAGCCTTGCGCAGTGCCTGGCACATAGTAAGTCTTTGATAAAAGGCCTGCTGCTGTGGGCATTATTCTTATTCTCAGTGTAACTGCCCAGGGCACACAGACAGCCAGGTCCCCGTGGCCCTGGGCCATGTTTATCAGGATTCCCACCCTCCTCAGCCCGTAACCCAAGGAGGAGAAATATTTGGGCCCGTGAAAAACCACAGCAGAGGGCTGGGCCTGGCTCCAGAGTTTTCTCCGAGTGGAGTGTGTGGGTGCACGTGTGTGCTTATTAGCCTGTGTGTCTGTGTGTTTTCCCTTCTGGGCAGGAGCCTGATGGGACCACACTCTCTGTCAGACGCTTTCCTTTCTCCTGGAATGGACACAAGGTGGAACTGCATGGGGGAAGCAGCCCTCTGAGTTTCACCAGGCGTGTAGCAGCCTGTGTGCGTGCTGGGTACAGGGTGAGGCCCAGGGTTTGCCCGCCCCAGTGGACTGTGCTTCAGAGCTGGCCTGTCTGAGCCTGCCCACCAGTAATGTGACCACAGAATCAGGGAACAGACTGAACCCCAAGTTCTAGAGGAGCTCAGCCTGGGGCTCAGAGCCACGAGGCACCCCAGGCTGAACCCCGAGGCTTCTGCCGCAGTCTCCTTGGCCTCCGCCCAAATTTTATCCCACAAGATGCCAAGCCTAAGGGCCTCAGGCAGGTGTCGGAGGTTTCAGATCCACAGGCCGTGGTTCTGAAAAGGACTCTGATGTTTTCTGAGTGCCAGCCAAGGCTCCGACCTGTGCAGGGACTGGGGACGGAGGGATGAGCCACTCAGACCCAGCCCTACTCTGTGGGGCCCCCAGTATGGGCCGAGGAGGCAGACGTTACTTAAATCATAGCTGTGAAGAGGCCGGGGAGGGCAAGTGGGAGGAACTGTGGGTGCTCTTCACCGGGCACCTGACCAGGTTGTGGGTGTTCTCTGAAGAAATAACATTTGCCTTCCGCTGGAAAGATTGTTGGTGTCAATCAAGCGACGGGGCTAGGGCTGTGGTGGACAGAGGGGAATTGTGTCTCAGGGAGAGTGAACAGCATGTGCAAAGGCCCAGAAGCAAGCTTGGCACACGGTGTCATTTTATTGAAACCCTGCAATGCCCCACAAGGAAACTTCTCTTGCAGATGAGGAAACTGAGGCTTGAGGAGGTTATGTAACCTTCCCGGGGGTCCACAGATGCATCCTGAGCACGTGGGGTTTTCCTGGAAACTCAACCTGAGTAACCCCTCCCTCCAAAGGCCAGCCCCATCTACCTGGGGAAAATGTTCAGAAAGTCTCAGGGTTAATGAGATTTCCGGGGAGGAAACACATCATGAAAGAGAGAGAGGGTGAATGGAAAACAGGAGAATTCTGCTGCTGAGGTTACAGGGAAGCTGATTCCCGGATTCCAGCATCCTTCCCCAGCCTGGTTCCACCTTGGGTGCATGGACCTGTCCTGAAATGAATCACTTGCGATGTAGTAGGCCAGATGCACGCACGTAAGTAAATAAGCCAAACGAGTGGCCCAGTTCCCTCCCCCTGGAGGAGGCAGCTCTGCAGAGTCTCCAGACAAAACAGGGCGTGTCTTGTGGTTTTAGTTCAATTCATCACACCACTGATTAATAATTAATCACACCATTGATTTTCCCTGTGTTGTTGAATAAGGTGAGCTTGGAGAGGTGATGAAAACACCCATGTGACTGGGATCCTGGGCGAGTAAACTGAAGGTGGCATTTGGCGATTCCTGGTGAAGACCTAAGCGAGGTGAGGGCTGCTCACTGTGACCTGCTCCACATTTATTGAAAAGTCCAGGATAAACCAGGAGTTTGGGATTAACAGATACACACTACTATATATAAAAGAGATAATCAACAGGACCTACTGTATAGCACAGGGAACTCTACTCAACATTCTGTAACAACCTACATGGGAAAAGAATCTGAAAAAGAGTGGATATATATTCATGTGTAACTGAATCACTTTGCTGTACACCTGAAACTAACACAACATTGTAAATAAACTATACTCCAATATAAAGTAAAAATTAAATTAAAAAAAGAAGTCCGGTGAGCTGTCCCCCTGGGCCACAGTGACAATCACAGCTTGACTCCCTGGGCTGGAGAGGGTGATGTTGTTTTTGAGGAAGCTCTAAGTGGTGGTATCCCTCCCACCCCCACGACAGGGACAGGGTGACTTTGATTGGGCCTCTAAGTGGTACGTGAGGCCCAGACACCCACCTATTCCCAGGTAACCACACCCTCCTGAGTGAGCACTGGGCCACCCATCTGCATAGGAAACTTGTGCTATTTCCCATTTGTCCAGGTGAATCCATTCTAGCTGCTGCGGTTCTGGGGCGCCCCAAATTTGCCTGTGGTGTGGGGAGTCTGGGGAAGCAGTTCAGCAGGGAAGTCTGGCCCAAGGGGCTCAGGTGATTCCCAGCTTCAAGAATGGGCACTCATCCACTCTCCTTCTGCTATCCAGGGTTGAGGAGGTTGAGGGCCTTGGAGATGTTTGAAAATCCCTACAGAAACAATAGCCTGAGACCTTTAAAACAGGGCCCGGGGAGGCTAGTTAACTTGCCCAAGGTCACACAGTTACACATGCCAGAGTCAGGATGGAACCAGGCTTGGGCAGGCTCCAGAACCCCCATACCCTTGGGTTAGTATACTTATACCTATGGTTGTACATGTACGGAAAAAAGGTCTGGAAGCATGTATGTCAAAGTGATTGTCCTTTACTAGTGGGATTGTAGAGAGAGGGAGGAGAGCCTTTTACTTTCTATACTGTAGAATATTTTTTCACATTCGTATATTGTCTCACTTTTTTTCTTTACAACATTTTTTTTTCGTTTTTTATTGCCTCATACATTCATGTTCAGGGAAAAGTGAAAACATGTTTTTAACATGGTGCTCCAATTTGGCAATGTTTGTTAATGCCTTTAAAAATTTCTTAAGGAAATATCCCATGTAATCAAGACTGTATCTAGAGTCATTGATCCTGAACTCACTGCCTTATCACCTTACACATGTAGGACACATTCTGAATGTGGTACATCTGTTGCTGGAACATTACACACCCTTTAAGTGTAGAATATTCAAAGAATATGCAATGACATGGCAAGATGTTAATGATGTCGAGTTAAATATAGGAAAGAGGAAATGAAACTGTATATAGAGTATGATGTCAACTGTGTTTTTTAAAAAACTTTACGTAGGAAAAAAAAAAAAAGCACCAAGTGTTAATAACAGTTATTTTTGAGTAGTGGGGTTAGGATGACTCTAAACTTCTTTCTACTTTTATTTACTTTCTAAGTTTTCTACAATAATCATATATAACTTTTCTAGTCAGATACAACAATAACAAAACAGCTAACATTTACTAGTGTTTACTGTGTGCCACGCACTGTGCTAAGCATATTATGTGTATTATCTCCTTAATCTTCACAACAAACCTATGAGTAGATTTGAGAGAACAAGTTAGAAATGTTAAGTAATTTGTTCATCACCACTCAGCTGTTATGTGGTGGGGCTGGGATCTGAATCCAGATAGTCTGACTGCAGAGGCCATTCTCAACCCCTATAAATGCTATTTTTCTTTAAAATAAAGATGGTACCTCAAGGGCTGGCTCTTATTCACTGTGCCCACTAGACAGGAAGATGGGAAGCAGGGATGCCATGTACAGTTGGACAGGATGTGGTCTGTGCAAGAGAGCATGTACTCTGCTCGCTAAGCTGTGACCCTTGACATGGAGCTATATCCACCTTTTCATGGAAATATAAATTAAAACCACAATGAGATATTAGTACATACTTATCGGAAACATTCAAGAGACTGACAATACCAAATGTTGACAAGATAGTGGAGCAACTGGAACTCTCATTCATTTTTGGTGGTAACAGAAAATGATCAATCACTTTGGAAAAGGATGTCAGTTTTTTATAATAATAAAGCGCAGTCCTAAGTATTTATTCAAGAGAAATAAAAGCATATATTTCCAAACGAGCTTGTACAAGAGTGTTCATAGCATCTTCTTCACAATAGCTCCAAGCTGGGGCCAGCCCACGTATCCATCAGTGGGAGAATGGGCAAACAAACTGTGGTACATTCCTACAGTAGAATACTACCCAATGAAAAGGAACAAGTTACTGATATGTATAACAGTATAGATGAATCTCAAGAACATTAAGCTGAGTGAAAGCAGCCTTACGCAAAAGAGTATACACTGTATGATTCCATTTATATGAACTTCTAGAATAGGCAAAATAATCTATTGTAGAAAAATATCAGAAGAGTGGTTGCCTAGAGGTGTGGGGTGGGGGAGTGGGAGGTGGGAAGCATGAGTATTGACTTGGATAGGGCAGGAGAGAACTTTCTGGGGTGATGGGAATGTTCTATATCTTGATAGGGTTGGGGGTTCCACATGTGTATATGTTTATCAAATCTCAATAACTGCACACTTAAGATTTGTGCATTTCATTATATATAAATTTTGTATCAACAGGACAAACATTGTGAACAAACATTAAACTCTTTAATGACAGGCATGCTGAAGTATTTAGAGGAAGGAAACTGAATTCTGCAACTTTGTTTGAAATGCATAATAAAATAGACATGTTAATGAATGGATAGAGGGATAGCTTTATATGTAAGGAAAGCTAGTGCACTAAAAGGTTCATAGCAGAATAGAGGTGGCAGATTTGTGGGAGTCACTGTAAAATTCTTTCAATTTTGCTGTGTGTTTGAAAATGTTTAAAATAAAACATTGAAGAACACACTTGCTATACAGAGACATAGTGTTGCATGAAAGAAGCCAGGCACAAAAGAATCCATGACGTGTGGTTTCATTTAGCAAAAGAACAAAATAGATATGATCAATTGATGAGGCTAGATGTGGTCAGGACAGGGGCATGAGGGGTCTGGGTCACTGGAAATCTGCTTCTTCATCTAGGTGCTGATGGGAGTGTTCAGTCTGTGAAAATTCATGATCGCTACACTTCTCTATAATGTACATTACTCTTTTCTGTATGTAAGTGTATTATACGTTACTAAAATGGGTTTTAGAGAGACTCACAATGTTACCAACCTGCTTCAATCAGTATACAGTAATAACCCCCCATTTACCCTGCCTCCTCTGACCTTTGTTCCTCCCCCTCTTCCCCAGCACTCTCCACCCCACCACTTCCTCAACCACTGCAGCCACCACCCCTGACTCTGAAATGCATTCTTCCAGGTTCTACAGCATGTGGAAGAGTAATGGAAAATGGAAAGGAAAGATCCTGGCTTTGGGGGCCAGAGAAATTTGGTTCCAGATTCTGATTCTGCCACTTACTAGTGGTGTGCCCTGGGACAAATAACCTCCATGGGTCTCAGTTTTCTCCTCTGTTAGAGGCATGATAATGTACCCACCTCAGAGTGGCAATGTTGAGACTGAATGAGACAATGCACGTACATTGCTTGGCTCAGCACCTGTCACATAGTAAATGCTCACTGAACGTTCAGTAGGATGAAATAGTGACTCCGGCTCTCTTCGTCTTCCTCTTCTTTCAACACCACCAGGCAAGGCAGGAGGGAGGGCTTTGGAGTCAGCTGGGTACCCTTGGACCACTCAACTTCAACCTCTCTGAGAATCATCTCTTCATCGTCTAAGGTGAGATAATAATCCCTGCCTGGGGGCTTCCCTGGTGGTCCAGCGGTTAGGACTCCTAGCTCTCACTGCCAAGGGCCCAGGTTCAATCCTTGGTAGGGGAACTAAAATCCCACAAGCTGAGTGGCTTGTGGGATGAATAAATAAATAAATAAATTAATTAATTAAAAAAAAAAAAAAGCCCTGCCTGGTGGAGTTGCTGTGAGGACTTGATGAACTTGAGACTTGCTGGCTTGAGGACTCCGGGGTTTCTGAGAACCCTCCCCTCCTCAAAGTTTCCAAAGCCCACTGTGGGGATAACATCTGTCACCTGGTCCTGTGCTGCTTCTGGTTCATCTCTCCTCAGGCTTTGTGTGAGGACCGGACATCCTGGGGTGGAGGGGCCCCAGCTGTGAAGTCCTGGGGTCCCCCCCTCGGTGCAGTAACAGCCCCTGAGCCCAGCTGGCTCAGCCCGGCAGTTCCCCAGTTACTAAGTCAATGGCTGCCCTTTGGTGAGGAACTTGCCGCCCAGAAATAGCTACCTGCCGCTGTCACTGCACAAAGGAAGCTCTGTTCAGCCCCGAAGCCGATGTGCGCTCAGGGCGCCGGCAAGACCAAGGGCTTCCTCTGGACCTCGGCCAGGGCCCGGCCCTGAAGGTAGGCCTCCGCTTTCCAGCAGCGTCTGCCAAGCACAGGATCATCAGGATGTGCTCGTTCCTGAGCTTCAAGCCAGAATCGGCCAGGGCCCCGGCTAGCTTTCCTGGGGACAGCCGGTTACTGTGGAGCGTGTGGCAGGCACGGGCCAAGTGGTCTACAAGCCAAGGACCCTCGGATGGAGAATCAGCGCAACTCCTGCCCCAGAGGAACAGGTACGTAGGACCAGGTAGGCACTGGGTAAACACACATTAGCAAGTGTGGTAGCTGAGGGCTTCATTGCAGGGCAGCGTGCCAAAGCATTACACACCCTGTCACATTTGGTACTATTATTATCCCACTTCTCAGACCAGGAAACCGAGGCTTAGAAAGGTGAAGAAATTTTGCCCCAGAATCCAGGTGAGGTGACTCTGGAGAGCCCCTTCTCTTACCGACCTTGTTATGCCAGCACCACAATGATCACAATGAGGGTACCTAACGGTTGTTAAGTAGGGAGGATGTAGCAGGTACCCTGCTAAGCATTCTATGTACATTATTGTGTTAAATCACCAGAACTACTCTATGAACTAGGTATTAAGATTATTCCCCATGGAAGAGGAAGCTGAGTAAGTGAATGGCTGCTGAACTCGGCTCCCAGAGAAGAACTCGTCCTCATCACGGGCCTGCTCAATAGAGCCGGGCATCAGAACAAGTACGTTCATACTGGTGATCTCAGTTAATCTCCACAGCCCCCACAAGAGGTAGGTGTAAGTTCTCCCATTTCCTAGATGGGGAAACTGAGGCGCAGAGCAGTTAAATAACTTGTTATGCAGTTAAAGTATTAGAACTGGGGTTCAAACACTAGGCAGTCTGTCCCCCAAACCCACACTCCTACCATCTCATCCTAGTGGACCAGCTATGTTCAGCCACGCCTCAATAAAGAACAGGACCATAGCTGGCTCGAACGATGAAAGCAGTTGAGTGTCAAAATATCCAGGTGGACAGGAAACGAAGAAATCACCGTGAGTCGAAAGAGATGCATAACTGCCCCAGAAGCCCCTAGTTCAGGGGCTGGTATTGCTTAGTGGTGAAGAATGCAGGATGCTAGAGCCAGCCCACCTAGGTTCAAACCACAGCTTTACTATTTGCTAGCTGTGCAAGCTTAGGCGTGTTGCTGAACGTTTTCAGTAAAATGAGGATGATGCTAGCTGTATAACAGTATCTATCTCATGGGTTACTATGAGGATTAAAGCAGTTAATGTATATAAAGTGCTTGGAGCGCAGCCTGGCACGATGCTGCTGTTAGCAACGTAGGAGCGTCTGAGAGTGCCATGTATTAGGCAATGTACCCAAGTTACTTTAGTTTTGCTGCATGCAAAAATATCTTTGCTGAGTTGCGATATGATATTCTCCCTCGGTTTTTATAGAGGGTGAATGGGATAAGCAGCCACTGAAGAATGTGTCGGTGTCACTGGCGAGGACGTTATTCACCAAGATACACAATGGGGGCTTCCCTGGTGGCGCAGTGGTTGAGAGTCTGCCTGCCGATGCAGGAGACACGGGTTCGTGCCCCGGTCCGGGAAGATCCCACATGCCGCGGAGCGGCTGGGCCCGTGAGCCACGGCCGCTGAGCCTGCGCGTCCGGAGCCTGTGCTCCGCAACGGGAGAGGCCACAGCAGTGAGAGGCCCGCGTACCGCAAAAAAAAAAAAAAAAGATACACAATGCCCCTTACCTCGAGATTCCTCCTGTGCTTTATTCCTCCCAGAGCCGAACACTAGGAGAGACTGTGTCTCTTGGGACAAACACATATGCTGTCTTGGGGCAGCTCAATACCTCCTTGGCATTAAAAAGTTTGGAAATGAAGTGAAATATGGGGTTCATGTTGTAAAGCCCAAGTTCCAGGTACAATGAGCCCTCTTTTTCCTGTTGGTTGCTCTCTTTGTTAAAAAAAAGAGTTTTTAAACACTGTTTTGTTCAAAATAGAAATCGTTTTATAGATTATTTCTGATTTTAAATACATGCATTTTAACTCTAAACAAGAAACTCAACTTTTTGATGTATCCCCTTGTAGACTTACATATAGATTTGGGTAAGTATAATTTTGCATGTGTGTGTATGCTTTTGGAAATGAAATTTTAGAAAAAGGAGAATCACGACCTACTGTTTTGAAACCCACATTTTACCCTTAGCCTACCACAGACAATTTAATATATTAATAACAGGAGTAACAATACCTTCATTCATTCAAGAAGATATTTATGATATCCATAAATATTTTCCAGGCCCTTTCTCTAGGCACTGAGAATAAAAATGAACAAAATAGACAAGGCCTCTTCCTCACTGGAGTTATCAGGCCATAAACCAATAAAAGTAAAATAAATTTAAAAGTTTGTTTCAGATAGTGCTGTAAGGCAGGGGTCCCCAACCCCCGGGATGTAATGCCTGATGATCTCAGGTGGGGCTGATGTAATAATAATAGAAATAAAGTGCACAATAAATGTAATGTGCTTGAATCATCCCGAAACCTTCCCCCGCCCTTGTCCACGTAAAAATTGTCTTCCGCAAAACCGGTCCCTGGTGCCTAAAAGGTTGGGGACCGCTGCTGTAAAGAAAACAATGCAAATAGAGTCACAGATGTAGAAAACAAACTTATAGTTACCAAAGGGGAAAGGTGGGGCAGGGGAGGGATAAATTAGGAGGTTGGGATTAACACATACACACTACTATATATAAAATAGATAACTAATAAGGACCTGCTCTATAGCACAGGGAACTCTACTCAATACTCTGTAATGGCCTATATGGGAAAAGAATCGAAAAAAGAGTGGATACATGTATATGTATAACTGATTCACTTTGCTGTACACCTGAAACTAACACAACGTTTTTTAGAAAAGAATCTAAAAAAGAGTGGATACAGGTATATGTATAACTGATTCACTTTGCTGTACACCTGAAACTAACACAACATTGTAAATCAACTATACTCCAATAACATTTTTTTAAAAAATAAAAAATTTTGGGCTTCCCTGGTGGCGCAGTGGTTGGGAGTCCGCCTGCCGATGCAGGGGACACGGGTTCGTGCCTCGGTCCGCGAGAATCCCACATGCCGCGGAGCGGCTGGGCCCGTGAGCCGCGGCCGCTGAGCCTGCGCGTCCGGAGCCTGTGCTCCGCAACGGGAGAGGCCACAACAGTGAGAGGCCCACGTACCGCAAAAAAAAAAAAATAAAAAATTTTAAGAGAAGAAAATGCAATATGTCGGGGCAACATTTGAAGAGGTGGTCATAAAAACCTTCTTGGAGGAAGTGACATTTGAACTGAGTCTTGAGTGATGAGAACGGGCCGGGCTTGGACTGGATCCAGCAGAGGAAACAGCAAGTGCAAAGTTCCTGAGGTGAGAACAAGTTTGGTCTGTCTTAGGAACAGCAAGAAGGCTAGTGTGGCTGGAGTTGAGTGAGACATCAAGATACAGTTGTAGAGACAGGCAGGAGCTAGATCTTGCAAATCGTGGAGAAGGGTTTGGATTTTGTTTTAAGTGTCAAGATCTGATTTTAGCCATTTGAAAAACAGGATTACTGTGGCTGCGCGGTGAGGACTAGACTAGGGGGTACCAAGTGAGGAAGCAAGGAAACCAAGTGCAGGAATCCACATGGCATGCGCTAGAGTAACTAGGGTTGTGGCAGTAGACATGGTGAGCACTGGATGGATTTAGACTTAATTATGAAGTCCGCCAACAGATGTGAGGAATAGGGAGCTCAAGGACAGCTCAGAGGCTGCTGGTAACAGCAATCGTTCTCATTTACTGAGCACTTACTAATGCCGAGAACCGAGAACCGTGCTAAGCTCATTTACAAACCTTGACTCCACGGTTCCCCGAAGCCGGTTTGCCGTCCACCGCATTAGACCTACCTGCCTGAGGGCTTGCTGGAGCTACAGGGATTTGTATTTGTATCATTATTCCCGAGATTCTCATTCAATTGCCAGACTTGGGGACACCAGCGCTCATAGAATCATTCGACAAGTCCACAGGGAGGATAGTGCTGTAAGGCAGGGGTCCCCAACCCCCGGGATGACAGAGAAGGAACTGAGGCTCTGGGAGCACGTGACTCACAGAAGCTCACAGGTCCCCTTGGCTTCACACCTGAACACTTAAACACGGCAGTCGAAACACTGGCAAAAAATACGGCAACTCGCATGGTTTTAATAGCTGCCCGGCACTCTATTTTATAGATCGCCTGGCACCAAACCCCATCTTTCCTTTTTATCTTTATTGTCACCTTTGTGGGGTGTGACATGGACTCGGATTTGAAACAATGGGCTTCAAATCCTTTCTAGATGCAGCCAGAGTAAAGCGCCCCCTCAGTAGCAGTTAATTTTCTTTAATGATAATTGATAACACAAATAATTGCTGCTCCCACCTACTGAGCGCTTACTACGGGTCAGGTCCTGCACTAAGCGGTTGAGTGCATCCCCTCCTTTACCCCTCCCAAGGGATTGTGGGCTGGAGATAGATATTCACATCGCCCTCGGTTCCCTCCCCTCCTCCCCGATATCTGTCACACCGGGAGGCAAAGATGCTATCAGCTCAGCGTGGTGATTAAGCATCTCAGGCCTTTGCTAATATTTTGATAATGAGGCAGTGACTTTTGACCCACTCCCTGGGCCAAAGCCAGTCTCAGGGCCTCTCTGGGGGTTTGGTGGCACTGGTGGCAAAATCTGACCCGTGGCCTCTCTCCTATACTCAAGAATTGTGCTGGGGCAGTGGGTACAGGTCAAGGGAAAAGGGGAGGGGGTCTTTATTAAATGATATTATAAAAGGGATTCAAATAAAATATACCAAAACTTGTGGTTGATTTTGGGTGGTGGGTCTAAATATGGTTTTTAAAAATTCTTTTTACATTTTCCCTTTTCCAAATTGTTTAGATGTGCATTACTTGTTTGATAATAAAATGACTCATTTCTTTTTAAGGGGGAAAAGAAAAAGAAAGTGGGCCAAAGAGGCCTTGAAAATAGCACATTCTCAAATTTGTTGCTTCCCATAGAGGTGATAACCTATAACAAAGGAGATCATAGGCTCAAGAAGACTCCAATAGGAGGCTAGAAGCATCTGAGCTTCTGCCTGACATCTTGCCTTCCCAGAACACCAGCTGCCTTCTGGGTAGGGCCTGAGAGCCAGGGGCGTAGAGGCTGCAGTGATCTCTTCTCTGGTAGTCTACCACTGCCGAGGATTGATATGAATACAGGGCCAGTTGGCACGCACTGCCCAAGACAACCTATGATTCATTCTTCCCTCTCCCAGGGAATGTTAAATAGCTAACTGCTCTTGGCTCTCTCAAAACCCACCCAGCCAGACAGCCCCTGGGGACTAAAAGAAGCCAAACTCCACCCACTGCATGCAAGTTAAACAGAGGGACTGACACTGATTTTAAAAGAAACTTAGCGTGTCTGAACCAGGAATTAGGTGGAGGGGACAGCAATACGGCCACCCGGTACTGCTTCCTGGATCCATTGCTATATTGGAAGACTCTTGCGGGCCCAGATCTTTTTTTGTCTGTCACCTCCGCCCTCCAGTCCTGATTATAGGGTTTTGTAGAGACTTCATAAATATTCATTCATTGGATGAACCAAGAGCATCCTATCATTTAGGCAAATAGCTTATTTGAGGTGCGGTGCATTCATCTAGGGAAATCACCAAGAGACTGGACAGTTCCAGCACCAGGCAGAAGACTAGCAGGAAGGAGGCCTTAGGCAGCGGGGGACTGGAAAGGATGCAAGCGCATCATAGGGAGTCCCTGCTTCCTTCCACCTGCCCTGCACCCACGCTGCCTCCTCTGAGTGCCAGACTACTTCCTAGCTTGCTGCCCTCTCCTGTTCCTGAGAAGCATGATAAAAGCTGCAGGACGGCCTGAATCCCTTTTCCAATCCTATACAGCTTGGCTGGAATATATAATAAGCACCTCCTGGTACTGTCCCTGAGGCGGGACCAGGAGAACTGAGTGTGAGCCCCAGATCTGCCACTTACGAGCTGGATGACCTTGGGTGAGTCACGTATCCAATGGGCGACAGACTCTATCATCATGGTTTAAGGCATACCTAATTTTAACACAAATTCCCACAACACCCTATGATGAAGGGACTATTCTTATCCCCATTTTATAGACAACGGAAGCCCAGATTCAGAGAAGTTTAGTAAATTTCCTAAAGTCTAAAGGTTAGTAAGTGGCGGAGCTGGGATCTGAACCAGGTCTGAGGACTTTCCAACCTGAATCCTTTCACCAGGTCAAGCTGCCTCTCACCCATGCCTACCTGCAAGGCATTGCTGTGAGGCTGGACATGGGCTCATGTATGTGAAAGCGTGTTGTGAACTCCAGCACATAGGATGACTGGTTGTTGGCTATGGAGACGGTCACAGGACCAGGAGAGGGGAAGGGACTGGAAAATTTCGTGACCACCTACCACACCTGCATCTGGCCCTATTAACATCCTCGACTCCTGGGTGTTCGGCCCCTGGGAGCCCGTCCCTCCCAAGGTGGGCAGGAAGGAATTTTCCCTGCTCTGGAACCAAGAGTGGTTTCACAGCAAGAGCTATGCCCCATGGGCTCTCTTTGCTGCGCAGAAGCATTTTAGTTCGAGGTAGTCCCACTTGTTTATTTCTGCTTCAGTTGCCTGTACTCTCTCCCACGTGCTGGGCCTCGCCAACAGCCTTGAAGGGTTGGAAATTCACCACAGGTCTGCCAATGAAGCAATAGGCTGACCAGTCATTGTTCCTCCTTCAATCACTCCTTTGGAATTGATGGATTCATATGCGGGTAGTGGTGTCTCTTGGGTGACCTAATCATGACACTATGCAGTGAAGCAAAGAGTGGAGAGAAAATGCTTTCACCAAGCCAGTGCGTATTTGTGACCTATTGTGCGTTCAGCCCTATGCTAAACCCTCAGCATACAGACATCATGCCCTTCCTGTTCCTTCAGGTTTGTGAGGAGCCAAGGCAAGCACTGGCGAAATATTCAGCAACAAAACGGTAATCAGAAGCTAAGTTTTACTTTGAAGTCCAAATACTGTATTATGATCTTGGATTCATACAGACAGGAGTTCACAACTGTGTTCTGATACTCTCATCTGTGGCAATTTTGAGCAAGTCCTTTCACCCCCCTGAGCCTGTGAACTGGAGCTAAGAGAAATCTACTCAGTAACGACGGCTGATAACTGCTGCTGGGTTGTGCAAAACAGGACGGGATTCAGGATCGCTTCCAGGAGACACTACAGGTGCCTGGTTAAGAGCAGGCTATGGCGACAGACCAAGGACTGAATGCTAACTGTTCTGTCCTAGCTGTGCACCTCTGTGCAAGTCACTCAACTTCTCAGAGGACTCTGTTTCTTATAAGAAGAGAATGCGGTGCTAGGACGCTTCCTGGAGCAGGTGGGGCTTGTGTATGATCACAGGAAAGACCATGTCAGGGAAAAGGAGTAGCAAACCTCCCCGGATAAGGCCACCAAAGGGCACACCTGCGACCTCCAGTTGGACTAAAGAGTCGGGGGTTGGGGAGAAATGCCACCAGCCTTGAAACAACCTCTTAGGGGCCTCACGTGAAAGCGTGAGGAGGAGTGCCCCCTTCCTCCAGAGACAAGATGGAGGCCCAGAAGAACCACCTTTGGGTCCCCGAATGTGAACTTCCGGTCCCAGGGTGCCCCGCGTGGTCGTACGGATCATGGGAAGCTCTGATTGGGTCCACTTGCCACCATCCAACACTGAGCTCTCCTATTGGGCAGAGCCTTGCACACACACGCCTCTCCCTGTGACTTGAACCAATCAGCTGAGCCAGGGCTGCGGGTCACCCAAGGGACCGGTTTGCCTCCAGACACGGCCCGGAAGAAGCCATTCTCCAGAACTTTCTGGACTCCTGGAGTCACAGCTCACTTCCCTAACTTAATGTGCCACTTCCTCAGGGCCATTGGCCTTGTAGATGGACTCGAGTCCATACTTCATGCCCACAGTTCTGAGGCACTGGCCAGAGTGGTGGTGTCCGAGGCCCTGGAACAGAGTTTATGTGCCCAGCAGCGCAACCGACCCCAGGGCCAGGTTGGGGAAATTACTTCGGATGCCCAAGAAGTGGAAGCCTAGACAGGACGTTATGGCTGGTTACCAGCACCAAGAAGACCATTAAGATGATCCAGACGCGACCCGTGTCTACAAAGAGCATCTGCTGCCTTGGAGAAAGAAAAAGACTTTTGCAGAAATAGAATACAAAGTAGAAAGGACCTGTGCTTCAAAAGAAATGAAGATTGGGTGCTCTGACGCTCCGGGACTGCTTCATGGAGTAGCATTGGAACTCTGGAGCAGGAAGGATGGAGCAGATGCTTCCTTAGGATGACTCCATTATGGCCATCACTGAGTGTTGGGGATGAACCCCCGGTGCCCCAAGATCTGTCTCTCTCTCTCTCTCTCTCTCTCTCTCTCTCTCTCTCTCAACAGGAGGCAGGGGAGTATAGCGGTTAGGAGCACAAGCCTTGGAGTCGGTCCACTTGGTTTCAAATTCCTGTTCTTCAGTTTCCTAGCTCTGTGATCTTACCCCACCAGACTCCCAGGTTTGAGACGTTTATTTGAGATAATGAAAGCAGCTCAGTGCCTGACCTATAGGAAGAATGGTTATTATTCTCCAATGAATAATCACATGCTCTCAAATCAGCATAGCACAAACTGTAGAAATCACAACGACAGAACTGGAACTGTGGACTGTTCCCTTTCCCAGCCACCATCCCATCTCCCAAGGCCTGCGATTCTCCTTGAATGCTAAGTAGAGAGGATGAAGTGGGCAGACTGCAAGCAGGCATTTACTCAACTTCACACCTCCTTGCTTGCGGCCCCAGGTGAAGCAGCGAAGACTCAGGGAACTCCCTGAGGCCAGCCTCCCTCTTGGCTCTGACGTGTGCGGGTCTGAGATGCGACTGATGATTGCACCCTGGACTTCCTGCAGGCGGTGATCTGGGGCTAATCTTTCACCAGATAAGATGGACCCCCGTCAATGGACAAGGAAGAGAGAAGCTGACACCTGCCCTTTGTGGCCTTTCATTAGGAGGCAGTCAGCAGCCTAGGGACATGCAAAGGTTTCCAGCCCTTTAACTCAAAGTTTCTTGACGCCTTTCTCTCCCAACTCACCCCCAGGCATCTTATGGGCAAAGGAAGCTTCTAATGTGACTAGCTCTTCCACAACTTGGGATAAAGTTTCATCACTGCTTGGCAGTCGCCTTGTTTGTCACCATATTCTCATTTATAAGAGATATATGTTAAGAGCCCAAGCAAGGAAAGGGCTGTTGGGCTTTGCTCTGCATTTTGTAATTACTTTTAGTTTAACGTTAACCCCAACGTGATGCTCCGCAGCTGGGTCTGCCTCCGCCATTGTCCTGTGGTCTCCTCAAGGACTGGATTTGTGTCTGATTCATTTCTGTGTTCCCAGGGTTGAGCACAAGGCCTTGTACAGAGTAGAGGTCCTTGACTACTTGAGAAGTGGATGGATAGATGACACAGCTCATTCATTTGAGCCTAGACACTTGGGAGCTCACTTCCCAAGAGGAAACTGTCCCAATACTCTCTCTTCCTCTAAGTGGATCTAGGTTGTTGCCTGAAATTCCCTCATCGATAATTCATCTTTTTGGATTCATCATTGCTAGCCCTGTCCCTCTGGAGTTTGAAATTTTTTAAAAAAATCGCTTGGTCAGGGTTCTTAAGCTGGGGTCTCAAGGGTCTCAGGAGGTTCAGAGTCCCCCTAGAACTGTACACAAAGTTTTCAAAAGCGTGTGGGTTCAGTTTTCTGGTGGCAAGGGTTTCACCAGAGTGGCCACTAGCTTTCTTCAAATTTCAAGAGGGGCTGTGATGAGAAGAGGTGGAGAAATACTGTCAGGATGAGGGCCACACGCGGAGACTTTCTGAACTTCCCAGGCCATCAGTACTTCTGTAATATGTACGTCAACAGTCGCGCCATCTACAGAGTGGGGAGAGCAGAGCTCACCTCATAAGGTTGTGGTCAGGACTCAGTGCATCTTTGACATCACGTAAGTTGGATTGGGGCTCCTCCATACACCCCTCCACACACACTTAAGCTTTTCCAAAGGCTCGCCACTGCTCTTAAAGACTTCCTGCTGCCACCGCGGCCTTCCAGGCTCCTTTCATTGCTCCCTCCGCAGACCTTGCTTCTTCTCCTCATAGGATCTTTGCACTTCTTGTTCCCTCTTCCTGGAATGCTTTCTCAGAGGTGCCCCCTAACTCCCTCTTTGCCTAGATAATTCTTGCTTATCCTTCAGATCTCTGCTCAATTATCTGTTCTTCAAGGATGACCCTCCCAACGAGGTCAGAACCTTCCTTCACTTTCTCTTAGAACACTCTGGACTGCATCCCACAGCTGTGGCAATTTTATGATTTTTAGGCTGATTGCTGGGACTCCTTAATTGATGTCTGGCACCTCCACTGGATCGTGGGCTCCAGGAAGGCAGGAATCACATCTGTTTTCCTCTTCATTCTATTCCAGCACATGTGTGCACGTAATAGGTGCTAAATAAATGTGTGTTAGGGACAACAAAACTGTCTTGTTTTTGCATACCGGAGCGACCCTGGCTGAAATAGTTTCTCTAATAACTTCTTATTTTTTCTGTAGAGTTCACAAGGAGGGCTTGTTCACATGGATGGTGGGGCATGGGCATTGTGGATGTGGACTCTGGAACCCCACTGCCTGAATTCAACTTTCGGCTCTGTTACTTACTCACTGTATGACCTTGAGCAGGTTATTTGATCTCTCTGTGCTTTCGTTTTCCTCATCTATAAAATGAGGGTGAATCTAGTACCTGCTTCAAAGGGTGGTTGTGAGGATTTGTTGGAGTCACACAATAAGGCAGAGAACAGTACCCGGCAAGTGGCTGTTGTTATCCTTAGAGACCCAACTTCCTCCTCAGTTTGGCGTTTAATTCTTTTTTTTTTTTTTTTTGCGGTACGCGGGCCTCACTGTTGTGGCCTCTCCCGTTGCAGAGCGCAGGCTCCAGATGCGCAGGCTCAGCGGCCATGGCTCACGGGCCCAGCCGCTCCGCAGCATGTGGGATCTTCCCGGACCGGGGCACGAACCCGTGTCCCCTGCATCGGCAGGCGGGCTCTCAACCACTGCGCCACCAGGGAAGCCCATGGCGTTTAATTCTTGAATGTGTCTAAAACCTAGGGACCTTCACGTTCTTAGACTGCTTCACTCTTTTTGCATTTACTTGGCCAGCACACGTAGCAAGGTGCTAACGAAGCCACTGCTAAGATGCAGATCCTGGGTGATTCACTTGGTTTATTAGCCGAATGAACCTCTCTCTCCCCTCAACTCCAGCCTCTTTGTGCATGTGGTTCAAATTGTAGTTTCACCAAAATAGCAAATGACCGCATGTCTTAGATTTTGGAGTTTGTCTACCAGGAGATGACACCCCAAATATTATGTCAGTAAATGCAAAACAGGGTCTTGAAGGGAGAATTCATTCATGTCCCTGACTCTTCAGCAGGAGCAAGGGTCCAAACCTCCTCTGAACCCAGAAAGGGAACTAACATTTGTTGAGCATCTACAAGCTTCCTGACACTTTCAAACATCATTTTTTTTTTTTTTTTTTTTTTGCGGTACGCGGGCCTCTCACCGCTGTGGCCTCTCCCGTTGAGGAGCACAGGCTCCGGACGCGCAGGCTCAGTGGTCATGGCTTACGGGCCCAGCCGCTCCACGGCAGGTGGGATCCCCCCGGACCGGGGCACGAACCCGTGTCCCCTGCATCGGCAGGCGGACTCTCAAGCACTGCGCCGCCATGGAAGCCCCAAACATCATTTTTAAATTCAGTCCTCACGTCAACCATACATTTTGGAAATGAGGAAAGTAAGGCTCAGAGAGGTTAAGCTATGTACCCCAAGGTCACATAGTAGGGAGACTAGGATTTGAAAATAATGGGTCTGATTCCACTCAAAACCCATGTTCTTTCCACTCAAAAAGTGCTGGGCAGTTTCGTTAGAAAAAGCTCTGAAAGTTTCTTTGTGGTGATGGAAAAGTTCTGTATCCTGATTGTGATGATGGTTATAAACTCTAAACGTGATAAAATTTCATAGAACTAGGGGCACGCATGTGTGCGTACACACACATACACATACACACACAGAGCGTGTCGTGTAAAAACTTGTCAAATCCAAAGAGGCTTACTTTTGAGTTGATAGTATGGCACCAGTATCAGTTTCCAGGTTTTGACAATGTACTATGGTTGTGTGAAATACTATCATTGGGAAAGCTGGGTGAAGAACACGCGGGAACTCTCTAAACTATGTTTGCAACTTCTTGTGAGTCTTAAACTATTTAAAAATAGAAAGTATTATGTATATATAAACTCTGATGTTAAGAAAGAGTTACTGACGGGGAATTGAGGGTGGCCAACAGGTAACGGACTATCAGTCTTACTTCAGGTCTCTTGGGCTGCGGGTCAGGAGACTTGCAGAGGCTGAGAAAGAGGCAGCCCTGCCCCAGTGGCTACACAGACCCACAGCGCTGTCCATGGACAACCCCAGAGTGAATGTGATTGACAGTCACGCTCATCAGTGAGACAGACTGATTGCTCTGATATAGCAGTGTGCTCAAGCCATCTGGTACCAGCTCTCAAGAGCCAGTGTGTGCATTTCTTCCTAACTCTACATTCAGTGATATCAGATTGGTAGCTTGAAACCAGCTCTGGAGGGAGTCTTTACAGCATAGAAATCAGACTTTTTCCCCTGGACAGCTGGTTGTGAAACATTTGCCAACACACCACTACCCCAGTCTGTATCATATGCCCACACTAGAAAGATCTTCCTGGTGCTTCCAAAGGGCAGTGGGGTACCTATAACAGGGGCTGGTTCTAACACCAGCTCTGCTTCCAGCTGCCTTTAACAAGCCAGAGAGCTGAGCCCCAGGGATTTGCCAACCACACAGAGATAAGGCCTCGTGACCATTTCAGTCACCCTGGATGTCTACCTATAGGGGAAGGGTTGAAGAAAGTCCTGCCCAGCAATACAATGAAAAAGTATGACGTTATTAGCAAGAATGAAGTCAACGTGAGTTGACCTAAAGAGAGATCAGAAAGAATGTTAAATGTAAGAAGCGAATTGTGGAATGCTGGGGTCTGAGCTGCCATGTCTCCACTCGCACTCCTTGGAAGTTGCCCAATCCTTCCTGTGATTCTCTGCTTAAATTTTCATTTTCCCTCATGTTTCTCTGAACATCTTCTCTGCTGATGGTTGGAAGTAATTAAGCCAGCCCCGGATAACTGTATCTAGGCCTTCAAGGAACAAAAACATAAATCTCAGACATAGAGACTATACTGTATATATAAAAGTAAGGTTTTTTTTTAAGGCAAAAGGAACATATCCATGTAAATACATATGCATGAATGTATATGTTAACAGACACTTAGAGAATGTTTATATTCCTTGTGTTGGAGGGAGAAATGGAAGCTTATTAACTTTTTCTTCACACACTTTGGCATCGTTTGACGTGTTACGACTGGCATATATTATTATTATTTGTAATTAGCAAAACAAAGCAGAAGGTATCGGAGCTCCTGGTACTATTTGTGCTACTTGTCTGTAAGTTTGAAATTACATCACAATCTAAAACTTGACTATTTAAAAACAAAACAAGAACAACAAAAAAATTGTTTTTCAAGAAATGAAATACTAGGACTTCCCAGGTGGCGCAGTCGTTAAGAATGCACCTGCCAATGCAGGGGACACGGGTTCGAGCCCTGGTCCGGGACGATCCCACATGCCGCAGAACAACTAAGCCCGTGCACTACAACTACTGAGCCTGTGCTCTAGAGCCTGTGAGCCACAACTACTGAGCCCATGCGCCACAACTACGGAAGCCTGTGCACCTAGGGCCCGTGCTCCACAACAAGAGAAGTCACCGCGATGAGAAGCCCACTCGCTGCAACTAGAGAAAGCCCGCACACAGAAACAAAGACCCAACGCAGCCAAAAGAATAAATAAAATCAAACTCACATTTAAAAGAGAAATGAAATACTAAACCAGTGGAAACCCCCTCCTAAGCTGTCAACTAAACTGAAATGTCCCCCATAAAAAATATTCAGGTGGAAAAGAGGAGGGTGAAGGGCAGCAGAGGTGTTGGGTGTGATGTTCCTTTCAGCTTGAGGGAATCGAAAGCCCTTCTTCACTTGATAATAATACATGAAGAACTGGGGAATTTTCAAACTGGGGCCCACGTGCCTAGGCAGGTGCTCTGGAGAGTCTGCGGACCCCCTGACGTTTTAGGAAGACATTATATGTGCATTTTTGTGTGTCCATAGCTCTTAGATTCTCCAGAGCCTCTGTGACCTAAAAGAAGTTAAAATCCACAACTTTGTTTTATCTTTAAATTGTTTGTTTGGAGAAATGATTTCAATAAGCCTGCCTGCATGCTGAAAAGCTTTTTATTAATAATATTCATTATAACACAATCACAAGAAAAATGAGAAAAACCTAGAAAGTCATACTAGCCGAGATTAACTTTTCTTACTCTCTTCTTTTGTTCCTTTCTACTCTCTAAATATTCTACAGTGAACACGTATTATTTTGACAATAATAAAATGTTATTATGAATACATTTTTATTATAACTATAAATATGTATATAGACAGGTGCAGAGACAAAAGAATGGAAGAAGCCACACCCAAAATACTAACAGTGTTTACGCATGAGTGATGGGATTGTGGGTTTTTACCTTTTCTTCTTTGGGCATCTCAGGAGTTTCCAAGTTTTCTTTATTACTTTTGGAACAGGAAGACGTTATTTTGAAGCAATAAGAAATTACTTCACTCCCGTTGATCAGCGTTAAGATTTTTTTATTCAACCCCCGCAACTGGCACCCCCCTCACAGCCCCTCTCGCCCCAAGTGACACCACACTCATCTCCTTGTTTGGGGAAAGGGGCCACCAAGACAGGGGGGCTTGCCCAGGCGTGCTGGGGCGTTCTTTGGGGGCCCAGCCCCTGAGTCACTTGGGAAAATCTTAAACACACTCCAGACACTTTTCTCCCTCTTCCGCTGCTGCTCTCTCGGAGGAAAGAAAGATTTGAAAAGTGATCCAAGAGTTAGGCCAGGAGTGGCTCAGGCAGGCTGCAGGGAGGAGGCCTTCCCAGATTCAAGGATGTTTCTAGAACAAGGGAAGCAGGGCGAAAATTGGGAGGTTGGGGGTCCGGCTGCCTGAGCCCCAATTCCAGCTCCGCTATTTACCCCAGGCTGGTTCCTTAATCTCTCAAAACCTCAGTTTCCTCATCTGCAAAATGATGTTAGTGAAGGTCCAAAGAAGGAGATTAGGCGATAGAAGGACATATTAACAAAACATCACAAAACTATGAAAGAATATACATGGCTCCTTCCCACCTGAAAAACTTATCAAAACCCACATGATCTCACAGCAGGCTGAGCAAAGCAAACTGTAACCTCTTCACACCACAGCCTCACGGTTGTACACTTTGGATGATAAACGAAAACACTTGAGACAGCTTTGTCAGGATTGATCTGGTACCCGCGAGTTTGGAATTATGTAAGGTCTTCGGTGAAAAGATTGTCACCTAAAACAAATTCATCCCGAATCTCACGGGATTGTCGGATTCCAATGAGGTACTTTATGTCCAGCGCCCAGGCGAGTGCCTGGCATGAAAGGAGGCTCCATGTACAAATATTTATTTCTAAAAGTGGCTTGACCTCCTGACCCTGGGGCCTGGAAGCCACCCTGAGAACCCCATCTGCCACCACTGGCCCCCCAGCTTCCATAAAGGGGAAGGGGCTGCTGTTACTGTCCCAGCTGGTGCCCCATCTGATTCTTACCCCAGAAATAGAATGTAAACAGGGGACGGGGTTTGTGGTAGAAATCCTGGAGCTCCTCCTGGGCTAGGAGGCAGTGTCCCAGTAACAAGTCAAAACGGGGAGCGGGGTCACCAGCTGTGTGCCCCTAAGATGCTATTTATTCCTCCACGGAGCCTCCTCCTCCTTGCTTGTGGGTCCCCAACTTGTCTCTCACTTACATGCCACCTCCTCCAGGAAGCCATCCTTGCCCACCCCCTCCCCAGTCTGGGTCAGGACGTCCTCTGGCTCCCTCGCACGGCTCACCCCATCACAGCACTTGGCACAACAAGGTGCCATCGCCTGTTCGCTTGCTCAGCCCTCACACACCCCGCATATCCCGGCCAAGGAGACGGCCCGCTGGGAGGAGAGCAGGGGAGTGTTTCATTCATCTGTGTTGGGGCGCCTAGCACAGTGTTCAGTAATCTGGTACGTTAGTAAATGCCTGACTCTTAGCACAGCGATTTATAGAGGAGAGGTTACAAGTCTGGGCTGTGGATCTAGAGAAACCTAGACCAATCCCAGCTCCAGTCCCTAGCTTGGCGCATGGACAAGTTATTCCCTCCTTGGGCCTTGTATCCTCACAGATGGAAAGGGAATAATAGCTCCCACAGTGCAGGTTACTGTGAGGGTTAAATGCACCAGGCGCTGGAAGGGATTAGCTCAGAGCCCACCGCAGACAGCAAGCACTCCATAAATGCCCTCGTGCTCCTGTTTCCTCGGCCCCCATAGAGCGGCAGCTGGAACCCTCCACCCCCTCGGGGGCATGGGGACAGTGAAGGGTGTGGCCCAGAGGGGGGACCCGGGGAGCCAGGCTTCCTGACTTGGATTCATGGCTCCTTCTGAGACAAGGGGTGAGGCTTACCCCACCTGGGTCTCCGAGGCTGGGGCTCCCTCTCTCCTTCCCCAAAGTAGCCTATTGCATCCTGTGAAACTCCGGTGGGTGACGCAGAGATAAGGCAGGCCACCTCAACGGCTGCTCCCAGGGCCGGGCTCCCAGGCAAGGCCAAGGCGTGGGCCGTCCACACACACCCACATCCCGCAGGGACCTCAAAGCCACAGAGAACCCCCACTCCCGCTTCTGCCCCTCAGAGCAGCCAGCAAAGCCCACCTCCTCCACCCTTTCTCCTCTTTCCTTTTATCCCCACTTGTCTGGCCTGTTGTTTTCTCACCCGAGGTGAAACGTGAGAGCTGTCATTAGAAATTACCATGATAGTCTAGCAGCTGACACGGTAAGGCGGTGAGAGAAGGGGGCTGCGTTTGGGGGCACCGAACACACATTTGGCTTTTCACCAATCCCTTCCCCCCTGGACGGCGGGCCAGATGTGTTCACACCCAAATCACAATGGTTCTTTCTGGAAATAGTCTGGGAGAGTCTGCCTTCAGCAGCGGTTCTCAAAAGGTGGTCTCTGGACTCCTTGGGGTCCTAGAGACCCTTCGAGGGGGTCTACAAGGTAAAACTATTTTCATAATAGTTTTAAGTTGTTATTTGTCTTTTTCACTCTCATTCTCTGACAAAACTAATTCTCTGGAATTTTCCAGAAGCTACGTGACATGTGATGTTACAACAGAGTGAATGCAGTTGTGGATACAAGAATCCAGCCATCTTCTGTTAAACCAGACATGGAAGAGATCTGCAAAAATCTAAAACAATGCCACTATTCTCGCTAAATTTTTTTTAAGATGGAAAAATTTTGCTTTTTTTATGAAAATACGTTTTTCTGTTAGCATGTAATGATATTATTATCCTTACTTTAATTTAGGGTTTCACAGCCTTGGCAACGTTGACCACAGTAATCCTCTGCTGTGGGGACCATCCTGTGCACTGTAGGATGTTGGCAGCGTCCCTGGCCTCTGCCCACTAGATGCCGGTAGCAGCCCCTAGCCCCCAGTTGGAGACAAAAATGTCTCCCGACATGGCCAAGTGTCCCTCTGGGAGGCAAAATTGCCCCTGATTGGCAACCACTGCTTTGAACGGATTAATAAATAAATATTACTAAAATGTCTCAGGTTCAATTTCTATTTTGAAAATTAGCAATGGATATAACCCGCAAAACCCCTCAATAATTTTTAAGAGCGTGAATTGGTCCTGAGACTAAGTCTGAGAACTGCTCTCCTAGCCACAGACACACAGACACACACACACACACACACACACACACACACACCCCACCACAGGCTTGCAGATAAGGACAAAGGAGTCGCCAGCCCCGAGGCTCTGATGGAGCTGCTCTGGGAGGGGCAGGCTGTGATCAGTC
The DNA here is from genome assembly GCF_964270905.1 of Leucopleurus acutus. Taxonomy (NCBI): domain Eukaryota; kingdom Metazoa; phylum Chordata; class Mammalia; order Artiodactyla; family Delphinidae; genus Leucopleurus; species Leucopleurus acutus. The sequence continues at coordinate 174,831,542 of NC_139143.1, forward strand.
CTTCTCACTGGGCTGCTGCAGGCGACGTGAGTCAGCCTCCCTACGCGAGGGCTAGTTTTTTCCTTTTAAGTAACACTTATTTTGCTATTTCAAAAACCAGAAATCAGCACAAACTCAGGGTGGAAAACATGCAAAAACACAAGGGGATGAAAAGGAATCCTCAATGATTCCAACACCCGAGGAATACATATATGTCACATTTTGGTGTTTGTCCTAATATTTGGGGAACTGAGTCTTTACAAAGTCGTGACCCCAACATTATAGCAGTGGGCACCACGAGATGTCTTTCACCCCCAGCTCAGCCCAGGAAGCCCCTTCTGAGACTTTCCAAAGTAACATAAGTTGCTCTCTGATGGACCAGGCAGTGGGTAACTGACCACGTGGTGAGACTTCCAGAATACCCACAACGCCATGTGCTGCCATGGTCACATCTACCCCCAAAGCCTCCTGGACTACTGGTTAGTGCCTGAAAGCTCACCATTTGAGCAGCATTCCTTGAACTTAGGGCTTTGCTCCCTAATGGACCTTCTCGAGATATTTACAATCTTCCAGCTTAAAACCCTGTAGCTTCCCCATCTTCTACAAGTTGAAGTCCCAACACATTTGCATGAGTTAATAATAACAGCTCCCAATTACCATGTGCTTACTAAGAACCAGGCACTGTGTTAGGTGCTTTAATATCATAACTCATTCCATCTCATGACCTACCCTAAGGTGGGCCTTATTTCCTCATTTTACAGATGAAGAAAACAAGGCTTGGAGAGGCTAACTAACTTGCCCAAAGCCACAGAGACAGTAGGGGCAGTTTGAACCCACTTCTGATGACACCAAAGACTGAGTTCCTAGGTGCCACATTGTACATGCACATGTGTCCCAACAGATGCCTGCCTGTTCCTTCAGCCTCTTCTCCCAGGAATGTCAACAGCACAGGCTGTGGACACAAATAGATTCCAACCTTGACTTCATCTTAAAATAGCTCTGTGACTTAGGGGAAGTCACTCAACCTCTCTGAGCCTCATCTGCAAAATAGGAGGGATAATAATACCGACCTCATAGACTTGTTGTGAGGACTCAGTGACGTAAAGCTTGTTAAATCCTTAGCACTGAGCCTGGCCACTAGCAAATGTTCAATAAAAGAAAAAAATACCCTTGACCTGATCACACCAAACTTTATGGGTTCCCAAACACCCTGAGGCCCTTGAAGCTACTCTGCCTTCATGTGCACTGTTCCCTCCATTTGGAATGTCCTCTGCTCCTTCACTTTCAGCTCCTATTCATCCTTCAAGACCCTATTCAGGCTCCATCTCTTCTTCAAAGTCTTTCTTACCTTCCTTTCCTCACCCTCCACACAGCTAAGCACTCCTTCCTCTGACACCTACAACTGGGATCCCAAGCCTGGCTGGTCTCAGAACCCCAGGTCTCATGATCAGTGTCTGTATGTTCAGGTCCCACCTCCCACCAGCTGAATCGGCACTTCCAGGGTGGGGCCTATAGTCTGTATCATGAAAAAGGCATCCCTATTGATGAGCACATACAGCCATGTACACCATCCCTGCCTGTCGCACGGTGTCCTCTCATTATTTGTTTCCAGGATGCTTGACATGGTCTCCCTGAGAGGGCAGAGAGGGCCTTGAGGGCCAGAAGGGGCCTCCTTGGTTTTCAATCTCCAACCTGCTCCTAACATTTGCTGAGCATTTACTCTGTGGCAAGTACTGTTTTAAGTGCTTTACTTCTATTACCTCATTTAACCCTCAAATTACCCTAGGAAACGGGTATTTTTATCAGGGTAGGCTCTGTGGATTGACCTCCATTCCACCATTCTGGGGTGGCCATGAGAACATGCCTAGAACTTCTTACTACAGGGAGTATAATTGCCTAAGGGCCCCAAGAGTTGTGTTTTGAAACCCATCCCCATGGGATGGTTCCATTAATGACTGACTGTAATGGGGATACTAAGACAGACTCCTTCCTTGGAGACATGAACTACTTTGTAGACCAACGTTGGTTCAGGTGTCCTCCGATGGCTTTGCTGAAACTTCCTTACATGCTTCCACCCAACTTTCTCTCCATCTCCCCTTCACTTGAGTCAACTTGCTTTGCAACCTGACAGCTCTCCCGACCTCACCTGGCTCTTTACCTATTTTCTCTACTCATACATTTCCCCTAATAAAACCCTTGCATGTTTAATTCTGTCTTGGCCTCTGCTTCTCAGAGGACCTAGACCACCTTACCTTTTGTGAAAAGGTTGGAAAGCTAAAAACTATATTTCCCAGACTCCCTCGCACCTAGGGTTCTGGCTATGACTTAGATTCTGCCAATTAGTTGCTCTAGTGAGATATTTGCAGGTGGAAGAGAGGCAGGATCCCCTTTTCCTCTGCCTTTAGTTTTTTCTTCTGGCCAGCAAAGTTTGCGAAAATACGAGGTTTTCTGCAGCAGATTTCTATGCCCCTTAAGCATGGGTGCCAGGAAGCAACTGCAATGGTGGCTTCAAAATCTGCTTTCCTGTCCTGTGATTGGCAATTAGGGGTGTGTGGCTTGAACATGGCCTTAGAGGCTATAGCTCTCCTGGTGGGACAATTCTGGACACAGTTCCCAGAATTCCAGCCTAGAACTTTTGCCTTCAGTCCTTGCAGCAATTCTGTAAGCCCCCAGTTCCCTGTGTTAAATCCCTATTGTTTAATATACATTGAATGGCTTTTGTTTCCTGTACTAATACTGGCATAATTATTATTCCCTTTTTATAGATGAGAAAACTGAGCCTCAGGTGGTTAGGAAAACTACCATGGCCACAGAGTGGGAATAAGCAGTAGAACGTGGCAGTCAGCTTCCCAGCAGTGCCCTTAGCCACTGCCCCAGGCTCTCTGCAGCTCCATTCACCCTGCTAGGCATCCCTTATACTCTGGGAACACCCTTAATAACTAGATTGGAGGAAAACATATTTCCCACCTTATAAATGTACTCTACCTTGTATTCTTAATACAATTATTTGTACCCACTTCATTCCATAAAAGACTTCAGGTGGTTTTTACTTAAGTGAAAAATCTTTCAAAATACAAGTCAAATTTTGTGATGCGCTTAAGAATTGCTTTAAAACGGGGAAAACACAAAACTCAGCAAAAATATACATTTTTAAAACTAAAAAGCTATTTGGCTTCCTTTCTTTCTCTAAAAGCAATATATATTCATTGTTTTTAGAGGCAAACACACAAAGTAAAGACAGATTACCCACAATTCTACTTCCTAGGAAAAAACACTGTTAACATTGTGTAGCATGGCCTCTGTAGTGAGAGGAAAATTCAGATTCTCTACCACACCCTGCGGTCACAACATGGCCTGGGCCTGTCACTTCTCTGCCCCCACCCACCCACCCTCCCCCTCACTCACTCTGCTCAGACTTGCAGATGTTCGTTCCTCTTATGAGGCAGGCACACTCCCACCCCAGGGCCTTTGCACTTGCTGTCTCCTCTGCCTGGAATGCTCTTCCCCTCATATCCCTTGGCTGGTACCCTCGTGTCCTTCAGGATTTTACTCAACAATCACCTTCTCGTTGTCGTCTCCCTCATTTAAAATGTTACATCCCCCCTCAGCAACTCTTCTCTGCTTTATTCTTTCCCCTTAACACCATCACTGTAACGTGTCCTCCATTTTACTTTCTCCCTCGGTATTGTCTGTCTCTCTCACCAGAGTGTCACCTACGTGATGGTATGGGTTTCTGTCTGTTCTATTCACTGCTGTGCCTAATATTGTACATCATACAGATATGCTCAATAAACAGTTATTTAATGAATTGTTGAATGAAAATTCACATCAAGAAAAAGTTCATGCTTATCACTGTTTTAAAACTTTCATCATTTAACAATTTGGAATAAAGCACCTGACTATTTGAAAGCAGCTGCCCTGAATATCCAGGGTCTGTGACCACCATACCCAGTGAGCTGTTTAAAATGTTCACCTGGGGCTGTGATGTGTATATGGGAGCCATAAGGGTGCAGTTGTGTTCAGACACTTCCCAGATCCCTCCCACTCAAGATCTGAACCAGCCCCTAATCTGGGGGAGGGTGGTGTTTTTGTTTGTTTGTTTTTTTGTTTTTTGCGGTACGCGGGCCTCTCACTGCTGTGGCCTCTCCCGTTGCGGAGCACAGGCTCCGGACGTGCAGGCTCAGCGGCCATGGCTCACGGGCCCAGCCGCTCCGCGGCATGTAGGATCTTCCCGGACCGGGACACGAACCCGTGTCCCCTGCATCGGCAGGCGGACTCTCAACCACTGCGCCACCAGGGAAGCCCTGGGGCGGTGTTTTATAAGGAATCTGCCTGCCAAAGCCCACAGCCTCTAAAGTTGGCCGCAGAGCAGGGCAGCTCCAAGTCCTGTGGTTCCAGCCTCACCCTCTCACAGATCCCTGCTGTCTTGGGGAGGGAACCATAGTGCTCCCTTTGACGGTCTGCTTAGAGCGCGGCCTTAGAGTTCTCGCCTGCATGCCCCACAGCACAGCTGAGAACCTTTAAACAAGATGCTACTAAGGCCGGGAGGGGGGATCAGAGGGAAATAGGCACAGACAGCATCACGCTGCTAAGTTCTCTGTGTCGCATGCCATGCTCCCTCAGCTTTGGGTTCAGCGACCTCAGTAAATGCCCAGCTCCCTGTCTACCTCTGTGTGCAAGAGGCCCCCCACTCCACACCCCAAGAGAACGCTCCACCTAGACTCCTCCAGGTCCAGATCACAGAGAGTGAGGCCCAGAGGGATGCAGATGCTATCAAGACAGGAGAGGAGAGGGCCGGGGAAGCCAAGGGTGCAGCTCAGGGAAATACATCCCCAAGTACAAAGGTCATCTGCAAGGATTCGGGTCAGTCACTGATGGCTTAAGAACAGCTACTTGTGACCTTTATTCCAGGATATGATCTCATTGGAGCCTCACAACAGTCTCTGTGGGGTAACTTGGTGTAATTTTTAGGGACTCAGAGCTTAGGCTGCCCATGGACTTGTGTGACCTTGGGGAACTCTCACTCTCGCTGACACTCAATTCCTAAGTCTCTAACAGAGGTTCTCCATGGGGGCAATTCTGCCCCAGGGGCATTTGGTAATGTCTGGAGACATTTTTGGTTGTCACAACTCAGGGGTGGGATGGTGCTTCTGGCATCTAGTGGGGAGAGGCCAGGGATGCTGTTAAACATTCTACAATGCACAGGACGGCCCCCACCAGGAATTATTCATCCCTAAATATCAATAGTGCCAAGGTGGAGAAACCCTGCTCTGTAATAAGGGGATGATAAAACCCATCTCATGGGCTGGTGGTGGGCGTTAGAATCAATCATGTGAAATGCAAGATTGTGTGTTGCAAAGTTAGAGCTGTCTGCGTAGCTATAGCTGGTCGTAGCTTCCAGGGGACCAGGAGCCAGTTGCAGTTTACCAGAACTTGCATTATCATGGGTATTATTGAATTTCATTATCATCCTATCGTATGGATGAGAAGCCCAATTTCCCATTGGAATCATTTCTGCCTGAGTGCTTCTCCATCTTTGAGGGCTTCTTCATCTCTAGCTTGTTTCTTCTCGTCTGAGAAATGTGGGCTTCAAAACCACCATGTGGTGCGTATTGGACTTGTTTGTAAACCAAGGGTAACTAGGTTAAAAATGAAGACCAGAGGGTGCTTCTAGGAGAAAAGTCGTAGGTACTGGAGCATGAACTGTATACTGTCTGTTTCGTGTGTTCAGAGTTCTTTGTTTGCTTATTTCCTGGTTCACAGATGAGGCTGCCTGATATGGGGTCTGAAGAGGGTAGGTATTATCATCACCTGAATAAATTCTGTCTGCTTTGGAATGTACTGTATTGTTTTTTTTGTTGTTTTTTGTCATGTTTTTTTGGTGCCTGGAAACAACTTCCTTAGGTTGGACTTGGAAGAATTATTTTGGAAAATACACATTAGGTGCCTACACTGTGCCAGGCACAGTAGGTACAGGGAGCCAGCCAGCCAGCTGAGATCCAGAACTGAGTACACACCTCAGCTTGGTAAAGTGTTATCCAACTGTTCATTGTTCATTCCCTCATTCATCGAGAAATATTGAATAAGCACCCATGTGTGTCAAGCATGGCTCTGGGAATTTACTTACATTAAATCCCTTTATCTTCAAAATTACCACACAGGGTAAGTCTAATAAAACCCACTTGACAGATGAAAAAACTGAGAGTCAGCATGGTGAAATCACTTGTTCAGGATCACACCTCAAGGAAGGGGTGGAGCTGGGCCTGAGCTCTCAACCCCTCTCACACCCTCCCCCATCCTGGGCTCCTGAATTCCCCAAGAAAGCTTTTCGTAACTGCTGTCTAAGAACCCTGAATGGAGTGCTTGTCTTTTCCTGGTTTCAGGAGCCATGAAACTGGTATTTCCTTAGCTCTTTACAAACTTAGATGGTTCCACCCTTGAGAGATACCTAAGCAGCAGCCTCCCATGACAGAGGGGGAAACCCAGCTGTTCTGGGGCCCTGGTGACGCTGGCCAGGTGCCAGCTATCCTCAGCCCCAGAGTAAAGCCAGAATGAGGGCTAGCAAACAGAAGATGGGGTGAGGGGTCAGCCATCAATCAGGACAGATGGGAGAAAACACCTGTGTTCTTGCCTTGTTTAGTGGATTTTGGAGTCCCAGAATCTGCTCTGCCCCTATTAGCTGAGTAAACTAATAGGCAAACTATGTAGCTTTTCTGTTCCTCAGTTTCTGTATTTATAAAATGGAGATGATAAGCCCTACCTGTGAGGATTAAATGAAATCACGTCTTGCTGTATTCAACATGAATTTGCCAGGAATATGAAACGTGTAACACAGGTATCTCCTCATCTTCTCCCCTGTAGCCATGGCAGACCTCACTCATAGATCACAGAGCCCTTGCAGGATCTCAGTTCCCCGACCAGGGATCAAACCTGGGACCCGACAGTGAGAGTCCTAACCGCTAGACCGCCAGGGAATTTCCCAAAGTTAGTGGTTTAAAACAAACATTTTATTACATCTCCTGGTTTTGTGGGTTAGGAATTCAGGCAGGGGTCGGCGGGGCAGTACTTTGGCTCCACACGGTATTACTGAGGTTGCTTGATTCAGCCGGCAGCGGGTTTCATCTGAAGGGTCCGTCAGCTTCACCCACATCCCTGGCAGCTGGGTGGAGACTGCTGCAAGGCTGGGCGCAGCTGGGCCGCTCTCCCTCTCCATGAGGTCTCGGGGCCTCTGCGCGTGATTTCACCAGCCAGTGTAGTAAGACCTGTCCACGCGGCAGCTCAAAACGCCACCTGCCAGCAAGTAGAAGCTGCAGTCTCTCAAGGCCTGAGCCAGGACCCAGAAGGGCCCCACTTCTGCTGTCTTCTGTCAAAGCAGTCACAGGCCCACCCAGGTTCAAGGGAAGGGGCCCTCGACCCCACCTCTCCACAGGAGAAATGTCAGAGAATTTGCAGTCATCTTTAAACTGCTACAGCAGGGGAGATGAAGTTTGTCTGCCAAGCTCCGGAAATAATCAGCAAATCAACAGGGCCCTTCTAACCCTTCCCTAGGCACCCACTGTCCCCATATGTATTTATTCAGAAGCTTCTTTGTGCCAGGCTCTGTGGGCGACACAGAAATAAGACTTTCCTAGTCCCTGCCCTCCGGCAGCTCACAGCGGGTCTGGGAAAACGGGCCGTGTTCCATAAAGAAGTGAGAGGGCCAAGTGACTCGACCAGGGGAGGCTCACGGGAGGGAAATATGGCTTCCGTGGCGGGATAGGGTGGGGCAGGTGGCCTCTGAGCTGCATTTTAAAGATGGCAACACTTTACAGCTGGACTCACATATCCCGTGAGAATTTATCAGATGCCTGCTGTGCGCCAGGTACTGTCTTTGGTCCTGAGGATGCAGCAGTGGACAGAACATGGCTCCTCTCCCAAGAAGCTAACCATTCTGGTTGGGGAAGACTATTAATAGGCAAGGTTCTACGTAAATAAAGAGCATAGTTTCCGATCCTGATAAAGGCTGTGAAGAGGATAAAGTGGGCTAAGGGGACCACGTGTAACTGAGGGGGGGGCGGGGGAGGGTTGTTGTAGGTGGGGTCTGTTGAGGCCCCCAGACGGCACTGGAGCAGGGATGTGATGGGCGCGAAGGTGCCAGCCAGGTGAGCACCAAGGGCCAGGCAGGGTGTCCATCAGCGTCAGGGCCGGAGTGAGATAGCGGTGGTCGCAATTCTGTCTGAGGAACAGGGAAAGACCAGGGAGGATGGTGCCCCCTGGGCAGGGTGAGGGGAGGCAGGGCCAGCCAGCGAGGCTGTAGAGGCCCTGGTGCAGAGTTTGCAATTAACTAGGGTTTGACTTGAGTTTGCTGGAAGAAAAACCCGCCGTCTGCTGTGCGGACAGTGAATTAGACGGTGTGGAATCGGGAGGCCAGTGAGGAGGCTGCTGCGATGCCCACAGTGATTTGGGGTGAGAGGAGTGGAAGTCGGGAGAAGGCTGGACTGCGGCTGGCCTGGGAGGTGCCCAGAGCATTTGCTGGTGGACAGATGAGGGTGTGGAAGGACTCTAAGAAGACTCTCGAGTTGGGGGCCTGCCTGTACTGGGTGGAGGGCCAGGGCTGCCATTTCCTGTAATAAGGAAACTGGGAGGAGGAATTTAGTCTGAGCAGATGGCATGGTTGTCATTTGAATTTTAGCTTCACTTTTTCAAGCAGCTATCATGGTAACCTTGCAACAGTTGTGGTTTAAAACAACATCACCTGTGAGACAGGCTCTCCGGTGCCCGATCTGCAGCCAGGCAAACCAAGGCTGTGGTAGTTCCCGCCCAGTTCCCCACTTAGCAGGAGCAGAGGGGGGCGTGAACCCAAGGTCTAGCCGACTCCCAGCCCCTTGCCATGCATTATAAGCCAGTGGTTCTCAACCACACCCCACCCCACCCCAGGGGACACTGGGCAATGTCTGGAGACATTTAGGACTGTCACAACTGGAGAGGTGCAACAGTCTTCTAGTGGGCAGAAGCCAGGGATGCTGCACTGTTGTAGAACAGTCTCCACAACAAAGACTTACCCCATCCCAAATGTCAGGAGTGCTGAGGGTCAGAAACCCTGACATAGACTATCCAAGAGAGGCGAAGAACAGTGTGAGTGGGGATGGGAAGATGGGGGGGAGGGTGATTCTGGTGATGGGACTCGAATGAACAAAGGCACTGGGGCCAGACAGCCCAAATTTTGGGTGAGAAGACATCCAGGTTGGCCAAGGGGTCATGTGGGGCATGCACAGTGAGAGGTGGGTTCGGACCAGATCCTGACAGGCCAGGGCAAGGAACCTGGACTCCCCTCAGGGGCAACAGGAGGGCCTGAGGGTCAAGCCCAGAGGAGGGGCACAATGGGAGAGCATGCTTTTCCTTCCCGTATCCCTCTCAGGAAAACGGCTGATAAATGTCCTCACACTAAGTGATAGATGATGGAAGACGGAACTGGTGACCCTTTCCTGGGCTATCTGTATTTTAATGATGACAAAGTGTTCAGCCAAAGAAGTGAAGCAATAATGGTGAAATTTCAGGCATCATCAGGATGAGTCCAGGCAGAGAAGCCTGCCAGTGAGTGATCTCAGCCTGGGCTGAGGAGGTCAGAGGCCTGGGCCAGATTTAGGAAGCCCAGGTAAGGAAGTGCACTGATTTTCCATCAAGTCAACATCCACAGAGCACTCAGGACTTCATGTCAGGCACTGGTAAGGGCTCCACCTGCACAAGGCCCCCACACCTGTGAGGACAGTTCTGTTCTACACAAGACCCAAGGCACTCAGGGCTTAAGTGGTAAGTCGTGGAGCTGGCAGTGCTGGTCTGGGGCCTGTATTCTTTTTCTTGACCAGCCCAGGGAAATCATAATCATCACCATTTTAAGCTTTACATAGACTAATTCATTCACTCCTCACGACAATCCTGTCAGGTGGTACTATTATTGGCCCCACTTTACAGATTAGGAGACTGAGGCACAGAGAGGGAAGTAACTTGCCAAAGGTACACAGCCGTCACGCTAGGACTGAAATCCAGGAAATCCCACTTCAGAGCCCATGCTCCTTCCCACCATTCCACTGGAAGCCCAGGGCTTTGTGGGAGGGCAGAGGAGGGCCCAGGACAGCTGTGCACCTCCAGGCTGTTTCTGAGATTTCCCACTCTTGTGATGGGAGATTAACACTCTGGGAATTGTAGACACCAGGGATGGGGTGGGTGGTGGGGAGGGACCAAGGAAGAAAATACAGGACACATTCTTGGCTTGAGGCCAGTTGAGAAAGTTAAAGAAAAGACCAAGAAAACTCTCCTTTGGGGGCCTGGTGCTATTTTGCAAGGTGTTGCCTTTCTCCTCAGCTGTATTTGCTTTGCCAAACTGGAACGCTTTTCTGAAATACAGCAGCCTAGGAGGCCCAGGGCTGTTTGCCAAAGGGACGGGGCCAGGGCAGGCGGGGAAAACAGAGGGCAGAGCTCTGTGTCGCCCCAGAGGCCCACCTTGTCTGCCTGCTCCTGGGAGGATCTGCCAGGAAGCTGAGAAGGCAAGAAAGGGCCAGACAGAGAGAGAAACGGTGGAAAAAGGACTGGGCCAGGAATCAGGAGGCAGGTAACCTCCCTGATTCCGCTTCTAAGCTGATGATTCCCAAGTGTGTACCTCCTCAGACCCCCGCCACAGGCTGGGTTCATATATCCACCTGCTCACTCACTGGGCCACTTGGATGTTTCATTAGCATCTCAGACTTGTCCCAAACCAAACTCCGATCATCACCCCATCCCTGATCATTCCCCGGGCTCTGCAGCCCAGCAAGTGGTGCTCAGGGCAAGAGTCCAGGAGTCATTCTTCTTTCCCTCATGCCCCACATCCTATCTATCAGCACCTCCTGTAGGTCTGCTGTCAAAATGTACCCCACATCTGACCCCACTTCTTGCCACCCCCATCAGCCCAGTCCAAATCACCAATCATTTCTAACCTGCTCTCCCATCTACCCTTGCTCTTCCACAGTCCATCTGCACACAGTGGCCAGAGTGGTATTGTAAGACTATAAATCAGATTGTATGACTCCACTGCTCAGAACTTCCCCCTGGCTTCCCATCACACTAGAAATAAAAGCCACACTTCTCATCACGACCTCAAGATCCTGTTTGATCTGGTCCCTGCTTACCTCTCCTTCTGCATCAACACCCCCTTCCCTCCCCCGTCACTCCTGCTCACTGAGCGTTAAGCATGTGGCCCTGCTGTCCGTGCCTTCTACGTTGTCTCCTCTCTCTGGAATGCTCTCCCCGCAGAACTTCCCATAGCTCCCTCCTTCCCGTCATTTTTGTCTTATCTCCTCGGAGAGACCCTCTACGACCACCATGGATAATCACTCCCTGTCCCTTTTTTTCTGTAAAAAAAAATGCATAAAACCTCTCATATTCTGAAATGATCAGGTTTATTGATTGTCTTTCCCCTGTAGAATGTCAGCAACTTGAGATCAAGGACTGAGTCTCGTTCCCTGCCGTGTCCTCAGCACAGAAGTAGGTGCTCAGCGTGTGTTTGTTCACTAGGGAATGAAGAAGCTCCGAGGGGGGTCATGGCAGGCCGGTTGCAGGCCCTCTCTGCACCCTGGTTCTGGTGTGAGGAAAATGAGGCACCTGAGCTTCACCTGCAAGACCCCTTCACCTCTAACACTGGCTGTGACTCTCTGATTGTTCAGAACCATGAAAGCCCAGATGGAAGATCAGCAATAGATGCAAAAGAAAAATGATAAAGATGTAATTTTCTGGGACTTCCCTGGTGGCGCAAGTGGTTAAGAATCTGCCTGCCAATGCAGGGGACATGGGTTCGATCCCTGGCCTGGGAAGATCACACATGCCGCAGAGCAACTAAGCCCGTTGCGCTACTACTGAGCCTGCGCTCTAGAACCCACATGCCACAACTACTGAGCCCGCATGCCACAACTACTGAAGTCCGTGCGCCTAGAGCCTGTGCTCCGCAACAAGAGAAGCCACCGCAATGAGAAGCCCACACGCCACAAAAAGAGTAGCCCCTGCTCGCTGGAACTAGAGAAAACCTGCGTGCAGCAACGAAGACCCAATGCAGCCAAAAATAAATAAATAAATAAATAAATTTTTTTTAAAAAAAGATGGAATTTTCTACAGATAGTAAAGGAAGGAATGGGAGCCCCAGGAGAGTCGAGGTGTGAGAAGTATCGGTGGGAGAGCTGGGTTCGAATCCCATGCCCGGACCATTTACCTGCTGAGGGATCTTAGCCAAAGCAGTTTGCTCTTCAAAACCTCAGTTTCCTCCTGCATAAAATGGCTACAATACTCCAAACCCTGCTAACTTTGCAAGGTCACAGGGAGGGTCAAACAAGAACACATTATACGGGTTAGGGTTTTATGAACAAGCACGTGGTAAAAAAAAAAAAAAAAATCCAGCAAATCTTTACTGAATGTCTGGCAGCCAGACATTGTGCTGGGATGTGGGGGTGCCATGGGGAGTGGCCCTGGCCTTCAAAGAGGAGGATAATCACATAGACAGATGTGCGCTCATCAGTAGTGAGGAGTGGGGGTGGGGTGTCCTCTGAGACCCTAGTCTGGGGGTGCATCAGGGAGGGCTTCCCTGAGGAAGTGCCATTTGGGCTGGGAGATGGAGGATAAGCAGGAGTTAAATAGGTGAAGGGGTGGAATGAGGGCTGGAAAGCGTGTTCCAGGCAGAGGATAAAGCTCGTGCAAAGGCCCTGAGGTGGGAAGGAACACAGAGGATGCAGGGCACTCAAAGAGAACTGGTGTGGCTGCAGAGATTGAGTGGAACATGCAGCAGAAGGAGCTGGGGAGGTGGGTGGGGGCCACATCCTGCAGGGCCTTCTAGGGTGTTGGAAGGATTCTGTCTTTAACCCAAGGGCAGTGTGACCTCAAAGGGGCTTTCTTGGGGGAGGTGGCAGGTAATGACATGATCAGATTTGTATTTTGAAAAGGCATCTCTGGCTATTGTGAGGAGAAAAACTGGAGGGTAGCAGGGTGAATGTGGGAAGACAGTGGAGAGGCTCTACACACATCCTAGCAAAAGCTGCTAAAGCTACAACGAGGGGCAGGAACTTGCATGTGCTGTGTTCTGGAGGGTAGTTTCTGCGGGGCCACTGGCAATCTGAGCAAAATAGTAACTGTGTGGACACCTCAGTGAAGTAGCTCTGCTGTGACAAATCAATCCTACAGAAATGCTGGCACAGAAGTTCAAAGACAGACCAGGTGTACAAGATGTTCATGGTATCACTGCTTAAAATAGTAAAAATTAGAAACAACTCAAATGGACACTAATGGGGGCTTGTTAAGTAACTTGGACAGAACCATGCAATGGTACTATATAGCTGGTAAAAAGAATGAATTAAGTTCATCTGTACTGATAGAGAAAAATAGACACAATACATTGCTAAGTGAGGAAAAAAACAGGTTACAGAACAGCATATATATTATCAAACCATCAATTTTTAAATTTTTTACACTTCACTTACAGTTATTACAAAATATTGGCTATATTTCCCATGTTGTACAATACATCCTTGAGCCTATCTTACACCCAATAACATATACCTCCCCCTCCCCCATCCCTGTATTCCACCCTGCAACTCGTAACCACTAGTTTGTTCTCTATATCTGTGAGTCTGCTTCTTTTTTGTTCTGTTCACTAGTTTGTTGTATTTTTGAGATCTCACATATAAGTGATATCATACAGTATTTGTCTTTCTCTATCTGACTTATTTCCCTTAGCATAATGCCCTCCGAGTCCATCCATGCCGCTACAAATTCAAACCATCAATTTTTTAAGTTTATATCCTCCTCCTGTTTCTGTTTACAGAAAGGCTGGAAGATTGTACCCCACTAAACCACTGGCAGTCTCTGAAGTAAAAGAATAGAGGGAGATTTTCACTCTATTGTTTGAATTATTTTTTACAATGGATATGTTTTTTTAAGAAAAACAGATGTTTCTTTTAAAATATTAGATGCTATAAATGAGATGGCTTCATCCATCACCACCCCACGATCACCTCCATCCCACTGTCCTTACCTCCTCCACCACCATCACCATCACCACAATCACCACCACCATCGCCACCATCGCCATCACCACCACTACATCACCATTACCACCATCACCACCATCACCATCACCATCACCACCATCACCACCACCATCACCGCCATCACCACCATCACCACTACCATCACCACCATCACCATTACCACCATCACCACCATCACCACCATCACCATCACCACCATCACCATTACCACCATCACCATCACCACCATCACCATCACTACCATCACCATTACCACCATCACCATCACCATCACCACCATCACCATCACTACCATCACCATTACCATCATCACCACCATCACCGCCATCACCATCACCACCATCACCACCGTCACCATCCCCGTCACCACCATCACCACCACCATCACCACCATCACCATCACCAACATCACCACCACCACCATCACCATCCTCATCACCACCACCACCACCATCACCACCATCAACATACCATCATCACCATCACCACCATCACCACTCTCCTCACCTGCCCCACCCGCTTCACCCAAGAAGTAGACAGTTCAACACAGTGCTTCTGAGCACGGAATTTAGAGCAGCACTGCCCAATAGAAATATATATGAGCTACATATATAATTTAAAATTTTTGAGTAGTCACATCAAGAAGTAACAAGAAAAGTGAAATTAATTTTAATCATCTATTTTATTTAATTCAGTATGTCTAAAATAACATTTCACCATGTAATCAATGCAAAAAATATTAATGTGATATCTTACATCCTTTGTGTCATACCATACCTTCAAAACCTGCTGTGCATTGAATGCTTACAGCACATCTCAGTTCAGGCTAAACTTACTTCCAGGGCTCAATAGCCACATGTGGTTGGAGCCTCCCCTATTGGACAGCACAGCCCTAGAGCCACACTGCCTGGGTTTGTATCCCAGCTTCAACACATCCTTGTTGTGTGTCTGTGGGCGGGTTACATAACCAATCTGGACTCACCTTCCTCATCTGTAAATTGGGAATAATAGCAGAGTCGTCATGAAGATTAAATGAGTTAACATTCAAATGAGGTTTACTCCGGTGCCTGGCACGTAGGCAGTGATGCATAGTGTGAGCCGCTGTCAGTCTTCCAGAAAACTGGAAGAAGTTCAGAGGCTGTGGTTCCACATGTGGGAACCATTGCAGAGAATGAGACGCATAAGGGCTGGTGTAGCCAGAGATACTTTAGACTTCATGGAGGAGAAGGGAGTTTAATCAGGCATTTGCCTGGGAGAAGGAAAGTGGAGAGGGCTTTGTGGAGAGGAGAGAGGAGAATGGTCAGGGTAGACACAGGCCAGGGTCTGGTTAGGCGAGAGGGTATTGGTTGAGGGGCAGAGGGAGGAATGGGGCAGTGCTCAACAATGGGGGAAGGGCCAAAAAGCAGGCTGAGGGACCCCAGCAATCATGTCTCCAGAACCTTCATCAGAGAGATGGGAACACTGAGGCCAGAGAGGAAAAGTGACTTATCCAGGGATCCTTGCAGGCCCAGCCAGGGCTCGGCCACACATGCTGCCCATCGTGCACTTCTCAGAGCACCCAGGCCATCCACGCCTCTGCCTCTGAAGCCAGGTCACACCTCAAGCCAACTGAGATGGGCAGGTGCAGCTTCTCTTCTCGGCCATGCAGAGAAAATTCCTGTGGCTCCCCAGGGCTCCCATCCCAAGGTCTCAACACCCAGAGAACTGAACCAACTCCCTCTTGCCAGAGTTAATGGTGAACGCACCTCTTCGCAGGGTGGGCAAAGAAACTGGCCTCCAGGCTGCAAAGACCCCCAGACTGTCGAAGCGCAGGAGTGTATGTCAAGGATTCAATCACCTCTGTTCTCTGGTCAGTAATTAACTAGGCCTCATCTGGGCAGTGATAAGCACGTTGGGTCCATTAGCTGGGAGCACGCTGTACGCACCACTCCTCTGGGGATCACATCCAACTGTTTGCTCCGGGAAGTGGGTGGCAAGTCTGGC
This sequence comes from Leucopleurus acutus, assembly GCF_964270905.1. Classification (NCBI taxonomy): domain Eukaryota; kingdom Metazoa; phylum Chordata; class Mammalia; order Artiodactyla; family Delphinidae; genus Leucopleurus; species Leucopleurus acutus. Next base: position 174,847,549 of record NC_139143.1, read on the forward strand.
CAGCCCCCGTCTCCAGGTGACTGGCCTTGAGGCGGTGCTGCTCTGGATAGGAGACCCAGGCCTCCCCTGGACTGACCGGTGGGCAGTGGGCAGGCAGCTCATTCACCAATGGCCTAGGCCATTCCCACCGAGAAGGTAATGGCCAAGGCCACCCAGGGGGCGGCCCTCTGCAAAAGTCATCCATGAGGAATGTTGCTTGCTTTTGTCATTTGAAATAAGATCTCCAATAAATTGGTCAGTGCCATGTGGGTTGGTAAATATTTTGAATATCACTCCAGATAATGCAGAATCATAGCTTGGGAGATTATCATGAATTAACCCACCAAATGACTTAGACAGCCCTCTTTGCTTCCAGAATAATATTCATCTCACCAGTTGTTTTGAGAATTTGCTGAGATTTATCACATAAAGGCTTAGCACCTGACATAGAGTAAGCCCTCCATCCATGGAAGTATGCTGTATTGTTGATATAAGTTATTGCTCAGCTGGGTCTGCCCTTTCTAGAACATTCTATATCCCAGCATTTCCCAAAGGGTGCCCAGTAGCACTCTAGGCCCATGAGAGGCTCCACTATAAAAAAAAATTCTAAGGTCAAGTAAATTTGGGAAACTGCAGATACTTGGAGATTCACAATGTGCATTGACTAGTAAAAGATCGTTGAAAGCCTGCAGTACAGAAATAAGATTAGCATTGTTTAACCCCTAAATCTCAGGGTTCCAAATCTATCTGACCACGGGACTCTCTTGTTCTGGTAGGAGAGTCAGGCGGGTGGGTTAACATCGATGGGCATCGTCCAGAATTCACTTTGGAAACATCTACTCTTCCTGGCCAAAAACAAGATAGGATGGTCAAGTAATGATAGATGATAGATGTACTTGTGTGTCTCTGTGTGTGGGGGTGTGTGTGTATGTTTCATCTGCAAACTGGTCCTGAGGGTCATTTTCAAAGAGGGACCCATCATTTGTGCATGACATGGAAGGCGAACCAAGCCTTCTGAGATGTGTAAGCTCCCAGATGGACAGCGAGTTTACACCATGCTCGTCTTAGTCTCACCTCCTGCCCTCGTGGAAGATGCAAAGTGATGTCAGGCAATGTGAGGTGGGGTCAACCCGGGAAGGCTTCCTGGAGGAAGGGAGTGTTGAGCCAGCTCTTTTTTAGGAGGGGTGAGGCCCAGATGGGCAGGGAGAAGGGTGGAGGTGAAAATGGCACTCCCCTTGAACACTTGGCACCTTCCACACCATGCAGAGCCATGTCAAAGCCCAGCTGTTGGCGCTCTGCCCTGGCTTCCTCCCCTCCCAGGTCTAGAACCGCCTCCTGAGTCAGCTCTGGGCTTCCTGCTAGGGGGTGGGTCCCCTTCCTGCTCTGGGAAGGGAGACCCCTTCCTGCTCTGGGAAGGGAGGCTTAGCTTTAGGACTCCAGGGTCCCCTCCTTCCCTCCTCTGGGGCAGGGACAATGCACAGCCTGAAAAGGACGGAGAGTGCAAGGTTCCGTGTCTGCTCTTCTCCACCAGGGAAGCATGACCTCAGCCCCGGGGATCAAACCCGAGGCTCAACCCTCTCACCATAGTCTCTCCCCCAAGGGAAAGTGCAGGCCGAGGAGGGAGCCCTGGGAGTGGGACCCCGACCCAGGCTGGAGGCAGGACCAGAGAGGGCTTGGGCTTCACCAGAGGCCCCAGAGCTGGGCCTGGGAGTGAGAGGTGAGCAGGGAGCGGCTGGTGGGAGAGGCCCAGTGAGCACAGGCGCTGGCAGGGCTCCTCCACCCCAAGCCCAGGGGAGTGGTCTGAATCCCTCCCTCTCAGCTGACAGGGCAGGGCCAGGAGCGCGTGTAGGGACCTGGAACTGAAACTCAGCAGAGAGTACGCACCCCAGGGACCCTTGCCCAGGTGGAACCCCAGCAAGCCCCGAACTACCCTGGAGCCAGCCCTGCCCAGGGCCGTGCTTCCCAGAAAGGGGGCCAAGGCAGAAATCACAGAGCCCTGGCAGAGGGAGAGGGCTCTGGGGCCAGCCAGAGGGACACGTTCTCTGAGTGTCTGTTAGGTTTCAGGCCCTGAGCTTGGTTCCGGGAACAAAGTAGGGACCCTAACCAGGCCTGGCTTCTAACGGGCTGTGTGGCCTTAGCCAAGTCACTCAACTTCGCTGAGCCTCAGTTGCCTCAACTGTAACAAGGTATTCCTAACCTCCCCCCACACCTGGCTTGCTGAGAAGTTTAACTGACCTAAACCTTGTGCTGTAAGGTATGTGACACCCTGCAAACAGCAGGTGCTCAATAAAGTTGCTGTGTCAGCTGGCCCAAATCTGCCTCGACCTGTCTCTAGATGGGAATCCCAGAGCTCTCTGGGTACCCCCGGCAGGAACTGCCCTACTCCTCTCTGGTGCTCAGTTCCGTCCTCTCTGAAATAGGGTCACAGTGCCTGTGCTGGCTACTTCCTAGGATCAAATGAGAAAGACCTTGAACCCATTAAAAAGGCCTTCCCGGGCTTCCCTGGTGGCGCAGTGGTTGGGAGTCTGCCTGCCGATGCGGGGGACACGGGTTCGTGCCCCGATCTGGGAGGATCCCACATGCCGCGGAGCGGCTGGGCCCGTGAGCCATGGCCGCTGGGCCTGCGCGTCCGGAGCCTGTGCTCCGCAGCGGGAGAGGCCGCGACAGTGAGAGGCCCGCGTACGGCAAAAAAAAAAAAAAAAAAAAAAGTCCTTCCCTGGGGCAGAGAAGGGACAGCACAAGCAATGATTTTCAAACTACAGGTCACGACCCATTTTGAGCCCAATGTAGCTGCTGCAGCCAGGATTTTTTTTCTTTGTGGACTAGAAAAAACAATATTGAGGGCTTCCCTGGGGGCTCAGTGGTTGAAAGTCCGCCTGCCGATGCAGGGGACACGGGTTCGTGCCCCGGTCCAGGAGGATCCCACATGCCGCGGAGTGGCTGGGCCCCTGAGCCATGGCCGCTGAGCCTGCGCGTCCGGAGCCTGTGCTCCGCAACGGGAGAGGCCACAATGGCTAGAGGCCCGCGTACCGCAAAAAAAAAAAAAAAAAAGAGTAAAACAATATTGAGAGCATCTCACGTGGTACAGATATGTTTTTAGCTCATGAAATCTGTACTCCAGTTAAATTTTGATATCACGTGTGTTTACTGAGTTAGGATGTGAAATGTCTGTTTTTCTGTGGGTGAGGAAACATTGGAAAGCTACTGGGAATCATTAAGAACACAGGTCTGGGACTGGATGGATCTGGGTTTGAATCTTGACACTGCCCCTTACTCATGGAATGACATTGGGCAAGGCAGTCTAGCTCTTTGTGCCTCAGTTTCCTCACCTGTAAAGGGGGGCCCAGACCTTTTTTAAAAAGGACTGTTGGGAGAATTAAAGTCCTTAGAATGGCCTGGCAGGTGGCTCAGTGAATATTAGTGATTGCTCTGAGCTTCAGGCAGATGATAAAGTGAGGCCTCGGAGGAGGTGACCTCTGAAAGTGGGGAAGGGGTCTTCAGCCCCCCTCCACTGGAGAAGGTCATTCCAGCCCTGCACTCCCATTTCTCAGATGAGAAGACTGAGGCCCTGAACCAGGGAGATGAGCTGGAATCTCACCTCCTGCCTCCCAGGCTAGGCCTCTTAACTGTGAGGCTGGTCTTTTAACTGCCTCTTAGGGTCGAAAGAGCACTTAACTCTGATTTTCTGATCTGTAACATAGGGCAGTAAATGATCAACCCCACAAGGTGGACTAAATGCAACTCCACATGCAAAGTGCTTCCACAGCGCCTGACGCAGAGTCAGTCTCAGCAAGTGTTAGCTATTTTCACTCACAATATATTGCTCAATTTTTTTTAAAGGCAGGTTCTAAAACAATGTCTACAGTAAGGGTTCATTGTGTAAAAGAAAAAGAAAAAAAGAAACGTGTGTGATCTGTGTGTAATTCCCAGGAATTGATCATTTCTACATGGTGGGGTGACCCATACGTCTTTGCTTTTAGTTTGTTGTATCTAAAATGTCTAGTTCCTAATTTTTCTAACAGCTAATGTGTATCTTTTTGTGAAGAAATAAAGAGGGGCTTCCCTGGTGCCACAGTGGTAAAGAATCCGCCTGCCAGTGCAGGTGACACAGGTTTGATCCCTGGTCCAGGAAGATCCCACATGCCACGGAACAACTGAACCCATGTGCCACGACTACTGAGCCTGTGCTCTAGAGCCCACGAGCCACAACTACCGAAGCCCGCATGCCTACAGCCTACGCTCCACAACAAGAGAAGCCACCGCAATGAGAAGCCTGCACACGGCAACGAAGAGTAGCCACTGCTCGCTGCAACTAGAGAAAACCCGCGCACGGCAATGAAGACCCAACACAGCCAAAAATAAATAAATAAATTAATTAATTAAATTTAATTTTTAAAAAGAAGTAAAGAAATTATTTTTATTAACCTATAGAATAACTACTACCCAACTCAGCTGACTCATGTGACATGCCGCCTTCCACCGAAAACCACCAGGTGTGTCATTGTGGTTTGGGGCACCAGAGCCCTGAGAAGCGGCCCGCTTCCCATTTTCTTTTTCTCATTTGTTCATTGTTTTCTTTTTCTCGTTTGTTTGTCATGACAACTGATGACTTACTGGTGGCATTCTGTGTAAGAAGCACATGGCCAAAGATTGCAGCTTTCATACACGGAGGGAGGGAGGGCAGGTGGCAGAGGCATGCAGTAGTTCAGCAGGCCATAAGTCCTGGCATCTCCTGTGTACAAACTGGGGTTGCCAGTGGAGAGGGATAAAGGTTGGGGACAGATACTTTCCAGGACTTGGATGCGAAACCATGGAGGGGACCCGTGGATGGGGGTAGCGGGCAGTGAAGCAGGAGGGGTGGGAAAAAGCAGTGCGGGTTCAGAGGCTGCTTCCCAGCTGACTGGCCCTCTTCCAGGGCCTTCCCATGAGGTCATCTTACTCTAAGCGGCAGTGTGTGTGTGTGTGTGTGTGTGTGTGTGTGTGTGTGTGTGCCTGTGCATGTGTTGGGGGTGCTAAAGGCAGCAGGGAGGAGGTGATATTTGGCCAAGAAAGGGATATGGAGTTTGAGGAAGAGTCCATTTTGTCCATTGAGTGTGGAGAAAGTTGGACCCAAAATGGACCCTTTAAAACAGGCATGTGCTTTGGTGAGGCTCTAGTGTGGAGGGTTACCACAGGTATCCAGAAATTACCCCCTTCCCAGCACCCTGGTGGCCCGTCCTTCCATTATAGCACATTTGCTCTGCACTGTCATGGCCCACTGCAGTGCTGTCTCGCCCCCCCCCCCCCCCCCCCAGGGCCGTGCCCCTTGAGGCCTGGCACAGGGTCTGCTTCCATCTCAGGCTAGCCCAGCTCCGGGCACAAGGCCTGGCAAGTCACAGGTGCTCATCACAGGCCAAATGAGAGCCTGAGTCTGAAGATGAATGAGGTCTGGGTGGCAAGTGACTCACTCAAGCCTGAGGCTGGGGAGACCCGGCTTCTGGTTTCTCCTTGAGCTCGCCCATGACCCGAGCCTGGGCGGTTCATGGAACATGTGTCTGGCTTCCGTCCCGTCCGCTCAGTGGGGTTAGTGGAACCCACCTCCATCTCTTTCCTGCTTGGAAGAGGAAGAATTGGGAAGAGGGTTTCTACAGAGCTGAGGGGAAGGGAGAGGACATGGGACACATTCCAAAATGGACACAACATGCAAAAGGAAGGCTGCCGGCACATGCCTGGTCACTTTGGGGAAATCAGAAGCAGCTGGGAGGCCAGACAGTGAGGAGAGGCTGGCTGGGGCCTGGGATGCCAGGTTCAATGGTTTGGCTTGAATCCGTAAGCAGGAGGAGGCCAGGAACCGTATCTGAGAAAATAGGACCAGACTCAGTGAAGAATGCTGAGACACTGTTGTTTGGGAGGAACAAAGAGCTCAGTTTATTGTACCAGGAAAAAGGGGTCTAAGTGGCTGCCAGGACAGTCCTTGGAGGACACTCTTCCAGAGGAAATTTCTCCCCACTTCCTGAATCTCTGCGGGCAATAGAGATGTAAATGTCAACAGCGCCTCCTGCTGGAAAGCCCCAGCATTACAACATCTCTGTCCTGGAGGTAAGAAATAGCAAGGAAGGGGGATATGTTCTAGAATGTTCGAGCTGGAATGATACAGGCCAGTAACTATTACTGCTGCTGCTGCTTTTCTGGATTGCTGATTGTGTCCCAGGTGCTGTGCTAAGTACACCTCTTATATTATCTCATTTAACCTTCACAACAAACCTATGAGATAGGAATTATAATTCACCCCATTTTTCGAAGGAGGAAACTGAGGCAGAAAGGATAAATTACTCTTTCTGAGGTCTCAAGTTAGTCTGTAGCAAGATTAGCTTTCTAGCCCAGGTCTCTCTGACTCAAAAACCTATGGTTTTATTATCTACATTCTTGGCATGCCTGTCAAGTCCAAGGGTGATAGAGAGATTTTCCCTTTGTATCACCTCCACTTGGCTGGTAAAACCCTGGGTTGAGAAGGATTCTGAGTGTCATGATGAATCAGTGATGTCCGCCAGGGATGCTGCAAGGCATGTGGCAGAGTGTATGTCAAGTATGTTTTCATCTCTGATATAGTCTAACCTACCATGTAGAGTGATTTTTTCCAGTGCTCCCAAGAAAGGGGTTAGGGCTCAATCTTATTTATTTATTTATTTAATTTTTGACTGCATTGGGTCTTAGCTGCAGTACACGGGATCTTCGTTGTGATATGCGGATCCTCTGCTGTGGCACGTGGGCTCCTTGTTGTGGCGTGCAGGTTTCTTTCTAGTTGCAGTGCATGGGCTCTCTAGTTGTGGCACACGGGCTCCAGAGTGCATGGGCTCTGTAGCTGCAGCACTCGGGCTCTCTAATTGTGGCCTGCGTGCTCAGTAATTGCGGCCCACGTGCTCAGTAGTTGCGGCACGCGGGCTTAGCTGCCCTGAGGCATGTGGGATCTTAGTTCCCCAGCCAGGGATCTAACCCGCATCCCCTCCATTGGAAGGCGGATTCTTAACCACTGGACCACCAGGGAAGTCCCAGGGCTCAATCTTCTGACCTCTATCTTCGCTCATTTACTCAGTGACCTAAAAGGCATCTCAAACTTATCATGTCCAAATATAAGAACTTGATGTACACCTCTGAGCCATCCTCCCACCATCTTCCCCATCTAAGCAGCAGGCATCACTGGTCTCTGTTTGCTCAAGCCAGAAGCTCTGGTATCACCCTTGACCCTCTCTCCTTTTCACACCCCATAACCAATCTTTCAACAAATCTCATTGGTTCTACCTTTGAAATATATCCAGAATCCAACTGCTGAATCCAACTGCTGCTCATCCACAGCTCCCAGCACCATCATCTGCCCTGGACTGGCATAGCAGCCACCTAACCAGTCTTGCTACACACACCCACCCTTACCCTCTACACTCTAGTCTACACTGCAGATGAAATCCATAGGCCTTCCTGGTTTTCAAACTACTTTTACATAAGTTACACACACACACAGTAAAAAAGGACAGGGAATTATCTCCCCCACTCGACAGATGAGAAAAACTGAGAACAGTGATATAATTGACCCAAAGACACACAATGGGGAAGCTGCAGACCAGGCTCCTACCACTATCCTGTACACTGCCTTGGCACTCCCAGACGTGCCGCTCCAACTCCCAGAGCTTCCTATGGGCACATCTGAGGGTAACCCTCCCCAAAGGGTGCAGGAGGTCCAGTAAGGAGAATGTCAAGGAAGTTGGGAGAAATGGCCTTCTCTCTACCTTGGAGTGCTTCCAGAAAGCTCTCCGTCCAACACAACTTCTCACAGTCAGCGTCACTTTCTTTTGGTGTGTGGTTCCCCCTGGTGCTCACGCTTGTGAAATGCAGTTGATTTCCTAAGAAAGCTTTTGGGGGATCCAGTGTGCTTGAAGGGTGGAGGTCCTACCTGGGGCTCTTCTGACTGCCCTCTCAGAGGAGTTCCCTCCCAGATAGCCTCTGTTCCTTAGAGACCAGAGTGTGTGTCCAAGTGGGTGAGGGCCATGCTGCTCCTTTCAAAGCTTACCCATCCACACCTTCTCATGGGAGTCCAAATTGGTACAACTTTTCTGAAAGCAGTCGTAAAAAAAAAAAAAAAAAAAAAAATTAAGATTTAAAAACAGGTTTTAAATGACATGCTCATTATATAATGCTAAGTGAAAAACTAGTACCAAAATGTGTATAAAAATACCTATCTATGTACACATAAATCAAAGATAGACACACAAATGACAGCAGTGAGTCTCTTTAGGGAATGAGATTGTGTTTTTAAAATTTTCTTTATAATTTTCTACACCTAGCTCATTTTACTTTTCTACAGTAAAATTTTACAAAAGAAAAAATAATAATAAAGCCCTTTCTACCTGGTGTCCTGCCCCTGTTGCCTGCTGCGAGCTGGTCGGAATTCAGTGAAGAATGGGCAAGTTGAAGATTTGTCCACTGGTGGGCACATATGTGTATTCTAATGGGAACTTCTGGACACCATGCCTTATCCATGCATTTCAGAGTCCTGGCAGCGAGCAGAGAGGGAGGAAGGGGTTCCTTGGGGACCCAGAAAGCTTAGGTCCCAGAAACAAAGAAACAGGGAACCCAAAAGAAAGATTATAACCAAGATTCTCAGGCAGCAAGAGAAATACAGGTTGCAGAGAGATCGTGTATATGAACATGCCCTGGATCAGAGAGGTAATTTGTATGCTCAAGGTCACACAACAGACGTTGACAGAGTGGGTTTAGTGTTCAGGCCACCTAATTCCAATTCCTGGGTTCTTTCCCCACACCAGCAACCCGGAACTTTCAGAAAACTCCCGTACAAATGCAAATTAGCACAACAGTAAGAAAACACTATTGGCAAAAAAATTTTAAGTTTGACGAGATCAAAGGTTGAGAAGGATGTTGGGGAGAGGAGAATCTCATGTATACTACAGATAGGAAATAGATTGGTTCAGTCCTGTGAAGAGCAATTTGCAATATCTGTTAAATTATGACATGTACACACCCTGTGACCCAGTAGATCTACATCTCTGTTATCTACCCCAAGGAACATCTGCCCAAGCATGCATGGTGTACAAAGGTGAACGTGGAGGCTGTTTGTCATCGTGAAAAAGTAAAAACGTTCTAAATATCCATCAATTGGAGATCAGTTAAATAAAATATGGCATATCCAGACTGTGAAATACTTTGAGCAATGAAGAAAAAAAAAGGTTTCTATGTACCAATGTGGAAAGTTCTCTACGAAGTTTTGTTGAGTGAAAAATGCCAGACGCAGGTTGCAAAATGATAGAGTAGGACAATTTATAGAAAACAATGTATATGAAAACGACGCACAAAGACACACATATATTTTCTATGGGTTCAGGAAAAATCACCCCCAAACTGATCATAGCAGTTGCCTTAGGTGTGTATGGCGGGTGGGGAGCAGAGGAGAAAGGACAGAGGGTTATGTGTTAAAAGGAAAACGTATTCAACTATTGCGTGTGTAATTAAAAATTCATTATTAAAAATAAACAGATACGAGAGAAAGAAAGAATAAAAGGGAGGAAGGAGACCCCAGGAGGATATAGCACACAGTAGGTCGGCAAGGGGGCGGATGGAAGAAGCGGGTGGGAGCCGAGGCTCCGGGCGCGGAGATGTGCGGATCTGGGGCCTCAGGTGCCCGCCTGGCCGCCTCCACTTTCCCAGAAAGAGGGGCGGGCCGCCGGGTCTCTGCATGCGCAGCCTCGGTCCCTGCACGCCCGCCGGCCTGCACACCTGGGAACCGCTGTTGAGTGCCTGGGGGCTTTCCCAGGCCTGTAAGGAGCGATAAAGGCAGGTTTGGAATGAGCCTGGCTGTTCTTACAGGAAAGGGACAGGGTGTTCTCGGATGAAAGCGATCCTGCCCCTTCTCCCCCACTCCCTCTGCGCCCCCGCCCGGGCCCATCGAATGGGGCAGCGCCAGACTTGGAGTCCTCTCACCTCAGGGCCAGAATGTTCCAGCGCCCCTCAGCCCGAAGCAGGAGAGGTTGAGGCCAGAAGGGAAGGAGGAGGGGCCTAGACAAAGATTAAGGGTTGAGCCAAGATGGGTAACCACGGCCTCTTTCCAGGCTGCCATGAGCTCCTGGGTTCAAATGCCAGCCCCACCTCCCTCTACCTGTGTACCCTTAGGAACGCTTACCCCCTCTTTATTTGAGATATAATCCACCTACTATAAAATTCACCCTTTTAAAGTGTACAATGTTTAATATATTCAGAAAGTCATTGCAACCATCACCACCAATTCCAGAACATTTTAATCACCTGAAGAAAAAACACCCATAGCCACTAGCAGCCACTCCCCCGTTCTCCTGCCTCCCCCCAGCCCCTGGCAACCACTAATATACTTAATGTCTCTATAGATTTACCTATTCTGGACATTTTATATAAATGGGATACACAGGGACTTCCCTGGAGGTCCAGTGGTTAAAGACTTAGCCTTCCAATGCAGGGGGTGTGGGTTCAATCCCTGGTTGGGGAGCTAAGATCCCACATGCCTTGTGGCCAAAAAAACAAAAAAAAAACATAAAATGGAAGCAATATTGTAACAAATTCAGTAAAGACTTTAAAAATGGTCCACATTTAAAAAAAAACGGGATATACATGTGGAATACAACATGTGGCCTTTTGTGTCTGGCTTCTTTCACTTAGCATAATGTTTTCAAAGTTCACCCATGTTGTAGTATGTGTCAATACATACTTCCTTTTATTACTGGATAGCATTCCGTTGTATGAATATACCACATTTTGTTCATCCTTTCATCAGTTGATGGAAAGTTGGGCTGCTTCCAGTTTTGGGGCTACTATGAAGAATGCTGTTCTGAACATTCATGTACAGGTTTTGAGTGGACATGTTTTCAGTTCTCTTGGGTATGTACCTAAGAGTGGAATTGCTGAGTCATATCATAACTGTATATGTAACCTTTTGAGGAACCACCAGAATGTGTTCTACAGCAGCTGTACCTTATTATATTCCCATTAGCTCAGTTTCTTAACCTTTCTGACCCTCAGTTTCCCATTGGCAAAGCATCAGTATTGATACTTACCTTATAGACTGGCTGTAAGAGTTAGCTGAGATAAAGTAATGAAAGCAGTAGCACACAGCAGGTGCTCAATAAGTGGAATTATTATAATTAGAAAACCTATAGGATTCTGAGCCTGTTCCTTTTGATTCCCTTCAAATCTGACTGGGCATCTACTCCACATTGTCCCCATTTATTTACCTACTTCTTGAATTTCCCTTCAATTAACTTTACTGTGGAGCAAAGTTCCTGCTGCCTGCGCTCTCTGTTTCTCTCTCTCTCTCTCTCTCTCCCTCTCTCTCTCATACACACACACACACACACACACACACACACACACACACCATTTAATAAAGGACTAAGCCAAGCTAAGTGGAAAAGTAAAAATTCTCCCACCCTGCAACTTGTATGTTAGAGCTGGAATCAATTACTATGGTGGTTCTCAAAGTGTGGAACCCAGACTGGCAGCACCTGGGAACTTGTTAAAACGCAAATCCTCAGGCCCCACCTCAGAAACACTGAATCAGGGACTCTAGGGATGAGCCCCAGCAAGCTGTGGTTTAACAAACCCTCCAGGTGATTCTAATGCACACTAAAGTTCCCAAATTACAGATGAGAAAACTGAGACCCAGAGAAAGGATGTAACTTGCTTAAGGCCATAGGGTGATAAAGACTGGAAGCTTTGGAATCATGTGGTCCTGGCTGCAAATTCCAGCTTCCCCATTTCCAATTGTGTGACCTTGGGCATGTCCTTTAGCTTCCTTTTACTTCAGTATCTGTCTTAGTCACTTCAGGCTGCTATAACAAAATACCATAGATTGGATGGCTTAAACAACATTTATTTCTCACAGCTCTGGAGGCTGGGAAATCCAAGATCAAGTGTCAGCCAATTCTATTCCTGCTGAGAGCGCTTTTCGTGGTTTGCAGATGGCAGAAGTCTTCTCCTCATATCCCCATATGGCCGAGAGAAAAATGATCTCTCTTGTATCTCTTCTTCTTAGGGTGCTAATCCCATTCATGAGGGCTCCACCTTCATGACCTTATTACCTCCCAAAGGCACCATCTCAAAATTCCACCACTTTGGGGGTTAGGATTTCAAATATGAATTTTGGGTATAATCATCTGTAAAATGGGAACAGCATACACCTGCTCCCAGGGTGGCCACTATTCTGCATGAAAGGTAGAATGAGGGCTGGAGCTCAGGCCTCCAGATTTCCAGGCTGCTGCTTTTACCCCAAGGAAACTGGCTGTCAGCCCGGCACCATCCAATAAGAATGTTCCAGAGACCTTAACATTTGAAATGTTGCCATGGAAAGGAAGGCTTTGTTTTATTTTGGGAGGCCTCAAAAGGAAGAGTCAGATGACTGGCGAAAATTACAAGGAGCTAGATCAATTTAAGGGAGAATTTCCCAACTGGAACTGTTCAGAAACAGAATTGACAGCCCCGAAAGGTAGTGAGGGTCCATCACTGGAGGATTCCAAGCAGCGTCTGGATGCCTGTCTTTCCAGGGTAGGAAGTTGGTGTGGGTGATCTCTGAGGTCTCCTCATATGTAACCCTCTGTAGTGGCTATGGCCTGTTTGTCTCCTCTGCATCCATTCTTTGGGGAGTTGCCCATCTTCCACTCCACATGGTTGGAGGTGCTGTAAGTCAGGGTATTCCATTCATCCCTCGCACCCCAGGGCACAATACCTAGACTAGCCAGTTAGACTAGTCTATCCTCCCCGACCGCATTGATTGGTTCAGGGAATGGCATGTGACCCAAGCCAAGCCAATCAGAATCTTTTTCTGCGAGAGCCATCCCAAAGCCACATCCATTCTTGAATTTCCCAATCTGCTGAGCCTGCAGAATTCCTTTTTGGTTTAAGCCATTTTGGGGTTTTTGTCCCTACCACGGATAAAGTCTTCAGTAATACTACCATATAAAAATGGGCTTTCCTGTTCTCGTTTTGAGGCCTGCCTCCCCCCAACCCCCGACAGCATTGCATTAAAACAAGAGCAAGGAAAACAGCAGTCAAAACAACAGTAGTTTCAACCCATTTAAAATCTTTAGTCTCTTGAAAAAAAAAAAATGCCAAAACATATTCCAGTCCTAACACAGAACAAAAAGTTTTAAACTCCATTTTCTCCATCTCTCTCTTCATCTCATAGTCATGGTAGCTGTCTACTAAGCTTGCTTCCTTCTTCTCCAAACACCTAAGCCCCAGTCGGCTCTTAGCTTTCTCCTCCTCACCTACCTTTTCCAATGTCCACTGATCCAACATTCCTGGACCCTTTGCTGGCCCAGGAAGGAAAGAGGGAAGCTGTAATTCATCATACAGTAATGTTTTACACATTTTTCTCGGGGTCAATGGAAGAGGTGTGATTGTAAAATCCCATCTATGGAGGGAGGTATGACTGTGAAGTCATACTTTCAGAAGAGATACTGATGTCTTTCAATTATCAGTCATATGCCAAGTTCAGCTTAGTAAATATTTACAGGGTGATTACCTTGTGCCAGCTAAGAGCCAGGAGTGGGGCTGAGTTGTCTTGGGCATCTGGAAATGTGTTGACTAAGCCCCAGACATTAAAAGTCTATTACTCACTCGTCACTGAATACCTACTATGTGCCAGGCCTTGAGGATATATCCAGGAGGAGAGATATTAAAGGCAGAAAAATGATTTCTATGAAATGGTGATTAAGTACTGCCAAAGGAGACATATATAGGGATTGGGAACAAATCAGTGTCAGGGGTTAAGGAACGTTCCCTGAGAAAGTGACTCATGAGCTGAGACAGGAAGCAAGAATAGGAGTTGGCTAAAAGTCTAGAAGACTAGGGGAAAGATAAGCCTGGGAAGGGAATCCCGGAAACCGTGTTTGAAAGATGAGAGAGAGAGAGAGAAAGAATGAGAGTGAGACAGAGAGAGAGTGAGAGTGAGGCAGAGAGCGAGAGTGAGACAGAGTGAGAGTGAGACAGAGAGAGACGCCAGGAGGACTCTCTGTGTGGGTGCAGCACAGAGAACTGGAGGGAGGTTCAAAAGGTAGGTGGAGGCCCCGTTGTAAAAACCTTTGACTGCCACGTAAGAGATTATGAGTCTCACGCCATGGACCAGAGACTTCAATACGAGCCCCATGTGCCACTCAGGGCTTGGGATGTGGTTTGTTCTAAACATGGAAGAGCTCAGGTCTGGTTCTTCCACTCTGTGCTGTGTTGAAGTAGGCTCCTGCAGACTCAGGAGAGCCCATTGTGTGCACTTCTTCCCAACTTTGTGTTTAGGGCCTCAAATTGAAATTGACCTTGGTGGAGATATCTATACCACAGAAACTGGCAAACGCTACCAAGCAGGGCCTCCCCCTGCCCCACAAGACCCAGGCATTAAACATTTACCAGCACCACTGCTTCCACCAAAGAGGAAGCGGGCACTGCAGCACTGGTGAGAGTTTAATGCTATGATCTTTGCAAATCAGGAAGGGATCAAGACTGGGACATTTTATTTTTGTCTGCCCTTAACCATCAGAAGGCTGAGTAGCAGAAGTTTTATACCCACAGGCTTTGAGGACAGCCAGACTGAGGTCCAAATCCCAGCCCTGTCACTAACTAGCTGTGTGACCTTGGGCAAGCAATGTTACCTCTCAGAGTTTCATCTGTTAAAAAAGATATTAATAGCCAGGCTGGGTCACAACTGACCAACGGTCACCAGGCCCGTCACTGAGACCCAGAGAATGAACAGAGCAGTTACCCAGAGGCCTTGGAGTCAGACGGGCCTGGGTCTGAATCCAGAATCCACCACCTGCATGAGCTCTCTGGGGTCTCAGAATGGCAGTTTCCTCATCTGAAACGAGGAAGCAATACCTCCTTTGAGAGTTGTGGAAGAACAGAAAATAACATATTTAATAAAGAAGAGCTATGATGATTTATAGAATAAAGTGACTTTTCTTATTGGAAAAGCAAGACATATTAATTAGAAACTAACTTGACTAATTTAGTTTAGGATTACTTACTTAAATTTGAAATTAAACATGAACAAAAAGAAGAAACCCTTTTAAAAATACCCTCATCACCAAGAGATAACAACCACTGACATATTGATGTATATCCTTCCAAAACGACCCATACCTATAGGCACACATTTCTTTAATGGGCCCATATTTCGGTACTTGTTTTCTGTTGCTGAGTGTATTATAAACATCCCTGAATCACTACATATGCCTTGGCAACATCGTTTTTAATGGCTGTAGACTATCCTGTGGGGCGGCTGGTTCCACTATTTGAAAGCGATTACTGTTCAGGTGGCTGGTAACAAACACACCACCGGCTTTGGCACCAGAGGGACCAGCTTTCCCGGGAGTAAGCCCGTGAAGCTCTGGAGGTTGTCACTCCCTGCGTGAAGGATGTAGAGAATAACACGACAGACCCACCAGATTCTCGCGGGGGTTAAAGTAGATAATATGGGAAAGTGCTTGGCCTAGAACCTGGAACTTAGAACGTTCTCGGATACAGCCAATGGTGCCTGAGACTACGTTCTTAAACTGGCCCTGAACTCGGCTGTCCTGTTAAAAGTCTCGTATTGGAATTCCTAACTGTGATTATTAATAATAAACAGTTTTCCTCTTCTCCCCTCCCTCCACACACGGATTTACTGATACCCCCTCACCTCCCACCCCCGGGATCGGGCAGAACAAAATGAAGTAGAGGCCCTGGGAGCTACCGGAGGGTTTGAGCCCGGCAGCCGCAAGGGAAGCCCCGGGAGCTTCCCAGTCCTGGCCCCGAAGGGGCGGGCCCGCGGCCCGGCCTCCCATTGGCTGCCAGTCGCGTCACCTGCCTTGGATGGGCCTGGAGGAGGGACCTGGTCCTACCCTGGGCCACAGGAAGACCGGCATGACCGGGGCCCCGCGGTGGGCCTCGTTGCTCCTGTGCCTGCTGCAGTCCACTTCAGGTAAGGGCACGGGGCCGCGGGGTGGGCGTGGGGCCGCGGGGTGCCCCATCCGGTCCGCACCCACCTTCCGACCCAGAGCTCCGGGGAGGGAGTGCCTTGGGCATCAGTCTGTGCGCCGCAACCCGTGCGAATTAGCAGAGCCCACCCAGCACCAGTTTTCTTTTTCCGAGGACTAAACAGACCCGGGTCTTTGAAATTCCTTTCCGGGAAGGAACTGATCCAGCTTCCTAATGCCAGTTCAGCCTCAGACGAACAGAAAAAAAGACAGTGGCCGTTCAAAAGTCAGCTGCATTTGTTTATAAAGTGGTTTTTAAGGTTTCCTAAAAGCCCTATCTGCTGCATTAATATCACAGACCCTGACTAGTAGGGGAAATTAAGCAGAAGCGCCCTGCCGTCGCCAGGGGTGCCCTCCCCTTCCTCCCGACTCGGGCTGTCAGAAGTTCCACCCAGGCCTGAGGGGAAGGAGTGCCAGCTTAGCCCGTGCTGTGCTGTCATTCTAACAAGCCACCTTTTTTTCTGAGCTCTCACTGGTAAATAAGGTGACAGGATACAAAATACCTTGGGATAGGAACCAACCACCAAACCCCAACCAATCCAGGGAGAAGGACACCAAAATGCCCCCAGGATATGTCCCTAGTCTTAGACTAATAATTTAAGAGCTAGAAGGGCCCTTGGACATCATCTAATACTAAGGTTAAACGCCAGCATTTGTTTGAGCGACTTCTTGGGCACCACATTATTCTAGTTTAGCATCACAACCCAACTGTCCTAGAAGATAGGTATTATTTCCTCCCGTTTCAGAGGGGGAAACTGAGGCTCAGAGCAATTAAGGGGAATTACCCAAGAAGGAAGGCATTGGTGAGACACACAGAACAGAGAAGACAAGCTGAAGTGAGCATGGCCAACTTTGGCCGTGGGATGGGCAGCTGGCACAGGGCGGTCCACCTACCCAGGTCAGCTCAGGGATGCCCCAGCCCCTGGAGCCTTCGCAGTGGTGTTACTGCAGCTGATGAGGGACAGTGTACCTATGCAGGGAGGAGAGGAGGGGTTCCTCTGTACCCCCTTTTCACCATCAAACTCAATAGTTTTGCTGTCTAGACCTAGCTATCCTTACACCCAAGGAATATTTAGTGTACACAACACAAACTATGGTGTGAAGGTTTAGGGTGAAGCGCAGCGGGATCCAGGTTCTAATCCTGGCTCGCACACATACTGGCTGTGTAGTCTCAGGCAAATTACTCACCATCTGTATCCGAGCCTAGTGCCTTCCGTGGAAGGGAATGACACCTACCCCACAGGGTGGTTTGTCCTGAGGATTGAATGAGGTTTTGTGTATAAAGTTTCACACCGATGCCCAGCACCCTTCGAAGGCTCATTAGGAGGTAACTACTCTAGCTGCTATTTCTCCACTGTGGCCAAGCTCAGAATTGAGGCCTGTCCTCAAATAAGACAATTGTAGACAGATTTTGGCCTCATGCCAGCCACCTGCTAGGAAGTCCAGAAGCTGGGGCAATGTCAGCATTGGCATCCTGGTGACGCAGTTCCAGCTAGAGGACACGGGGTGGGGTGGTCTGAAAGGCCAGGGGTGTGGAGCCGAGCTGAGCGCCACCAGCAGAAAGGGCCCTCCCTCCCTGAGGCCGTTCTATAACCTGTATGGATTTCCATCATGACCCATGTGACACTTCAAGGCACTGCCTTCTCCATGGGACCATGAGCTCCTAAAGGGGAGGAGTGGAGCTGTAGTCCTCTCTGAACCCTCCGGCACGCAGTGATCAATAGATGTCTTTGACCAATAATGATCCATAGATGTTGGAAAAATAAGGCTGAACAGGCCCCATGAGAACCCAGGGGAGGAAGTGTGATCAAGAACTCAGACTTTGCAGACGTAGAGAATGGACTTGAGGACACGGGGAGGGGGAAGGGTGAGCTGGGACAAAGTGAGAGAGTGGCGTGGAATATATACACTACCAAATGTAAAATAGACAGCTAGTGGGAAGCAGCCGCATAGCACAGGGAGATGAGCTCGGTGCTTTGTGTCTGCCTAGGGGGTGGGAGGGAGACGCAAGAGGGAGGAGATATGGGGATATAGGTATATGTATAGCTGATTCACTTTGTTATAAAGCAGAAACTAACACACCACTGTAAAGCAATTATACTCCAATAAAGATGTTAAAAAAACCCCAAAAAACTCAGACTTTGGGGGTGGCTAGGCCTGGATTTGAATTCTGTTTCTACAACTTATTAGCTGAGGGGGCCTCAGTTTCCTCATCTGTAATGTAATGATCCTAATTAGTACCTACCTCCTAGGGATGTGGGGCGGATTGAAGGAGGAAGTGCAGGTAACGTGCTTTGCATGGTGCCTGGCACGTAGTTAGGGCACAGTACACATTAGCTGCTATTATTATCATCTGCAGCATTACCACCACTTCTGAAAGATGTCAGGAAGTGACGTTTGAATCAAGTCTTTAAAAGATTCGATGGTGAATACCACGCTGTCAAAGACACCTGGGTTCAGAGACACACAGAAGAATGAGGTGGTTTGAGAAGGGCGAGAAAGAAGACTGGCTGCAGCCTGGTGACGTATGTAGGTGAGCTGTCAGGAAGAGGTCAACGAGATGGCCCAGCCAGGCCAAGCTGGGCAGGGCTTCACGTATCCTGATAAGGAGCATAGACTTTATTCTGAGGACAAGAGAAGGGCAGAAACTGGGCAGCTGTGTAATCAGATGCATATTTCAGAAGATGAGGGTTAGCAGGGAGGAGGTGCCAAGGAGGGAAGTAGGGGCCAGTGAGAGGTGGTCAGGGAAAGAATCACTGAGACAATGACATCTGAGTAAAGATGGGAAGGAAGCAGAGGAGTGAGCCAGATGGACAGCCGTGGGGAGAACAGTCTAGGCGGAGGGAACAGCTCGTGAAAAGGCCTAGAGGTGGGAGTGTGCTGGCATGCTCTAGGAACAGGAAAGGGCCAGAATGGCTGGAGAGGAGCCAGCAAGGGGAGTCATGGGTTGGATAGGGTAGGGTCTTGTGGGTGATTGTAAAGACTTTGGATTTTACCTTGAATGAAACAGAAGCCACTGGAGGTTTAAAGCAAAAGAGTGACGTGATGTGACTTTCATTTTAACCCTTGCTGCTATATGGAGAATGGATTGTGGGCACAAGGTTGGAAGCAGGGAGACCAGTTAGGAGACCTTAGGAATAATCCAAGTCATCACAGTATTCATTCATTCACTCAACAGATTTTTATTGTGTACCTACTATGTGCCAGGGACCATTGCAGGCAGGCTCTGGGACATGGCTGAGAACAAGACAGAGCCTCTGCTCCTTGAGACCCTCAGGGCCGTTCCCTCCTGGAGTCCAGGAATCTATTAGATGGTCCTGTGCTGCGCTGTTTTGCCGGAACCCTCAGGTGCCAGGGTGGGCTTCCCATCATGTCACAGATGGGCTGCTGAGGTCTAAGGAGGGGAAGGGGCTGCAGTACAGCCAGTCGGTGGCATGGCTGTGACTGGAATCCCACACCCCAGGTTCCCAGCCTACATCACATCCCCTATACTCAAGCCACCCCAGATAACTCCTGGTTCTTAAACTCGGTGAGCACCCGACTGCCCGCCCGCACTGCTCGGAATGGCTCCAGACTTCATGGCCTCTTTCTCCACCACAGGGAGGCCCCTTCTGGCCCCTCCCCAGAACGTGACGCTGCTCTCCTGGGACTTCAGTGTGTACCTGACGTGGCTCCCAGGACCTGGCAACCCCCAGAACATGACCTATTTTGTGGCCTATCAAAGGTGGAGGGGCGCCTCCGGGCTGGTGGGATGATAGGGGGAGACCGAGGAGGTGGGCAGGGGCTGGACGGGCTTGGTTCTCTGTGTCCACGGGTGACGGCCTGCAGCAGGTATTGGGAGAGGGCGTTTGATAAAGCTCTGGAGGTGGGGATGATGCTTAATGGAGAACAACGCCCAGGTGAAATACCTGCCGGGGGTGGGGGAGGTCTTTGAGAAAAGTCAGAGCAGAGCTTGGATGGAGCTGTGAGGACCCAGTGAGGGAATTCTTGAGGGCCTGGATGAGGTGCTTGGCATTCCAGCAGATAAGGGAGGCAGGTGTATCTCTTGCAGAGCCGTGTTAGGCATCGCTAGATGATTACCCTTTTCCCCACGGAGCCTGCACGGAGTCTTGGAGTCCTTCTCAACTTGGCAGCCCAGGCAGCCACTGCTGATGCAGAGGAGTTTGCAAATGAAAGCTGATTTGCCATCTTTGCACATAGATGGAAATCATCTGAAGTTCTTTAGTAAGAGAGTGAGCTAATGAAAGCAGATACTCAGGAGGATTAATCTAGAATTGGTGAGAAGGAGGAAGCAGAAAGGAGAAGAAACTGCCACGTACTCAGGACCCACTCTGTGCCAGGCTGAGTGCTAGGAGCCTTGCATGAGCATTTCCCTTCTTCCTCCCAGCATCACCAGGCAGACCCTGCATTTCCCCTGTTCTAGAGGCGAGGAAACAACTCAGGTGCTGTGACCTGCCCAAGGAAGCCAGTGATGGAACCAGAAGAAAAACCCAAGTCTGTCTGACCCCAAAGCTTGTGCTCTTCCTGTTCTATTACAGTCCCTCCATCTGTAGCATCCAGATGTGAGTGATGGGGGCCTGGCTTGGGAAAGGACAGACTGTGAGAGAGCTTTAAAAAGAAAGAATGGTATAGAACTGTATCAGGAGGCAGAAAATACCAATACCTAACATGGCCTGTGTGTTTGCTCTGTGTCTGCACTGTGTCCATACATGAAATGTATTTAATCTCACACCGCCCTACGAGGAAGGATTCAGTGACTCTGCTCTACAGTGGAGGTAACTGAAGCACTGAGAGTGTATTTTGCTCAAAGCCACACAGCTGGGCATAGCGGAGGTGGGATAAATTGATGAAAGAATTGAAAGCCTAACCTCTGGACCTGTATGATATTTTCCTTTCCTTTTACGCTTTTGAAACACCTGCGAGGATTCCAAAACCATGATATTCTAACGGTATTTTTTCATTTATTAGCTGGAATTAATTTTATAAAGAGATGCTTCCTCTCATGTAGTGTTTGATATTCAGTGGTACTATTCATGTAGGCAAGACAGAATAAATGCTTGAATTGTTTTCCTTTAATTTACCAGTTTTCAAGATAACGAACTGGTTCCCTATCATGTCCCAAAGGTGATTGACTTGTTTTTTTATTATCATTACGAACTCAAGTAGTTAAACATATGTGATGGTATCAATTCATTGCAATTTATTCTACTCATTGAAGCTTGAATGGTCTCATCTTTAGTCCATGAATGTCTCTTCAGGTTGGCTCCTGAGTCCTTTGAATTTGACCCTAGTAATTCATGATCTCTTTATTGCTATCTGTTGCAAAAAGATGTTCCAGACTCACTTGCACAATTCCTGACCTAAAACCTGAAATCAGCCGCGTCTCCATTTGGTAAGAAATGGTTTTAAAGAACACAGTCTGTGTAGCTGTCTGATCACTACTGAACTATTGCTCTGAGATCTTTTCAGTGAACAGAATTAGGGTGATACACGTAGTAATCCCATCTCTATCCCTGGCTTCTACTGAGGTGGCTGATTAAATCCGTGAATTGTACCCACGACCTCCTTATCAAATGATTTTCCAGCCACAACCTTGGTATTCTCTCCAGAACACGCTTTCTCCTTTTTTGCAATATGCATAGGCTGAGAATTTTCCAAATCTTCAATTTCTGGTTCCTTTTTGCTTAACAATTCCTTCTATCTCTCTCTCTCTCCTCTCTCATTTTACTATAAGCAGTAAGGAGTAACCAGGTCCCATCTTCAACACTTTGCTTAGAAATCTCCTCAGCTAAGTATCCAAGTTCATCACTTTCCACTTCTGATTTTCCATAAAACACTAGGACGTAATTCAGTCAAGTTCTTTGCCACTTTATAACAAGGATCAATTTTCTTCCAGTGTCCAGTAAGACATTCCTCCTTTCCAACTGGGATGACCCCAGAATCACCTTTAACATCTATATTCTGACGAACAGTCTTTTCAAGGCAATTTAGGCTTTTTCTCACATGAACCTCAAAACTCTTTCAGCCTCTGTTACCCAGCTGCAAAGCTACTAACACAATTTTAGATATTGGTTACATTGGCACCTCACTTATGGTACCAAAATCTGTGTTCATTTACTAGGGCTGCCATAACAAAATATCACAGACTGGGGGCTTAAACAAGAGAAGTTTTTCTCTCACAGTTCTGAAGGCTGGAAGTCCAAGATCAAGGTGTCAGCAGGTTTGCTCTCTCCTGAGGCCTCTCTCAGGAAATGGCCACCTTCTGTGTCCTCACCTGGCCTTTTCTCTGTGGGAGAACAGCCCTGGTGTCCCTTCCTCTTCTCATAAAGGCACTAGTCCTATTGGATAAGGGCCTCACCCTTAGGACCACACTTAATCTTAATTACCTCTTTAAAGGGCCCATCTCCAAATACAGTCACATGGGTGTTAGGGCTTCAACATATGAATTGGGTGGGGGATGTGTGTGCACAATTTAGTCAATAATGCTGATAAGCTGGATTTCACCAAATTTAAAATTTTGTTCTTTAAAAGAAAAAAAAAAGCCCAAACAAAATGAAAAAGCCAGCCACTGAGAAAAATATATTCATAGTATAAACACTGACAAAGAACTTATATCCAAAATAAAGAACTCCTACATCTCAAAAATAAGAAGACAAATCACCCCCCAAATATTTGAATGGTCACTTCACAAAAGAAGATATATAAATGGCCAATAAGCACATGAAAAGATGTTCAAAATCATTAGTCATTAGAGAAGTACAAATTAAAGCTACAAGGAAATCAGACCTTTTAACTTTAACCATTCTAGTGAGTACTACTTCACACTCACTAGAATGGTTAAAGTTAAAAGGTCTGATGACACTAAGCATAGACAAACATGTGGAGTAACTCTCATGGAGATGGCCCTCCATATTCTGGGGTTTTGCAGCCACAGATTCAACCAACCATGGATCAAAAATAGTTTTTAAAAAAATCCAGGGGCTTCCTTGGTGGTGCAGTGGTTGAGAGTCCACCTGCCGATGCAGGGGACACGGGTTCGTGCCCCGGTCCGGGAAGATCCCACGTGCCGCAGAGCGGCTGGGCCCGTGAGCCATGGCCGCTGGACCTGTGCGTCCGGAGCCTGTGCTCCGCAACGGGAGAGGCCACAACAGTGAGAGGCCCGCGTACCGCAAAAAAAAAAAAAAAAATCCAGAAAGAAAAATAAATCCGTAAAGTGCCAAAAGCTAAACTTGAATTTGCCATACACTAGCAGCTATTTACATAGCATTTGCATTGTATTTACAACTATTTACATATCATTTACATTGTATTAAGTATCATAAGTAATCTAGAGATGATTTAAAGTACATGGGAGGATGTGCATACATTATATGCACATACGAGACCATTTTATATAAGGGACCTTAACATCCACAGGTTTCTGTATCTCCCGGGGGGCCTAGAACCAATCCCCTGTGGACACTGACTGTATATTGTTGATGGGAAATACAGTGGTACAATCACTTTGGAAAACAGCTTGACAGTTTCTTGTAAAGTTACACATTCAGTGACTGAGTTTCCCAGATTCTACTCCTAGATCTTTATCCATGAGACATGAAAACATATGTCCAAACAAAGACTTGTATACAAACTTTCATAGCAGCTTAATTCATAATTCCCTGTTATGGACTGAATTGTGTTCCCCCCCTTAGTCACTCATATGTTAAAGCCCTAACACCCATGTGACTGTATTTGGAGATGGGGCCTTTAAAGAGGTAATTCAGATTAAATGTGGTCCTAAGGGTGAGGCCCTAATCCAATAGAACTAGTGCCTTTATGAGAAGAGGGACAGCAGGGCTGCTCACACACAGAGAAAAGGCCAGGTGAGGACACAGAGAGAAGGTAACCATCTCCTGAGGGAGGTCTCAGGAGAGAGCAAACCTGCAGACACCTTGATCTTGGACTTCCAGCCTCCAGAACTGTGAGAGAGACATTTCTGTGGTTTAAGCCCCCAAGCCTGGCATTTTGTCACCGCAGCCCTGGCAGACTAACACATCAGGTTTCTTTTCTCCTGGTGTCCTAAGAAATGTTTGCTTGACTCAAGGTCACGAAGATCCTCTTCTGTGCTTTCTTCTAGAAGTTTTCAAACTTTAGCATTTACATTTCAGTTCTCTTTTATTTTTATTTATTTATTTATTTGCGGTACGCGGGCCTCTCACTGTTGTGGCCTCTCCCGTTGCAGAGCACAGGCTCCGGACGCACAGGCTCAGCGGCCATGGCTCACGGGCCTAGACGCTCCACGGCATGTGGGATCTTCCCGGACCGGGGCACAAACCTGTGTCCCCTGCATCAGCAGGGGGACTCTCAACCACTGCGCCACCAGGGAAGCCCCCAGTTCTCTTTTAGTTTTTGAAACTTTCTCTCTTTTCACTTTCTGTTTCTTTTAAGGCATTATCTGCTGTATTAATTTGCTCTTATTGTTCTTCTAATTTATTCTTCGTTTATGAAATGTGGTTGTTATTGTTTCTTGTCTGACTCCTGTGTTCTGTTATCTCCTTTCTGAGTTTCTCTGATTCTGTTTTGTGTTCTTCCATGTCTTATATCATTTTAAAATGTCTTTTATAATCCATTTTGAAGTAGTAGTTTACAGTTTCAATCTGTTCACAGATATGTTTTTAGCATGCGTTTTCTGACTCATTCAGTTGATCGCTTAGCTTATTAATTTCTATCCTTCCTTATTTTCTGTTATAAATATTTAAAGCTATATGCTTAACTACATCTCATAAATTTTTATTTGTGTTATATTTTTGATCATTCAGTTTTAGAGATTTACTAACTTCCATCATAATTCTTTCTTTGATCCATGAGTCATTTTATTTTATTTTCCAATATGTGATTTTTGAGTCTCCTGTCTTTTTGTTTGAAGTATAGTTGATTTACAATGATGTGTTAGTTTCAAGTGTACAGCACAGTGGTTCAGTTTTATATATATATATATATATTCCTTTTCAGATTCTTTTCCATTATAGGTTATTACAAGATATTGAATATAGTTCTCTATGCTATACAGTAGGACCTTACTGTTTATCTATTTTATATATGGTAGTGTGTATGTATTAATCCCAGACTCCTAATTTATCCCTCCCCAGTCCCCTTTCCCCTTTGGTAACCATAAATTTATTTTCTGTGCCTGTGAGTCTATTTCTGTTTTGTAAATAAGTTTGTATCATTTTTTTAAGATTCCACATATAAATGATATCATATGATCTTTGTCTGACTTAATTCACTTAGTATGATAATCTCTAGGTCCATCCATGTTGCTGCAGATGGCATTATTTCATTCTTTTTTATGGCTGAGTAGTATTCCCGTATATATGTATACACACACGTACATACATACATACCATTCATCTGTTGATGGACATTAGGTTGCTTCCATGTCTTGGCTATTGTCAGTAGTGCTGCTATGAACACTGGGATGCATGTATCTTTTCAAATTAGAGTTTTGGGCTTTTTCAGATATATGCCCAGGAGTGGGCTTACTGGATCATATGGAACTCTATTTTTAGTTTTTTAAGGAACCTCCATACTGTTCTCCATAGTGATTGTACCAATTTACATTCCTACCAACAGTATAGGAGGGTCCCCTTTTCTCCACACCCTCTCCAGCATTTATTATTTGTAGACTTTTTGAGGATGGCCATTCTGACTGGTGTGAGATGATACCTTGTTGTAGTTTTGATTTGCATCTCTCAATAATTAGAGATGTTGAGCGTCTTTTCATGTGCCTGTTGACCATCTGTATGTCTTCTTTGGAGAAATGTCTATTTTGGTCTTCTGCCCATTTTTGATTGTGTCATTTGTCTTTTTGATTGAGTTGTATAAGCTGTTTGTATATTTTGGAAATTAATCCCTTGTTGGTTGCATCATTTGCAAATATTTGATCCATGAGTCATTTTAAAACATTTTAAAATATTCAAACTTCCTTTAGTTCTCTTTTTGTTAATGATTTTTAACTGGATTATTTGCAGTCAGAGGAAATAGTTTGAGAGATACCTATTCTTTGAAATTTGAGAGTTGCTTTATTTTTGTTAATATTTTTGATAATATTTTGTTTAGGGTTCGTATGTGGCTCAACCAGTTTCTTGTTTGTTCTGTATATGTTCATTAGACGAACTTTGATAATTATGTTGTTCATTTTTTTAACATATGTACTAATAATTTTTCTTTATTCAACTGTTGATTACTGAGTGAGATATATTAAAAATTTCCCATCGTAATTGTGGATTTTCTTTTTCTTCCTGTAGTTTTATCTATTTTTGCTGAATATAGTTTGAAGCTATTTAATAGGCACATGTACGTTAGAATTTGTATATCTTCCTGGTAAGTGGAATCATTCATTACTGTGTAGTGGTTCTTTTCACCTTTACTAACGCTTTCGACTTTGAAGTTTCTATTTTGTCTCATATTAATATGCCTACACCAGTTCCTTTTTTCGTTGATGTTTACCTAGTATAACTTCACCAAAAAACAAAACAGGGGAATTCTTCCCCCAGATCTGTTCTCTTTGCCTACCTGTATCTCAGCCTTTTCTGGTCACCTGTTGCTCAGTCTCCAAACCCAGGAAGAGTCCTCAATTCTCCTTTCCCTCACATTCCACATCCAATCCATGAGCAAGTCTCATCAGCTTTACCTCCAAAAGGCATCCTACATCCAACCTTTTCTTACCATCTCACCCATCATTCTCTCTTGGACCACTGCTGCAGCCTCCTAGCTAGTTTATCAGAGTGATATTTTAAAAACATAAATTAGATGACCTCAGTTCCTCTCTTCAGAACCTTCTGATAGCTTCCTCTGACACTTGGAATAAAATCCAAACCCCTTGCCAAGATGGCAAGACCCTGCCTGCTCTGCCCACCCCCCTCCACCCACGTCCAGTCTGTCCACCCTCTCCCGGCCTTGTCCACTGGGCTTTGGCTGCCCTGGCCTTGTTTTTGTCTGGACAGATCAAGTCCCTTCCCGTTGCAAGGCTTTTGCTTTTGCGTTTCCTTCCCCCAGGCCTTCTCTTGGCTCCCTTCTCAGCATCCTGGCCTCAGCTTCAGCACTGTCTTCCTGGCCTTTCCTGAGCCGCCTTCAGAGAGCAGTCACCCCCGCACTACCCTATGACCACTGCATTTACCAGCTCCTGGATTTCTCTTGTTGATGTGATGGTCTCTCATCCCCTCCCTCCACAGTGTAAGTTCCTGAGGGCAGGACCTATCTGTCATGAATTGCCGATTGCCCAAGAATAATGTCCAGCACGCAGGTCCCTCCTTTGGACCTCAGTGTTCTCAGGAGGTCGTAGTCATGGACCTGTGTGTTCCCCTCTGACATCCGCATAGCGCCTGGCACCGGGCCTGGTACATGGCAGGGGGTCCATAAATGCCTGAATGAATAAACGCGGGGAAAATGGTTACTAGCACGACAACCCTGTGGGGGAGCCATGACAGATGGGGACACTGAGGCTTAGGGACAGTGACCTGCGTTAAGGTCCCAGAGCTAGTGAGGGGCAGAGCCAGGGTTCCCCCCCTTGTCTATCATTCCAGAGCCCAAGCTCTTGACTAGACTGTTCTCATTCTGTCTCAGCCGATGGCTGGCTGGCTGGACAGATGGATGGATGGATGATCAGGTGGGATGGAGGGACGAGTGATCGCATGTTCTCTAAGTTTTCTCACCCCCAAGAGGCTGAATCCATGACCCACACCCTCCTGTCTCCTCCCTCAGCTCTGCAACCCCCAAACAGTGGCGGAGAGTAAAAATGTGTGCAGGAACCAAAGAGCTACAGTGTTCTCTGATGTGCCTGGAGAAACAAGACCTGTGCAATAAGTTCAAGGGGCGTGTGCGAGCGGTTTCTCCCAGAGCCAGGTCACCCTGGGTGGAGTCCAAGTCCATGGATTACTTTTTTGAAGGTAAGTGAAGGACCTGTGGGAGGCCGTCTGCTCAGGAGCCTGGCTCAGAGGCACTGCTATCCTGGCCATCTGTCTCCCACTTCCCCAAAGCAGTGAGCAGCTCTCTGGGGCCACCTGCCACGGGCCCTGGCCCATGTCCAAGTAGCCTGACTTCGTGGCAGGGAGTTAGGGGAGTTCACCAGCCCCAGCAGTTCAGTTTGTACCTCCTCCTAATGAGGTTCATGATCTTTTGAGCACAACCTTGGTCATGAACTACACAAGGCACTTTATATATTTATTCCTACTTTTTTAATGTTCAATCTCTCTCTTTAAGAAACAATTTTTTAAAATTCTGGTTGCAATAGTAATTTCTGTACACGGTAGAAATTTGGGGGGGAAAGGAGATGAAAATAGAGAGGAAAACATTCCCCATGCTTACAGCCTTCATAAATCACCAGTGTTAACATTGAGTGAGGAGAGTGCTTTTCTTCCCCCAATGTATTTTATTTCTAATCCTCATAACAGACCTGTGGGGTTCATTTTCATCACCCCATTTTTTAAAAATAAATAAAGCAAGACTCACAGAAGTTAAGGAACTTGCCAGCTAGTAAGTGATGGACACGGGATGTGAAATGGCTCTTTCTGATCTGGGACAAGGTGCTCGATCAGGTCAGGAGTAAGGAGGGGAGGATAAATACTCAGACAATAGCCTCATGGAGCTGAGATCTGTAACTTATCACCCAGGCTTCTCAAAATGTTTGAGGACAAAATAGGGCTTGAAGGGGGATGAGGAAGGGATTTAATGAAGGATGGCAGGAGAAAATGGCAGAGAAGGAAGAAGAGATGATTTGGATGGGAGGAAGCTGGCTGGTTGGATGGACGAAAGGAGGAAAAGGATGGATGGGTAAGAAGAAAAGAAGTGTGGAGAGGATGGGGAAGAAGTGACGGATGAGTGGGAAGGAGGAGGCTAGATGGATGAGTAAATGCTTACCATGAAGAAGCCAGTATGGATGGAGAAGTGGAGGATAGGAACGAAAGGCAGACAGATGGATCAGTGGGTAGTGAGTACAGAAGGAAGCTGGCTGCCTGGGAAGGGAAGGAAGGGTAAAAGGGAAGGAGAGGCAAAGGAGAAAGGAAAAACAGGAAGGAAAGATGTATGGAAAGAAAAGAATGGATGGATAGGAAGGATGGAGGAGTAGAAAAGTAGGCTGATTGGCTAGATACAAGGAAGGAAGAAAGTATAAATGAACAGGAAGACAGGGTGGCTAGGAAGGAAGAAATGTCAATTGGAAAGAAAGAAAGACAGGATGCTTAGGAAGAAGGAAGGATGGTTGAGAAGGATGCGTGGATGGGAAGGAAAAGAAGCGTAGTTGGGAAGGATGGATGGATGGATAGAAAGGAAAAGAAAGATGGGAAGGCAGGCAGAAAGGCTGTCTGGCTAGAAGAATGATGGATGAACCACTGCAGAGGCTGGATGAATAGGAATAAGAATTAGAACAACAGAGGGAAAGATGCAGAAAGGAGGCTACTTTTTTTTTGCCTCCTCCTCCCTGAATAATATTCTGATTCTCCTGCAGCACACCTCAAGCTTGAGTGACCCTTCCTTCCTATTTCTGCCCTCAGCTGTGGTGACCCTGGTCACTCTCTCTCTTGAGTTTTGGTAGTTTATGTATTTCATTTCCCCCTAAATTCTTCCAACTCCTTGAGGTCAAGATTTATGGAGGCCTCATCTCCCCACTCCCCTCAGCTCCCTGCCCAGGGTTTAATACATATCAGTGTCCCGTGGATATTTCCTGAACACATAAGTAGTGGTACCTTGTGGAAGCCACACATTTTCCCTGAGCACAAACACAGGACAGGGATGACCAGTGTGGCCAGAGCTCCTGCTGGCTGGTACTCAGGGAGGGCTGCATGGAAAAAGTGGCATTTCAGCTGGATCTTGAACAATGGTGTATTAATTTTCTCTTGCCACTTTATTTCAACTCACTGCCCCCACCATCTTCAAACCATCAGTCAAACCTAGATGACCTTGAACAGACTGTCATTAGAAATGGACATTAAAGACTCTGCCAGTGAGAGCTCAGAAGCAAGCGAGGAGCATCATAGAGAAAATCTAAATCTCCTTCAAGAATTCTTAAATCATCACGAACAGACTGTTAGTAGAAGTATGGATACTAAAAGCACTGCCTCACAGAAGGAAGTGAGGAATATGTTATTGAAAAATTCAGGAAGGGGGAATGCCTCTTATATACTGGCAAAAAGATTAGCAAAATTGTGTCCTGTCGGTATGTGGAAAGCAGAACTTGTAAATGATGAATCTGGACATTTATCAAGGAGATTTGATAAATGTTGTGTTGAAGGTTTGCCTGGTTTATTCTTGGTAATCATAGCAAAATGCAAGGAGGAGAGAGAGAAACTGAGGAAAGAGCATAAACGAAAAGGAACCAGGACTTGAAGATTTGGGAAATTCTTAACCTATACAGATGGCAAAAGATACTAAAGAAATTGCTTCCAAGAGTGTGACGTAGAGAAACAGCCAAGTGTGCGGCTGTGCGATCATCTCCTAAAACCTCAGAAAGGTCAAAGTGTTTAGTCCAGAAAAAGGCTCTTTGAAGAGATTTAAGGGTATGACACACAGTTCAGTTCCCCTCAGTCAAATCAAAGGGCCTCTAGAAAGCTGAAGTGTTATCCCTCAGCCAGCTCCGCTAAAGCCAAAAATAGAGAAGGGCTTATCTCAAAAAGATTTGTGGAACTGACTTCTGTCTAATGGAGTGGGTCCCCATGACATCCACAGGAGACCCATAAAATTCTTGAGAATTTTATATCGGCAGAAACACTGCCAGCTTGAACGGAAAGGGACAGAGAGGACAAGAAAAGAAAGAAGGCTACTGGTCCCCCAATTTCTACTGGAAGGAAGCAGACTGGTAAAACTACTTAGCTGCAAATACCTGCTACCTTTCATGAAAAGGAAGGATGATTCAGAGGGTGGAACCAAGAGCCCAGAGAGCAGTGCTGAAAGCCAAGGAGAAGTAGTTCCCAAGCCTTAAAACCTAGTACAGTTTGTGTAGCTGGATTTCAAAACTGCTTCAGCCCAGTGACTCCTTTTTACCTCCTATTTCTCCCTGTTTGAACCAAAATGTCTATAACTATTATCCAGCGCCTATCCCACCACCTTATATCGGGAGCAGATAACTTGTACTTTATTTTCACTGGTCCACAAATGGATAGGAATTGTGTCCCAGGAGTTGTACTGAATGGATTGTACCCAAAGTCTCACCTGAACCTGATTTAGATACGTTAGATGATGAGATTTTAGAACTTGAGTTGATGCTGTAATGGGATGAGACCCTGGGGTACCTTGGGATGGGGAGAATGTATGTTGCATTGGAGAGGGACATGATTTTCAAGGAGTCAGAGGGAGGACCATGATAGACAGAATGACTCCCCCAAAGATATTCATGCTCTAATCCCTGAACTTCTGAATATGTTAGATGTTACTATTAAATGGCAAAAGGGATTTTAATTAAGTTTATGGGTGTTAAAGTAGTGAGATTATCTTGGATTATCCAAATGGGCTCAATCTAATCCCATGAACCCTAAAAAGCAGAGAACTTTCTCCAGCTGGAGGCAGAAGAGGTGTAGAAGAAGGGAAAATCAGAGAGAGTTGAGGTGTGAGAAGGATTCAACATGGTGTTTCTGCTTTGAAGATGAAGGGGCAACGTGATTAGAAATGCAGGTGGCAGGACTTCCCTGGCAGTCCAATAAAGACTCTGTGCTTCAACTGCAGGGGGTTCGGGTTCAATCCCTGGTCAGGGAACTAAGATCCCACATGCTGTGCAGCGCGGCCAAAATTAAAAAAAAAAAAAAAAAAATGCAGGTGCCCTCAGGAGCTGAGAGAGGGTCCCAGCTAACAACAGCACAGAAATAAACCTCAGCCTCACAACCACAAGGAACTGAATTCTGCTGACAGCATGAATGAGCATGGAAGTGAATTCTCCCCCAAAATTCCAGATAAGAGCCAGGCCAGCTGACATCTTGATTTCCACCCAGAGTTGAGGACCCCATCAAGCCCACCCAGACTCTGACCTACAGAACTGAGAGATAATAAATCTGTGTTGATTTAAGCCACTAAGTTCATGGTCATATGTTATGGCAGCAGCAAAAACTAATACAAATGCACAGGATGCTGACAGACCAGTGACATGTGAAGGGCACCCAAGTGGAAGGGATGACATGAGTAAAGGGAGGTTAACTGTTTTGGGGCTGGGTGAGGAACAGGCCTGCCTGGAGGCTGGGGGATGGATGCCCTGTGACCCCCAGAAGGTCCTGATGGGTCCTGTTCTGTTTCTGCCAGTGGAGCCAGCCCCACCTGTCCTGGTATTCACCCGGACAGACGAGATCCTGAGTGTCAATGCCACGTACCAGCTGCCCCACTGCATGCCCCAACCAGATCTGAGCTATGAGGTGTATTTCTGGAAAGAGGGGACCGGGAATGAGGTGAGAAACCCCTTTCATGCCCCCAGGCTGGGTCCCCTTCCTCATTCTCCCACCAAACCCCAGTGCTCTTCACCCTCCAAGCCCTGAAAGCCTCCTCCAGGAAGCCTTCCCTGCATACCCCTCACTCCTGGCAGTCACCCCTTGACTCTGCACAGTGTGAGTGGCCTGTGGCCCACCTCTGCCCCCCTCCCCCTAAGAGGCCAAGTTCAGGACATCCTTCCCCTGCACATTACAGGTAATAAACAGCAGTTTTCTACCTAATTTTTTTTTATATTATGAAACCTTTTTTTTTTTTTAATCTGACTGAAGTATGACAGGCTCCAAGAACCTACTTAGCCTACTTGTTAAGCCACCAGATTCATTAGAAAAAAAACCTAGAAAATACAGATAAATTCTAGGAAGAAAACCAAAAGTACACAGAGATGATCGCAAATAACTATATGGTGTATATCCAATTTCAGACTTGTTTCTGTGTATGCGTGTGCATATGTCTGTATATATTTATTCATGGCAGGGGTTGGCAAACTTTTTCTGTAATTGGCCAGATAGTAAATACTTCTGGCTTTGCAGGCCTTATCGTCTGTCACCTCTATTCAACTCCATCTGTAACACAAAAGGAGCCATAAGTAAATAGGTACATGAACAGGCATAGCTGTGTTCCAGGAAAACTCTATTTAAAACAAAAGATGGGGGCTTCCCTGGTGGCGCAGTGGTTGGGAGTCCGCCTGCCGATGCAGGGGACACGGGTTCGTGCCCCGGTCCGCGAAGATCCCACATGCCGCGGAGCGGCTGAGCCCGTGAGCCGTGGCCGCTGAGCCTGCGCGTCCGGAGCCTGCGCTCCGCGACGGGAGAGGCCGCGGCGGTGAGACGCCCGCGTACCGCAAAAAAAAAAAAAAGATGGGGCTGTAGTCTACGGACCCCCGTTCTTGTCCATTCTGTCTTTTACCGAACCAATGCTCCCACTCCTAACCTCCTGCACACTCTGGATCCCAGAGACACGTCGATAGATCTTCATCCGATGTGGTCCTCACCTTCAAGAACCTCACAGATATTCCCAACCAGCACTGTCCAGTAGAAACATAATGCAAGCCACATCGTGTCATTTAGGTGTTCCACATTAAATTAAGTAAAAAGAAACAAGTGAATTTATTTTCATAATAGGTTTTATTTCATCCAATAGAATGTTATCTTCTCAACCTGTAGTTAATATAAAAATTACTGAGAAGTTTTATGTTCTTTTTTCGTGAAAGCCAGTGTGTATTTTACACTTAGAGGACATCTCGGTTGGTACCAGCCACACTTCAAGGGCTCAAGCGCATGTGGCCAGTGGCTACTGTGTTAGACAGGCAGCCCTAGAGTTTTCTGTGTCTGTAATGGCTGAGTGACCCCCGCCCCGCCCTAATTGATTGACACGCCCTGAGGGCAGGAAGCCTGAGGCATCTGTCCCTGAAAGTGCGGGCCTGTGGGCCCTGGTGGGGTGTGCATGGGAGTGACCCTGAGTGGCAGGGCTGCTTTCGAACCCAGACCATCTCTACCTCGAAACTCCATGGAAGAGAAACCAGAAAGTGTTGGGACTTGCCCCCTGAATGCTTAAGCCTTAATGCGAGAAAACGGTAGGAGTCACCGCTGTGTCCTGCCAACCCCACCCTGTCCTGGCTGCATGGAGCCAGCGCCCCCCAGCAGGTCCGCCCGCCTCTGCTTCTCTCTCCAAACAGGCCAGTTTTCCAGCCACTCCCCATGGCCAGCCAGTCCAGATCTCTCTCCAACCAGACACCAGCGGACACCACTGCCTCAGCGCCAGAACTATATACACCTTTGGCTCCCCTAAATACAGCAAGTTCTCTGAGCCCACCTGCTTCTTCCTGGAGGCCCCAGGTGTGTGCAAAGTGGTACAGAAGTGGGGACTTTTCCCCTGGGCGTTAGGATCTTCATAATATGGTGGTTAAGAGCACAAGTCTAGAGACAGACTCACCTCGATTAAAATCCCAGCTCCACCCCACTCACTGTATCTTTGGGCAGCTTACATAACCTCTCTGAACCTTGCTTTCCACACCCCTGTAGGATGGGTTTACTCTGATGAGGATTAAATAGGATAATGTACGTGAAGCCCACAGCACAGATGCCGTTGATAGACAGGAGCCCCTGCTTCTCTAGTTGTTATTATGTTTTTCTTCCTAGGATCCAACTGGGCACTCCTGGTACTGCTACCCCTTCTGCTGCCACTGTTGTTGGTCGTTGCCACGGGGCCTGTGATCTGGAAGAGCTTCAGGGGGAACCCCTGGTTTCATCAGGCAAAGATGCCACAGGCCCTGGTATGGCAAATCTGGGGGTGTGCGACAGAGAGGGAGCGTTGTCGAAGAGCAAGGAAGTGGAGATAGTTCAGCTAGAATATCAAGATGGCCCAGACTGCGAAACATCTATCTTCCTGTCTAAATTTTCACCATTAGTAATTCATTCCTTTGGCACTAAATTAAAATAGCAAATATGCTTCAGGAGAGATGCCCAGAGGGGAGGCGGGAGGGTGGCACCTAAAGGGGACATCTTAAAAGGGTCCCAGCACTTCATTCACAATCTAACCAAGGGTCAGTCTTGCCCAGGCAGACGCTGGAATTTCCCCACCTGTCTGCCAGCTCGCTTGCTTAGAACCTGGGGCCAGCTGGGACAGGGGAAGCCTGGAGAGGTCAGACTTGTTCAGATGAAGGCCTGGAAAGTAAGGCTGTGGTAGATGAGGCTCAGTGGGCACTCGGGTCCGGTGGGGGCTTTGAGGATGGATTCTGAGAGTCCCTGCCACACGGGAGTGTTTCAACGTTCCTGGATAGGGGACCTGCAGGGAATTCCCACTAACTGAAGGACAACCTCTGTGTTAGATGGGTCTGCACCTTGCCCTATCCCTCTGCCTTCCCATTATGTGGTAAGTTACCCGCTCCACCTCCTGCAGCTGGCACCTGAAACCTGGAGGCTTTCTCTGGCCTCCGGTGTCCGCTCTGCCCGTGCACATCACCAGCTGCATGTGGCAGAGAATTCACACTGCCACCACCCCTCCATGCCTCACCCGATGGTGCTCTGAGGCCTGTGTCCCCGGCGGGGCTAAGTTCCAGCTGCCCTCGGGGTAACTTGCCTGATAACACCCCGCTATCGGCTGCTAGGCCTTGCTGACGCTTCCTGGGATCACTTCCCAAAGAAACTACTTACGTTTGAATCCTTGTCTCAGAGTCTATTTCCAGGGGAACCCAAATTAGAACAGTCACTCTTCCAGAAAGGCTGAATCTTCTGTTCTTCTCCCCCTTCCCCCAATCAGGACCTCTCTGGACACAGACACCCCGGGGCAACCTTTCAACCCAGTGGCCCAGAGTGCCTGCATGTCTTGATCCTCTGTCCCCAAAAGGAACGGACCAGAAGGGTCAGGCTGACCCCTAGAGTCAGGGCCCCAGCCACCATCCAGGCAGGATCAGAGGACAGTGCTGAGGAGGAGGAGGCCGATGAGGAGAGCTCGGACGATGGTGTCAGCTTCCAGCCCTACACCGAACCACCCCCCTTCCTGGGGCAGGAACACCAGAGCCCGGGGCAGGTGGAGGCAGGAGGGCCTTGGACTCCTCTGGTCCGGGTCGAAGGCTCCTCTGCTTGCGATTCTTCAGACAGAAGCTGGGCCAGCACTGCGGGCTCCTCCTCCTGGGACGAGGCTGGATCATCTGGCTACTTGGCCAAGAAGAGGCCAGGCCGAGGACCGGGTGGGAAGGAGCTCCAGAAGCCTCTCCCGCCACCCGAATTCTCCGAGGACTCGAGTTCCCTGGAAGAGCCCCCAGAAGACAACCCGTCCTCCTGGGTCAGCTGGGGCTTACCGTCACCAGGGCTGATTCTGGTTCCCAGGGAGCCCCCAGTTTCTCTTCAGACACTGACCTTCTGCTGGGACAGCAGCCCCGAGGAAGAAGAAGAGGGTGGGGGGGAATCAGAAAGTGAGGACAGCAGTGACGGCAGCTGCGGGGCTAAGAGCCTCCAGAGGATCGAGGTCAGAGGTAGGACACTGGGGCACTACTTGGCCAGGTGAGCCGTCCCTCCCAGTCTGGTGCTACTGAGCTTTCTGGGGACCCAGCATGCCGCCAAGACTTGAAATCCTGAGAGCATCATTGCTGGGGCAGCAGCGGGTTCTTACGGCACCTCGGGGAACCCGGCTAGAGGTGTCCGCCAGGTTGAGCAGTCAGAAGCCACCCCGTCCTATGACCTGCGAGCTTTGGGCCGAGAGCCAAGAGGGGTGGAGACAGGGATGGGCGGAGGTCAGAGGTTGGTTGGGTGTCAGACCACCCCACTGTCCCTGGGGTGACAGGCCAGTGGGAAAAGTCATCCCTGCACAACATGAAACAGGCGAGGTCAGGTCACAGGGGACGTTGAAGGCTGACAGCACAAGGGCCCATCTGGATTTGGGGAGGGAAGAAACCTGGAGGCACACCAAGCGTAGCAGGACTCAACGCCTCTCTCCAGCACCCGCTGGGCTCCCTCCTCCCCGAGGCTCGGCATCCTGATTTATGGGTCCCCTAGGGTGGGCCCCAGTGAAGAAAAATCCAGTTGGCTGAGGGTGTTGGAGAGGAAGAGGAAAGGCATGGTCCTTCAAATCCCAGTCTCTGGGTCAGGCATTGCACTGTTTCCATTATCAAAGAGGCCTGGGTCCAAATCCCAGCTCTGCCATTTCCCAGTTGTGTGGCCTTAGGGGAGATACCTTCCTTCTCTGTCCCCGAGTCTCCTTTCTACAGCTACCACCTGGGGCACGGTGAGGGTTCCGACAGAAACGTGTGATGCCTGCCACACCACTGGCACTCACCACGTGGTGGCTGGTAGGATTCTCCATCCACCCAGGCTCTGAGGGGACCGCTGGGCATCTCCCACCTATGACCCTAAACTCAGAGTGACTGGAGTTCCCACCTTTAGTCTTTCTCCTGCCTCCTGCCCTCGCTGACCCCTGCCTCCTGGTCAGGAAACTGTTCTCAGAAGCTGGAGCCCAGCCAAGGGTCCCTCTCCCTTTTCCCAGCAAAGAAAATAACCAAATGGCCCACCTTCTAGGGGGTCTGATTAATTGGTGGTGGGGTAGCAACCCAGCAGGGAGTCGGACCCCTGGGCCCGTGATCCCCAACTTAGCACTTCAGACCCTTTAGGTGACCATTGTGGTTGTAAAGACATCCCATTTCCTCTTCCAGTTTTGAGAAACCACTGTCTTCTGGAAACAGGTGACTGTCCTTACCTGAGGGTAGTGATGGATGTTCTCAAACGACCGCTTTATTAACCTACACCCACCAGTGTATGGACGAGCAGAGCTGAGTCTTCACCCGTTAGACCAAGGTTTTGTCAGTTTTGTGGCCCTGCAGGGACCACAGGAATCAGAACATCTTTGGCTCTGCCATTTCACCTGCCAGGACTTAAGTTCCTCCATTTGTGTAAAAAGCATCTTCATAAGCATTTTATCCACGGGGCTGTGTTGTTTTGAACTCAACGCAAGGGTAGAACATTAATGGAAGATCTGGAAAAGCTTCTCGAAGGCATCTGGTCCAGGGGTTCTCAAACTGTGTTCCCCAAAGGGCTTGGGCTTCACAGGAGGCGTCTCAATCGCAGGGGGACCCGTGGGCTGTAGGATCCCCGCAGTGCGACCAGAGCAGCCTCCCTGGGCCCTGATTTTCTCCAGTGGCCCTCTACGTAAGATTGTGCTTAGGAGTTTCAACTGCTAAAGAAAACGTTAGCAAACCCCTTTTTAAATTGAACACCTGTCTTTTGTTTCAAACGAGGAAGCTAAAATGTTGACTTACTGTGTACGTCTCTGAGGGTGAGAATGTCGGTCTCTGGCCAGCTGGGCCAAGCCCCGTCCCCTTGGCCATGTAAACAGTACTGAGGTCTCGGCAAGGGTTTCCAAGGGGCACGAGGCTGGCAGGAGGCCTTCACCACTGCTGGGACTCACACACGTACATGCATTTCTGCAGGGGTTTCCCTGCAATGAGGCTTGTCTACATCCATGATTGAGCACAGAGGAGGAAGAACAAACTGGAACCATGGAGCTGGGGAAGGCTGTGGCTCACGGCCAGTTCCTAGGAGAATACCCAGACCAAGCCCAGTGTCCTTTCTGGAACCAGCCGAGCTGCTTCGTGGAAGTAAATTCCAAATAACTAAAAGCTATCCTCACTATTGTCTTAGGCTTGTATGAAGGAACCGCTTTCTCTCTGTTCTGAAACCTTGTGTGTTTTTTAAGCATTTTTTTAAAGTTTAATTTCTGACAGACGCTGAGCTTTCTATTAATTCTAAACTCCAGCTCCTTTATGGTCATTAAGTCATAAACAAAAAACTGGGCAGCTTTAGGAAAGAGCATGCTATTCAATATTATCATTTGTCAGGTGTGCTCAGCACTGAACTGTTTACAAAGCCCTTTCATGTCCCCAGCAGGCAGGAACTGCATAGTGGAAACTCCAGGGCCACGCATGAAAGATGTCAGGGGCAGAGCGGGTGATGCCCGGGTGAAAGCAACATTCCCATTCTTTAGGGTAGTGAGGAGATTATATATTGTTCTAAGATATTTGTAGTTATTTCTAATTTTATTTTATGTTTATGTCATATTTAGATAATTTCCTAATGTTTGTTGGGGCCTACCCTAAACTGTTTTAAATAAAGAGCTCTATTTTTAGAGAAAAGGGCAAAATTGAATGGAAAAGCATGTGCTCTCATTTCTCGAAGTTTCCTCACCACTCTTCTCGCCGTTAAGACTACAGGGTCTTGGGTTGGGTGCCCAGCAGCAGACCCAGAGGCGAGGATTGGGGGGTATAAAGCAGTGCGGTGATTCCAGAAAGCATCAATAGGGGAGTGGGAAGAGAGGGAGGGGAGGCAGCCAGTCCAGATGCATAATCAAACAGGTCATGGCTCTGGGCAACTAGGGTTCAGTCCTCCTAGGGAGCTTTGGGAGTTCAGTGTTGGACCCTCCAGATTTGTTCCCCTGCCAGGGACAGGAGCTGGGAGGCTTATCCACCAACTCCCATCAGTCCTGTGTAGAGAGCCACTCCCTCCCAGGGAGCTGCAGGTACTTGCAGTTGGAATCCATCAAGCTGAGTACATGAGAAGGGTGCTACAACGAAGCCAGAGGTGTACCTACCACCTGGCAGCTCACCCTATTGCAACAATGGTCCATGGAAGGATACAGAAAATCCTATGTGGCAGCCTTGCAACCCAAACTCATTCCAGTAGATCTCTACTGGGGAGGGTCTCCCAGGTCCCACCAATTCTCCCACAAGGTAACAGCTGAAGATGTAAAAAAAATAAAACAACCTGTTATTTTACCAGCGAAACGGGTTTATTCAGGAACAGCAAAGAATTGCAATTTGGGACACGCAATCTATGGTGAACCACAGGCAAGTCCAGAGAACAAGGAGAGGAATGTTCCTTTATAGGGGAAAAGAGGTTAGTTGGGAGGGGCCATTATAAACACAGAGTCTATTGGAGGAAACTGAGAGTTTGAAGTGTACTGCTTTTCATTGGCTGAGTTACTACCGTCTCTTATTGGCTAGGCTGTTGCCAGGCAAAGAGAAATTCCTCCTCCTGCTGGGTAGTAAAACAGTAACCCTCCTCCTGCTGGAGATGCAAAGGTATGTCTCTTTCGGTTGAGTCTGCAATTGACAGCAAGAGCTTGAGAGTTCTCCCTTCAGTCCTCCCAACTCCGTCTTAAATGAGGTTTCTGTTCATTTTCACACTGCCCAGAACTGTGCTTGCGGACTGTCATCATTTACTAATGCCAGGGCAGGCTCTAGACCCAAGATGAGCTAATCCAACAAGTCCCTTTCCCTGGCATTCAGATGTCTTCTTGGCTGGCTTGGCCTGGAACAATTAAGTTCCAACCGGCTCTGACACTATTTCCCACTCCAAAGAACAGGAAAGCTCAGGGTACAAAGACGAGAATGGGACCTCCACATGAGCCTCCAGGATGAGAAATGGACTGGATCCAGTCCATTCCTGAGGCCCAGCTGCAGCCCTGTCCTCGGCTTCCCTGCATCCTAGTTTTTTGTATTTTGGTTTTTTGTTTGTTTGTTTGTTTGTTTTGGCGGTACGCGGGCCTCTCGCTGTTGTGGCCTCTCCCGTTGCGGAGCACAGGCTCCGGACGCGCAGGCTCAGCGGCCATGGCTCACGGGCCCAGCCGCTCCGCGGCATGTGGGATCTTCCCAGACTGGGACACTAACCCCTGTCCCCTGCATCGGCAGGCGGACTCTCAACCACTGCGCCAGCAGGGAAGCCCCCTGCATCCTAGTTTTAGGCCAACTTTCAGAGCCTTCTATTACTCATAACTAAATATCCTTGCCAATTCACATTTCATGCATATTGCAGCTTGTAGTCAGGTTGGGGCATCTGCCCCCTTGAATGGGTGTGCAGTAGGTCCTTTCCAGAAACCAGGGCAGAACTTCCTCTCCAGGTGATCCCCAAGGGCCTCCATCCTGCCCGCCTCACCTTTTGAGCTCCTCTTTGCCTGTTTGCTGCCACCTTCTGGACAGTGGTGGGATGGCAGGGCTGCCAATTGCACAGGTTCTTACAAGCGCGGTGCTCAGGGCCGCTGAGAATGGGCAGCGTTGGGGTAATGGATGCTACATCCTGAGAACTCCTTTAGGGAAGGGACTGTTTTCTTCCCGGTACCAGCATCTGGCACAGGGTGGACACTTGATATTAAATAAGTGAACGAAGGAATGAATGAGTGAACTGGTATATGAATTGGAGTCAGTAAGGGGCTGGCTGTGGCTGACTTACATATAAAGCAGCCAGAGATCTTGCATTAGATTCTATCCCAGATCCCAGATCCTGTCACATGTGGATGACTGTCCTCCCTCAACCCAGCGTCTGCTCCAAGGGGTATCAGTGCTGTTCAGTGAGTGAAATGGTGAGGGAGGG
Source organism: Leucopleurus acutus (assembly GCF_964270905.1). Classification (NCBI taxonomy): domain Eukaryota; kingdom Metazoa; phylum Chordata; class Mammalia; order Artiodactyla; family Delphinidae; genus Leucopleurus; species Leucopleurus acutus. Next base: position 174,888,842 of record NC_139143.1, read on the forward strand.
GGCAGAAGTGGGAGACTCATTCCTGTGTGCACAAAATTAGGCTAAAGTGATGGGAGTTTGAGGGGTTAAAAAAACACCAGAAGTTATACTTTATCTAAATGAGTGAGTCAGTTCCATGAATCAATTACTCAAGAGATACTGGTTGGCGCCAGGACCCATTCCAGCCCAGGGTACCCCACCCTTTGGCTTATGGTGATATAGGATGTAGGTGTGTGACTGCAATTTATAAATTATCAACAGTCTGTTTTTCCCCTTACCGCCTCTTTAAGTGGGTTAGGAGAAGAAGGTGGGGATCCCAAGGCAAGAATGCCTCAGAGTACACTCTCCTGGTGGGAAAAACCATCAGCAAGGGGTGGGAGGCCCCTCTCCAGGAGCGATCCCTCCAGGGTGAGTCCCATCCATTCCTGGGTGCTGCTAGACACATCCCACCCCACTCCAAGCCTTGGCTTCTCTGGACACTAAATGGATGTCGTGGAAGCCAGATTCCAAAAGGGGCTCAGAATCCCCCACTCCAAATCCCATCTTTGAGTTCCAGGCCCTTTCATGGGATATGCCTCCTCTAAATAGCTCTAATCCAGCCTCAAAGCCTAAACTGCAGGATGCAATGCCCTTACTTCCCCCCCATCCTTGGAATTTGGCCTCAGAAACTACCACCAACTCAAACTTCTAAGGAGACATTTATGACCATAAATGAGGTTATCTAGGGAACATCTACCACTGGTCACAGTTTCTCACTGAATACCCCCCACAACCAAGAGCAGCCCATCCTAAAGGCAGCCACACCTTCGTAGGGAGAGCTATTTCCTTAAATCAAAAGAAATTTGCGGGACTTCCCTGGCGGTCAAGTGGTTAAGACTTCACCTTCCAATGAGGGGGTGCAGGTCTGATCCTTGGTCGGGGAGTTAGGTTCCCACATGCCTCGCAGCCAAAAAACCAAATCATAAAACAGAACCAGTATTGTAACAAATTCAATAAAGACTTTAAAAATGGTCCACGTCAAAAAATCTTTGAAAAAAAGAAAAGAAATTTGCCTCCTTAATATGTCCTCTTACTACCCACCCTGGTTTTCCTGTTTAGGGGTAGCTACACAAAAATGGGCTCGACCCTTCTCCATGCAGCAGCCTCTCTGATACTTGCAGATGGTGCTGGCGCCTCACGTCGCCCCCACCCAAGTCTCTTCTTTCCAGTCATAAATGTGAGCATAACTGAAGAAAAATATTGGACAATGCCAAGTGCACAGCAGACCAGAGCTCTAGAAGGATTTTTTAAATATTTCTTTTATATTGGGATATAGTTAATTTACAATGCTGTGTTATTTTCAGGTGTACAGCAAAGTGATTTAGCTATACACATACATATATCTATTCTTTTTCAGATTCCCCTCCCATACAGGTCACTACGGAGTATTGAATAGCATTCCCTCTGCTATACAGTAGGTCCCTGTTGATCATCTATTTTATATATAGTAGGGTGCATATGCCAGTCCCAACCTCCTAATTTATCCCTACCCCAACCTTTCCCCTTTTGTAACCATAAGTTTGTTTTCTACGTCTGTGAGTCTGTTTTGTAAATAACATTATTTTTTTAGATTCCACATATAAGTGATATCATATATTTGTCTTTGTCTGTCTGACTTACTTCACTTAGTATGATGATGTCTAGATCCATCCATGTTTTGCTGCAAATGGCATTATTTCATTCATTTTTATAGCTGAGTAATATTCCATTGTATATATATACCACATCTTCTAGAAGGATTTTTTTGAGTGAATCTGTGGTGGGCTGGAGTTGTCACGAGCATCTTGCAGGAGGAGAAATCATCCCAGCTGGCTTTGAAGAAGAGGGACTCTGGCTGAGGGAGAAGAAATGGCATCCCCAGAGACGGGTCCAGCCCAGATAAAGCACTCCTTCAGTCTACTTGTCTTGTGTAGTCACCTTACTATTCCTTAGTATAAAATAATACATTTCCTGTAAGAGCTTTAGAAAATGCAGATGAGCAAAGGAAGGAAAATAAAAATACCTTTAATTCTACTACCACCCAGAGATAATTCCATGAATATTTTCACATATATCCTTCAGACTTTTTTCTCTACGTGTGTATGTGTTTTAATGAGCCTGTACTGTACATAGTTTGTTCCATGCTTCTTAGTTCCCCGACCAGTTCCCTTAGCAGTGAAAGCGTGGGGTCCTAACCACTGCTGGACCGCCAGGGAATTCCCCATGCTTCTTTTCATTTAACAAACTATGGTAACTCTTTACCAGGCCACAGAACAGTTTTCTCCAGGGTTATTTTGAAGGCTGCATTCGCCTTGCATTGGATGGACTTACCATTATGCATTTAGCCAAACTGTCAGGCACGGATGCTGTTCTCTTCTACTTTTATTCTTTTTACTATTAGAAATGATGTCTGGATGTTCCCAAGTTCTTTAATAATCCAGGTGTCAGGGGCTTCCCTGGTGGCGCAGTGGTTAAGAATCCGTCTGCCGATGCAGGGGACACAGGTTCAAGCCCTGGTCCGGGAAGATCCCACATGCTGCGGAGCAACTAAGCCCGTGTGCCACAACTACCGAGCCTGCGTGCCACAACTACTGAAGCCCGCGCGCCTAGAGCCCGCACTCCAAAACAAGAGAAGCCACCGCAATGAGAAGCCCGCTCACTGCAACAAAGAGTAGCCCCCACTCGCCACAACTAGAGAAACCCCGCGCGCAGCAACGAAGACCCAATGCAGCCTAAATAAATAAATAAATAAAAATAATCCAGGTGTCTTCCTTGTCATTAATAGTCCCACAATCATAGTTCCTCATGACTATGGGGGGCCTAGTTCTTTCATAGGTTCCTTCCTCCAGGTGCTTCTGAGAGTCCCCAAGGAAGCCCTCATGTTCCACAGACCCAGACAAGCTGGCTTGCAGCTTGTCCTCTCGGCCAGCCAGCCCAGCTTGCTCCAGCGACTGCACCTCTCCCGACGGGCCCTTCTTGGCATTTTGTAACCTCTTTCTCTGGCCATGATCTCCCCACACCCCTTTGTCCCAAAAGTCATCAAAGGCCCCCCCATCCATCATAGTCCATTCAGGAACACAGAAACCCACTGAGTCTTTCAAACCAAGAGACTTTCACAAAGGGGAACTGGTTACCCAGGTGATGGAAGAGCTGAGAATCCAATCCTGGATGGGAAGCAGTCCAGAAAGTCACCACAGCAGGAAGCTGCTCTGTCCTCTGAGCTAAAGGGGAAAATAGGAGGAGATGTTGTTATCAGAGCCCAGGCCACCTGACGGAGAAGTGGTGGCAGCTGCAGCTCCCGAGGAGACACAGCCATTGTAGGGGATGCCACTCAGAGCTGAGGAAGAAGGGGAGAAATACCCTGACTTCCCTCCTCCAGCTCCCCAGCCGTCCTCCGGTACCTCCCATTGGCTGGACCTAACAGGAAACCATTGACAAAGGAGCCTGGGAAATGTAGTTTCCTGCAATTAATAGGAAAGGACTGGCACAATATCATACCTTACTTCCCCCAAGGCACAGCTCAAATGTGGCCGTGCTGTCTAACTTTGCCAAAGACTCAGAGATGACAGAAAACAATTACAACACAGAAAAGAAAAACTTAAATACAGATCCCTGGATATCACGGCCTACTACACCCTAAAGCCAAGCCCTCTAGAATCTCCCTTAGGGTCTGGCTGTCCTGCTATAGGACTCAGCCTGCTGTTGTGTGGCTGGGGCCGGCCAGACTCTCCCCAGAGGCAGAGATCTCTGATCATGTCGACCCTAACCAGAGTCCAGGCCCCTTCAATCTTCTCCTGAGGCCCAGCAAGAAGAGGAAAATCATTTCCTAAACACCCATCCCAGTGGATTTCATGTTATCCCTGTAGACACACCTCCACATGGTGGAAAAGCTTGGGCAAGCAGCCTGAGCCTTCATTGTCACAAACCGAAGGCCCATTCCTGAATGTTGCCCCCATCTCTAGCACAGTAGTAAGAGTCACTGAAATCTCTGTTCCATTTTTTCCTCACGTTTTGCAGTTCCCAGACCCCAAAGGTTCAGTGTAGGAGTGCCTGGACTTCTCACCCCCAGCAGCCTCTCTAGGAGGAGTGCCATCCCTCTTGACCCTCAAGCATCCAGCATGGCGGACCTGCTTTAATACGCGGCATAAGCAGGGGCAGCAGACACCCTATATCTCCTCCTGCCAGAACGAAGCCGAGGAGTCTAGCTTTTCCTCTGCCACCAGGAACATTCCGGAACATATTTTCTGCTCCTTCATCTGCTCCAGTTGTTTTCCTCAGGGTGAATTCCTGAGGATGGAATCAGTGAGGCAAAAGGTATTTGTAAGTTGCAGGCTTCTGATACCCAGTGCCAAGCTGCTCTCTGATAAGGCTGTATGTCGTGGATTATTTTTACATTTTCTGCCTCTCAGTTCTCTAATAAGGACTGAAGAATCTTGGCATGAATCAGCCACCAGACCAGATAAACAAGCCAGTCTGTCACTGTTGCTGTTTTCTGCAACTAAGAAGGCAACTCCCTTGGATCCCGCCCAGAACCTGGAATTCCGAAGCAATGGGCCAGGTACCTTTGTACCCAGCTCCACGTGGCTCAGGTCCCACCTCCCCCTCCTTTCCCCGCCCTCATGCCTGGGTGGAGCCAGCTGCCAGGGCGCCAAAGCTTCCCAGCCCTCCCTCTGTGCTCAGTCCAGAGTGGAGACCAAAAGAGGGCTGTGTGCCGGGTCCAATGAGGATGCTGCTGGTCATCCTGGCGGCGGGATCCCTAGTCGGTGAGTGCCGGTCACCCTGTGGTCAGACCTGACCCCCATCCAGGAGCCAATGATCAGAGTCGTCTCCCCCAGGACTGCATCCAGCCCCAGCACGACCAGTTTCAATTTCTTCTCTGCTGGGCTGACCTGGGTGCCGAGTTTCCCTGGAGAAGTAGATGCCAGCTCAGGTTACTGGGAAGGGTGAGAGGGTCCCTCAGACCCTGGGTTCTTCAGAGACTCAGCTGACCCTCAGGACTCTGGGGATACAGCCACGTGTCTGAACTGGGGGTGTGGATCACCCCCCCCCCCCACTCCAGTGGATGGAGAATTAGCTTAAGGGAGTTAGACATCCCTGGATCCCTCAAATCTTTCTGGTAGAAACTGTACCTCTGTTCCTCTGCTTCTGGCTGGCACTGGCCTCACATGGGGAGGTGAGGGGGCGTCAGGAAGGACAAAGCTTGAGTCCAGCCATTGCCTCCTTCCACGTCCCTGAGGGGGGCCTCTTCCAGCCCCTCGTGCCAGACCTGAAAGAGCATTTTCTCCCAGAGGGCCCAGGTCTGCTGCGTTAATAGGTCTTAAAAGACCAGAGCTCTTATGAAAACAGGACGAAAGGGCACAGTTTTCAAATCCAATAAAGTGGATTGTTTTGACGTATCATCATGGAGAACTTCCAGACCAATGCATGAGATCCTAGATTGTCTCTCTGCTCCCTGAGATGTTTAAAAAATTCAGGGAAATTTCTGAGGAAGTGAACGCATAGTCCTGACTGAAGAACGGAGAGGGCTGGCCTCTGCAAGGCCCCTTCTACCTTAAGTGCAGGATGGAGGCCATAAAGGGCCACAGCTGTGCCCTGCAGGTGCGGACCAGGCCCACAGCGCTTCCAGCTGCCACCCGGGCTCTCCAGTCCGTCCTCCCCCTGGCATCAAACGGAACATTCACAGCACACTGGACTCATTGTGACCTAGGGAGACTTGATGCGTCTCCCAAGAGACCTCAGACATGTCCTTCCAGACCCTCACCCATTCCAGTTGGAAGACTTAGAGGCTCTTGGCCCTTTACGATGGGGGACACAGGGGAAGCAGCCCTTAGGAGGTTGTTAGGCGTCAGTAAGGTCACTCTAGAGCCCCAGGTGCCTTCACCCCCGGCATTCTTAGGCTGATTCCAGAACATGTTGGAACTGATTTTGTTTGTTTGTTTGTCCTTAGCTTCCCACCTAGTTGACATAGACTTGTTTTTTTCAAACAAATGAGAAAACTTCCTTTGATCACATCTCCCAGGCTGTCAGTTTCTAGACAATACATATCTCCCCACGATTTCACAATGTAGACTTTCACCCAGGAAGTGCAGAACCGACGTGGGCTGAGGAACCGGTGACGGATTTGAGGAGGAAAAGGAATGAGTGGGCGAGAGGAGACAGAAGATCTTGTTAGCCCTCAACGCCTCCTCAAAGAGAGGGGCCAGCCAAGGTCCACCCACACAACTTCAGGAAGCCAACTTGAGTTCCCTCCTGAAACGTGGCGCCCACTTCCACCCAACCTGGGCCCTTCACCACCCGAGCATGTCCCAACCTCAGCCACTCACCTCCTGCAAACCCACATGCACCCCCAGGACACGGACCCTAACCAGCAACCCTCCCACTGCAGACCCTAGCCAAGCCCACCCCCAGACACACCCTGGCCTTCTCTCAAATCCCACCCTCTCTCTTGCCTGCCCTTGACCTCACCACCTCGCCCAAAGCCACCATTGAGCTCGGACTTCAAGTGCACTCCCTCCCTCAACTTAAGACCCAGCCCTGAACCCATGCCCCTCCCTCCAGAACAGACCCCAATTCTGCCCGGACTCGGGTCCAAACAAGGTACCAGCCACAACTCGAGTCTCGGCACACATCCATCACGTTGGCTAGAGGCAGAAGGAACCCCCTGGTGCCCTAGGCCCCATTCTGGGGGCTCCAGGAAGCCTGGAACACAAAGAGTTCTGCAGCTGCTGGGCCTGGTAAACCCAGATTGAAAGAGGAATGTGGCCTTAGGTTTAACATGTGGATGCACAGCAGGGTTGGACTGTCCTAATATACTTCCCCTTCCCCACAAATGCCTCCCTTACAGAAATACTGTGTGTAGACTTGGGGTGGAGGGGTGAATAACCCTCCACTCCCTCACACTCTGGACCTGCTGGTGCACACGGTCACGGGGGAGTGGGGGAAGGGAGGTACACACACATCATACCAAAGACACGTGTACCCTCAGACCTCAAGGCCTTGACTCAACCGGATCTGCACCTGTTCATTTCCCACCCCCGTCAACCTCTGAGCACGCGCAGAGCCAGCTGCCGACTCTGGCCGCCATTTTCGTGCGCTCTCTTCCTTTCCACAGACCGAGCTAGGAGGGCTGAGAGAAGAGATTTGTAAATCAAGGGCTCTCATTTACAGTGAAGATTGCTTTGGGGGCAATGCCCCCTCCCGGCTCCTCTTCTTGGGGCGCTGGCCTTTGCTGCCCCTTCCTTGCCCCACTGTATCCACCCCACAAGCAGCCTAACGCTGTGATGGGCATTGCAGGCCGCCTCTCTGAGCCTCAGTTTTTCTCATCCATTAAATGGGCATAATGATAGTACCTGCCTCATCAGGTTGTCAGGAGGATTTGATAAGGAGACTTAGCCCAGTGCCCGGCACTTTACGTGCATTTCAGACATGTCAGCTGCTGCTGTGGTCATTATTGTTTATCTTTAGGTAAGTCCAATTATTCCCATTGTAGAGCTGAAGAAATTGAAGTTCTAGCTGCTTAAACAGCTTCCCCAAGGTCATGCTGCCCATATGTAGCCTCAGTCAGAATCCACCTCCTACGAAATCCGTGTGGCAGGGGAAGGTGCCTTTGCCCTCCTCAGAAGGAATGTGGAGGGTGGGCAGGGATTGGTTCAAGCAGCAGAGAGGCAGGAATTCACAGACATCTTCTCCACCGTTGTCCGAAATTACTGACTCTGGGCAAGTTACTTCTTCGACAGTCAACATTTAGTTGAATACCTCTGAAATATTCCATTGGATGGGCTTCCCTGGTGGCGCAGTGGTTGGGAGTCCGCCTGCCGATGCAGGGGACACGGGTTCGTGCCCCAGTCCGGGAAGATCCCACATGCCGCGGAGCGGCTGGGCCTGTGAGCCATGGTCGCTGAGCCTGTGCGTCCGGAGCCTGTGCCCCGCAACGGGAGAGACCACAGCAGCGAGAGGCCCGCGTATCGCAAAAAAAAAAAAAAAAAAAAAAAAAAAATTCCATTGGTGAGGACGCTAACTTCAGACGGTGTTGAGAAATGAATGAACACAACAGCACGTGTTGGCAAGGCTATGGAGTCATTGCACCACTTAAACTTTGCTGGTGGGAATAGGAGATGGTGCAGCTGCCGCTTTGGAAAACAGTTTGGCAGGTCTTCAAAAAGTTCAGCATACGATCACCGTACGACCCAGAAATCCCACTCCTAGCTGTATACCCAAGAGGACTGAAAACATGTGTCCACTTAAAAACTTGTGCACAAACGTTCACAGCAGCATTATTCAAAATAGCCAAAAAGTGGAAACAACCCAAATGTCCATCGACTGATGAGAAGATAAACAGAATGTGGTCTATCCACGCGGTGGAACATGATTCAGCCATAGAAGGAAATAAGTGCCCAATTCATGCTGTAATATGGATGGGCCTTGAAAACATGATGTTCAGTGAAAGAAGCCAGACACAAAAGGCTGCATACTGGAGGCCTCTTTACAGGAAATGTCCACACAGGCAAATCCACCGAGGAAGCAGATTATTGGCTGCTGAGGCTGGGAGGAAGGGAGGGGTGGGAGTACTGCTCACGGATACAAGGTTTCTTTGTGGGCGATGAACACATCCTGGGACTAGATTAGCCGCAACAGTTGCACAATTTTGTGAATATATTAGGAAACCACAGAATTGTATGCTCTAAAGTGGTGCATTTCATGGAATGAGAATCATAGCTCAGTACCAAGGAAAAAAGAAGTGAAGGGGAGCGGGGCTGGTCAGTTAGCACATTCTCCGCTGAGTGAGTGCTGGCTTGCCCCTCAGGGCGGGCAGCTTACTACAGGGCTGGGGCAGGGTCTTTGTGCCCTTCTGCTCACCCTTCTCTCACTTTCTGCAGCTCACTTCGCTGAGGACACCTCAGATCTTCTTCAGCACGTGAAATTCCAGTCCAGCAACTTTGAAAACATCCTGACGTGGGACAGCAGGCCGGAGAGTGCCCCAGACACCGTCTACAGTGTGCAGTATAAGACGTAGGCGTCCCTCCAACACAAACCCTTTTGACTCTGCTCTGGAACCAACCCCTCCAAGAAAACCCTTCCTTCTTCCTATGTCCCCACGCCCCCCGCCCGGACTGGTGTCACACAGCGACCCTCCCCCAGACATAGCTTTGCTCCTTTATGTTTCTTCTGCAGGGGGAGGTTAGGATAATGGTTACAAGTACGGGCTCTGAGGACAGACGCCAGCTCTCTCCCTATAACTCCGGGCGGTTGGGTAACCTCACCGAGCCTCCATTTCCTCATCCATGAAGTAAAGTTAGCAATAGTACCTTCCTCATAGGGTTGTTAGGTGGGTTCCATGAGACATTCATCAGCACGTGTGCCTGGCAAACAACAAGCTCCCAATCATTGCTTTATACTGGGTTAGACTGGGTCAACGAAAAGTCGTGCCCACCCCCTCCCGGGCCCCCACCCCGCCCCGTTCCCGCTCATCTCCTCTCCCAGGCAGGAGAGGAGGGTACATGGGCTCAGGAGTCTGCAAACCTGGGTTCCATTCCTGGTCCTGCCACTTCATCCTGTGGCATGGCACTTGCCCTCTCCGAGGCCCAGGTCCCTCATCTGTCGATGGGGCTAACAGTGCGCAGAAGGTGAACTCAGGCTGGCTGGGTTCACATCCTGGTTCCCTGCATGCATGTCTCAAACACCTGGGCAAATTTTACTTCCTTAACCCCCAGCTCCCCTACTTGAAAAAGAGGGAGAATAATGCATGAACCTCACAGCACCGTAGTGAGGATCACCCGCATAAAGGGCCTGGGTACACGTGCTAAGTAAATATTCAATATCGTTATCATTATTAATAAACGACAGGCTTGGTTCCAAGCCTGTTCACGAAAGGTGTGCTCTGGCCCTTCCCTTGCCCACAGTTATGGAGAGACAGAGTGGCAGGCAAAGGAGGGCTGCCAGCGGATCACCCGGAAATCCTGCAACCTTACCATGGAGACAGGCAACCTTACGGATTTCTACTACGCCCGGGTCACCGCCATCGACGCGGGAGGCCAGTCCGCCACTAAGATGACCGACCGGTTCAGTTCACTGCAGCACAGTGAGTGCCAGCCCCTCATTGCAACGGGTGCGGGACGGGAAAAGGATGGCCTCTTAGGGCCCAGAAGGGCTCTGCCTCCCAGGGCCAGTTAGGGATGTGGCTTTCTAGGGAAGGCGCCCTCAACTGGACAGCATCCCCAGTGTGGTCTTTCATCTTTCTCCATCTCCATCCCCACCTCCCTAGTTCAGACCACCTTAATCTTGCCACTTGAGTGCAACCAAGGCCCCGCTAACTCGGTCCTCCTACTGCTGCCTTGACTCTTTTCCGATCCTTGGTCTTGGTCTCGGCTTCAACATCACCTCCTACGTGAGCATCCCCACCGCCAGCCTCAACAACCCCGTTTCACTAGGTCATCGTCTGCTATTCTCCGTCACCATGAACTGTTCGCTGGCTTCAGAGCTCAGATCACAGTCTGCAGTTACTGTGTTTGCTGGCATTTACATCATCTGCCTGCCTTACTGAAAGGGATCTCCATGAGGGCGTGTGTGGCAGCGGAACCCCCTGTGTTCCCAGCCCTTAGCATAGCACCTGGCACGTAGGAGATGCTCAATACGTAGTTGGTGAAGGATTGAGTGGATGGATGGATGGACGGATGGATGAGTTGCCAAACTCCTCACACATGTTAAGTAGGTGATGTTCACTAACTGATTTAAAAGCCACAGGGTTTCTTAAGAAAATAAAAAATAAAGTTAAACAAGTTATTTTATATTGTTTCTTGGCTTGTTCAGTTAATGCATACTTATTGTAGAAAATTCAGAAAATATAGAAATACACAAAGAAAAATAAAAGTAGGCCCAACTAATCTGAACACTTAAACATAACCGCAGCTACTAGCAACTGTATCTACCCTTTTGTGATCTGGTTGGTTGGTTAGTTGTTTTTTATATGATGGTATCGTGAACATTTGCCCATGTCATTAAATATTTCTCCACAACACGATATTTCACGGCTGCAAACATGATCCATTCTATGGAGGTACTCTAATTGACTTCCCTAATTCCTTTTTGGAGGACCCTTAACTCAGTTTTATAAACAACACTGAAACGAACATTCTTCTAGCTCAGATCTTTTTAATCCTGGAGGTCAATGGACTCTTGGGGACTTTCTATAAATTAGCTTCGGGGGAGTGAGGTTCATGAAACCCTGAAACTGAGTGCAAGATTTTTGTATATGTACACTTTGGGGGAGAAAAGAACCATAGCATTCAAACCATAGCATTCAAATTCTCAAAGGGGTCTATAAACTAGTCAAGGTCGTTTGGTTATTTGGAAATTCCATCTTGAGAGAGGTTGAAGTTTAGGCCTGGCCTTTGAGGCTGAATCAGTAATATTGGGCACTGCAAACATTGTTTGGATATGTAGTTGAACCATCAGTCCCCAAAGCTGTCATTGCCAGTAGACTAGGGGGCAGGTGCTCCTGGAAGACTCAGGTAGGGATGTGTGGAGGCTGGGACAAGGGTATGATCAGCCTAGGGGTCCAGGGCCCCTCTCCCTGGGCTCTTCCCACTCACCCTTGGTCACCCCTTTGCCAGCCTTACACCCAAACACCAGTTGCTTCTCTTCTCACCTGTTCATTTAGCTGATGCTTTCAGAAGCATGGCTGGGGTTGGGGTGGGAGGGGGTGGAAAGCAGTCATTTCCCAAGGTCCAAGGCAGCCTCTCAGACACTCCTGGCTGATTCTAACTTTTCATTTCTTTTTTCTCTCTCCCTTTTTCCAGCTATCATCAAACCACCTGATGTGACTTGTATCCCCAAGGTGAGATCCATCCAGTTGATTGTCCATCCCACCTACACGCCCATCCACACAGGGAATGGCCACCGGCTAACCCTGGAGGATATCTTCCAGGACCTGTTCTATCACTTAGATCTGCACATCAACCACACCTACCAAATGGTAAATGAAGGGTAAATATATGTGCCACCTTGGTCCTTCCCTGCCTCAGAAACCCATTTCCCTCTCTGCATTGCTTCAAGTAGAAAGGAGATGTGTTCTATAAATCAGCGTTTCCCAAAACACGTCTACAGCCTACCTCTTGTAGATGCACACACACAATAGCATGCTAAAGCCTCTGACAAGTACTGCAAAGTCAAGACTCCAGTTTCAATTTGCTTAATGCAACTTCTCTCGCATGTATTTGATCAGAGAAACTCCTTTTATTTTGCATTACATGTATTTTTTTCTTGCCTAATGCCTTCTAACATCCAGGGGAACAACTTCTATTAACATCCTCAGGTGTCCACCTTGGAAAATGCTGGAATCAATTTCTACTGCTGCAGTTCTTTCTGCTGCTTCTCCACTTACCGTGGGAACTGGATACAGACAGTGTCTTAAGATCGGGAATACTGAAAGGTGGAAGGCAAAGGCATAAATTGTCAAATGTTATACATTTCTTTTTGTATTCAAAAGATAAAATATGTAGTGTTTCCCCTGGCAGTGTGTGCCACTAATTCATAATTACATTGAATGACTATTCCTGCACTCAAGGAGCTTATAATCTAATGGGTGGGGAGAGAGTTAAAACAAGAATTCAAATTCATACAGCTATAGGTAGAGGGAAATAAGACAGTTGTGTGGGACAGAATGGAGGCTGGGAGGGGAGAGAGGAGATGTCAGCTCAGAGAGATCTGGAAAGACCTCTAGAACAGAAAACTTTCTGGTGCTGATATCAATTTCTGAGGTGTGCCAGGTAATATATGCTTATTGTGTCATTTAATCTTCGTCACAAAACCTATGAGGTAGTTGCTCTTATCTCCTTTTCTGAATGAGAAAACAGAGGTTCAGAGAGGCTAAGTCACTTCCTCAAGATTGTTCAGCAAATAATAGCATAGTCAAGATTCAAATCCAGCTTTGTTCCAAGCCCACATTCCTCCCCTCCCTGCTCCACTGGCCTACACTGTCCCACAGTGATCAGAGAGAGAAGCAGGAACGCTTGGGATATTGTTGGAAAGCACAAAACTGCCCATTTGGGCTGAAGTGTAGGGACATGTAGAATAGTTTCTCAAAACATGGTCTCAAACCAATGGCATCAGAATCTCCTGCAGCCTTTGTTTAAAATGCAGGTTCTTGGGGACTTCCCTGGCAGTCCAGTGGTTAAGACTTCGCCTTCCAATGCAGGGGGTGCGAGTTCGATTCCTGGTTGGGGAGCTAAGATCCCACATGCCTCACGGCCAAAAAACAAACAAAAACCCATAAAATGCAGGTTCTTGGGCCCCCTTATAATCCGCTTCATCAAATTCTAGCGTTGCACCCCCGGGATCTGAATTTTAGTGAGCAACCCAGTGCTTCTTACTCATTCTGAAGTTTGAGAAACACTGATGGAGAGGAACAATGCTAACCCTAAGAAGACAGGCTGGGACCATGCCATAGAGGTCGGGAGGGCGGATGGGGGAATCTTTATTTATTTCAGTAGTCGGGGAGCGATTAGAGATTACAGAGCAGAGAGAGTCTTTATCACAACTAATTTTTGGCAAATATTTGAATATTTGAATTATTTGAATATTTGAAATATTTGAATATTTTATTGTTATTGATTTATCACTTAATTCAGTTTGTGATCAGAGAACATATTCCGTATGATTTCAGTCCTTTATGGAGACTTGTTTTATGGCCCAGCATATGGGCTATCGTGGTGAATGTTCCACGTGCACTTGAAAAGAATATGTATTTTGCGGGTGTTTGGTGGAGTGCTCTATAAATATCAATGAGATAAAGGCGGCTAATAGTAGTATTCATATCTTCTGTGTCTTTCCTGATTTGGGGGAGGTCTGTTATTCTCTTAATTGCCGAGAGTATTACAATCTCCAGCTCTGATTGTGGATTTGTCTGTTTTCCCTTTTAATTCTGTGCATATCTGAAGGTTTATTATCAGACACATACACATTTATGATTGTTATCGCCTCCTGGTGAACTGACCCTTTTATCATTAGGAAATGTCCCTTTTTATCACTACTAATACTTTTTTCTATCGAACTCTACCTTATCTGCTGTTAATATAGTTACTCTAGCCTTCTCATATTTATAATTTTCATTGTATATCTTTTTACATCCATCTATTTTCAACCTACCTGTGCCTTTATATTTAAAGTGTATCTCTTGTAGACAGCATTCTGACAGTCTTTCCCTTTTTAAAATTTGAGATATAATTCACATACCACAAACTTCACCCCTTTAAAGTGTAGGATTCAGTGGTTTTTAGTATATTGAAGAAGTTGTCCAACCGTCACCACCATTTAACTCTCTCTATTCTATTTTCAGGTTCTCTGACTCTTCTGTCATCTCCAATCTGTTGTTAAAACCATTCAGTGGGAATTTTTACTTTAGATATTGTATTTTTCAGTTCTAACTTCTCTAATTTTTATAGTTTCTAGTTTTTATAGTCTCTAGTATTTATAGTTTATGCTACTGAAAATTCCTAGTCATTCTGTCATTATGAGCACGTTTTCCTTCACTTCCTGAGCATAGTTATACTAGCCACTTTAACACTGTCTGATAATTCAAACATTTTGGTCATCTTGGGATAGGTCACCATTAACTGTCTTTTCTCCTGAATATGGATTACATTTTCTCTTTCTCTACATGTCTAAAAATTTTGGAACGCATCCTGGACATTGTGAATGATATGTTGAAAGGACTCTGGATTCTGTCATATTCCTCCAAAGAGTATTGATTTTTGTTTGTTTCTTGTCTTAGTAGGTGAATTTGGCTGAACTTCAAACTCCAAAATCTCAGTTCAGTAAAGTTCAGTGGAAACTTTAGCTGGGCTGCTTGGAGTCTACCCTGCTCATGCATACTTCAGGCACCAGCCAGGGATTTGGGCAAAGTTTATACACAGAATTCAGGCTCTCTCTCTATGAACCTCTCCTATCTGTGATTTCTCCCTCACTTTCCAACTTTTGTGATTGCCCTGAACTCTGTCTTCTGGTTACTCAGACCAGTAAGATTACAGGGTTTTTAATCTAGGTTTCACCCGCTCCACATGGTATAAATGGGGGCCTGCCTCCAGGCTACAGGACATTAAAAAAGAGAGAGAAACTCATTCAGTGCCATTCCCTTCCTCCTTTCTCTGGTATCTGCCTGCTTTTACTTACTTTCCAATGACTATAGGTAGTTTTTATTTTGGCCAGAGTTTATAGCTGTTATTTTATGGAAGTTTGGTCCAATAGAAGCTATAAATTACTGGGAGCAGGAAGAGGAGAGATCAAATGTAAAAATGAAAGAGTGATCAGGGTGGGAAGTCAGGGGGGCTATGGTACTAGGCTGGGGCTATGGTACTAGGCTGGAAACGAGAAGGGCCTGAACCAGGGGGGCAGCAGTGAACACCCGGGGAAGGAGGACTCTTGGGGCCTTGACAACTCTACTGGGGTTAATTTCAACCATATGAGTTCCACAAAACAATAAGCTGTTAAATCCATTCATGCACTTCTTCACCCACTTTCACCCCCTTCAAAAGAAAAAACAACAAATAACCCTAAACCTTGGCTGCCATGTGCCCGGAAAAGAGAAGGCATAGCTGAAACGCAAAGGACCAAAAAGAAAATTCTTAGCTTTTAAGCTCCCAAGAACATAGCTCCTGCCCCTTTAAAGAAAAGTTTATGGATTATTTCAGGGTAATCAGATACAAAGGATTTGAGAGGGATTTGTCAAGAATGGTTTTAAGATTTGAGCCTTGGACATTAGAACAAGAGAGACATTATGAACAGAATTAGGGAATCAAACACAGGTGCGGGTTTGGGGTTGGAGATGGGGCAGGACCCAGAGAGAGGAGATCAGGATGTTTGGACATGTCAAGTTAGAGATGCCCACGGACTGCTGTCCAGCAGGACGCTGGCGGTGTGTGCCAGGAACTCCATAGCTCTTACTGAGGTCAGTTTGGGGGTTATCCGCACGTTGGTGATCACCAGAGCCACGGGTCCAGAAAAGATCACTAAGTGAGAAAATATGTGGAAAGAGAAGAAAGAACGGATGAAGAGTGAAACTTGCAGAACAACACCGAGGGGCTGAAACCAGTAAAAGAACAATCGGAGAGGTAGGAGGAGAACCAGAAGGAAGGAATGAGGCAGCCGAGGGAAGAGTTCAAGGTCAGAGAGGTTCGAGACATACAAGAGGGCAAGAACTGAGAAGAAGCTCTAGCGGAAGGATGGGCAGATGCAAAGGAGCAAGGGCTTACTTCGGAAGCAGAGTGTTTGCAGGAGCGACGGGCATTCAACATCACCAGAGCCTAAAGGACAAAGCAGGCTCTAGGGAGGGAAGAGTGTACAAAGGGAGCAAGGACCTGTAATACGACCCGGGCCATCAAAGGATTTTCAACAGAGGAGCTTTGTAATTATGTTAATTGTTTAGAAAGATCACTGTGGCGCCAGGATAAATTTGGAAGTAGACAGGGACAAAACCAGAGACTGGTGACCAGTAAGGAGGCCACTGCAAGAGTCCGGGCCAAAGATATAGAGGCCCAGTTAAGGCAGAAGCAATGAGGAGACAAGAGAGGGATGGATATTCAAAGCGTTTTCGATATTTTATTTTGAAAAAGGGGGGGGAAGAGGAGAACTGGAAGAAGGAAGAATGGTGGGGTGTTGATGATGGCGGTGATAATAACAGCAGCTAGTGTTTAGAGAGCGCATGCTGTGTGCCAGACACTGTTCCAGGGGACAGTGCGCGAAGCTCGCATCTGATTGGATTTAGGGAGAAAGCGAAGGTAGGGGAATGGAAATGGAGCGCTGCAGACTGACCTACCGGTTTACGGTTTGGGCAGCTGGTGGTACCATTTTACTAAGTGCAGTAACCCAGGCAGAGGTGTAGGCAGGCTCCACATAGACGCTGGTGTGTAAGAGATGCTGTTCTGTGTTCTCTGTCAAATTCAGCACCTTGGAGGCAAGCAGAGAGAATTCGAGTTCTTTGGCCTGACCCCTGACACGGAGTTCCTTGGGACCATCGTGAGTTTAGTTCCAACCTGGTCCAAGAAGAGCATCCCCTACATGTACCGAGCGAAGACGCTGCCAGGTAAGTTCAGCTGAAGCCAGAGGGAACTGGGACTCCTGAATTCAAACCTTGACTCTGTGCTTTCCCCCCTGTAACCAAGGTGAGGCTTGACAGTGCTCTAGAAAACCACAGAAGGATTACTAGTGTATTATTAAAGTCAATCTTTGTTTATTCATAAGTGAGTTAGCTGTTGGGTTGTCGTAGCAAATGTTTAATCTACACCCTCCAGCCTATGTCTGAATTTCCTCTCTCTGGCAAGCTGCGTGTGTATCCTGGCAAAGCAAATTCACCTTGATGTTAACTCAAGTGAGAGATCCCAGGAAATAATCTGCAGATGGGAGAGCAGAGAAGATAACAAAGATGCCTCAGTACCTTCTAAAGTCAAATAAAAATAGTGATTATAATAGCATTTCTGCAGTGCCAACCAGGGACCAGACACTACGAAACACAGTTCTCATGCTTCTGTGAAGCATCTTTGTTCCATTGAGGAAACTGAGGTTCAGAGTGGTTAAGTAACTTGCCCAAGATTGCACAGCTGGTGAGGAATGGAACTAGGCCTAATTCCAGAGAACACGTTCTCACCACTGCACTACCACAGAAAGAGTTTTGAGTCATTGGCTCAGCGGGATGGTGTCCCATCCCACTCGATTCTAGCATATTGAAACTCGACTCTCATCGTAAGCATCATGATGTTTTTATTACTGCTTATTTTCATAGAGATAGAAATGTAATGCTCCAAGTTTAGAGGATGAAAAAAGCGATCGCATTGGACTGGATGGATTTGGAAAACAGTCTCCACCTTAGTCATCTTGTTTAGATTAATGATGTCAGTAGATGATTTCTGTTCTGATGAATAGAAGCGAGGCAGCTGCTAGAGGCAGGGCCCGAGGGTATAACTGCAGCTTGGTAGAAACATCATGGGGTAGGTTCTGGTTCTCAGCTTTGATCAGAAACTCAGCTCATCCGTTTCCCCAAATGCCCACAAGAGACTGAGTTCTCCACCTGAGTCCCAGTGCATTTGTTTTCATGGGAAGATATGCCTGGCGGAAGAACAGCCAGCACTGACCTCTTGCACGGGGCATGCCCTTCCCAGGGAAAGGGCCACATGAAGACCAGAATAGAACTTGGCAATAAGAGAACTAGAAAAAGGAAACCAACTTCACAGGCACTGAGTTGGGAGTGTGTATATGATTTGTGACTCTCCCCTGGACCTTCTAGACAACTGTCATTCATTCCTGACCCGCCCCTGCCCTCCTGCTTATTGACAACATGTGGGCCACTCCACCCATATCCTTCTGTTGGTTTGTCCTTACGTGATCTAGCTCATGATATATCATTTTTTTCTAAGACTGTAGCTGCTTTTAAATGAATCATACTTCATGGTGGCTATTTCTTGGTGACATATAGAAAGCACCTTATCCTTTATAATCAAGTATATTAATAACAATTCCTACCATTTATTAAGTACCTACTCTATTGCCAAACACTGTGTTAAATTCTTTCCATATATTATCCCATTGAACCCTTATAACAATCCTGCAAGTTGTATAGCATTATCCCCCTTTTACAGAGGAGGAGCTCTGGCTCAGACAGGTTAAGCAACTTGCCGGTGACCACACAGCTGGTCAGTGAACCTAGTTAAGTTCATCTGATCCTGAAGCCTGGGCTCTAATCACCACTTTCCAATTTTGTTTAGAGCCTATGCCCTCTACTGCACATTTATTCCTCTTACTTCCGTATCATAATGAAACGTCCTGCCCTTGACCGTGTATCCAGGGGTCTGTCTTATCCCCAGAGCCCAGAATCCCTCCTTTATCTACCTCTCAGAATGTGTTGGACCATCATCCCAGCATCTTTTTTTTTTTTCCTTCGGTACGCGGGCCTCTCACTGCTGCGGCCTCTCCCGTCGTGGAGCACAGGCTCTGGACGTGCAGGCTCAGCGGCCATGGCTCACGGACCCAGCCGCTCCGCGGCATGTAGGATCTTCCCAGACCGGGGCACGAACCCATGTCCCCTGGATCGGCAGGCGGACTCCCAACCACTGCGCCACCAGGGAAGCCCCATCCCAGCATCTTGATGCTGGAAAGGGCTCTATGTGTTGGCCCACCCCATATCTTAATTTTACAGAGAGGAAACGGAGTCATCATTGTGTAGTGGCTGTGAGAATGAGCTTTGGAATTATACATGTCAATCCTGGCTTCTCCACTGAGTAGCTGTGTGACCTTGTTCAAGTCATTTAACCTCTCTGAGACTCAGCTTCATTATCTGTAAGGAGTGAGCATCCATGGCCATCTGTTTGGTGGGCTAACATCAGTAGAGCGCCCCACACAGTGCATGGCATGTAGTAAGAGTTCAATCATCGCTGGTTACTGTTATTAATAGATGGAGGCCAGAGAGGGTCGTGCAGAAGATGAGAGTCTCATCAGTGGCTGAGCCAGACCTCTAACGCCCCACATTCCAGTGTTGCTTCCATTATTTCTTCCTACTTCCCTGTGAGTGAAATGGCAGAAATGTTCCAAGTCCCTGTCCTGCCCTGGTACAGGGAGCAACAGGTTTCCAGTTACATCAGACATGCCATGTAGAGACATTTGGGTCCTGTCTGCTCCCTGGTGGAGGTACATGTGACAGGGGAAGTGGGAAGCTGAAGTGGGAAGCTGACGAGAGAGGCCCAAGCCACAGGGGCTGGGGGAGGAGCGAGGAGTGGGCTAGAAGTAAAGGCTCCAGCAATTCCCAGGGTTCACAGTCATTGCCAAGGTCACTGGCAACTGATGATCAACTCCCCATGCTGAAGCCACACAGGGGCCAGGAACAGAAGGAGGGTGACTTGGAGAGTCAAGACCCCCAGGTAATACAAATCTCCAGTTTTAACAAAAACTCCAGCTACCTCTTCCTTACCAAGCCACTCACCAGTCCCACTTGAATTGGTGACAGGAAGTGTGTCATGCCAAGATCTGGCTGCACATACCCATCCCAAAGATGCAGGGCCATAGGGAAGAGGCTCAGCATAGAGCCCTTAGCCATCCTCTCCTTCCGTTTTCAAAAAGGTGGTGCCTCCCCAGGCTCCCTCCTGAGTGAGGTCTTCCCAGCTCAGATCTTGGTAGACAGGTGGGGAGGACAGACCCCTCCCATTGTCACATCTCCCCTCCCTTTGCCTCTTTCCCCTGCCCCCACCAGGAAGGCAGGACTGTCCTTAGACCCAGGCAAGAGGGACCCTTTTCTGAGCCCCGCACCTTAGAGGTCCCCGCTCCAGCCCCGCTCTGGCCATGGCCCTCCCCACAAGATGAAGAGTCCTTAGGTCCACATGGGCATATCCCCATGGAACCTGTGAGCTCCGAAATTCCCTATACAGATGGCCAGAGCCTGTGTCCAGTCTCGGCAGATCTCCTCCTTGGGTCTTTTTTCCAGAGGGCAGACACTCTGTTGATGTTTAGGCCCTCGGCCCAAAGGGTGGCCAGCGGGTGGGTATTTGTAGGCGGCGTGGATGAGCTTGGCCATGAGCCCATATCCTTGGGCATGAGGCCCCTGGCGGTGTGGGCGGGAGCCAGGCTGGGCCTGCGGGAGCTTCCCCCTGCACCTCCACCTTTCCGCACAGCACCCCGAGGCGTCCAAGAATCAAAAGTCAAGCCTTCCGGGTTGTTATGAAAAGTATATCTGTCAAGGTGGGAGCACAGAACGTATTTTATTTAACAATGTAAAAACATGTTGAAATTCCGAATATTTAGACGTATGGTGTGTGGCCCTCCATTTGTGCCCTCGCCCCGGGCCCTGTAAGTACTGGGGGTAGGAGAGGCCTTCCCAAGCCTGGCCCGAGAGGCAGGGGAGGAAAAGGCCCAAGTTGGCGGTACCCACAATGGCAGCCTCACCCTTCCTGTTCTGACGTCTTACTCACCTAGATCAGACGTGGACCTACTCCTTTTCCGGCGCCTTCCTGTTCTCCATGGGCTTCCTGGTCGCAGGGCTCTGCTACCTGAGCTACAGATACATCACCAAGCCGCCTCCGCCTCCCAACTCCCTGGTGAGCAGGGGCCCCGGGGAGGATGGAGAGGCCGAGGGGAGGGCACGGGCCCCGGGACCCCGGCTCTCCCTCATTTCTCCCTCCAACCTAAAGATGTGGCTGGCTACTCCCCCGGTGTGCGGAAGAGAGCTAGGGAGAAGGAAGACAAGGCATGGAATAGAAAACCCACGTGGCTTCAAGGGGGCGCACACCCTGTCTGAACCGGCAGCCCAGGTACTGCCACCTGGGATCGCAGGCCCGCTGTTGCCACATCTTCACATTTTCTCCAGCAAAGTCAGAATTTCAGATTGTAATGTGAAATCTCCCATGTTTCAAATCTTGGCAACTAATTTTTTTAAACTAAACCCGTGTAAACCATACACGTCACATCAGCAGCCCAAGTCTGGCCACCAGAGCTGCATCTTCGTTAAAGCAGCCATGCCCGCTGCAGAGCCTGCACAGTCTGGGGCTCGCAGAGACGGCTCACGCCCCTCCGCCCCTCCAAGTCAAAGACCAGATGAGCCATTTCCTGTAGAACTCTCCGGGCCTCCCCTGTCCCCCATTCTTCCCCACCTTTCTCCCCGCGTGAGGCCCTTAGGGACCCAGAGCTCAGGAGCAGTTGAGCCAGCACCTGGAGAGCATTCCCCAAGGGCACCCCAAACCCGAGCCAGCTGCTTCCAGAGTGCCCGCCTCCTAGAGAAACCACAGCCTACCCGCTCTCCCTAGACAACCAGACTCTGGAAGCGGCCCTCAGCTAACAGGCCGGGAGCCCTGTCCCTTCACAGAGGCTCCAGCACTTAGAGGCATCCCTGGGAAGGGATACAGGGCTCACACATCGTGGAAAAGCCCCCCGGTGGTCTACCCCTTCCCCTCCACCCCAGCCCTGCGGAGGACCGCGGCACGCACGGCACCCTCGGGGAGCTTGAACACACCCTAACGGGCACACTGTTCTCCCTGCACAGGATGTCCAGCACGTACTGACCTTCCAGCCTCTGCAGTTCATCCAGGAGCACATCTTAAGCCCCGTCTTTGACCTCAGTGGCCCGAGCGGCCTGGCGCAGCCTGTCCAGTATTCCCAAGTCAAGGTCTCCGGGCCCATCGAGCCTCCAGGAGCCCCACCGCGACACAGCCTGTCTGAGGTCGCCTACCTTGGGCAGCCGGACCTCTCCATCCTCCGGCCCTCTGGCGGGCCACCTCTCCAGACACTCCCCCCACTGCCCTATGCCCCCCAGGCTGCCCCTGAGGGCGGGCCCCTGTCCTATGCACCTCAGGTAACCCCCCAAACTAAACCCCCCTCCTACACTCCCCAGGCCATCTCGGAGGCCCAGCCTCCTTCCTACACCCCTCAGGCCACTCTGGACAGTTGGCCTCCTTCCTACGGGATATGCGGGGAAGGCTCTGGCAGAGACCCCCCACCTATGACACTCTCTGGTCCCAAACACCTCGGAACCAAAGGTCAGCTCCAGAAAGAGGCACCAGCTGGAAGCTGCAGCCCAGGTGGCCTTTCTCTGCAGCAGGTGACCTCCTTAACGATGGAGGACCCCCAAGAAGTAAAATCCTTCCACCAGCATCTGGGGGTTCACACGGACAGAGAACCTGACTCTGATGTCGTACACAGAGGAGAGCCAAGGACACGAAGCTATGTAAAGGGCCAGCTGCCCCTCCTCTCCTCTGTCCAGATCGAGGGTCACCCCGTGTCCCTCCCTTTGCAGACTGCTTCCCACCCATGTTCCCCCACAGACAAGGGTCCGAGTCCCTGGGGCTTGCTGGAGTCCCTCGTGTGTCCCAGTGATGAGGGTCCAACAACCAAGACTGAGGCCCAGAGCCCAGGCCCTCGGGCCCCAGACCTGGAGTCGCCCATGGAGCTGGACTCTCTGTTCAGAGGCCTGGCCCTGACGGTGCAGTGGGAGACCTGAGCGGGAACAGGGTGGGCCTGGGGCTTCTTCCTGTCCCCACCCTCACCTCGCATCCTTGGCCGTCACTCCCGCACCCAGCGGCGCTGCGCACTCTGCAGCCCAGCCCCGGGTGAATGCCCTTGAGGAACCAGCAGAAGGAGGATGCCGGACCCCTGCCGTGGCTGAGCTCCCTTTGGAGAAAAGGGCATGAGAAGGGCTCCAGCCAGAGAAGTTACAGAAGTGCCTCATATACAAACGAGTGAGTGCAAATGAGCGTGTGCACGCCAAGTTCTGCAGGACAGGACGGGCAGTCAGAGTGCAGGAGTTAACATGGGGAACCTCCCGGAGATCCAGGGCCCATGATCCTAATACGCTGGGCGCAAAGTTCTCCATGAGCCTACCTCTCTTCATTCCTGGCCACTTTCATAATCTAGTTCAGCAGCGTGAGGCCTCTGCCTCCTCTGTGGTTCCCCAAAGGTGAGAAAAGTAGCCTGAAAAAGGACACCTCATAGCAGACTGGGCAGAACCAGAACAACCTGCACTTCTGCCAAGTCCAGAGGCAGCCTGATGGCGAGATTCCAGGGAGGGGTGCGGCCTGCGGCTCATCCCCAACCAGGGCTGCTGCCTGGAATTGCACCATTTCCGTTTCATTCCTCTGCTAGAGGCTTTATCCCAAGTGAAATGCAGGTGCACCAGGGAGGGAGAACACAGAAGCCTCTTCTGTCGGCAGGAGTTTCAGACCCTATCCTGGCAGCGGGGTTTGAAAGGAACATGGGGCCATGGGGCAACTGAAGGAGACACAACTACAAACTGTACCTACTTCACAACTTTGGAAACTCAGCCTTGGATTCAGCCCACTTGGGTTCAAATTCCGGACTTAGTACTTAAAAGCCATGTGACTTCAAGCAAATGAATCACTCAAAATCTCAGTTTCCTCATCTGTGTCATGGGGATAATAACCCTGACCTCACAGGGTTGTGGTGAGGATGAAATTAAATAATGCCAGCAAAGTGTTTCATAGCGCCTGGCTCATGGGCAGTGCCCAATAAACCGTAGTATTTCTTGTTGTGATTTTTAAAAAATAGGACAGTACAGGAGTGACCCCCTCCCCCAATTCAGCTTGATTTTGAATCAAGCATTTTCTCATGGGCTTAAATTATCCTGATTTCCTCAGGATTGCTCCAGGCCAAGCTGAAGGAGCTGGACTGTCTAGGAGGGGGCGAGGGAAGGGATTGCAGGAAACAGGGTCCAGGGTCCTTGAGTTCATAGGTGGAAGCCGTTTTGGGCGTGGCAGCAGCATTCTCAGAGGACCTTCCTCCCCGACACCCCACCAGAGGCAGCACAGGGCTACCCTGTCCTCCTGCCCTGGCACAGGGTCCTTGTCCGAGCTTTCAGCACGCCGTCATATCCTTTGTATCATTGCATCCCACGTGACCCCTAGGATGAGGAAACCGAGGCCCAGAGAGGAGAAGGGGCTCCCCCCCACAGGCCCCCACTGAGGCCGTGACACAGCTGGAGCTCAAACCTAGCGATTTTTGTTCATCAAGAGAAGGAACCTTCCACACCAGTCTGGATTCTTGTAGGATGAGACTCCTGGGGCACTAGGAGGGGAGGCCCCCATGGGGTCCCCAAGGGGCAAGCGCCCCCAACCCCATCCTGTCCCAAAGCCCTGTCTGAACATTTCTGAGAAATAGCATCAAAGTCCAGTTGCCCCGGTGAGACCGTTTCCAGAGCGTGCAATGCCCTCCCTCCTCTGTACCCAGTACGTGCCCCCTCCTCTTCACCCCTCCCCTCCCTGCGACACAGCACTCGGGAGCACTGTCCTTATCTGTTTGTAATTAATATTTAACATCTCTTCAGGGTCACTGGTTTAGACCCAATATCTCCATAGCAGAGGGAGGGACCGCCCTCTCCAGCACCCCCAGCCCTTTCTCCTCCGGCAGCTTCTACGTTGGCCCTAATGACTGCTCCCTTCCCCCAAACTACAGACAAGCCTGCTTCCTGTCACTCAGGGTGAACTTGGCCAAAGGTTGACTGTCTCACCTTGTTTAGTCGTGGAAAACAGCTTAACAGTTGGACTGTTCTCACCAGGTGAGAGGGCCAGGGTGTCAGAGGACTTTTTACTAAAAGTCATAAACACTTCTTCCAACTCACAAGCCACAAAGCTCTCTAAGCTCCTTGGGGCGACAGTCGTTCCTACAGTCCATGACTCTCTGGGTCCTGTGACCCTCCTCAGGCTGGCCCTGTCCCCACCAGGCTGCACACCCCCTCAGGTCTCTGGCCTCCCAGGCAGGCAGCTCAGGCTACCAGCTAGGGGACAGAGTGTCCAAGGCCCCGGAGCTGGGTGGGGACGCTGGCATTCCTGAGTGTCCTAGGCTTTGACTCCACCACCAGGACTCTCCACAGCCTTGCCCCACACAGTCCAGAGAAAGGTGAGTCTGCAAGGTATCACCTGCCTCCAAGGCAGGCAGAACCCAGCCCAGGAGCAAACGAATAGTAGTCCAGCAGTGGCTGCACGAGGAGAAGTCAGAGGAGGAGGAACTCGACCCCGCTGCTGGGAAGTTCCTGTCCTCGCTGGCTCGTTCTTCCATTCACCTGCCCTAATAGGCCGAATTACAGATATTTTACAGAGGAGGAAAATGTGGCTCAGAGGGGTTTCTTGCCCAAGATGGTTTCCTAAACTTGCCTCACCATGAGAATCCCCTGAGGAGCTTACTAAAAATACAGCTTCCTCAGCCCTAGCCCAGACCTGCTGAACCCATAGCGACTGGGGAATCCAGATTCTCAGTAAACTCCTTTGATGATTCCTCTTAGGCAAGTGGAGGGAACCATGCTCTTATACCAATAGTTTTCCTATCCTGTGGCCTCAAATCATCCCCCTAGAGCCACCCCCATCTCCTCCCCTGTATGGGAGCTGGGGAGCTGCAACAAGGGGTGGTATTTCAACCTGGGATGGCTACAGATCCCTGGCCTCCCAAACCCCCAGCCCCAAGAACACACAGGGGTTGCCTGAATTTCCACCCAGAGAATAGGGCTAGCGGGGACGAGGGCTCCTCCAGAGTCCTGGAGGGCAAGGCTGGATCCCTCTGTGCCCATCCGCAGTCTGAGTGTCAGCCTGGACAGAGGGACACAGCTCTGAGACCCCATCCCCACACCCTCAGGCCCTCAGCTGATTTTCCCTTCCCACTCTAAGGAGGAAGGGGCATAAGGAATATGCGTTTTGACCTGCTAGTGTGAGAAGAACAGTAACTGGAATTAACTGAAGTGTGAGAACAGCAGAGGGAGGGAAGGGAGACTAAAGCAGGGAGAAAGGAGGTAGTGGGAGAACGCATTGGACCAGACAGTTCTCCACTTGACCACCAGGTGGGGCCATCAGCCAAAAACAGTTTGGTTGCTGTCAGACAATGGTGTGGAGGTTCAGGGTGGTTGGCAGGTGGAATAGGGTTCAAATGATTGTCCGTAATATTCATAAGTCCAGGGAGGGCAACGAAAGGGAAAAGGAGAGGAGAAAGAATGAAATATTTAAGAAGTACTAGCCATGAGTTAAATACTATACCAGGCATTTCACGCATTTTAACCTCATTTGAATATCATAAACATTCTGCAAGATAGGTATTCATCATTCATTCATTTTTGACAAGCATACACGGGGAATTCCCTGGCGGCCCAGTGGTTAGGACTCCGCACTTCCACTGCAGGGGGCACACACGGGTTCCATCCCTGGTCGGGGCACTAAGATCCCACATGGCGTGACCAAAAGAAAAGAAAGAAAGAAAGAAAGGGAAAAAGCATATATCAAGGACCCAGTTGTATGCCAGGCACTGTTCCTGGGGCTAGGGATACAGTGAACAAGACAGGCAGGCAAGTTCCCTGTTGTCTTAGAGCTTGCATACAATTTGCAGATAAAGAAACGGCCCAGAAAGGAGGCCAAGATCCCCCCATTAGTACAGGTGCCAGAGGTGGGGATTTTTTTTTTTTTTTAATATTTATTTATCCAGCTGCGCCAGGTCTTAGTTGCAGCACGCGGGATCTTCGTTGCAGCATTCAGGCTCTTAGTTGTGACATGCGGGATCTAGTTCTCTGACCAGGGATCGAACCCAGGCCCCCTGCATTGGGTGCGCAGATTCTTAACCACTGGACCACCAGGGAAGTCCTGAGGTTGGGATTTAAACCAAGGTTCCTATACCTCCAAGTCTGACCTCTGCTCAGCCTCATGGCCTGAGGGCTAGCTGTGCTCACATTAAGGCACATCAGGAGGAGGGAGGCCATCATTGGGTTAGGGTACATGGAGCACATGGAAATCCCACACCCAGAAGGAGGGGTAGAGAAAGCTCTCAGCACGCCTAGAGTCGTGCAGTTATTGGTGGAGCTCTCACTTAGCAAATGTTGCTGGGTGCCAGACATTGCACCACAGGCTCCACATTCCCTATTTGAATCTCTGCAATCAGACTGCAAAGCAGGCATCGTTGAGCCCACTGCACAGGTGATAAAACCAAAATGGCTTGCCCAAGGTCATAGAGCTAGTAGGCGGGGGCACCTCCATCAGGCTGCTTTGGGGGGAAGGGGTTATAGAACCAGTTTAAATGTCTGTCTCGTGCTGGATTGGAAGCCCACACCTCTTGGCTGTAAAACAGATTCACACTCACTCCTCACAATGAATGTATAAATGTGGGTCTTGGAAATCCCTTCCTATGTTGGGTCAGTATAAAATGGGAGAGAGGGCTTCCCTGGTGGCACAGTGGTTACGAATCCGCCTGCCAATGCAGGGGACATGGGTTCAAACTCTGGTCCAGGAAGATCCCACATGCCACGGAACAACTAAGCCCGTGCGCCACAACTACTGAGCCTGCGCTCTAGAGTCCGTGAGCCACAACTATTGAGCCCGTGTGCCACAACTACTGCAGCCCGCGTGCCTAGAGCCCATGCTCCGCAACAAGAGAATCCACTGCAATGAGAAGCCTGCGTACCACAACGAAGAGTAGCACTCCGCTCGCCGCAACTAGAGAAAAGCCCGCGCGCAACAATGAAGACCCAATGCAGCCAAAAATAAATAAATTTATAAATTAAAAAAAAAAATGGGAGAGAGCCATCGAATGGTCTCCACCCAAAGATGCTCTTAATGCTGCATCCAGGAAGGAAGGGAGATGCGTAGGAAGGGGGTTTCAAATAGGGCAGGAGACTGAGAATTTTTTTTTAAATTATTATTATTATTATTTTTTTTTTTTTTGCGGTACACGGGCCTCTCACTGTTGTGGCCTCTCCCGTTGCGGAGCACAGGCTCCAGACGCACAGGCTCAGCGGCCATGGCTCACGGGCCCAGCCGCTCCGCGGCATGTGGGATCTTCCCGGACCGGGGCACGAACCCGTGTCCCCTGCAACGGCAGGCGGACTCTCAACCACTGCGCCACCAGGGAGGCCCTATTTTAATATTTTTTATTGAAGTATATTTGATGTATAATATTACATAAGTTTCAGGTGTACAATATAGTGATTCACAACTTTAGAGGTTATAGTCCATTTATAGTTATTATAAAATATTGCCTATTCCCTGTGTTATACAATATACCTTTGTAGCTTATTTATTTTATACACAGTAGTTTTTACCTCTTAATCCCCTGCCTTTATCTTCCCCCTCCCCCTTTCTCTCTCCCCACTGGTAACCACTAGTTTGTTCTCTATATGTGTGAGTCTGTTTCTTTTTTGTTATATTCACTAGTTCGTTTTATTTTTTAGATTCCGCATATAAGTGATATCATTCAGCATTTTTCTTTCTCTGTCTGACTTATTTCACTTAGCATAATGCCCTCCAAGTCCATCCATGTTGCTGCAAATGGCAAAGTTTCATTCTTTGTTATGGCTCAGTAGTATTCCATTGTATACATACACCACACCTTCTTTATCCTGTCATCTGTTGATGGACACTTAGGTTGCTCCCATATCTTGGCAATTGTAAATAATGCTGCCATGAACACTGGGGTGCATGTATCTTTTCGAATTAATGTTTTCATTTTTTAAATATATTCCCAGGAGTGGAATTGCTGGATCATATGGTAGTTCTATTGAATTTTTCAAGGAACCTCCATACAGTTTTCCATAGTGGCTGCACCAATTTGCATTCTTACCAGTAGTGCGTGAGGGTTCCGTTTTAGGAGACTGAGATTTTGTCTGAAGAGCTCACTTGTGTATTCTCTCCCCAACACCCTCTCCTGAGGGGTCCCCAAGGCACTAGGAAGAATGACAGGCACAGTGCTGCTGGGCCCCCCTGAGGTCCCAGGAGGAGGCCAGGAGGGAAGCTGTCTCTCTGCACTGGGGCGCACAGCCTCCCCCAAACCTGCTCATCCCCCGAGACCGGGCTCAGGTGTATCTTCCTCATCACGTCCTGTTGTAACTGCCTGTGTCCGCGTCTAGATTAGGGCTTATTTCCTAACGTCAGGCATCTTATCTTTTCCCTTCTGCATCCCCAGTGCCCACCAGGCCTAGGTTTGAATGAACATGAGGGGAAAAAATTGAGATGGGAGCAGGGCGAGCAAAGGTGGGGAAGAAAGTTCCCACAGTGGCCACTCGGGACGCCTGAGAACTTTGGACAGTGAAGGAGGAAAAGGCTTCCCCTCCTGTCCTGCCTGTGCCACACCCCTGCACACACCCTCGCACATACCCCACTGTGGCCGGGCGGGGCTGGTCAGTAGCTGCTGGAGGGGGCTGTGTAGAGAGATGAGAAGAAACCCACTTCCATTTTCGCCAGTGATAACTTATGAGCACTGAAGACTCATTTTTAGGTCACATCCCCTCCATGTCTTCACAAAGTCTGGGGGCCCAGCCTCACTATCTCTATTTTCAGAAGGGGAATCAGATGAGAGAAGCTGAGGGTCTTCCCCAAAGTACCTGTCACGGTGGCGGGCAGGGCGGGGGGAGGTAGAATTCAGATCAGAGCTCCCAGCAGCTGAGAAAACCTCCCCTGATCTGTTTTCCATACAACCAGGCCTGAGCTATGAGCTCCTTTCCACTGCAGTGGGGATGGAGCCGAGGGGAGGAGCTGTCTTTGGGTGGGGGTGGGGGTGGGGACAGCTCCACCTGTTGCTGCCGTCTTGGCAATGCTGGACCCAGGGAACGGCCCCTCCCTCTGTCGGCACCCCCCCCCCCCCCATAGTTCTCATCCATTATCATCACACTGCTTCAGCGCTGCTATATTTAAGGCCCTTGCAGGCTCCAAGATCACATTCTTCTCCCGGTCCCTGCTGAGTCCAGGGCAAGAAGAAATCAAGGACCCTCTCATCCTCTGGAATCTTCTCCCCAGAGACACTAAGCGGGCACGGCTGCTTCTGTGAGTCACCTCCAGGGATCAGGGGTGGGGAGGGAGACCTCCAGATAATGAGACCCTCAGCTTTCCATTGGCAAGTGGAGTGTGTGTGTGTGTGTGTGTGTGTGTGTGTGTGTGTGTGTGTGTTGGGAAAGGATCCTGGGAGATTTGGAAAGCAAAAGTATACATGTGCTTAGGTATCACCCCAAGTGGAAATGAGAGGGGATTCTAGAAAAAATCTCTGCCCCATCACACTGTTCTGTGTGGCCCTGGATCTTCTGAGCTGAGCCTTCTGTGATGTGAAAGCTACAAAACACACACACGCGTGCGCACACATCACTTCGGGACGCCCTGAGAAGTGGAGGCTTTCCTGTAGGAAGCAGGCATCAGCAGGGACCGGGGTGGACCGGTAGGTCCAGCAAACCTAGAGCAGTCCTGGCGGAGCCCTGCTTGGCCAGCCCGGCAGGCAGGGGATGAGCGCAAGCCCGGAGGGCCCGCACGGCAAGGCGGGGAGGGCGTTCATCCAGCTTGGGCTCGCTGGTACGAAACCGAGGCCAGCACTCCAGCCTCGGAAGCTGGTGGGAGCATTAAGAGCACATCCCAGGCTGGGCAGGCTGTGTCTCCGCTCCCGCCCACAGCACCCAGCTTTCTGCCATCAGGGCTCTGAGTCACTGTGGCTTGGTGCGCGTCTCTTCCACTCCTGAGGAATAGGAGAGGCCTCCTCGCCCCTTCTCACTGAGGGATGCTGTCAGGGGACCGGGCGGGGCAGGGCTGGGGGTGGGCGGCAGACAGACCGAGGCTTGGGAGGAAAGTGGAGTGGGTGGGGAAAGTCACACAGCAGGAGCCCTGGCCCGCGGCTTTGCACCCTCCGGGGCGGCACGGGGGACGATCTCCCTTTCTGGCCAACCACACCCTGCTGAGCCCTCCGCAGCAGGCACACGGCACTCTGGGGGCAGGACTGGGAAGCTGCGATCTCCTCCTTGCTGCCTAATCCTTAGCCTCAGTCATCGCTTTAAAAAGAATCGATGGCTCATCCACTAAAGCCAGGGGTCTGGTTGCAGGCGGCCCTGGAGGTCAGGGATGAGCGCCAGGCCCTCCCGGCTGCGCCAATCAGGAACAGAGCATCCGGGGAAGAGAGCCAGCAGCTGATGCCAGGGAACGTTAACCCTCAGCTGCTAGGGCCGGGGCCATGTGTCCCAGGAAAGCCGGGGGCCTCCCTCTGCAGGGTGGTACCCAGCGGCTCTCTCCTTGGCTGTGAGGAGGAAGGGACAGAAAGGGCAGGCCAGTCACTCTCTGGGTGCAGGCAGACCCTCCTCCTCAGGAGGAAGCGCGTGGGAAGCCCAAGGGGTGCCTGTGCCGTTGTGTTCAGCCGGGGTCACTGTAGGAGGCCAGAAGCCTCACGGGCAGCCCTTGGTCTCGGCGAACACTCCGCAGCAACCCAGTCTGCCTTGGGTGTCCTTTGTGGATGCCCAAAGTGAGCAAACTTTTAGGAACCAGAAGGATCAAATCCCAATAAAATTGACCCTTGGCAGCCTGAGCCCCCCGACACCTCAGAACAGGCCCTTTGAGGCCAAGGAGCTCTGATGAGGTCAGCGGGCCCACCTACCACATCATGGACTTAGAGAAATGGTCCCCCACGGGCAAGTTCACACCCAGGTCAGAACACAGTCCCGCACACACACTCCGCCATAGCCAGCAGGCCCCGAGGGAGAGGCACGGACAGGGCAGAGCCGGACCTCGTGGAAGCAGACAGGAGAGGGCTGAGGGGGAGGGCCCCCCTTCTTCTTCCGCCTTCATGGCCAGGGTCTACCTCAGGGCCTCCCAGGTCAGAGGCCTGGCCCCGAATTCCCACCCGGAGAAGGATGGGAAGCCACTCCAGGGCTTCCACCAGGCATCCTAGAGCCTCAGCACCAGAGGGCCCTCAGAGGCCTGCTGGTGACACCGCACCCCAGATCTGGGAAGGAATTTAGTGCAAAGAACCCAGAGCTAGCTAGCTGGGGGTCCCCCACGCTCCTCGCCTGCCTCTCCACGTCCTGGACATCAGAGTGCTCAATCCCTCACCGTCTGGGAAGCTGAGAGCCGGAGAAGGGAGGGCCTTGCCCAGGTCATGTGGGGGGGGTGGGGGGTGGGGGATGGGGGCAGGTGCTGCTGGAAGCCGGGAGCCACTGGGGCAGCACATGGGGTGGTGGACAAGCCAGGCTGAGAGCGCAAAGCCTGCCTCTGTCACCTGGGCGGGTCCCCCCGCATCGGGCCTGAGCTCCCCTGTCTGCCCACGGGAGAGAGAACCCCTACCGGCAAACCTCCAGAGATGCTGGCGGACCCCACGGGGAAGGGGCGGGTGGACGCCTGGTGGAGTGACCGTGTACCTTGGCTCGGCAGGTCGTCGCTCTTGCAGCCATGACTCTGCCTCAGAGCCCGGGAGGTACGGGGGAGCCCCGGGCACCCCAGGCCGTGGCGATGCACAGGCTGGAGCGCCGCCACGAGGAAGAGCAGAAGTCTGAGCAGCAGCACAGCCTGCGGATGGGCTCCTCCTCGCGGAAGCGCACCTTCCGCAGCAGGTGGGAGCCTCGGGGACCCAGCCCAGCCCCTGCGCTTCCCCCAGGGCCCTCGGCCCGCCGGGGAGGCGCAGCTCTGCTCTCTGGAGGCCCCGGTCTGCGGGGGGAGGCGTAGCCCTGACCTCTGTGTACTTGAGTTTGAGGAGACAGGCACAGCCCTGCTTTCTGAGAGCCCGGTGTGAGGAACGAGGGTGCCTGCTAGTACCCCGAGGTAGGAGGATGGATCCCGCAGCCAGACCCCCAGCCAAACCTGCAGGAGCCATGACCTCTCTTTTCCCGGGGGCAGCGAGGAAGGGTATCGGTTCAGCGCGGCAGACTACGCCCTCGCAGCAGCCCTGGCTCTGACGGCCTCCTCAGAGACGTCGTGGTAAGTCAGGTGACCTTGCCAGAGAGCTCTGGGCTGGGAAGAGGTCGTCGGGTCCAGTCCTCTGCCTCCCCACTGGGCTCCCACACTCAACTTAAAGAACCTGCCCGAAGTTACACATCTAGAGTAGCGGCTAGTCAGAGGTTTAAGCCCGGGGCTGACTGACCACAAGGCCCGCCGCACCACCCTCTGGATGAGCCCTCAGGCAGTAGTGAGGGAGCGTCCCCGGGGGAGAGGCTGGTGGGGGTCTGTACTTCACCACCCGGCTTCCGTGGCGGGGAAGGAGGCGGGGATGGGGAGAGGAGGAACAAGGAAAGCAGCCCACCTTTTGGACACGAGGCCCGAGATGGGAAGGCCTCTGAGCCTGAGAGCATCAGGAGGCCTGAGTCCTGGTCCTGGCTGGCCCGGAGCAGGTTACCCAGCCTCAGGTCCCTACCCTGTAGAACGGGGAGACTAAGACCTGTCCACCTGCTTGCAGTGAAAACAAGAGGAACGATGGCTTGTGAAAGAGCCTCGTGAACTGGATCAATCATATTCATTACGCACCTTCTAAAAGCCGGACCCACGCAGGGCATTCTGGAGGCAAGAGAGGATTAAAAGTTGCCCTTGTCCTCAAGAAGCTTTAAGTGTGGCCGGCAGTGCTGGGCGTGGGGAAGGCAGGGCCAGGGCGTCCCCACATCACTAACCCCAGGGTCTCCACCCCTGATGGCCTCCGTCACCGCAGGGAGGCCCAGCTGAGGCGCCAGACCAGCACCGTGCAGCTGGAGGAGAGAGGGCAGAAGCGGGTGGGCTTCGGCAATGAGTGGGAGAGGACGGAGATTGCCTTCCTACGGACCCAGTGGCTGCTGCGCCAGAGGCGAGACTGGAAGGCGCTGAGATGGCAGGTGAGAGGCATGGGCTGGGGCCTCCAGGGCCCTGAAAACTGAGACCCATCACACGCCATCCAACTCAACCTACCCCCTTCTCAAGAAGAGCTGGACATCCCAGTGCCCCTACCCTCTAGCTGCGTGACCTTGGTCAAGCAATAGTTCTAACTGAGCCTCTATTTTCTCATTTGTAAAATGGGTGTATGTGGTACCAATGCTTGGTGTCGAGGTGGGAAGTAAATGAGATCAAGCTGGTAAAGTCACTTTCCCAGTGCCTGGAACACAGAAGACCCTCAGGGAATGCTACTCCTAACAAACGTCAGGGATCTGAAGCCACTTCCATTCCCCCTCCCTGGGCAGGACAACAACAGCTGTAATACTTACATGGGTGTTATCAGTGCCTATGTTTTTCACATATTAATTCATTTAATCCTCACTGCAACCCCACAGGAGGGTGGGGGAATATTATTATCATCC
This sequence comes from Leucopleurus acutus, assembly GCF_964270905.1. Lineage (NCBI taxonomy): Eukaryota > Metazoa > Chordata > Mammalia > Artiodactyla > Delphinidae > Leucopleurus > Leucopleurus acutus. The sequence continues at coordinate 174,923,340 of NC_139143.1, forward strand.
CCATTTTACAGATAAGGAAATGGAGGACTGGCCTATGGTCTCACAGCTAGTAAGTAGCAGCGTTTGGCCTTGACCCCACGCCCTGCCCTCTGTGGCTCGCTGCCTCTCAGCCGCTGGTTGGGGGGGTGCGCGGCTCCAGCCCACGTGGGCCCGACTCCAGAGCCTGGGTGTCGGGGGAAAGGTAACAGCAAAGACTGGGGAGAGGTGGTGCCCCGGCTCATAGAAGTCACAGGCCCCCTCCCACCTCCAGACAGAGAAGAAGGTCCGGGAGGCCAAGGAGCTGAGGGATCTGTGTTCCGGACGCGGGCCCTGGTTCTGGATCCCGCTGCGCTCCCACGCCGTCTGGGAGCACACCACGGTCCTACTGACCTGCACCGTCCAGGCCTCGCCTCCACCCCAGGTCACCTGGTAAGCCCCCGGGGGGCAGGAGAGAAGGGGTCCTTGCCCTGCCCCCATGCTCTGGGCCTCTGGGGGTTCCCTGAGTGTGAGTTCCTTACACCCAACACCTCCCTTCCAGGGACCCGGCCCCTCCCCTAGAAGTTCCTGCCGCCTTAGAAAAGCTGCAGACCCACAGACCCTGAGCTCTGCCCTCCCCAAACAGAGCAGCAGCTGCTGGGGAGGCTCAAGAGGGGTTATTCTTAGCTGCCTCCCAGCCAGCCTGGGGCTAGAAGTCTGGGCTGCCTGGGGAGCCAGCGCTTGTAAAAATATGATTCTGGTGGCATGTGAAGGCAGCTGCTCTGAGCTGGACATCCCTGGGGCTGCAGGAAGATGGGGGGAGGCAGGGAGGGCGGGGGCCCTGTAGTGAGAAGGAGCTCAGGCCTCGCTCTCTCTCTGCCAATTTGGTGTGTGGTCTCAACTATGGCTCTTAACCTCTCTGGTCCTGCCTCCGTTTCCTGTTCTGTAAAATGGGTTGAAGACCTCCTGTCCGGCTTGCACGTGGCGAGGATTTAATGCCACGACAACGTGGAAGCCCTCAGAACTTGAAAGGTGCTGGGAAAGCAGGAGGTGCCGTTCCTGTGAGTGAACCCGTGACAGAACCACAGAGTCGAAGCCTTGCCGGCGGAGGCGGGCAGAGGCAGGAGCCTCCTGAATGGGCCTGGTGGAGGTGGGGGTGGAGAGTAGGAAAGTGATCATTCCAGTTGGCTTTTCTTTTTTTTTTTTTTTCCTTAAAGCATATATAATGCCTCAGAAGTCAGAGAAAGAAAAAGAGCTTAGGCCAAGGCAATCAAGAAAGGTGTTCTGAGGGAGGTGGCCTTGGGGCTGGTCATTGCCAGGTGGCATTCATTCAAATTCCTTGGGAACCAAGGCAGTCCAGTAGGAGGACTGCTCCCAATGGCCAGCCTGGGCTAAGTGGGGGTCAGCTGCTCAGCTGGCCTGGCCTGGCAGCTAAGCCCTGCCCTGCCCTGGCACTGAGGCCCACATCTAAGCCATGTCATGGGAGCCTCTTGGGAGGGAGTCTTGTTTCCACCCTTGCCAGCAAGGTTGCCACAACAAGGAGCTGAGCATTCTTTGTAAGTGGCAGAGGCCAAGGCCAGGCCCACCTCCAGCCAGAGGGACTCAGGTGGCCCCCGGGGCTCCTGGCTTTGGGATCTGGTTTCCCTTCATCAATCACCTCCGGCAGGGCCACACATCATCCCGGGATTGGCCTCCAGAGCTCTGCCTGGGCCTGGTAGAGACCCAGCCCCCCAGTCAGCAGGAAGATACTGGCTGCCCAGGCTTGTCAGGCGAGTCCATTCATTCACCAATTATTGAGCACTTCCTGAATGCAGGGGCAACTTCAGGCGAGTTAGGCAAGGCCCAGGCTGGCTATGTTTATACTGCAGAAGTGGGCCCTGGCCACAATTCATTAATGTCAGAATCACTCTCCCAGGCCAAGTAGCCTTCAAAAGTAAAATCTCACACCAAAATATGGGGAATTCCCTGGCTGGCCAGTGGTTAGGACTCGGCGCTCTCACTGCCAGGGGCATAGGTTCGATCCCTGGTGGGGGAACTAAGATCCCACAAGCCGCATGGCCAAAAACTTAAAAATTAAAAAAATAAAGGGGGGAAGGGGGGAAAAACACACCAGAATATGTAGGGGAAAAATAAACCTAGAAAAATAATAAAAATCTCACTATTTTATGTGGGCCTCTCTGAGCCAGGCTCTAGGCTGGGTGCCTCGCCTTAGCTGTCTCACTTAATGCTGTTTTATGATTGGCTGCCATTCAGCCTCATCCTTCAAGGGCCTGCGGCACAGGCAGGAGACTGAAGCCCAGAGGGGGGCAAAATGAGACCTCAGGTCTCTGGCTGCCCGGGTTGTGCCCAGAGCTGCAGCTGCTGCTTTTTCTGGGAAAGGCAGAAAGCTGGCCAGGCTGAGTTGTCTGGAATGTTCCTGACAGCTGGCGGGTGGGGGGGCTGACCTTGGCCCCCAGGCCTGGGAGATGCGGAAAGATTGGGCATGCAGATTAGGCACCATCCTCCCCACAGGAGACTTAGTTGGGTTCCTTTCAGAAGAGGTCACAGCCTGAGGGCTGTGTAGTGGGGCGTGGGCACAGCACTGTTTGGTTGCCATGGAGACAAACAGGGGCGGGGGGGGGGGGGGATGGGTGCTGTCCAAGGAAGGTGATGTACTGAGGTTGGGGTGCCCTCTCTTGGCCAAGGCCTCCTCTTTGAACTCAACCACCACTGGGGCTGATTTTTCATGCAAAGTTCTCATGGACACAGAGGCCCAGAGAGGGGGACTGATTTGCCCAAGGTCACACAGCAAACTAATTTTCACAGACATTCACTCGCCAACCCCAACTCCTCAGGCCTCCAGAACATACCCCAGTGGGCTGTGGACAGACACAAGGCCACCTCATTGTTCAGTGCCTGTGGCAGATAAAACCAGACCCCAGAGTTCACAGAAAACAAAAGGAAGTATCCAGGGTAGAGCGGGGCAGGGCGATCTGCGGGGCCATGCTTCGGAATCACCTGGGAAATTTTAAAAATTACTGATACCTAGTTCCCATGCCCAGAAACTCTGATTTCATTGATCTGGGCTTGAGACTGGGCATGGAGATTTTTTTAAGGCTTAAATAAGATAGATCTTTTTTTTCTTTCATGTAAATGTCTGATGTAGACAGGGCAGGGCTGCTATGGCAACTCCACCACAGATTCCTCAGGGACGCAGGCCTGTTCCCTCACACTGCTTCAGGGCACAGGCCTTCCTGGTTCGAGATGCAGCCCTCATGGCCATATTCTTGCCGCAGAATGGAGGGAAAGATGATGGGAAAAGGGGCAAAGGATGTCATCAGAAGCTTGTACTTACTTTCTGCTAACAAGACTTAGTTTAGTCACATGGCCACACCTAGCAGAAAGAGAGGCTAAGAAACATGTCATATTTACTTTAGAATAAGAGGGAGAATGGCTACTGGAGACCAATGAGCAGTTTCTGGTGCAAATTCTCAAAGGCTTACGTTCAGACTCTGAGCATGGAGATTGTTAAAGCTTCCTCTAGTGATTTTAACAAGAACTGAGATCAAGAACTGCTGTCCTTGGGGTTGACAAGAAGGTAGGGATGGGGAACTTTCCTTGGTACCCCCTTCAGAGAGGAAGGAAAAGCTGGGGCCTGGTCTTTGGGGGATACCACTGGTAGGGGGAGGGGCAGATACCCCTAATGACAGCTCCCTCTTCTCGCCCTCCAGAAGAGAATGAACCCTTGAGCATCTACAGCAGGGATTCCCAACCCCTGAACCATCCCCCTCCCCACCCCTCCCGGTCTGTGGAAAAATTGTCTTCCACGAAACCGGTCCCTGGTGCCAAAAAGGTTGGGGACCAGTGCTATGTACAGTCTTCAAGCTTTACATATCTTATCCCATTTAGTCATCACAACAACCCTACAAGGTCAGTGCAATTATTATTCCCATTTCACAGATGAGGAAAACTGAGGTTCAGAGCAGTGAAAGTGCTGCCCTGGGTCACACAGGTAAGCAGCACAAAGCCGAGGTTGGAATCCAGGTCTGAGAGGCTCGGGATCCTTCCCACACTGAATCACACTGCCTTCCACACACCACTGTGTCTCTACAGGTACAAAAATGACATGCGAATTGATCTCCGCCTCTTCCCTGCCGGAAAGTACCGAATCACCAATAACTATGGACTGCTGACACTGGAGATTAGGAGGTAGGACCATGAGCCCTAGAGACCCACGGCCCCCAGTCCTAGCACTACCACAGCCAGAGCAATGAATCCAAACCCTTCCTCGGAGCTATGAACCAAGTCAGCCTCATCTTCAGAAGTATCTGGGGTGCTTGTTAAAATACTGATTTGTGGGATGTACCCTCCTTTTGCCCTCAGAGAGTCAGATTAAATAGTTCTGAAGTGCGGCCCAGGCATTTGTATTTAACAAACACCCCCATGTGATTCTAAAGCCTTGGGATACACGGGGAAAAATTTGGACTCAGAGGCTAGCAGCAAGGACTGAATGAATGCTGAGCTAGGCATGCAGGGAGAGCTCCTTGCTGGAGGAGAGAAAACACACGTATACACACACACACACACACACACACACGTGCAAGGGGGAGCAGCTGGAAGGAGAGAGTTAGGTAGGCCTTTTAGGAGGTGGTGAGTCTTAAGCATGGTTTTAAAAGAAGAGGCAGGATGTATGGAGGGAGAATTGGAGCACAGTCTGCCCCGAAGTGTGCATTATGCGTACGAGGTGCCAGGTGTTGAATTCCTCCGGGTGCTAAGCCCTGCGCTCGCTGCTTTACACATAATGCCCACCACCATTCTCCACAACGCAGGGAAGCGTTGTTCTGTCCGTGTTACAGGTGAGAAAACGGAGGCTCTGAAACATTAAGTGTCTTGCGCAGCCTGTACAGGGCAGGTCCTGGGTTTGAGTCAGTTCTCTCCATCTGGGTTCTTTCCAATACACCAAACCCGCCACCTCAAGCAACTCGGGCTTCAGAGACACAAATATGAACAGGACCCTCGAGAAGCAAAGTGAGGCTACATGGACATAAGTACCTGACCATCCAAGGCTACAAAGGGAGGCGCCCCGTGGGCGGCACAGTCGGGAAGAGCATGCAGGGCTGGGCAGCCTGGAGGGACACATGGAACCGGCCCTTGAAACGAGAGGGATTCCTGCCCCGAGCAGCCAGGGGAGGGGAGGGGGCACCGAGGGGCCTCTCTGCTTGCTGATGGGGTTGGATGTGTGACTTGTGTCCTACCATCTAGCCTCTTTGCCACCATGGTGCCCTGGGATGGAGCTGGCCCAAGCCTCCACTGGGAACAAGACAAGGCTGGCCTGGCTGGTGGTGAAAACCAGGCCTGCGGCTGAGAACCCCTGGGCATCCGGCCCAGTTCTGGCACAGACTGGCAGTGTACCTGGGGCAACTCCAGCTCCAGGGTTCTGCTCTGGAGGTGTTGATAGGGCCAGAGGCCGTGCCTGGGGGAGGGCTCATCCCCTCGAAGCTCGGTTGAATTCCAGTTGCTCTGGGACTCTGGACAAGTCACTTAGCTTAAGTGTTCTGATAACAATCATATTTTCAAAGCACTTTCACCTGAGGCGGTTTAGGCTGCTGTTACATCCCGAGATTTTCAAAGGAGGACTTGGAGGCCTGGAGAGGGACAGTGGCAGCCCCAAGGCCCCCAGCTTCTCAGAGGCAGGCCCTGACCTAGAGCCTGAAGTCCTCCCCCAGGCCTTCCTGTTAACCTCCCCCTTCCCCCCACACCCCATCTGCACGGGGACTTGAGTTTCCCGTGGAGCCCAGCCGTCTCGGGGGAACATCTCCCTCCCTGCTTTTCAGATGCACCATTGAGGACGCAGGCACCTACACAGTGATGGTCAAGAACGCCTACGGCCAGGCCTCCTCCTTCGCCAAAGTCCTTGTCCGCAGTGAGTCCTGCCATCACCAACAGGCCAGAAAGCCCACAGCAAACCCCAGATGAGCAGATGAGGACATGAGTCTGCGCCAGACTCGGGGAGGGACCCTCAGCCCAGGGGTATTTGGTCTGGGATCAGGTGACCAGGGCAGCCACCGGGATTCCCGCTCCCCAGGGCCTTCAGAGCAAGTGAGATCCTCCGCCCTCAGACTGTACAACCTACATCCCTGTTCAAGGGGACCCCACCTGCCTGTCCCCAAAGAGCATGCTCATCCCATCGAGCTGGGCTTGGGTCCAGATCCAGCTCAGGGCCTCTGGGAGGGCGGCCTGGCTACCAGCAGTCCTCAGGGGCAAAGGTTGATTCCTACCAAGTCCCCTCCTGACCCCCCCTGCCCCTTTTGGCTTCTGGTGCATATTCCCCAGTGGGCTCAGGTCCCTCCTGGAGGTTAATCACAGCAGGAGGCAGAGGAGACACTCAGGACTCCTTCAGGCCCCCGTCCACCTGCTGCCTCTGGCGCTGACCGGCCGTGTGAGCCTGGGTGCCGTCTCACTTACCTGACCTCCCCACCTGCAAAGGGGGCATCCTACCGCCTCCCTCAGATACGCCTGTGGATTAAATGAGATGGTTTAGGTAAAACTTGGCTGGATCAGGGCCGAGCCCAGCCCAGAAGGCCACACCTTTGAGCCCAAGGCTTTGCCCTCAGGGCCCTGAGAGAAACTGCACGTGTGTGGGTTTGTGTGCGCGCGCACGCGCGCGCACACACACACACACACACACACACACACACACACACTGAACAGCAGACAGGCCTGAGTCTAGTCCCCACCTCCCAGCCTCTCATCGGACCTTCTTAAACTGTCCTTCACAGCCTCTCCACCCCTCTGCCTTGTTCCCCAAATCGCTCTTGGTAGGCAGCTGTCCCCGCTGCCAGGCCAGGCTCTCTGGGTGGAATCTGAGCCATCCCTATAGGCAGTGCCCAGAGTCAATTGCAAGGTCAGGCATCGGGCCCTTGGGCCCTGCCTTCCTCTGTCCGCCCGTCCTTCCCATCATTTCATCCACATATCCCCATCCCTCCTCCATCAAGGCCATCCCAGGGACCAGTGTCATGTCCTGGCTTCAGGCTGCTGGGGTGCTCGCTAGGTGATTATGCCTCAGTTTCCTCATTTGTATGAGAGGATAATAATGACAACAACAGACAAGGCTGCTGTGGATTAAACGAGTTAATAAGCGACACGTGGTACCCGCTATGTGAATAAAAATGTTCTCACTATCCCCTGGTGGTCCGTGTCCACACCACCTTGGACTTCACCCTGAAGCCTCCAGGAGGCTCTCTTAGCGCTGCCCTGGACCCACCAGAAATCCCAGTCTGACCAGGCTCCACCTGTAGGACTGTGATTCTGGCGGTGGATTTGGGTAAAGGAAGGAAACCACCATTTATTGAGCACTGACTGTATGCCAGGTTCCTGCTGAGGGCTTTGTTCATGTGAACTCATGTATTCAGAATCCCCCCGCCACCACCATCAGGGAGGAGTCAATAAGGAACTGAGGCACAGAAAGGCTAGGGAACTTTCCCCAAGCTGAAGGGGGAGCCACTGCCAGATCAGGATTCAAACCCATGACCAAAGGCCATGCCTCCAAAATCCAGTAGGAAGGTGGGCTCTGAGCCTTCTCCAACTCCATTTGCTCTGGGTTTTCAGCTTACCTGGGGAAGGATGCTGGCTTCGATTCGGAGATCTTTAAAAGTAAGGAGGCTTGGGGAGGGATGGGCCCTCAGGGAGGAGGGTGTCTGGGGCTCCTCGTCAGGGCCCCCAGCAGTCCCCTTTAGAATATCGCCATCCACTGCCCACAACGGGCTGTCCACGTGTGGTTTGCCTATAAACTGTTCATACCTGTGGACTGGTTTCTGGGGTCCCTAGGCACCCCGGAGCTGCCTCCAGCTGCTGCACTCTCAGTGGCCAAGACTGAATGAGAAAAAGGCAAATCCAAAAAGACAAACCAGTATTTGCCGTTTCGGCTCATCTGGTCCCACCCAGAGAAATCTCTCCCCACCCCCGGCCCCCAGGCTCAGGCCCCCTCTTCTCTTTGTTAACACCACCTGCAAAACTGTGAATCCTGACCCAGAGGAGCAGGGACACCCCGGAAGGGTCCTCACGCGCATCTAAGCCCCAGGCTGAGCTGGCAGCCTTAGAAGACTTCTGCCCTAAATTTCTGTTCCCACCCAGGACTGATGTTTGGCTCCAATGTGGAATTCACATCGGTGCTGAAACCAGTCTTCGCCCGTGAGAAGGAATCCTTCTCCCTGTCCTGCCTATTTTCTGAAGATGTATTAGACGCCGAGCAGAACATCCAGTGGTTCCGAGATGGTGAGGACCCCTAGTCCTGGCCCCTTACCTGCAGAGGCAGATGTGGAAGCCAGAGAGGGACTAGAGCCCTGGCTCCATCCCCACCCCTGGGACCCCCGGTGGAGAGAGGAACTCAGCTATGCCCGCCCCCTAACTGGTACAAGCTGGGCGATGGGTGCCGATGAGGTAAAGGGAAGCAGAGCACAGCCAGGTGGGTTCAGATCAAGTCACCCTGCAAAGTGTCACCGAGCACCCGTCGTGCCAGGCCCTGTGCTGGGTGCCGGGGCAGGGTTAGGAACAGACATGCGTAAGCTCAAGGGGCTGTCCATCCGGGAGGAAGCAGGAAGCCAGAACACAATTGCACACTGCCCGTTGAGAGCCTGTGGTTGGCCAGGCACCAGCCCAGCCCTTTACATCTATGGGCTCGACATCAGCGCCCTAGGGGTAGGTGATGACATTTGAAGCAACAAGAACAGAGGCTAAGGCCAGGAGCAGGTCAGCCTGAGGAGGGTCAGGGCAGGTTGTGACAATTGCCTCGGGCTTTTCAGAGTCAGGGTTGTAGGTGCAGGTACATAACTGCTACTCGTGAGCTGGAAGGTTCACGGGGGGTCATGGGCCAGGGCTGGGGAAGACTGGTCAGCCAGGGAGGAGAGGAACAGCTGGGCTTCCTGCCCCATTCGTGACCAGGCCTGCAGCCAAAGGGCCAGGAGCACAGCCCCCTGACACCCCAGAGCTTGAGCCTGGGGAAGCTGCCCCTGCTGGGGGCTGGAGTGGAGGAGTGGGAAAGCCACGAGCCCTGAGAAACAGCTGCGACAACAGGCAAAGAGCTTTCCCAAACCTGCAGGTCTTCCAGAACAGAGGCGCTGGCAGGAGGGAGGGGACTTCGCGTGGCACAAAGAGCAGGGTGGTGCAACAGCAGGACCGCAGGGCGAGGCCTAGAGCCCCAGAGCCCCTTCCCCCTCCCCTCACTAAGGTCCCGCCTGCCCAGTCCCCACCTGCCTCACTGGCACCCCGACTCTTTCAGTAAGTCCCCTACCCCTTTCCTGAGTCCCCACCCCCCTCAACAGGCCCCCCTCCCTCCATTAAGCTCACACCCCCTGCCCACCGAGCCCCGCCTCCTTTCTCGAGCCCCCAGCATCCCAATGAGCCCCTGACCCTCACACAGGCCCCATCTCTCTTGGTCCCACTTCTTCACAGGACCTCCGACTTCTTACCGAGCCGCTCACCCAGCCGCTGACCACTTCCCTGAACCCTCATTACCTCACTGAAGCCCCAGCCCCTTCCCTGGGCCCGGCCCTGCCACCCCCTGCCCGCCTCAAGCCTTCTGCAGAGGAGAGTTCAGAGGCCACGTTGGCAGAGTCCTGGAGGTCACCACCCCCTCCCCAACTGCCCAGCAGAGCCTCAGGCTCTAGCCGGGCCAAACTCCCCTCTGCCTAAACCCCCAGAGCATCTGTGGGTTCCCAGGTGAGGCCCAGATCCCCCACGAGCTCACCCTGGACCCCTCCCTCTACAGGGAGGCCGCTGAAGTCCTCCAGCTGCCGGCAGATCCTCTACACAGACCGCCAGGCGTCCCTGAAGGTGTCCTGCGCCTACAAGGAGGACGAGGGTCTCTACACGGTCCAGGTGCCCTCGCCCTTTGGGCTCCGGGAGCAGAGTGCCTATGTGTTTGTGAGAGGTGAGGGGGCAGTGGGGGACCGGGGCTCTGCCTTGACTGATTTGCTGTGGGACATTTGGGCGAGTCCCTGCTCCTTGAGGCCTCGGTTTCCATGCTATATATTGGGGGTGCTGGGGTAGAGTCTCTCTAAAATCCCTGTGCATCCCATGACCCTCCAAAGGGACACAGCCTGAGAGTCTGAGACGTGGAGCCAGCTGGAGAGGGAGGGCTGATCGTGGGCTGGGACCATTCTAGTCCTGGTTGATTTCTGTCTCCTGGCTTTGCCACTTCACTAGCTGGGTGATTTGGGGAAATTCACTTCTCCTCTATGACACTCAGTTTTCCCACCTGCAAGATGGGGGGTTGCGCCGGGACTCAGAGATTAATTATGCCAATTGTTCAGGTGTGTGGCGTAGAATGGGACCCTAATAAACGGTACTCCTACCCCTACCCCCAGATGTTGTTGTTTGAAAGGAAGAGGCTGTTATTCAGGTCGTTCTCCTCGAGATCCAACTGAGCCCCTGGGGGGTGGTGAATGAGAAGAGGATGAGGGGTGAGAATGGGAGGGGGTCTGTCGCCAAGTGGACATTGACGGGAAGAGCCTCCCCCCACTCTCTTCCCACCCCCGCCCACCCCGGGCTTCAGATGCTGCAGCCGAGAAGCCTGGGGCTCCAGGATCCCCCCTGAATGTTCGATGCCTGAACGTGAACAGGGACTGCCTCATCCTGACGTGGACCCCGCCCAGCGACACACGTGGCAACCCCATCACCAGCTACTCCATTGAGCTGTGAGTCGGTCTCTTCAGTGGCAGAGCCCATGGGGGTAGATGGCTCTGTGAGGATAAGCGTGGGGGCCATGGGAAAGAGGGACCCCCATGCCTGTCCTTGGAATAGGGCAGGAGGTAAATGTGTTATTTAGGGGCAATAGAAGGGTGTCCGCCCCCGGAGTCAGCCGCTGCCCTCTAGACCCTTTACAGCAGGAGCTGCCACTGGGAGGGGCAAACATCAGTGCTTGAAACCTGAGCACGTGTGGATGCTGTCCTCCCTGAGTGCCGGAGACAGAGTAGCACTGACGCGGGAGGGAGGGGGCACACCAGGAAAGGGGAGGCCTAGAACACCCCACCTCCTTCACCTGCCGCCGGCTCCGGGGCCCTAGCTGGAGGTAAGCTAGACCAGCCACTCGAATCCTTCCAACAATCCCTATCTAAGGGGGGCAGGGGGACTCTCTAGTGCCCCATTCTACAGATGAGGAAACTGAGGTACATGGCCCCATCTAGCCAGTACTGAGGACAGTGGCACCCAGGGGGGCACAGAGACCCCAGACTCTGAGGGTCATTCTGGAAGGCACTCCGACAGGGAGTGGACAGCCCTCTGGGGAAAGGCTAACTCGCCCACTCACAAGCCATGTGACCTTGGGCAAGTCATCTCACTCTCTAAACGCGGATCCCGTTGGTAGAGTGAAGGTAATCACACCTAACCATGAGGACCGTCAGGATTAAACGCGATAGCAGGTGCAGAGGGACACAGATGGCTCCAGACATGCAGGAAAGCTCCATGGGAGGCACTAGCTATTTTGATTAGCATCGCGCTTGGTGGAGGATGGTGAGAAGGCCTCCTGGGGCCCGAGGTTGGAGCCGGACTTTTAAATGGAGAGAGATGAGCTGGGCCGGCAGCCCAGGGTGGGGGAAGGGCCCTGGAAGAGGCTCACCCTGGGAAGATGTGAGTCACGGGCAGGGGCTGCAGCCCAGGCCTCTCTCCCACAGGTGCCAGGGCGAGTCCGAACAATGGGTGCCCTGCCACCAGGCCCCCGGCGGGACCTGTCGGTGCCCAATCCAAGGCCTCGTCGAAGGCCAGAGTTATCGGTTCCGGGTGAGAGCCATCAGCAGAGCGGGCAGCAGCATCCCCTCCAAGGCTTCAGAGCCGGTTGCCATGGGCGACCCTGAGGAAGCCCGGAAGAAGACAGGTGGGCACAGAGGCCCTGCGGGGACATTCCAGAGCATCAGTCAGGGCATGCTCAGGACTGCCTCACGCAGGAGACAGGCACACAGCCCCCGTGCCAAGCCCTGATCCAGGAGGGGAGACACAGCCTAGCCCTCAGGAACCCCTAATCTGATGGAGGACACACAGTGCTGTCCTTAGCAACCCCTAGCTGGAGGGGGAAGGTACAGCGCGTCTCATGGAAGAAACACAAACCTGTCCACACAAGATGCTAATCTGGGGTAAAACCACAGCACCCTCTTCGGATGCCCTTAATCTGAAGGAGGAAAACCGTCCTGCCTCAGAAGCCCCCAGCCTGGACGGCGGGGGGAACACAGCCCTCTCAGCTCTGAGGAGTCAGCCTGATTTGGGTTTGCTGTGCCCTAGAGATCTGACCCCATCACTTCTCTCTGTCCCAAGAGGACAGAGCATCTTTGGGGTCCAAGAGCAGCAGTGCTGCACTTTGGACCCCTGAGATCGCTGGGGCCCAGATGGCCCTGCTTGAGGACACACAGTGAGGGGCCGGAAGGCCAGGACCAGGAGTGGGGGAGGAATCAGCACCCAGAGTGGGGCAGGCCCTTCCCTGTGGCCTGCTGAGCCCGCCCACCACACACACCCTGCACCCCTTAGCTCTCCCCTAACATGTTCCCTTCTCCCCACTAGAGATCCCCTTTGATACAGGAAAAACGATCACGGTCAGCACAGATGATTCTGAAGGTACGTGTGAACCTCCTGACACTTTGTCTCAAGACTCCAGCCCCCTTTGCGGTTCTGGAAACTCTGGGCCACAAACTGAACCCAGAGGCAGAAGCTGTCGTGTGCAGGGTGCGGGGAGGCGAGCGGGGGCAGGATCCAGGCTGAGGGGCCAGGCTCTCTGGTGGGCGACTGCGCCCCTCGCGGAGGAAGTAGACGTCGGGGAAAGTCCCGGCAGGACGTGGGGAGACCTGGGTTCTGGCCCTGGCTCTGCCCGGCCTTGCTGGGTGACTGGAGCAAGTTCCTGCCCCTCTCTGGGCCCCAGTTCCCTCCTCAATGAAGTGAGGGGCTGAGATCTGGGGTCTCCGACGGCCCACACATCTCCCCCCACCCCCGATGGCTCTGATTCCAGACTTCGTGACCATCCCCTCACCTCCGACCAATGTCCACGCCAGCGAGATCCACGAGGCCTATGTGGTTCTGGGCTGGGAGAAGCCAAGACCCCGGGGCAAAGCCCCACTGACGTACTTCCTGGAGAAGGTACGGAGACCCCAAGGGCCCCAGCCCCAGGCCAGCCTGAGAAACAGACGCGCTGTGTTACCAGGACGTGGGGGGGTGTTCAGGGAGGCGCTGGGAGACCCCGACAGTGTCCCCTGGGAGGCCTGAAGAGAAGAGAATTTCCTGCCTGGAAGGCTTGAGCATAGCCCTGCACAGAGGCAGGCAGGTGGATTAAATGACCTTTCTAGGTTACCTCCAGCCCTGAGGAGTCAGTTACTGATGGCAGTTCCGGAAGCTGTTCACGGAAATACACAAAATCAAGAGACACAGACAATAGCAACAGTAGATCCGCCATGTCCTGCGCACACCCGCACCCCAAGTCTGTCCGGCACCTGGTCACACATCGGGTCGAACACCCAACCTCGGCCAGGGCCAGGGTGGGAGGGAAGCCAGGATGGTGCCCACCTGCCAGGGTCATTGGCAGACAGCACATACAGGGCATGGGGGGTGGAGGTGGGTAGCACCAGGAGGCGGTTCTCCCTGGGGGCAGAGTAGGGGCAGGAGACTGGGGAGGGGGGCAGCTCATGTGAAATGGATTTCACAGTGGAGGGGAGGCACTGTGGCAGAGTAAAAAACAGCATGGTGTTAAGATCCATTTCATTCCTGACTTCTGCTGTGTGAGCTCCTTTGCTAAGTTCTCTGAGCCTCAGTTTCCTCCAGCATAGAATGGACACCCTACCCTGTGAGGGTGAAGTCGAAGCAGCACATAGCCAGGGCCCGCAGCCCTGGGACTGTAAACCCTTCCCAAGGAGATGCTCTTGCCTCTGATCCCCCTAAAGGAAGACACCAGGTTTACCTTCTCATTACTCGCTGGGTCCAGCACGGTGCCTGGCACATGGCAGGTGGACGGTACAGGTTTAGTGAATCAAGGAATAAAAAGGTTCCAGGGAAGAGTCTGTGGCTCTCATTGTCCAGATAGGCCTCTCTGCACATTCACAGGTGATCCTATTTCTCTGACATGGGAAAGCTATGGATAATGGAGGATTTGTTTTGTGAGGCTATAGCATATAATGGTTAAGACCTTGGAGTCAGACTGCCTGGGCTCTAATCTTGTCTCTGCTACTTACTAGCTGTGTGACCTTGGGCAAGAAATTTAACCTCTCTGTGCCTCAGTTTCTTCTTCCATGATATAGACATAATAATTGTACATCTTATAGGGTTGATGTGAGAATCAAATTAACTAAAGCACGTCAAGACTTAGAACAGAACTTGGCACGCAGTGGGTGCTCAGCCGTGTTCCTTGGTTTTTGTAGCGATTTCTTAGCCTACCTGGGTTCTAGGCTACTGACAGCCAGGTGGGCCTTGGGAGGGAAAAGCACAGAGAGGGCAGGGTCAGTGGGTCCCCCCAGGGCTTCTAGGTTTTAACTCTCACACCCAGACTCGGCAGAAGTGGCCTCTGGGTGCCTATTAACCTGCATCACCCTCGGCTCTTCACCCTCTATCTACCCAGAGACACAGGATTTATGGCTGCCTTTGGGGCCCCTGACGCTGTGTAAAATGAGCAGGTGTGGGGGTACCCACACCTGAGCTTAAATACCAAATATGCCAGCTATTAGATGTGTGACTTTTGGCCAAGTTACCGAAACTTCCTGAACCTGAATTTTCTCATTGGTGGGGGAAATTAACCCTTACTTTGCAGAGTTATTGTGAGAATTCATCCATTTACTCATGTATTCATCCCACAAACATAGACTGAGCACCTCTCATGCGTCAGTACTGTTCTCAGTGGTGGATAAACAGACAAACTCCTGTCTCCAGAGCTGAGATTGGAGTAGGGGGTGGGGGATGGATGACAAAGAAGATGAATCCGAAAAGTATTTGGCACATTTGCTAATGGTAGGAGCTTAGGAGAAAGACAGACAGCATGGAGGGGATTTGAAGTGTTGAGGGAGGGGCTGCTGACCTTTCATATGGGGGGCGGTGCTGGGGAGGCCACCCTGAGAAGGTGAGTTTTGAGTAAAGACCCAAAGGAAGTGAGGGGCAAACCAGAGGTTTCTGGGGGAAGAACATTCCAAGAAAAGGGACCAGCAAGTGCAAAGGCCCAGAGGCAGGGATTGGGCCTGGCACCATCAAGGAACAGCAGGGGGACACAGAGCCTGGTGAGTGGGCAAAGGGGGGCATGGAATGTGGCCAGACAGGTGGCAGGAGTCAAGCCATGGAGAATTTCACTCTGAGGGAGATGCGGGGCTTGGGAGGGTTCTGGGCAGACACGAATGTGATCTAACTTGTGTTGTAAAAGGATGCCTCTGCCTGTCATTTGGAGAAAAGACTGAAGGGAGTTAAAGGTAGAAACAGGCAGACCAGTTAGGAGGCTATTGAGATAACTCAGGTGAGAGACGATGGTGGCTTGGATCAAGGTTGTGGAGGGGAGCATGAGGGTGAAAAGCCGTGGTTGGACTCTGGATAAATTTCGAAGGTAGAGCCAACTGGGTTTGTTGACAGAGCATCTTCGGGGGATGAGAAATGAGAGAAAGAGTCCAGGATGGCTCCCAGGGCTCTGGCCTGAGCAGCTGAAAGGACAGGTGCCACTAACTCGATGTGGGCTGCATTGGCAGGGGGGCAAGTTCCAGGGTCAGTTCTGTTGAATGTGAGATGCTCGATGGGCATCCAGGTAGAGACGTCACGGAGGCAGGTGGATCCAGAGTTCAGGTGTTGAGGGGCAGCCTGGGCCAAGGATAGAAGTTAGTGAGAGCACATGTGGGAAGGCAACCATTTAACCAAAGGCAAGTTTCTCTCCCTTGTCACAGTCGGTCATAGGTAGCGGCACCTGGGAGGCCATCAACTCAGAAATGCCTGTGAAATCCCCAAGATTCGCCCTTTTGGATCTGGAGAAAGGGAAGTCGTACGTCTTCAGAGTGCGAGCGATAAACCAGTACGGCATGAGCGATCCCTCGGAGCCCAGCGAGCCCATCGCCTTGAGGGGGAAGCCAGGTACCTGTGTGATGCAGGAGGTGGGGCCAGGCCAGGCCAGACCAGGCTGTCAGCATCCGGGGCTCGGGACCCCATGGCTGCAGGGACACAGCCGTGCCCGTTTCTCTGTCCTTGACCACTTCTACGTATCACAAAGCTGAAAAGCAACATGATCACAGGCCTGTAAAACTTTAGACCATCAAGAATTATTGATACATTTCTCTGGGCAAGAGGCTCTTGAAAGTGTAGACATTTTTTTCTAGATCAACAATTCACAGGTTGCAGAATCCAGCCAGGTCCAGCACAGGATCTGAGTGTGACCAAGTGGTCCCTCAGTTCTAAACGTCTCCAACCAGGGCCTGACCCCACCTTGTGCAGCCAGGAGTGAGCCCCTGGGCAGGCCTCCGGCCCTCTCCCTGGTCCCACCCCAATCCGCCTCACCAGGTGGGACCCCTCTCATCTGCAGCACAGCGTGGGCCTGGGCAGGTCATTTCTGAGCTGCGAACCTTGGCGTCCTCACCTGCCAAACCCGTTGTTCTGAAGGCCTGGTTATTGCCCCCACCTGTGGCTCCTTACCGAGTCTCCCAGCGGCAGCTCCATCCTGGTCCTGACTTCCCGGGGTTCCCTCTCTCCTCTCAGGCCTCTGGATTCTGATAAGATCAGAAGGTTCCCTGCCATCACCAGCTAGTCCTTTAAGGAACCAGCTGTAGCGCTGCCCATCTGAGAAGAGCCTGATACGCTGCAAGGCCTGTTTGGGAATATTTCAAAGTCCTAGATTTGTACTGTTTCAATAATGTAGGAAAAAAATATATATATATATATATATATTCATAGTAAGTATAAATAGGTTGGTGGGCAAATGGAGTTTTTCTTTAATTCTGGTCTGGTTAACATTTAGTCTTGACTCAGGGGCCTGGCCAGTGACTGGTTTGTGATTGGATGCGGGCAGTCTCTGGACCACAAGGCAGCCTTAGGGCAAGGTTCTGGTACAGTTCGGAGAAGGAAAGGAGAGGAAAAGAAGAGAGAGGAGGGGAGGAGAGGAAAAAAGAAAAGACATTTACTTGTATTATGAAAGTGAAGTTATTGTACAAAAATGGGAAAATACAAAAGAAGCGAGAGAGAGAGAGAGGAAGGGAGGGAGGGAGGGAGGGAGAGAGGGAAGAGAATTCCCTCCACCCAGGATCCCGCTGACCAAGGGTAACCACTGTGAACATCTAGGCGCTTGGGCCTCTGCTCTCTGACGCATGCACGCCAATGCATCTTTCTGAAAGTCCAATCAAACCACGTGTAGAGCTTTGCATTCTACCTTTTACAATTAACGTTATACCACAAACATATCCTCAGGTCTTGAAATCATGATGTTGGTGTGTGAGTACTACTCCATACATGGATGTCCTCAGCTCAAGTCCTTGCCTACGGGTAGAATCAGGTCTCTTGGACACATGGGGCCCCTGAGTGCCCTCCTTCTACCCTCTCCCACCACCCAGCCTTCATCCACTGTCACACTGTCTTCAACCTGAGAGGCTGAAGTTGCTGACAGGACCATCCTGAGCCCAGGACCCCAAGTCTGTTTCTCAGTACTTCCCCTGGGCCAAGTGCAGAGCCTGGCTCAGAGCAGGCACTCAGTAGTTACTGGATTTGTGTTGGATTGATGCTGAGTTCAGCCTCTGCCTGTTGACTTTGAGGCACCACCAGAACACAAGGAGACGTGTCCAGGGAAAAATGGAACATGAGGCTCTAGAATTCAGGAGAGAGAGCAGGCCTGGAGGTAAAGCCTGGGGAGTCGCCTGCAGAGAGGTGAGGGCTGAAGACATGGGAATAGGTGGACACTTGAGATGAGAAAAGAGGAGAAAAATGGAGCAAGTCAAGGAGCAGACACTTGGAGGAGTCCCACATTTGGGGACAAAAGAAAGAGGGGGAGGGCTTCCCTGGTGGCGCAGTGGTTGAGAGTCCGCCTGCCGATGCAGGGGACATGGGTTCGTGCCCCGGTCCGGGAAGATCCCACATTCTGCGGAGCGGCTGGGCCTGTGAGCCATGGCCGCTGAGCCTGCGTGTCCAGAACCTGTGCTCCGCAACGGGAGAGGCCACAACAGTGAGAGGCCCGCGTACCACAAAAAAAAAAAAAAAAAAAAACAAGAAAGAGGGCGAGTCACAAAAGGATGCGTAAGGAGTTTGAGAAGGAAAAAGAGAACTAGGAAGGTCCTGTATCTGACATACATACATACATCCTTTCATCCATCTATCCATCTATTCAGCCACCTATCCATCCATTAGTCTATTGATCCATTCATCCATCCATCCGTCCATCCATCCATTCTTCCATCCATCCATCCAGATCTGTCCATTTAACACAACATGGCAAACCCTACCTCAAGGAGCATAGTCTCAGGGAGCCATGAAAGTTAAAGTTTCAAGGGAAATAAAACGAAGTTTCCTAGAGATCAAAGATAAGGCTGAGGAAAATTGTCAGATCTGGTGACCTTTAAGAGAGAGAGAGCGATAGTAGGGTTAATGAATGGGGATTTTAGTGAGGAAGCGGAGATGTTTGGAGGTAAGATGAGAGAAGACTTTCAGAACACAAGAGTCTGAAGGACACCTCTGGGACTAGGGAAGAGCTGCCCAAAGCCCCAGGGCATGTCTGCAACGCACGTGCCCCCCTTGATTGCCATGTGCGCACCTCCCCGCCTCTCCCACACGCCTCCCCCTCCCCAGCCGTGTAACTCAGCATCTTCACTCAGTCCACACTTCTGATTTTTAGCCACTCTCCCTCCTCCAACTCAAGTTCAAGCTTTCCGAGACACGCAGACCTCTGTCTCCCTGACCTGGGATCCTGTGAAAGACAGCCCAGAGCTCCTGGGTTATTACATCTACTCCCGGGAGGCAGGATCATCTGAGTGGAAAACAGTTAACAACAAACCCATCCAGGGCAGCAGGTGAGTTTGCCCCCACCCCTTCCTGCCCTAGGGCAGGGCCGTAATAATAATGAAGGCTCTGCCGTTCTCGGTGCGGTTGGGCATTGGGCACCATTCTAAGTTCTTTTCATATATGAGGTCGTTTAGTTATGCTGCAATCCTCTGAACTTAGGACTATTACTTCTATTATCATTGTACAGATGAAGAAACCGAGGCACAGAGCAGTTACGGAGTTTGCCAAAGCTCACCTAGCTAGTAAGTGCACTTGGCCCAGACGGCCTCTTTTGCGGCAACACTCACTAGGAGCGTGCTGTTTGCAGGTAGTGGTGACTGCCTAGGCCTTGTCTTTCCAGGAGCTTAGAGACAGAGAGGCAGAGAGTGCAGCCAGGGAGGCTGGGGTTCAGGCTCCACACCCGCCCCTCACTCGCCGGGCACCCCTGCACAGAGACTCGCCCTCTCTGAACCTCGGCCCAGACTCCTGTGCTCTTGCCTATGCCACTCCCACACCCCTCTGAGTCTCCCTCCTCACTCGGTGGCCCCGGTCCTCGCAGGCAGAACCCTCGAGGCTTCTGGACTCATGACTTCTCTCCGTTTTGAGGCTCTGTGGGGGCAGGGGCTCAGGTGGTGACACCCACCCCCCCTTCCCTTTCCATCAGACGACTGGCTGGGCGCTGAGCACACCTGTGGGCTCCCCTCACCCTGGGCTGCGAGCCCCAAGATTATCTCACCCAGAAAAGGGGACAGGACCTGGTGCTCCTCTGGCACACGGTGCCTCACGGTCACTCGTGCTTTGTCACTGCTGAAGTTCTCCAGTTGGAGAATAATTAATTGGGTTTTGGACAAATGAGCTCAGAGTCCAGGTTATCCCTAGGATGACATCTCTCCCCTGACTTGCATTCAGATGTCCGTCCCTGAAGGGGAGGACAGGGGCTGGGGGAGAGTCATGTGATGAAAGTGGCATGTCGGAAGAACGTGCCACACGTGGGGCGTGACGTGATCCTCGGTACATCCAGAGACCTCGTCACACGTGTGCATGTCATCGGTTACATGTGTCAGGGCTGGAAAGAGGCTAAACACTGCTGCCCAGCAGTGCTGCCTGGGGTGATGGTGTGAAGGGAGCTCAGCTGGGAGGTAGGGTCTGGTCCACCACCGTTCCATGAGCTCCTCAGAACCTGGCTCACAGGAGATGCTCAAAAAAGACCTGAATGAATGAATACTGAACGGGCAGGCGCTGCGCTGGGATTCGGGAGACCCGGGCTCGGTCCAGGTTGTTCCTAACTGGCTGTGTGCTCTTGGCTCACCCCATTCCTTCTGGGGAAGCCTTTCCCTACCTGTAAAATGAAGAAACTGAACGGTTTGATCCATAAAGGCCCCTCTGACATTCCAACATTCAACTCCTCGGGGTCAACTGGCCGAGGGAAGCTCCCTGTAGAACAAGATTTGCTGCAGGAAAATGTTGACAAGTGAAAAGGGAAAAAAGAGGTTCACAGTTTTGATCTTATCAAGAAGAGACAGGGGCTTCCCTGGTGGCACAGTGGTTGAGAGTCCGCCTGCCAATGCAGGGGACACGGATTCGTGCCCCGGTCCGGGAAGATCCCACATGCCGCGGAGCGGCTGGGCCCGTGAGCCATGGCCACTGAGCCTGTGCGTCCGGAGCCTGTGCTCTGCAGCAGGAGAGGCCACAGCAGTGAGAGGCCCGCCTACCGCAAAAAAAAAAAAAAAAAAAAAAAGAAGAGACAGGATGGGAGGACATTTTTCTGTAAGCAGAGTGTCCCTGTATGTCTCTGGCTGGAAATTCAGAGGTCTCTAAAAGGACTCTGTTCTTTAGTCACAGCATCCATACAGATCAGAAGAGCCATTTGTTGTGTTTCCAGGACGAGGCCCAAAGTCCTAGAGATGTACCAGTTGCTCAGTTTAGCGGTTGGCTACCTGGGCCTTCAACTGGTAACTTTCCCAGCGTATTCGCACCTTAATGATGGGCTCTGGAAGCTACATCCTTTAAAACCTTAAGGACCTCATCCTCCATGGGGCAGGCATCACTCTGGGGGCAGGGGCAACGTCTTTAGGCAAGAACTGAGACCTCAACTCCTACCACGCTGGTGGCCACTTATCCCCACAAGGTTGTTCTAGAAAGTTCAGGAATGTCTCCCTGCTGCTGGTTTGGCCTTTCCTGAAGGCTGTACATTTCTCTCCCAGGTTTACAGTTCCCGGGCTGAGGACAGGGAAGGAGTATGAGTTTTGTATCAGGTCAGTCAGCGAGGCTGGAGTTGGGGAGAGCTCAGCTGCCACCGAACCCGTCAAGGTCAAGCAGGCTCTGGGTAAGTCCAACGGGCAGGTGCAGCCTGCACACCTCTGGGGACAGACCTGGGCTGAGCAGAGAGCAGGGGGCTTATCCACCACCTCTTGGAGGGTCCAACTCCAGAGGCCATGGGGCAGCAGCCTTCTCAGGGGATCTGGTGCTGACCCCGACCACCCCTTCCTTTGGGGAGGAAGTAGCAACGGCCTGAGGCCATGGGGTGAAGTCTCACCAGCTCGGAGGCCCAGGTGCCCTGCACGCAGCTGAGTCAGCATCACCAGTGGATGCTACTGGCTAAGTCCGTGCCCCAGAGCAGGGTGGGCACCCACTGGGGGAGGCTCGCTGCCTCCCTCGGGCCCCACCGCCCAGTCCGGCCGCCCCTCAGGAGCAGTGGCCCTCACCCCCTTGCCTCCCCGTAGCTACACCATCTGCTCCATATGACTTCGCCCTCCTGAACTGTGGGGAAAATTATATGGTCATTGGGTGGAAACCCCCTAAGCGGCGTGGAGGGGGCAAGATCCTGGGCTACTTCCTGGACCAACACGACTCAGAGCAACTGGACTGGCACTCGGTCAACCAGCAGCCCATCCCCACCCAGATGTGCAAGGTGAGGCTAGAATGCGGCCACTGGCCTGGTGTCCTGATTTGTGTGGGTGGAGAGTGGGGGTC
Source organism: Leucopleurus acutus (assembly GCF_964270905.1). NCBI lineage: Eukaryota > Metazoa > Chordata > Mammalia > Artiodactyla > Delphinidae > Leucopleurus > Leucopleurus acutus. The sequence continues at coordinate 174,945,195 of NC_139143.1, forward strand.
AGGGTTGGAGGTCCTGAGGCTGAGAGAGGCCTCACGTTTGGTGCCTCGACAATCCAGCTGATTGTCAAGTGCAGACCAGTCTTACGTGAAGCTCCTGTAGACCTCCTGCTGTGAACCTCGTCCCCTGCCTCCCCAGCCTCAGCCTTCACGGTCTGTGCTTTTGCTCTTCAAGGTCAGTGACCTTCATGAAGGCCACTTCTATGAGTTCCGTGCCCGGGCAGTAAACTGGGCTGGTGTTGGAGAGCTGTCGGCACCCAGCAGCCTGTTTGAGTGCAAAAAGTGGACGATGCCGCAGCCAGGTGAGCGGCTGGGAGGTGCCGAAGCCCAGCCCCTGCCCTCCCCTCCCCTCCCCCAAACTAACAAGCAAGATGACCGCTACCGCCGGGCTCGCTGTGCATTCAAGCTTGCTCTGTTGGTCCCAAACCCCAGACCCCTGCCCCCTGTAACCTCTGACACAGTCTTAACTCTGCCAAGTCAAGAGCCCTGACCTTGGCCGTTGACTGGCCCTGTATCCCCATCCAAACTATCCTCTAGCTCGACACCCCATCTGAGCTCCAATTCTCAACACAGACCAATCTCAAACCCCAAAGGCACACTGCTAGGTGACCAACTCGTCCCAGTTTGCCCAGGACTTTCCCAGTATTACCACCGCAAGTCCTGTGTCCCAATCCTGGACAAACAGGGCAGGTTGGTCCCCCTCTGCACCACCCCCGCAGCACCATCAGCCTTCTCACAAACTAGCCCTTCATCTCCCCCTTAGGAAGGAAGGATGACAACCTTCCATCATTCTGTTCAGCTCAGTTCTGTTTTCTGTACAAAACCTTTACCTGAATGGCAGATAGTCACTACGCGTGATGCTTCAGACAACGACAGTTATAAACAACTGCTGTTTGTTGGGGACTTACTATGTATTGACACTTTGCATAAGTTATGTCATTAATGCTCACGACAGCACTATTTTATAAGAACTAGTATTAGCCCCATTTTACCGATGAGGAGACAGGAACATAGAGGCTAAGTAACTTGCCCAGAGTCCCCATAGCCTGAAAAAGGGTGTTCGCTGGGACATGAACCCCAGTGATCTGACTCTGGAGTCCACACCCTGAGCTTCTACATTAAACACTGAAATGGCAAAGAGATTAGAAAGATTAAATAATGCTGTCTGGGACAGGGATGGGGAGGGTCAAGGATGTTTCCCAGAGGAAGTGATACTGAGCACACTTTGAAGAGTTAACTGTAGTTCAGACACAGACCAAGCTTTGCCATGAAGCCAAGGCCGGCCAGGTCCCCACCATGTCCAGAGCAGGCACTTCCAGGCCTGGCTGGGACTGAAAGATTAACAAGCTTGCTGACTCGCCACCCGCCCACTGTCCGACTGGCTGGCTGGCCATTTGGATATCCATCTCCTTCTCTACCCTGTCTTCCCACAGGACCCCCGTATGGCGTGCGGGCGTTTGAAGTGCGGGCCACATCCCTGATGCTGACGTGGGAGCCCCCACTGTACCAAGGGGCCGGACCGGTCACAGGCTACTGCTTGAGTGTCCAGGAGGAAGGCTCTGAGCAATGGAAGCCGGTCACTCCAGACCCCATCTCTGGCACCCACCTGAGGGTGAGTCCCTGCCCGTTCATCCTCTGATGAAGGATGGGCCCGCCCTAAGCCTTCCCTGCCACAGGATATGGCAGGACTACAGAACACCAAAGCTGGAACAACCCTCAGAGATCACTGCCCTCACTTAATGGCAGCAGAGGACCAGAGAGGGGGAGTGGCTTAGCCAGGGTCACGCAGCGAGTTGGTAGTAGGTCTGGCCGGTGGTTGGTCTTAACCTGCTCCATGCTGTGCAGACTCCTCCCTAAAACCTCACTTATAATCAGCAAGGTATATTAGCATTTGGATATGCACATCCCTTGAGCTAGGAATTCTGCTTCTAGGATTGAACTGTAGAGAAATAATTAGTCAAGTGTGCAAAGACCTAAGGACAGTGATGCTTGTTGTAGCATTGTTTATAAAGGCAAAATTTGGAAACAACTTAAATGTCCATCAGTAGGGGGTTTGCTTAAATAAATCACAGTGTATCCTTAATGTGGACTCAGTGTCAGCGAGTGTAAAGGCTACAGTAGCTGAAGAAGTGGCAATAATATAAAGAATGAGGTAGAGCTAAAAAAATTAAAAATTTAAAAATTAAAAAAAAAGAGTGAGGTAGAGCTACGTGTATGTTGTGACATAAAAACATATCCACCATATGTGGCTAAGAAAAAAAAAGCACAATACAGAGCAGGATATTTGTATGTTAGATAACATTTAGAACATGTATATCATGCTGTATATTAATGAACATAGAGACATGTATGCGTTTCTTCATTTAAATGAGAAGCAAACTCTAAACTCTTTGGATAAATAAGAAATCTAGCAGAATCATCGGTTTTATTCACCTGTGGTGGTTGTTTTCACTTGCACTCGTGTAGAAGGGAAAGCACAAACAATGCTCTCCTGGCATAACAAAGGCAACTCACATGTATTTGTCATGTCAGAAAGCAAAGGTGTCCATTGAAGCATTCTTAGCAGACACAGATTACTAACAGACAATCCATCAGGATCACAGACTTCACAGCAACCATCTCTGAAGCCAGCATGTCTCACAGGCCTTCTTTGTTTAAGGAAAGTTTGTAAGGAAAGTTCTGTGATGTGTATTAGGTTTTCTCTTCTGCAGCTCTAGGGAGAGAGGGAGTATTTTCTCCACCTCATTTTCCTGAGGCATCTTTCACCAGCAGGCAGGAGGGTGTGTGGGTTTCAAGACCACACGTTAGCACTCTGTTAGCACCAAGAGGAAAGAAAGCAGGCTTGAGAGGCCCAAAACAACGTGGAAAGAAGATACTAACAAGCAGAAGACGGCACATGTCACGTTTCTGCATGGTTTACGTGCATTTGCAAGTCTAAATGGATTTTTACAAAATTGTCAATTCTGGTCATCTCTGGGAATGGGGCTGCCAGGAGAGCCTTACCCCTTCATTTTATATTCTTTTCTGTTGCTTTAATATTTCCTCCAACAAACATGAATTTCTTTCATAATCAGAAAAAAATAAAAATATTTCCTTTTGAAACAATAACATTAAGGCTATCTAAGACCAAATGAAGAAGGGCTTTCCTGGTGGCACAGTGGTTGAGAGTCCGCCTGCCAATGCAGGGGACACGGGCTCGAGCCCTGGTCCGGGAAGATACCACATGCCGCAGAGCAACTAGGCCCGTGAGCCACAACTACTGAGCCTGCGCGTCTGGAGCCTGTGCTCTACAACAAGAGAGGCCGCGACAGTGAGAGGCCCGCTCACTGCGGTGAAGAGTGGCCCCCGCTCGCTGCAACTAGAGAAAGCCCTCGCACAGAAACGAAGACCCAACACAGCAAAAATAAATAAATAAATTTATTTTAAAAAAGACCAAATGAAGAAGGGCAAGCTTCAGCCCATGGAATGCTCTGAGATGTGCAGTTTCCACCACCACGGGGCTCGGCTCCCTACAGTAGAGTCGGCCAGTGCTGGACAGCTGGCCTGAGAGAACCACGCAGGATGGATGGTCCCTCAGCTCCCCAGGCAGGCTGGCCCAGGGCTGGGGAGCCTCGGTGACTTGGCACCGTTTCTGCATGTGGGTGGTTGGCCGGCATTCACTCACTCAGTCATTCACTCAACACTTCTGGACACCTACTTAGTGCCAGATCTGGAACCAGATTGTAGATGTAAAAAGCTACAGTCACAGTCCTTAGGGAACAGGCAATTACAATACTGTGTGCCGTACAATCAAGGAGGGTCCGAGGGATTCTGGGAGCTCCAAGGAGGAAGGTAAGAGGCCTCTCCTGGCCTCGTCCCATCTGGCCAAGCTGAGTGGCCAAGGGTGAGCTGTTGTTGCTAGACCAAGAGAAGGGGAGGGCGTTCCAGGCAGAGAGCTCAGCAAGGGCAAAGGCAGGGAGGCGTGAAGCGACGTGATGCGTGGGGGACCCTGAGGAGTCAGGGAGTGAAGGGGGTGCGGAGAAGAAGACAGAAGGCTGAGGATGGACGGATGAGGAAGGCTTTAGGTACCAAGCCTCGAAATCTGAACTTTACCCTGAAGGCCACTGAAAGAGTTACGTGTACTCAGACTGCCATCTTGGAAACATTGGCAGAGGGAAAGATAGACCGGGAAGAAGAGTCTAGAGGCAGAGGCGCCATTTAGGAAACTGTTGGACTAATCCAGGAGAGAAGAAATAAAGCTGCAGTCAAAGGTGCAGCTGGGACACAGACAGGCCACGTTCAAGAAATGTTAGGGAAATAAAATGGGAACTTCGGTGATTGGATGTGTGGGGCTCAAGAGAAAGATGTCAAAGACGATGATCACCAAGCTCCTTTATAGGGAGACAGATGGAGGAGAGGCAGGGGGCGCAGGAAGAGAAAGGGTTTTCTTGTTGAGAGGCTGGTGATGCGTTAAGTTCCGAGCAGGTGGAGTTCCAGGCATCACAGCGTGGGAGGTAATCTCAGGGGAGAGGCTCACCTGAAGCTGGAACTCAGGAGAGCAATGTGCCCCTAGCCTGCCCCCCACCCCCAGTGCAGCCTGGCCCTCCTGGGGGTCCCCTGCAGCCCGTGGCCAGGGCTGCAGGAAGGGTGGGTCTTTGCCATCCTCGGTGCTCACTCTTGCCCCCTCCCTTCCCCCAGGTTTCTGACTTACAGCCGGGGAAGACCTACGTGTTCCATGTACAGGCTGTGAATTCAGCGGGCCCAGGGCAGCCATCCATGCCCACCGACCCCATACTCCTGGAGGACAAGCCAGGTAGGGGCAGGGGGAGGGCGCTTGTCTGCAGCGGGAGGACAGAACCTGCTGGGCCCTCACCCCACCACACCTTCCTGGCCCTCATTCCTTCCTGCCTGTTTCTCTCCCGTCCACACTCTCCTTTATTTCTGTGGGATCCCAAGATTTGAACATATGGTTTCCTTCCATGTGATGGGTCTTCCATCCTTTACGTGCCACATTCTTAAACTCATACAACTCTTCGTGGATATCTAAAAGAACAGCCAACTTTATTTCAGATATGCCGTGTGGCTTTGCCTGCCTTGCAGTCACGGCTCCCGAGGTCCGCTCCTACCACATACGCCAGATGCTGCGCTGGGTCCTTACACTGTCTGGCTCTCCCAATAAGCCCCTGAGGGAGCCGTCACTGTCCCCACACTTTAGAACTGATTTCACTGCAGCTCAGAGAAGTTAAATGACCAGGTCACGCAGCTAGTATCCGATGGAATCACTCAGCTCTCCTCACTACAAAGTGCGTTCTTTTCCATTCTTTTAATTATTCATTCATTCAGCAAGTATTTGGTGACAGCCACACTGCACTGGGGACATGGCAGTGATGAGAAAGCAAGGTCCCTGCGCTGGTGGGGGGAGGGGCAGGACGAACGGACAGTAAACAAGTAAATGATGAAAAAGTCAGTGATAAGTGCTATAAAGGAAGTGCAACAGGGTGATAGGGCGGGGTGGGCTTTACGTTAGCCTCAGTAGTCTGAGGAGGTGACGTCTGAGCTGAGAAGGAGCCTGATTATATGAGGCCTTGGAGGCCACAGCAAGGAGTCTGGGGTTTCTTATTTTATTCAAGAGCAATGGGCAGCCACTGGAGGGGTTAAGCAGGGGAGGGCGCTGACCCAGTTTATCGTTTCTAAATGTCTGCTGCCCTCCACTGGCTCCCGCCCTCAGATGCTCGGGAGATCGAGGTTGGTGTGGACGATGAGGGCTTTATCTACATGGCTTTCGAAGCCCCCGAGGCCCCCGACTCCTCGGAGTTTCAGTGGTCCAAGGACTACAAGGGCCCACCGGACCCACAGAGGGTCAAGGTCGAGGAGGAAGTTAACAAGTAAGTGAAGGGAGGGGCAGCACGACTCGTCCACAGGTCCCAGACGTTGTCGGATGAGTCGGGCAGAAGCTCGTGGGTGAGACCATCCGGCAGGACCCCCAGATAACGAGCTTGAGAGGACTGCTTGGTCTCTCCTGAGGGACGCTGACTGCCACCCGGGGAGAAGTGAGGGAGAGTGCCTGGAGAGGCTGAAACGGTGCCGTTCATTTGCAGACGCTTTTCTGGAAGGAATGTGTGTGCCTCCGAGGAGACGCTCAGGACTTGGTTTCTAGCCTGAGTGCCAGCGACTTGCTCTTGCAAGTTCTCTGGGTTCAGCTTCCTCATCAGTAAAAGAGGGGTTAGGATGTCAAGGGCCCCCAGGTCTCCCTCCTCCACCCCCAGCAGCTCTGGCCTTGGCCCTGTCCAGCAGGAGACAAAGCTGATGGCTTGAGACCTGTGGAGAGAGGCAGGCCTGGGGGATGTGGCCAGCACGAAGACTGTTCCAGAGAGCCTGGCTAGTGAGGACCACTGAAGGTGGCAGGCCAGACGTGCCCTGGGCGGGGGACCCCAAAGAGGTGTAAGGAGGCTGCCACCCCTGCTTACTGGCTTGGCCGGGGTCTGGGCTGGGGTGCAGGGCTTGCAAAGCCGACCGAGACTCCCCAGCTCCCAGGCCTCCAGGGCACACGGCCCCTCTCAGAGTCTCTGCCCTCCTGTCTCTGCAGGTCCAAGATCATCCTGAAAGAACCTGGCCTCGAGGATTTGGGCACCTACTCGGTGGTGGTCACCGATGCTGACGAAGATATCTCAGCAAGCCACACGCTGACGGAGGAAGGTGATGCCCCTGTTCCACTGCCACCTCCCCAGAGAGACGACCCCGACACAGAGTCCCAAGCACAAATACCCCAGAGGCCAGCAAGAAGCAATAAAGATGAATAAAGCAGAGATTTCCAGGGAAGTAGGCCCTCACCCACCCATTCAGTCAGTCAGCCAGTGAATAAGTGTCTGCTGAGCACCGACCATATGCCAGAGACTGTCCTAGGCACTGAATTACATCAGTGAACTCAACAGGCAGAAATCCCTGCCTGATGGAGTTCACGCTCTTCCTGTCTCTCTCTTTACTTTATCTACTTTTGATAAAAAGCAAAGGTACCAGTGAATTATTTCACTTCCTTCCGTAGCCTAAGAAAAACAACAGCATAAGTAGAATGATAAACTGCAAATGGCAGTCAGTCTGAGGAATGAGGATGGCAAAAGGGAGCAGTGGGGACTGTGGTAAACCAGAGAGGGGATGCCGGGCCTCAGCGGTCATCTATGAGACTCACCCTCTGCTGTCTCCATAGCAACTGGAACAGCCCATTGTCCTCCCTGATGATTGCACTGGAGGCCATTTGATTTTGTTAAGAAGCAGAAGCCAGGCAGGTCCAGAGTGCAATTCCAGTTCCACAATTTCCTAGCTGCTTGACCTTGGATAAGTCATGACACCTCTCTGGGCCTCAGTTTTCTCATCTGTAAAGGGGGATTATAATCCCTGCTGTCCTAAGTGAAACAATGTTGTTATGCAGATATACTTAGATGATTCCATGCAAACTAAAGCCATCCACAAAAGTAATGGGGTTTGCTTTTTTTTTGGACTGGATGCTTGCCATGTGTCCAGACTCATCATGCTGAGGACTCTAGAGCTTATAAGAGGAAATGCGATATGAGCCCTGCCCCTGCCAATTCATTCATGCAACACGTATTTATTGAGCACATACTGTGTGCCAGATACCATGCAGGTCCAGAGCTCAGCTTAGCAGAACAGACAAACCTAACACAAAGAAGCAGTTAGCAGTGAGACAGCACTCTGCTGACCTGCCCTAGACACATGCAGACTGAAATGCTCAGTGGGGAGAGCAGACCCTCAGATGCTGGGACAGTATGTCTCAGTGGGTTAACAAGGGGCCTCAGGAGACAGACAGTAATGCTCACCCCACAGCATGGTGTGAGGACGGCTGAGATCATGCAGAGCCTGGCACACAGTAGGTGCTTCTCTGGGGAGGTGGCACTTGATCAGGTCTTGAAGGACAGGAGAATAAGCAACCTCAGGGTGGCCTGCGGCAGCCCCCGCAGCCCCCTCAGTGCCCCAGAGCCAAGGCCCACAGTGGTCATCATCAACCCCTCAGTAGCCAAGTGACCCCAAGCCGAGTCTCTCGGGACTTTCACCCAGTGTGGATGCTAGGACGGCTTCCACGGGCCCCACTGGCCCGGGTATGTCATTCTCTTTGGTTTCTTCCTTGCTCCTCCCTGTCCCAGAGCTGAACAGGCTGAAGAAGCTGAGCCATGAGATTAGAAACCCAGGTAAGTGGTCCAAGCCAGCAGCCTTGGGCAGTCCCGCCAGGCCCACCAGGGTGTTCTGAGCAGGGCTGAGTCAGCCAAGAGCTAGAAACTAGCCGGGGGTGGGGGGGGCAGAGGATGGGGACGTCTTGGGGCTGGAAGGTCAGAGACCCAGGGAGTCCTCAGTCCATGAAGGGAACAGAGCGGCCAGCAGAGAGCACATGGGATGCAAGGGAGGGCAGAGTGGCTGGTTTTTTCTTCTTGGATTGTGGGTCATCTAAACCCCTGCTTCCCTCCATTGGCCAGGAGTAGCTTTTGCAGGCCCTGGCGCAGGGGTCGCAAATTTGGGTGCATATTGGAATCACCCCCGGAGCTTTTCAAAATCCCAATGCCCAGGCCACACCCCAAACAAATCAGAACCTCTGGGTCTGGAGCCAGACACTGGTGTTTTTGAAAGCCCTTGGGGATCCAGGGTCCAGCCAGGGTGAGAAGCATGACCTCAAAGTTGTGGGAAGAGGATGAATTCCCTGAGATGAATTCAATCTAGGGGGACTGAATGTGGGAAACCCTCCCCAGCCCCTCATCCCCAGTCGTGTCTGCGTCAGACTCTGAAACATTTTGCACATTAAATGCCCACAGTGTGCTCAAGGTGGGGCTGTCGGGAGGGGGGAGGGGAGAAGGGTTCCCTGCCCACCCTTTCCTGTCCTCTGCCTCCCAGTGATCAAGCTGATCTCCGGCTGGAACGTTGACATCCTCGAGCAAGGAGAGGTGCGGCTTTGGCTGGAAGTAGAAAAGTTGTCTCCAGCCGCTGAGCTGCATCTAATCTTCAACGAGCAGGAAATCTTCAGCTCACCGGTAATTGGGGGCTCAGAATCCCTAAGTGAGTTTCCTGGCCCAGGAGGTGGTCTCACAGGCAGTGGTCTCCACTGGCTGCGCCTCCCCCGAGCAGACTTTTCAGAAACGGCCACCAGCTTTGGCTGTCACAGTGATAGGGTGGGGGGTGAGGACACCTGGATTTTAGTACCTGGGGGGTGGGTGGTAGGGATGCTAGACACTTGCCAATGCAAGGAACACTCCCACAGAGAACTTCCCACGCCTCCCACAATTGTTCACTGTCCTGTCAAACATTTGTAAGGTGAAAAACCTACATTCATGCTTATAATTATCCAAGCCTAGACCCTAACTCTGAGATATAAACACAAAGAATTTTTTTTGCAGTGTTAACATACACTGAATAGAGAGTTTTTAATCTATTAGCCACATTACCTATGCTCTTTCATTCGTTTTCCTGTTCTTCTTGTACTCATGAAGATGTACATGAGTAAAATCTCTCATGAGAGATTCAATCATGAGAAGATCTTATTTGTGAATTTCATCTCCAGATGACCATCAAAAAATATGTGTTATAAAGAGAGGAGCTGGTTCTGACAGAGGAGGAAGAGCTCAGGGCTAGATGTCAGAAGACTCATATTCATCTCCTGTGCGTTGTGTGCCCTTGGGCAGGTCTCTTCACCTCTCTGTGCCTCAGTTTCTGCATCGGTACAATGGGGTTGGTTGCCCCAGAATCGGGAGGAGCAATTGGAAAAAAAATAGATTTGAAAGTTCTGCACAGAGATTAAGCATGACCTTGGCTCATGGTAGAGGCAGGGTAACAAAGTCTGGACTCTTGGTACACAGCGCTGATACTAGCAGGTGCCGCTATAGACAAATCAAATTAGACGTTTCTCTCAAATCACACATACACCCTAAATGTGGAAAATAAAACGTCTGAAAGCTGTTAGAATGTGACAAAATGTAAATAAGTGCTAATTCTGGGCAGCAGGTTCCCAGGCTTTTTTATATTATCCTTTACAGTTTTATGGGGGATTTTTTTTATATTAAATTGCAAAAGAAGTAGAAAATAACCAAAAAACATGGCACAGTAGGAGGTTGGGGATTATTATTAATTGCAACTGATACAAGCACACAAGACTCTTTCCAGTGTCTGCCGGGCCCAGGGTGTTCTCAGGGGCCGGGTGTGAGAAAAGCCCAGTCTATATACAGGAGAGGGGTACCTTGGGCCCCCTCCCCAGTCTCTGAAGGCTTCTAACTCTGCATTTATTACCCCCAAGTCCAACCACACCCCGATTTGCACCCCACAGCACAAATTCCCTGGGATTGGAAAAGGGCAGAAAGACTTTCGGGTTTTGGTCTCCCCAGAACCGCAAAATCAATTTTGTCCGAGAGAAGGGCCTGGTGGAAGTTATCATCCAAAACTTGACTGAGGACGACAAAGGGTCGTATACTGCTCAGCTCCAAGACGGAAAAGCCAAGAACCAGATCACCCTGGCTCTGGTGGATGACGGTCAGCTGTGCCCTGACCCCCGCCCTGCCCCATGCACCCGGCCTCAGCTCTCAGCCTGGGCGTCTCTATCCATCCTGACGCCCTCCTCTGGACCTGCGCTACTGCTGGTTCACACCCGTTCCCCCCTCTGTGTTCACAGAGTTCGACAAACTTCTAAGGGAGGCAGATGCTAAGAGAAGAGACTGGAAGAGAAAGCAGGGTAAGAACTGCTGGGGCGAAGTTCAAACACTTCGGCCAGCAGGCCAGCAGACAGCGCCGGGGAACCGCTGGGCAAGTGGATTAATAGATCCCTCCGCCCTGCTGGACCCCCCTGAGGGAGGGCCACTGCCATTTGATCTAGTGCTGTCCCTGTGCCAGAACGAAACAGCACTTGCCCAGCCCCGAGACTGCGCGCCCTAAACTTTGCACCCTAGATGCCTCCCAGATACCTCACCCCAGTCCCCTCCCTCGTGGGGGCGGAATTCCAGAATCCGAGGGGCCAGTAGTCATTAGGTGCCTCTCCCCAGCTGCCTTCCCCCATCTCGCCACCAGGTGGCGCCCGGGCCGAGCCCGGCGCTCTGACCGCTGGGCGTGCTGTTTTGCCCTCAGGTCCGTATTTCGAGGAGCCTTTGCAGTGGAAGGTCACCGAGGACTGCCAAGTGCTGCTGATGTGCAAGGCAAAGCCCCGCCCCCGCCTCCAGCCCTGCCCCCAGGCCCCGTGGGGCAAGACCTGTGGTTGTCCCCAAGCCCCGTGGCTGTCTTTTGCCCCACTCCCTGCAACTCCACACCCTGTGCTGGTGTGATCCCAAGCAGAGGAAGTAGCCCCAGGGATTTTGCATTTAACTGGAAAACAGAAACCCAGGGAGCAGAGTTAGTGTGAATTAGTGCACTGAGTCAGCCTTGAGTTAGATCTCCCCGCTTTTCCGGGAGGGGTTCTGGGGGTCAGGGGTCTGGGAGCAAGTGAGGGCTCTATACGTTGAGTGGTAATCCCTGTGTCTGTTAGCAGCCCTGCCAGACACTGCTCTCAGCACTTCAGAGCATTATTTTATTTCATCTGCCTCACAATCATCTGTGAGAGAGGTGTTACAATTCCCACTGTAGGATAAAAAACCAAGTGGGGAACTAGCTGAAGACTACATGGTAACAGGCCGAGTCTAGAGCCCAGGTTTTAACCGGATGTGCCTGACTCCAAAGCGGGTGTTGTTTCTCAGCACCCTGCAGCCTTTTAGATACCTGGGGGAAGGCAGGGGAGGGGAGGGCGCACTCCCAGAAGCCTATCCATTCAGCAAACCTAAGTACCTACTCTGTGTAACACACTCTGCAAGCACTGGGCACACAAGGGTGAAGAAGTGGTCTCCTTAGGCCTGTAAGATCCCACAGTCCAAAGCAAGATCGTGGCGAAAACAGCATAGCTCCTGCTGTGATGGAGACATGCAGGAAATTGATTACTCACGATGGGGCACACTCTGGGGTGCATAAAGGAAGGCTTCCTGGAGGAGGTGACACAGGCATTTACAAGAAAAAGTAGGGTAGGAAAGGGATCAAGAAGCAGAGGGAATAGCATTAGCACAAGTCCTGAGTCCAGAAACCATCAGAGGAGACATGGTGTGAGGAAGGGGTAGGCTGAGATTTAGCCTGGGGGTAGGGGAGGAGTCATGTTTGTAAAAAAAAAAAAAAAAAAGGTTCTGCTGATCTGAGTCTTCACTTAAAAGAGAAAGCCTGAAGGAGTCTCCTCACTCCCCACCTTCCTCAGGTGACCAACACCAAGAAAGAAACCCGCTTCCAGTGGTTCTTCCAGAAGAAAGAGTTCCCAGATGGTCAGTATGACCCGCAGACTGGAACAGGGCTTCTCTGCATGGAAGAGGTAAGTGCAGCTCTGACTTCAGGGCTCACAGCCTACAGGCAGTGCCAGGAGCACTGGGCAGGGAGTCAGGACCAGGGTGAGGCAAGTGAGGCACTGACCTCACGCACAAACTTTCAGGAAGTACTGAAAGGCTCAGTACTCAAGATAAATAATATTTCATGCAGTATTTTTAAGGATCAAAATTCATGCCCCCAAAAAAAGACCATGAGGGAAAACAATACCAAAACTTTAAATAAAAACAGGCTCAGTAATACTGACTTTTCCTTTTAGTTGGATTCCAGTCCTGGCCCTGCCGCTGACTGCATGGCCCTGGGCTAGTCACTGTCCCTCTCTGACCTCAGTTTTCATCTGTTACACGAGCAGGTCAGAGGGATGCTCTCTCAGAGATTCCTTCCTGCCCCCGCAGCCTGAGATTCAGGACAGGAAGACGGTCTCCGTGTGAGGCAGGTCTGGGCAGAGCAAAACAGGGCCTGGAGCTCACTTCTCCCACCCACGACCTCCCCATGGCCCTTGGAGGAGTGTGACCTGGTTAAGGTAGAAATGCAAGACTTATTCTTAAATATTCAATGTCTTTCTGCCTTGTCCCTGATCTCTGTGGCCCCACCGTGTGCCAAGGAGGACTGTGGCAGATGCAGGTTTGCAGACTCGGAAGGAAATAATGATTTCAGGGTCCTCTCCCAAATCCCGGCCAAGACGATGGCAAGTTGGCCTTTGTCATCACAGTGCAAACTCTTCACACAGGGCTTGGCATCGAGTAGGTGCTTTATAGCTACTGAGTCTTGTCATAATCATCCAGCCTATTGGTGCAGAACTTTCTGGCTTCCGAAGTTATCTCCCTTGATCTTCACAGCAACTATAGTACGTAGCTAGGGCAAGGATTATGCCACCATTTTACAGATGAGTAAACTGAGGCTCAGAGGGTTTAAATACCAAGATACAAAGCTTGAGAGCGGGGCCGGAAGTTTCTCCAATCACTGTCACCGGAATTTGGCTGGGACTTCGGAGCCTTCACTGAGGGAGGGGGCAGGGGACATGGGAGAAGACTGTTGGGGTTTTCAGCCCTTCGATACCCCAGTTAAGAGATGCTTCTGCCTTGAATCCTGCCTCAAAGCACACTGTGTAGAGATGGTTGGGGTGAGGGGGGCCCTTCGAGGGGACAGGGAGGCAGATATCACGCTCCCACCCCCGCAGCCCCTGGAGGAGATGCTGTGTAATGAGAGGGCACAGCGGACTTCTGACCTTGCTTTCAAAGCATGACCCAAGTTCTTGCTTTGCTGAGTGTTGACCCGGGCTTCACTTGGGGTTGACAAGCATGTGCCAGTAAGGACCGCCTTGTCCTGAGCAAAAGAAAGCACACTTCCTTCTGAGAGATGCAGAGAGGTCCCTCTACCCAGGGCCCCTGGGAAGCAGGGCAGCGCTGGTGGAGGGTGCGCCCTGCTCGGCCCAGCTCTGCTAGGAGGGCCCGCTTTGCTCTGCTCAGAGCAGCTGCCTGAGAATCACATGCGGGGCGTCTGTTTCTGCCCTCAGTTCCCCCTCTCGCCCCACCTCCAGGCCCAGACAAGCCCTGGGCTTGGGATCAAAGGGCTCTGGAGCTGGAAGGAGCCTCAGAGATCACCCACTGCAGGGGGGTAAACTGAGGCCCAGGGAGGAGAATTAGGGGCAGGCCTAGAGCCCAGGCTTCCTGACTTGCTGTCCATCGCTCCTTCTGGAACTCATGCTGACACCGCCTTCTCACATCCTTCTTTCCAGCTTTCCAAAGAGGACAAGGGCATTTACAGAGCAGAGGTTTCCGATGAGCGAGGGGAGGACGACACCATCCTGGACCTCACAGGTGAAGGTAGGAGCCGGCGACATCAGAGACGGGCCAGGAGGGCCTCACACTGAACCAAGAGATGCAGTGTGACCTGTGGGGAAACTTGGGGCAACTGAGGCCCAGGGGAGTTAAGTGACCTGCCCATGGCTGCACAGCTGGTCAGTGGCAGGGCCTGGTCTGTGTGACGCTGGTGCCCATGTTCACTGCACTATCCCACAGCGAGCCCAGGCTTCAAGACCCAGAGCCTGAGTTCTCTGCTCTGCCCCCCACCCCCACCCCCGGCGGGCCCCAGGCTCCTCACCAGGCTGGTCGTCTCAGCCTGCAGGAAGACTGTCGTGTCGGCCCATTCGTCCTCCATCTGTGTTGCCCCCCTGCCCCACCAGTCACGCAGTGCCCCAGATCCCCTCCCCACCCCTAAGCCTGTGTTCTGAGAGCTGCTCATAAGGTCCACCAGCCTTTTCCAAGGACGGCCCCACCTGGTGCCTCCCTAGGGGAGCCCTACATCAGCTGACCATTCCCTCTGTCTCCCTCCAGCCCTGGATGCCATCTTCACTGAGCTGGGCAGGATTGGTGGTAAGCAAGCCCCCTCCTTGCTCAGCGCTGCCGTGATGCCACAGAGCCTCTGGGGGACCTCTAGCCATCCTTGGCTGCTGGGGGTGGGTTTAGTTTCCAGCCTCAAAGACTGGGGGAGATGCTCCTGCCTCTTCACAACACTGTGTTCCCCCCACCACACCCCAAAGCAGGGGCGAGCTGGCTGCCCCCCAGATGTGCTGCCCAAAGGGCCTTGGGGAAGGCTCACCCTGCTCCCATGCCTCCCCAGCCCTCTCTGCGACCCCACTGAAAATCCAGGGGACCGAGGAGGGGATCCGGCTCTTCAGCAGGGTCAAGTACTACAACGTGAGCTACATGAAAACCACCTGGTTCCACAAGTAGGTTGGCCTTGCCCTGGAGCCCTAGCCAGGCTGGAGGGGGCCCAGCACCCGCCTCAGAGCCCAGTCCCAAGGGCTTGGCAGAGACAGGGTCTCTCACCGGTCCTGCTGTCCACAGAGGGAGTCTGGGACAGGGAACAGCTGTTAGAGGCACAGAAGGGAGGCTCCCCAGGAAAGGTGGGAACCCTGGCGCTAAGATCACTTTCCCAGAATATCCATGGCCAGAGAAGGACCATTGTCTTAGAGCACCATCTGGGAACTGGGGGAGAGAAGGATGCAGGAACGATGGGGAACCAGATGATCAAGTGCCCTTGTGGGTCTCTGCAGCCTTAGCAAACTCAGGCAGCCAGGCTGAGGGGAGAGGTGCAGGCAGAGGGACCTGGGGGGCTGACGACTAACTGAGGGCCAGGCCTTGAAGGCAGGATCAGGTATCAGAGACTCCGCCAGGAGCTAAGTGACCCCAGAGAGTTTGGGAGCAGAATTTTCCCAGTGCTTCTTACTTGCAAACCTCAGCCTTGTGGAGCAGACATTACTGCACCCATTCTATGGAGAAGGCTAGACGGACTTAGTCAAATTGGTCATGTGAGTGAGACCAAGGCCAGGCTAAATTTCAGAACAGTGAAGCTCCTTCTCTAGAGTTTCTGAGCCCCATGACGAAGCCCAGAGGTGTCACTTCTGTGACAAAACACTGACATGGGCCAGGTGTCTTTAGGAATGAAATTTAAGTAAAGGAAAGGAGTTTATATAGTTTATAAGAATTACGTAAGAGTGATTGTGGGAAGAAATGCTGGGAGGTTTTACGATGAGGAAAAGGATGAAGTGAGGAAGTGGCTCCCACTGGTGGGGTGTGGGGAGGTGGTCACTGACCCTGGAGCACCATTTCCTCAAAGTCCCAGCCTGCAGGACATGTCATAAATATAGACTCAGCGCGGCCACAAGGTTTGATGAATGAATGAATGATGAGGGGATGAGTGGATAGATATATATCAAATATCTCATGCATGGTCACCATTTTCAGCTCACACATCTGGGAACAAAACCCCGGGAGAGGAGTTTGGGGCAGGGGTGCCTGTAGATGGGCGGGCGGACAGCCCGTCCCAGACTGAGCTGTGTTAACCATTTCTTCGCCCTCACGTTCAGAGAGAAGCGCCTGGAGAGTGGTGATCGGGTGAGGGCGGGCACCACCCTGGATGACATCTGGCTCCACATCCTGGACCCCAAAGACTCAGACAAGGGCAAATACACCCTAGAGATAGCGGCCGGGAAGGAAGTCCGGCAGCTCTCAGCTGATCTCTCGGGGCAAGGTGAGCGCTCCGCCTGTCTGTCCTCAGTGAAACCTGTTTAGAAAACCCCATGGTCTTTTGGGGGGGCTCCCATCTCCCCACCCAATCCTAGCACTGCCCCCAAGAGAATGCTGGAACAGAGTGAAGGAACAGTCAGTGCTGAGCTCTATACCTGTGGGTTGCAGGAAGCAGGGAGATTGGGGGTAGATGCCCTGACGCACCTTTTCCCCTTTTCCTTCTCGTAGCTTTTGAGGACGCCCTGGCTGAGCACCAGAGACTGAAGTAAGTTTCCTCGGCGTTTCTCAGTGTGATCAAGGCCTCTGGGGTGCACGAGCACAGGACCCTTCCTGGGAGGCCAGACAGCTCCACCTTTCCCCCGTCACCCCCTCCCCCCTCCCCGGGCAGGACTGTCCTTTAACAAATGAAACTCCAAGGCTTTTTCCCATTTCCGTTTTTCAGAGCCTTGGCCATCATCGAGAAGAGTAAGTCCAGCCATATTTCTGTTGTTTCCACTTCTGAGTTTGGGGCGGCTTCCCAGCTGCTCACGCCTCGTGGCAGATAGCTGGAGTCCCAGTTTCCCATGGGGTCTGTGTGGCTCTGGGCCGTCACAGAGCTGCCGGGAGACCCGGATGGTGGCAGCGTGAAGACAGGTGTATGAGGAGTCCGAGGATACCTGAGACCGTGGATGTGGACGCGCCTGGTGCGGGCCTGGTGGCGAGTAGGCACATGGCCGACGTCGGTGGGACTCCAAAGGCAGGGGCAGACAGGACCGAGGCCCTGTCTTCCAAGCGAGGCCCGGGAGGGGACGACTGCAAAGCTGAAGCTGGTTCTGGCTGTGGGGCCCTAGGGCCTCATCTAATCAGGACACAGCCTCTGAGTTGCCCAGGGGGACCACCAGGCCCACGCACCGGAGCTTCTCCGGGTCCCCGCAACCAGTTCTAAAGCACCCAGTTCCAGGAGGCTGGCTTTCTGGTCTCAGTGAGCCAGCCGGTCAGTGTAGGACCTTCCATGAGGGGCAGCCTCCTGGCAGCAGAGCAGAGTAGCCCCGTTCAACCTGACAGTGAGGAGGGAAACTGACCGTTTGGGGCCATTGGTAGGAGGGGGCATGAGCCCTATGTGGCGTCTTGTCCCTGAGTGTCCCCACTTGGCGGGAAGTGCAGGCCGTTCGTAACTGCCATCTGGGAGGGGGCCATCTGGGGTCCAAGAGCAGTGAGGAGCCCTCGCAGCGGGCGGCCACCTCGGTGGGCGGAACGCAGCCTGCAGACCCGACTCAGCCCATCACACCTCCTAATCACCTGCCCCCCCATCCTGGAATGCCGAGTCTCTGCACAGGACACCCCCCCAGCACCCTAACACAGGGGCCTAAGCTCACCACCTGTGCTTGCTAGGGCTGGCCGAGTTGAGAGTCAGGGGAAGTGGATTGTTTCGCCCGCCACGATGGGCCTGGGGAACGTTCCTCCCACAACAGTGTCCATCTCTGGGGCCGTCCTTCCCCTCCCCCTTCAACCCTGATTCAGGCTCCTCCTCCCCTACCTCCGTTGCACAGACACCAGCCACTTCAGGCTCTTGGCACATCCCTGATCCTGGTCTAGGGTCCGTTCCCACAGCCTCGACTGCGACATGCTGGCTTTCTGCTCAGTGATTTACAACCACAGTCTCTTCCTGCCCAGCCGCCATGGCCACCAGGTCCCCTCCCTTGACCAGAGTCAGTGTCCCGGAAGCTCCCTTCCTATTCACTCCCTGAGCTGGTTCGTCACACCTGTCGTGTGCATTTTGCCAGTTTAAGGCTCAGAGCAACCTTATCACCTTCTCTCCCAGTCCTCAGGGGAGGGGCACCTCACTGTCACCTCCAGGTACCACCAGCCATGATAATAACCTCAGGTCAACGACAGAAACACATTACGTCCCTATCTTGTGTTTATAAAGGCAAGGAAGTAACATAATACAAGTTTAAGGATGTCCACCCAAAATGATGCAAAAAGAAAAAGAAGCATTGCTTCAAAATAAACCTCAACTTCGTGGAACCTGCTGCTGGGAAGCAGCTGGCAGGAAAACATTCATCACTGGGGGTCTCGTTTTTCCCTTCCAGATCGTGCCAAAGTGGTGAGGGGCCTGCCGGACGTGGCCACGATCATGGAAGATAAGGTACTGACTGTTCCCCAGCCCACAGCCGGCAGTCCCACCCTGGGTTCCCTCCTGTATCCATCAAAGAGCACGAAGCAATGCAGCACCGTGGATTCCAGAGCCGAAGGGGCTGGATGCACCAGAGTCTGGCTGAGTGACCACACCTCACTGGTCACATGTAGTATAAAGGAAAGACACTGAGCCTGGTGTCAGGCCCGTGTGTGTGTGGGGGGGGGGGGTGACAGGCCTGTGCTCACCCCAGTTCTACCCCATCTCTCCAGGTGGCCCTGGGTGTCACGGACTTCTCTGTGTGAACTTCAGTTTCCACAGGAGTTTGACTAGACTAAAAAGCCCTTTGAGGACTGAAGTTTTTCAAGTCTAATGTTCTAGAAAATGATGGCTAACGTTTTCATGTTGCTTACTTTGTGCCAGGCACTATTTCATTATTTAACCATCAAGGCAACCACATGAAATAGTGTGTTATTACTAGTCATACTTTATAGCTGAGGAAACTGAGGCCCAGAAAGGTTAAGAGACTTACCTAAGGTCATACAGCTTAAAGGAGCCGAGCTGAGATTCACAGCCTGGCAGCCCAGCTCCAGACGGCCATTACACTAGAGTGCCTCTGCAGTGAGAATTGCTCTGTTGAGAATTTTCAAACTCAATTCTTAAATCTTTATGTTAAAGCAGTCTAGCCGGGCTTCCCTGGAGGCGCAGTGGTTGAGAGTCCACCTGCCGATGCAGGGGACACGGGATCGTGCCCTGGTCCGCGAAGATCCCACATGCCGCGGAGCGGATGGGCCCGTGAGCCATGGCCGCTGAGCCTGTGCGTCCGGAGCCTGTGCTCCGCAACGGGATAGGCCACAACAGTGAGAGGCCCGCATATCGCAAAAAAAAAAAAAGCAATCTAGCCTTATTTGCATGGTAAAATCATAATGAAATATACAATAAAAAGCAATAAAGCAAAGTCCAGGCCATTCTGGGGCAGGTAATTGCTAAAGTAATAACGGTCCGACAGTCTAAACAGTTAAGTGTTGCCGTAGAAATGTTGAGAATGGAGGATGTGGGGTTAGAGTAAAACATCTCCCTTTACTGTTATTACTTGATGGGTCACAATAAAACACACATAATGAACTTACCACAAGGAGCAGCTTATACTGGGAGCTCCCTGGGAGTGTGAAGGTTTATAACCTTCACACTTTACCAAGGGTTATTCCAAGCGTGTGGACTGAGCGTTCCCTTCCTGTCCTTTCAAACAGACCCTGTGCCTGACCTGCGTCATCTCAGGAGATCCTATCCCTGAAGTCTCTTGGCTGAAGAATGACCAGCCCGTCACCTTCCTTGACCGCTACCACATGGAGGTGAAGGGGTCGGAGGTCACCATCACCATCGAGAGGGTCAACAGTGAGGACAGCGGGCGCTACGGTGTCTTCGTCAAGAACAAATATGGCTCTGAGAAGGGCCAGGTCACCATCAGCGTGTTCAAGCACGGGGAGGAGGACAAGGTGCTGAAGATGTGACGGTCGGATTCAGGCACAGCCTGAGGTCTGGTCTGCATGGACTACAAGGGTCAACCAGTGGCTCACAGCCTGGCACAAGCCACGGAGGCGGGGCGGGGGGATTGGACATTGTGGGACCCGGGACATGGGAGGGGAGTAGCTACACCAAAGTGGAGAAGCATAGACCTTGCTGGGGTTCTGGGAGGCCTCCAGGCCTCAGCACTGGACTTGGAATGGGAGACCTACGTGCAAAACTGTTTCAACTCTGAACTCTCCATGAGCCTCGCCTTTCTCATCTATCAAATGGGAATTCCTACTCCCAATACAAAAGGGATTGTTTATGAAAACCCTTGAAACCATACACCGGTGATACTCAACAGGAGGCAGTTGCGTCCCCCAGGGGACATTTGGCGGTGTCCAAATTTTGGGTTGTCACAACTGGCGTCTAGTAGGTAGCAGCCAGGGATGCCGCTAAACACGACAGCTCCTCACCGCATAGAATCCAACCCTAAATGACAGTAGTGCCGAGGTTGATGTACCCCCATAAACGGATTTATCACAATACCCCCTTTTGGATACTGTATTTTCAATTCACTTAAGTTCAACGAACGTTCATTTGAAGTCTAGCCTGTGCCAGGCTGCGCATGGCATTGGGAGCACCAAGATACATACTATGCAGGCCCCGCCCCCAAGGACACCTCAGCCTAGGAGGAGAGTCAGACCTGGGTACAAATGACTCCAGGACAAGTCAGATGATCAGGATTATAAAACAGGTCCACATAAAGTTCCACGGGTGGTCAGAGGAGGGAGAGAGGTGTTCATCCCAACTACGGAAGGTGAGCTTTAAAACACCTTCACGGAACTAGCAGAATTGGTTGTTGGGCCCTGAAAAAATAAGTTGGATTTGATGATGGTCATGGGAAGAGATTTCAGGAGCAGGGGATGGTGAGAGCCAAGGTGAGGCGTAGGGGTAATGCTGCCTGGGTGGCCTTGGATGGCAGGCTGCAGAGCTGGATGACCTTCAGTACTTCCAGCTCAGGGCCTCTGCCTGGCGGGACAGACACTGGTTGGCCTTGCTTACTGGACCTCTGTACGGAGCTGGGCATTTCACCACCCTCCAGTTTCCTTCTTTTTTTAAATCAGATTGGGAGGGGTGGGGTTTATAAAGTTAGAGATGTTTGTTGTAAAATTTTGGAAAACCTTAAAAATGTTGAAGGAGAAAATAAAACTCATCTGTACTCCCAACATCAAAACATAACACCCACCTCTGATTTCTGAAATGATTTCTGAGTTTAAAGGTAGAATGAATCACTCCTACATTTACCACCTACACGCGCATCAAGGCATGATGGGTAACTTATACCCCCAGCAGCTACAGGTGCAGTCAGGCCAGGTGTTCAGTGAGGGGGGGCGAGGGGGCCAGGTGTCCTGCCGCGCCCTGGCTGGGAAGGAGTATGGAGGATTACGCAGGTCTTGGAGGCAAACACACCCAGGCTTGAAGCCAAACACTCACTGTGTGATCTTGGGCATTTTTTTTCCTTTGTCTGGGCCTCAATTTCCCATCTATAAAGCAAGAAGTCTAAAAGGTCATTTTTGAGGGTCCTTTCAGCTGACACTACCTCCTACCTAGGAAGACTGTGGACAGGGCAGGTCCAGGGTGGGGCAGTGGGGATGGAGGTCCCTGAGACCTTTCGCTGTTCTCTGTCTTAGCTCCTCCCACTTAATCCCAAGTAAACCCCAAGTGCCACTCAGGTGGAAGAAAGGACCTTGCTAAAGGACATTGTGATAAAATTTAAAAATTTTATATCTGGCCTTTGCTCTTGGTTTGGGACACACAGCTCCTAAAACCCTTCGGATCCCCAGGGTGAAAAGAGCGTCTTTTGTATACTAATAAGATGGCTGGTGACTGGGGGCCCTTAGATAGCTTCAGGATGGGAGCTGGTCACCAGAAAGGCCAAGGCAGGACTAGAGGGTTGGAACTTTCTGCCCCCAGCCACCTCCACTTCCCTCTGGAGAGGGGAGAGAGACTAGAGGTTGAGTTAATCACCAATGGCCAATGATTTAAAGAATCATGCCTAAGTACTGAAAGGTCCATTAAAAACTGCTAAGCAACAGGATTCCCAGGGCTTCTGGGTTTGTGTACACATCAAGGTGCTGGGAGCGCGGTGCGCTTAGAGAGGATCTCCCTCCACACTCTCCGACTCCTTGCCCTGTGGACCTATTCATCTGACTCTCCATTTGTATCCTTCATAATAAACTAGAAACTGTAAGTAAAATGTTTCCCTGAGTTTTGTGAGCCATTCCAGCAAATTATCGACTGAGGAGGGAGTCATGGGAACCCTCGACTTATTGCCGGTTGGTCAAAAGTACAGGTGACAGCCTTGTGGAGTCTGACTCTACCTGTGGGTGGTTAGTGTCAAAATTGAATTGAAGAGCTTCCCTGGTGGCGCAGTGGTTGAGAGTCCGCCTGCCGATGCAGGGGACACGGGTTCATGCCCCGGTCCGGGAAGATCCCACATGCCGCGGAGCGGCTGGGCCCGTGAGCCATGGCCGCTGAGCCTGCGCGTCCGGAGCTTGTGCTCCGCAACGGGAGAGGCCACAACAGTGAGAGGCCCGCGTACTGCAAAAGAAAAAAAAAAGAAAATTGAATTGAATTGTAGGACACCCAGTTGGTATCTGGATATTTGGAGAACTGGTTGTTGGTGTTAAAATTACCCACGCATTTGGTGTCCGAAGTGTTGTGAGCCAAACCAGCTCAGAGTTATGAATCAACCACCTCCCCAGGGGTCTTTCCCATCTTCATCTATTCTGTATTTCCTGAGCCCAGGGTAGGTAGCGGGGGCACACCGTCATCCAACAAAGCCAGACTCCACATCTTCACGTCTTTCACTGGCCTTGACTTTATTCTCCTCTCCTTAGCCTGTTCCCAGTGGCCTCCACTCCTGCCCCTGGCCTGGACCACTTCCAGCATCCCCATTTCTGGACCCCTCTGATTCTTCCATATTTACAATTCCCACTTGCTCCTTGTGTTATTCTTTACTGGCTCATCCTGGGAAGCATCTCAGCTGGTCCAGCCTGATCCCTGGTACCCTGCATGGGACTCAGAAAGTCAGAAACTTTGTCTCTTATCTCGTGAAACCCATCAGCGAACACATGGTCCTGGCATTCTCCAGGAACCCTCCGTGGATCTCCTGGCACGCTGGACTTCCAGGGAGCCAGGCAGGGCGTGCAGGCTGAAGGAAGGCCAGCCAGCCAGTGTGTTCCCCCTTTATCATACCTGCCGCCCCTCCCCACACCTGTTCTGCCACCTTTCACATACCAACCCCAGTGCCATCCTTGGCCTAAAGAATTGAGAGCCGTAAACAGGAAGAGCATGAGGAATAAGAACCCTGATGGGAAACGCCTGGCCTGTGTAATAATTAACCTCTACCCACTTGGCCTCCGCCACTTCTCATCAGATGCTTTCAATACCTCAAAACTTCCAAATCACTTCCAGCAGCTCGGGGTGACATTTTCATGCCAAAAATAGTTTCAGAAGCATCACTTCCCAGATGTCTCTAGCTAGAGGAAGCCAGATAGTTTATTTTCAGCATTTGAGAAAAGTTTCAATTCTGAGGCGGGAGGAGTTTCAGCCAAGAAGTGCCCTGGGTTGAGAGCAAAACAAATTGCACAGCCCGTGAGGAATGCGCCCCTCCTCTCCTGGGCCTCCCAGAAGCCCTTGTGCCCCTGGGCTGACTTTTATATCACCGCTTCCTGTGCTATAGCAGATCTAAAGAAAGAGGAACGCGGGGCCGCACAAAAGCCTTTTCATTCCAATTATAGAAATGTTCATGGCGAAATGAGACTTTGGGTTTGCTTGAAAATACTCCAGTTTAAAAAAAGAAGAAAAGAAAAGTAAGAGGAAGAGAAATAAATGAAATAAAGAGAAATAAATGAAAAAGTTAGCAAAACATTGATGATTCTTGAAGCTGGTGATGGGTACATGGGTACCATGCTCTCTACTTTCGTATATGTTTGGAATTTTTTTCATGATAAAAATACTTAAAGACTCCATTGCCAAGGGAGACAAACCCTTGGCAGTCTTTTCGTCTGGAGTCATATGAGTTACTTATCCAGCAATTAGTCAAGGACATTAGTTACAGGCGAGTGAGCACAGGGTTCCTCTCTGGCAGGCAATGTGTACAGCCTGCTATTTTTCAATCACACTAATTAAAATTAATGGTACCAGAGATGTTCTACAAGAAACAATTATCAAGTCATGGCTGTAGTTTAAAAAAAAAGTTATACATCCAATTGATTCGCTGACTGCATTCATTCAGCACAAGTTTCCTGAGCTTACTATGTGGCAGGAATATACAGATTTAAAGCTTGGTGCTATCATCTGAGATCCAGCTTTGCTTTACTTGATGTGTGCCTTAATTAAGTAATTTAAAGTTTCTGTGTCTCGTCTGTAAAAGAGGGCTGCTGTGAGAATTAAATGAGGGGACGCTTGCCGAGTAGCTAGCGTGGTGCCTGAGAGGATCGAAATAAATGACAGATTTCCCCACCCACCCATTCCCCGTAGTCTCAGTTGCTGGGGAAGATAGATGGACTAATCCAGCTCCCACAGAATTCAACAGTTCCTTCTGCACTTTTTTGACTGATGACAGTACAGACACTTCCAGAGACAGGAGTCCACAACCTCACAAGGGGTTTTTAAAGTAGCATCTGTTGTATTCTTCCAATGATAGAAATGATAATTGGACAAGACAGAAGAGAACCAAGAAGAAAAGTAAAAATATTCATAAACTGAACAGACTTGTGGTTGCCAGGGAGGGGAGGGAAGGATTGGGAGTTTGGGATTAGCAGACAGAAACCATTATATATAGGATGGATAAACAACAAGGTCCTGCTGTATAGCACAGGGAACTATATTCAATATCCTGTGATAAACCATAATGGAAAAGAATGTGAAAAATAATGTATATACGTATAACTGAATCACTTTTCTGTACAGCAGAAATTAACACAACATTGTAAGTCAACTATACTTCAATAAAATTTTTTAAAAATATATCCATAAGCCCTCCAACCAGAAATAAATACAACGGAAGACACTGTTTATTAACTAGCCTAACAGATATTTCCAACCCTTCCCCATTGCCACCTCCACTCTCAAGACTGGAAAACGAGATATTCACTTTCCCGGGCTCCCTTGTAGCTGGGGGCAGCCACAGGACACAGTTCTGGTCAAAGAGACATATACAGAAATCTGCTGGGGCTCTTTGGTAGGCTTACGTTCTCAATAGAAGGGACAGACACTGCAAGCCCCAGACAACCCCCCTTCCTCCTTCCTGCCTCAAATGTGGACACGGTGCCTGAAGCTGGGCAGCCATCTTGTGATTATAAAAAGCAGATTGCAGAGATGCCAGCCCAACATCACCATGCTGCTGATGCCAGGCCTTCAGACCCCCAGACAACTTATGAGAGAAAAATAAATCCCTCTATGCCTAAGGCACCATAAGTCAGGTTTTCCCATCCTGTGAGCTAAAAGCATTCCCAATTCACACACCACTTGTTAACATTTTTTTGGATGTATTTCCTACCAGTCTTAACAGAATTGAGAAGTCTTACATATAATTTTACATTCTGAGTTTTTTTCCTGTGATATGATGTCATAAAAATTTTCTCACATCACCAAAAAGCATTCCAGTGTTTATCTATCATGTAACTTGTATCATTTCCATGTTCCCAGAAATAGTTTCCAATTTTTCACTAGTCAATGAGACTGGGATGAACATCCTCATATATAAATCTTTGCTTGCATCTCTGAAAAATTCTCTTGTGTAGATTCTAGAAGAGGAATTACTGAGTCAAAGGACATGAATTACTAGGTCAAAAGCAGACTAGCTACATGGCAGGAGTGGAAGGGAACTAACTGATAGTACCCTGGCCTTCCCCTCAGGGACACAAATCAGAAGTTAGTCAATCATCCAACACATATTTATTGAGTAGCTATTTCACTCCAGGCACTATGCTAGATGCTGGCGATACAATGGTGACTGAAACAGACATGGGCCCTGCCCACAGGGGAAATACCATTTCTCAGATGGCCACCCAGAAAGATGGTGACTGGTTTTTATTGAACCATGGCCAACTGATGAAAGGAGAGGCTCACCATAAAGCTAAAAAGCAAAAACCAAATGAAAAAAATATTTGTGATCTCTATGGAAAATATAAGGCTAATGTGCTTAATATACAATTACGATCCAATCATATCATGACTGGTATGCTATCATCAAAAATGATGCAAAAAAAATATTTAGAGGCATGAAAAGATATTCAGGATAGGTTTTAAAAATCAAAAGGCAGGGCTTCCCTGGTGGCGCAGTGGTTAAGAATCCACCTGCAAACGCAGGGGATGTGGGTTCAAGCCGTGGCCTGGGAAGATCCCACGTGCCGCAGAGCAACTAAGCCTGTGTGCTACAACTACTGAGCCTGCACTCTAGAGCCCATGAGCCACAACTACTGAAGCCCATGTGCCACAACTACTGAAGCCCGCCCGCCTACAGCCCGTGCTCTGCAACAAGAGAAGCCACCACAATGAGAAGCCCAAGAACCGCAACAAAGAGAGCCCCCGCTCGCCTCAACTAGAGAAAGCCTGTGGGCAGCAACGAAGACTCAAAGCAGCCAAAAATAAATAAATTAAATTAAATTAATTTTTTTAAAAATCAAAAGGCAGATTTCAAACAGTATATAAAGTGTAAGCTTATTTAATGAAAATTAAAATTGTATATATTTTAGAAGACTAGAAGGTAAACATCAAAATACTGACAGTGAATTCTCTAGTGGTGGGATTATAATTGATGTTTATTTTCTCATCTGCATTTTCAAAATCTCTATAAACTTGCATTATATTTTAAACAGAAGAGAGAAAAAATTTTTTTGAATGTTTTAAAAGCTACCACAGATATACACTCTGTCTCTGCCAAACTAGCCTCTCCTTATTCTCTGTTTTCCTGGTTCAAAGATCCTGTTTATTTTGCTTTTGAAATTCACTCATCAATGTTACCTAACACCCTCACTTCATGATCCTTTGAGACTTAAGCCTACCCAATGCCTTTTTAAATTTCAGATATTGAATTTTACAGTTTTGGAATTTCCATTTGGTTCTTTTTTTATAGTTTCTATTTCTCTATCAAGCTTTTCCTATCTTTTCTTTCATTATGAGCATACTTTCCTTTACAGCAAAAAGCACAGCTATAATAGCTACTTTAAAATCATTAACCAGTCACCTCAGGGTCAGTCTCTTTTGACTATCTTTTCTCTTGAAAAAGGATCACATCTTCCTTTTCTTTGTATGTCAAATAACTCTGGATTTCGTTTTGAATATTATGTTATGAAGACCCTGGATTATGTTATATTTCCACTACAGAGTGTTGATTTTTGTGCTCGTTTTGTCAGGTAATTAACTTGGTTGGACTAAAAATACAAACATTGTCTTTTGGCAAGCTGCTCAAACGTCAGTTCACTTCTTTTATCCTTAGCTGATCTGCTTGTAGTCTGTCCTATGTATGTGTAATTTAGAGGTTGGCCAGAGATTTGTACAGAGTTTATAAAGAAGTCTTCCCTCCGACTCTCACCTTTCCAAGATTTCCGCCTCACTTTCCAGTGGTTATGATTGCCCTCAACTCTGTCCTCTGAGTTTTCAGGCCAGAAATACTGCAGGTGTTCTACTCAACACCTCAAATTGGTGCTGACTGCAGTATAATGAAAGGCATTTAAAAAATGAGAAACTCATCCTGTGCCATTCCCTTCCTCCAGGTGTTGACTCTTCTCTGGAATCTGTCTGCCTTTGTTTATTCTCCAGTGCTTCAGATAAGATTTTTAGGGTTTTTTTGTTTGGTTTTTTTTTTTGTAGTACGCGGGCCTCTCACTGTTGTGGCCCCTCCCATTGCGGAGCACAGGCTCCAGACACGCAGGCTCAGCGGACGTGGCTCACGGGCCTAGCTACTCCGCGGCATGTGGGATCTCCCCGGACTGGGGCACAAACCCGTGTCCCCTGCATCGGCAGGTGGACTCTCAACCACTGTGCCACCAGGGAAGCCCTAGTTTATTTTTTATTAAAAAAAATTTATTTTATCTTTTTATTTTTTGTCCAGAGGTTAATAGCTGCAGTCTGCAGGAGGATCAGTCTAGCTGGAGCTTACTTGGGCATACTGTAAGTGGAACTCATTGTGACTTACTCCCCTGGTTTCAATATATTCAGTAGCCCCTTCTAGGTGAGGAGTCCCCATGGCCAAGAGGATGTGCTGCTCAGAGCATCCCTTCCTTCTGGGAAATGCCTCAGCGATTTCTGGCATCTGCCTCTGATCAGATTTTGGATAGGGTTGGGCACCCTTTGCCTTGGCACTCCAGAGGCTGTCCGGCAGGTTTGACCCTTAAGTGGTCGCCCACAACCGGACAGTCAGAACTCAAGTTACATTTTTTTGAATCATCTCAGTGGTAGCAAATCACTGAGCTTTGAGGATGAGTTTACTTTGAAAAGCTGTTAAAAGCCACCTGGAGGGACTTCCCTGGTGGCACAGTAGTTAAGAATCCGCCTGCCAATGCAGGGGAATGGGTTCAATCCCTGGTCCAGGAAGATCCCACATGGTATGGAGCAACTAAGCCCGTGTGCCACAATAAGAGAAGCCACCGTAATGAGAAGCCCGAGCACCGCAACGAAGAGTAGCCGCCAATCGCCGCAACTAGAGAAAGCCCGAGCACAGCAACAAAGACCCAACACAGCCAAACATAAATAAATAAATAAAATAAAACAAAAACCACTTGGAGAAAACAGTATTGGCCTTAGACCCAGGCCAGAGGGTCTTCTCTGGGCCCCATGTTTTAGGGGGCACTGTGACCCTCTGCTGGCTGCACCGCTCTCCATGGGCCAAGGAGTCTTTGGAACCAAGGGAACATGGTAACACAGTCTGTGACATCTCCCCTTTCCAAACTATGCATGCGATACCCAGCACCCAGAACTCTCTGACCAAATGGTCCCAACTCACTTCCAGGACCTGCACGGACCTCTTCCACAGATGTGGAAGGTAAAAATAATGGCCCTTCAAACATGCCCATTTAAAATAAACGTTAATAGTTGGACAAGAAAGACGTGGTCAAAGTGTAAAGAAACAGGGCTTCCCTGGTGGCGCAGTGGTTGAGAGTCCACCTGCCGATGCAGGGGGCGCGGGTTCGTGCCCCGGTCCGGGAAGATTCCACATGCCGCGGAGCGGCTGGGCCCGTGAGCCATGGCCACTGAGCCTGCGCGTCTGGAGCCTGTGCTCCGCAGTGGGAGAGGCCACAACAGTGAGAGGCCCGCGTACCGCAAAAAAAAAAAAAATTTAAAGAAACAGATCTAAATTAGAACAGGGGAGCAATACACAGAGTGAGTAGGGAGCTAGAATGGATTAGGAATGTGGTGAAGATGACTCATGTCCCTTTTGAGAAGAGTATAGTAGTTAAGCATGTGGACATGGGCACCAGGCAGAGTCTGCATTAAACCCCAACTCCACCACCTAACCTCTCTGTGGTTCAATTTCCTCGTCCATTAAATGGGGATACTCTTGTACTTTCCTCTTTGGGTAGCTGTAAGGATTAAATTAATTATTATGTGTAAAGCACTCTGTAATGTGCCCAGCGTGTGGCAGTTGCTCAAAAAAGATTAGCAATTTTTATTAGCTTCTCCCAACTTTGAGGCTCAGAAATGTCAGGGGAGGGGGAGGAATTGTATGGGAAAGACATAATCCAAAAATAAAATATGCCATGATTTTAAACAATCAGTGATGTGTATTAAAGAAGAATCCATTTGAAATTGACTCTGTGGACATTTTCCTTGAATGGCATTGAACGAGCAGAGGAGAAAATGCCATCCTAGCACATTACTTGGCTCTATTTACATACTGATAAATATGTAAACTCTGTTTCTTGGAGATCAAAAGATAACTGTGGAAAGTTGACAGAAAAGAAAAGATGTTTATGAAGCTCAAATGCACATAACGTATCCAAACTTTGTTATACAGCAGAAATGAACACAACATTGTAAAGCAATTATACTCCAATAAAGATGTTAAAAAAAAAAATGAGAACAGGAAGAGGTTGGAGGTTGTATAACCCACAACGAGAAGTCAGTAGAAATGTCTAAAATCAATGCATTGAGAAGTAACCACACAAATCTATCTTTAGAGGTGTAGGGTGACCATCAGAAGAACTAAAAACAGAACCACTTCAAGTGGTAGATTCCAGATTGCTTGCCGAAGATGGGAAGGCAATTAACAGCATTTAGTTTACTTGGTATTTTTCCAATAACAATCTCTAGTCCCTAAAGCAGCCTCAGGGGGCAGGCTATGTGGGTTCAAATCTCAGCTCACTTATCTTGGTCCAATCACTTCACCTTTCCAGAATTCAGTTTTTTCATCTGCTAAGCGATGAAAACAAGTGCGCCTACCTACCCGGGTGATTGTGAGCCTCTCCCTTCTCAAAGGATTGGTTGGAGCTGGGTTTTGAGGCAATTCAGCTTCCAGCAGAGCCTTTGCCTATTTAATTCTGAATCCGAAATTGAAGTGAATATGTTAACAGAGCAGATTACAAAAGCATGCAGCTTGCTGGCCAAAGAGCTCAGATCTCTCCAGCGGCTGTCAGCTGGGGTTGGGCCCCATGGGCAAAGGGACTGGCGGCTCAGCAAGATTTGCTCCTCCTGACTTTGACCAGATGAGCTGGCTTTCCCAGCTCTAACATCCTGTGACATCCTTAGTGGCTTCCCACTTGCTTTTGTACCAATCTCACAGGATACTAAACATGCTTAATAAAGTTGTCTCACCCATCTGGTGCTCAGCACATGACAATATTTCCAAATCATTTGTATTCTCAGGAAATAAAAATAATACTTTGAGTACCAGATGCTATACTAGCAAATCATTTTCATACATACATACATGTACATATATACATCCATATATATTTACATATAATTCATAAATATTTTTATATATTCTGCTCAACTGATCTCTACAACTGCCCTTTGGTAGATGTAAACCAAAGGCAGATCAAGGAGGTTAGCTGATTCTCCAGAAACTACACGGTTAGCAAATGGTTGAACCAAGATTCAAAGCCCAGGCTGCCAACTCTAAGACTCTTTTGACTGTAAACCATGATGTCTGTATGACACCTTTAACATTCTTCAAGATTTCCCCTGAAAATCTGGCACATGAATCATTCAATTCAAAGAGCTAGCTGGCCCTGGTCAATACAGCAGCCACCAACCACATGTGACCAGTGAACCCTTGAAATGTGGCTGGTCCAAATTGAAATGTGCTGAAGTATAAAATATACACCAATTTCTAAGACTTAGTACAATGAGAAAAATATGAAATAGCTCATTAATAATTTTTATATTGACTACATGGTGAAGTCATAATATTCCAGATATACGGAGTTGAATACAATGTTGTTAGAATTAATTTCACCTGTTTCTTTTTGTTTTTTCAGTGTGACTATTAGAAATATTTTAATTCTATGTATGGTTCACGTTACAGAATTTTATCTATCTATTGGACAGAGCCAAGCTAGACTGTTCAATGAACAGAGACATCTGTGGATCAACAGAAAAAACACTGGTAGAGAAGTCAGGAAACCTGAGTTCAGGTCCTAGCCTTGACATCGTCTAGCTGTGTGGTCTTAAGCAAACCCCTCACCCTCTCTGAGCCTCAGTTTCTCCTCTCTAAAATGAGGGACTAGATCAGATTATTTCAATGAGCCCTTCCACCCTGACAGTCTGAGTTTGTACCAGCAAATCTCTCAGCTCTCAGCACTTACTAACATCTTTGTCTTGTGGGAATTTCTCAGCCAGGAGTTCTATCTGCCCCATCTTGGTCATAAACTCCTTGAGGATAGAACAGCAGTAAATTATCACCTCTCTGTCCCCCCGCCCCAGTCTCACTGCACTGTAGCAAGCACACAGTAGGCACTTAATCATAACTTGTTGGTTTGAAACTTATTTAAAGTCTATTATTAACAGTCCCTGCTTCCTTTTCCTTCATCTCTCCATTCCCCCTCCCCCTGCCACCCAGGATTTCCCCAAAGATTCACATATTACAATTCCAAGGAGCGTGAAATAAGAGCGTAGTTTGGCAAAAGTTTAAGCAACTTCTTTTCACCCTATATGCGTCGGCAAAGTGTAAAGCTGAAGGGTGGGTGTCACCTTTCAGCCCAGGGCTTGGGATCCTACTGGGATCATCAGAGGTTGCAGAATACAAACAGTGGACAACTTTTTGTTCTGTTTTCACCCATGTTGAATAGGCCTCCCAAGTCACATTGTTAATTATGAAACTAATTTGATTAACATTAAAACGCAAGTGAATTCACTTCCTGAGCAGTTCCTCTAGTTTCTGCTTTTAAGACTATGTTCTGAATTTAGTTAGATTGTGAATTGCCTGAGAACAGGTGCAGGGCCTTAAGCATCTTGATATTTGGTGCCCTCATGGCACTGGGCAAATTGGAGAATGTCAAAAAAAAAAAAATCTTTTTGGCAACAGAGAGTTAAATAGAAGCTGTCATCAATTTCAGGAACTTGGGCTGAGTGAAGTCTTCATTTAGAGCTAATGTAAACTGAACTGTGACCAAATGCTAGCACCCCGGGCTAGGACATGTGGCATTTAATCCTCTTAACCATGACGCAGGTTACTATTATAATGCCCTGTTCAGTTTACCTGGGAAGTTCGTTCATTTCAAAAAAATGTGCTTTGAGCTCCTACTGTGAGTCAGACACTTCTAGGCATTGGGGTCTATAGTCTAATGAAAGGGAGATAATAAACAAATGAACAAAAAAACAATATCAATTCCATTCCTAGATATATACCCAAAACAAGGACCCAAACAGAAACTTGTACACTTCACAGCAGCACTATTCACAATAGCCAAATGGTAGAAACAACTCTGAAGTGTCCATCAACCAATGAATGGATAAGCAAAATGTGGTACCTACGTACAATGGAATGTTATTTATCCTTTAAAAAGAATGAAATTCTGACACATGCTGCAACATACATGCATCCTGAAAGCCAGACACAAAAGGACAAATGTTATATGATTCCACTTATATGAGGAACCTAGAAATAGGCAAATTCATAGAAAGAAAAAGTGGGATAGATGGACTTCCCTGGCGGCCCAGTAGTTAAGACTGCGCTCCCACTGCAGGGCCCATGGGTTCAATCCCTGGTCGGGAAACTAAGATCCTGCATGCCGAATGGCGCGGCCAGAAAAGAAAAGGTGGGATAGAGGTTACCCAGGGCTGAGAGGAGGAGGGAAGGGGGAGTTATTATTTAATGGGTGTAGAGTTTCTGTGTGGGATGACGAAAAGTTCTGGAAATAGATAGTGGTGACGGTTACACAACACTGTGAATGTACAATGGCACTGCATCCTACACTTAAAAGTGGTTAAAATGGTAAATTTTACATTATGCATATTTTTACCACAATAAAAAAATCAATTAAAAAACTAACAATTTCAGATAGCGGCATGTAAATGGGGTGAGGTGGTAGAGATTAAGGGTGAAGATGGAGCTATTTTAGGGGGCATTATCAAGGCAAGTCTCTTTGAGAAGCTGACATTTGAACTGCGACTTGAAACGTGAGAAGGGGCCAGCCATGTAGAGAATGTCCCAGGGGAAGGATGCTGCAGGCAGAGACAACAGCCAGGGAGGGGCTCTCCAGCAGTTGAAGGAGCCCAGTGTAGCAGACTTGTTCAAAAATATTCATATCTACACGGCTCATTATAGCTAAAAACTTTGAACAACTCTGTTGTCCATCACCAGTAAGATGGATACACTAGATGTTATACGTTCACACAATGAAGTGCTATACAGCAATAAGTTAGGACTATACACAATGACATGGATGAGTCTCACAAACATAAGTTAGAAAATAACACATCCGGGGCTTCCCTGGTGGCGCAGTGGTTGGGAGTCCGCCTGCCGATGCGGGGGACGAGGGTTCGTGCCCTGGTCCGGGAGGATCCCAAGTGCCGCGGAGCGGCTGGGCCCGTGAGCCATGGCCTCTGGGGCTGTGCATCCGGAGGCTGTGCTCCCGGCGGGAGAGGCCCACGGCAGTGGGAGGCCCGTGTACAGCAAAAAAAAAAAAAAAAAAAAAAGAACACATCCAGGGAATTCCCTGGAGGTCCAGTGGTTAGGACTTGGCACTTTCACTGCCGAGGGCGCGGGTCCAATCCCTGGTTGGGAAACTAAGATTCTGTAAACCTCGCGGGGGCAGCCAAAAAAAGAACACAGCCAGTAAGACTGTATTCATATAGAACTAAAAATAAACATAATTACATTGTTTGAGGATGCATACTGTTGGAGGACAAAGAGAATGAAAAGTGCCCACTGGACTGAGAGTATCTTGAGACTGAAAAGCGAAGCAGGCCCTGCACACGCTCAGTGGGTCAGTGTATCATGGGCTGACTTGCTCACGGAGTGGGATCAGGCAGATGACGATCGGAAGCAATCACGGCTGCCCTCCACAGCACAGAGGGGCCACTGGGACAATTTTATAGTTAACCTAGCGAACGGGGGTACGTGCTTGGAAACGCAGAGTGCTCTCCTGTGTCAAGATTTATGAATGAGTCACTAGTCTGCTGAGCATTGGGAGGAAGTCAGCCAAGGTCTTCATCATTGTTTGGGAACTAAGAGCATAGAGGCCACCTGGACCTAACAATCATTAAACATTATCTATTAACTACAAAGCCCTCGACAGTGAAGAGATTTGCTACATAGTGCAGCCCAAGGTAGGGTCAGTGGAAGGACAGGAGGAACCAAATGGGCCCAAGACTGTGTCATTTATGCTAACATCCAGACACATAGAGATGTACTAAAAGTCTAAAGTAAAGCAAGGATAGTATTATTAGAAAAGCCAGGATAGGGCTCCCCTGGTGGCGCAATGGTTGAGTCCGCCTGCCGATGCAGGGGGCGCAGGTTCATGCCCCAGTCCGGGAAGATCACACATGCCGCGGAGCGGCTGGGCCCGTGAGCCATGGCCGCCTGCACGTCCGGAGCCTGTGCTCCACAACGGGAGAGGCCACAGCAGTGAGAAGCCCGCGTACCGCAAAAAAAAAAAAAAAAAAAAAGCCAGGATAGTAGTTATCTGGAGTGGGAGGAGGGGAAATGAAGATGGAATTGTGATTGGCGGTTGGGGGGTGGGTGGGCTGGGACTTGCAGGGTGTTTACAATGTGCTACTTCTTGACCTTGGGAGGGAGAATACATAAGTGTGCTCTTTATAATTAGTTAAATTATACACATGTGTACTTTTTAAAATTTATTTATTTAGGCTGCGGCGGGTTTTAGTCGCGGCAGGCGGGATCTTTTAGTTGTGGCATGCGGACTCTTAGTTGTTGAATGCATGCAGGATCTAGTTCCCCAACCAGGGATCCAACCCAGCCCCACCCACCCCCACCAACACCCACCCCGCATTGGGAGCCCGGAGTGTTACCCCCTGGACCACCAAGGAAGTCCCCATATGTGTACTTTTCATATAAGTAAGAGTCTGGGGAAAGATATGTAACAAATACATAACATAGTATTAAGATTCAGATACAAAGAATTACCAAAAATCAATAAGAAAAAGACAAATGTATTAGTCAAGGTCCAGTCAGGTGACAGAAAACACACAATAATTTGAACTGGGAAAGCATAATGCAAAGTATTGTTATCTAATAATAGAGGACTTTTAGAGTAATTAATGACTAAGGTGTAAAGAGAATGCCCAAGAATGAAGCAATAGCTGATATAGGGAACAGGCCTTACCTATAGGACTGAGGCAGAGCGCCCAAGGGAAGAACAAATCTGGAAGAGATTCAGACCTCATGAGAGAAAATGTTGCTCCACTAGATGGGGGAGAGGTTTGTTGAGATGCCATAGGCCAGGGCTGACAAGCAGAAAACTGCCCACTTGGGTGAGAACAAAACTCACTAGGGAACTACTTAATGCAGAAGAATAGCTGGGAAGCCACCCAGTGGGTGCCAACAGAACTCACTTAGAAGATGCCCACGTGGTGCCCCTGAAACTCACTGGGAAGCTGCCCACAGGGGTGACTCTAAAACTCAGTAGCATGAGCACGACTGTTTGTCCCACATACCACTGGTCACTGAACATTGCTAGCCACTACGCATCACAGAAGCACGAAAAGAACACGGAACTCCTGAAGAGAAGCCCCCTTCCTCCTGCAGTTTCCCCCAAGCATGCTCTACAGACAAGGCTGATTATCGTGCCAGCTGGCAAAGGGGAAATATTTACAGGGGTCCATCTTAACTATCAAAAGCAGGGCAATGAATAGTGGCTTTAATGCTGAGACACAATAAATTGTTAACTGACACCACAAACAAATAACCCAGACGATCCTTAGAAGGATAGAAAAGAAACTAGTAAAATATCTATCTCCAGGGAGAAGTCTGACTGACAGCAAGGTAAAGGTGGGTGCTTTCCATGGGCAGACCCCAGGGGAACTGCCAGGAATGAGACACCCACAAAGAAATCTACCCCAGAGAGTCAGATGTCATCTGCCAGAGGTCAGATGACATCACCTATAGAAGGCTGGATTTCAGAGCATCAAACACAGAACTGAGATGGGGTGGCCAACCAGAGGAGGCATCCCCCACTCTGTGGAACTGCAGGGGGGTCCCCAGAGAGAGAATCGCAAAAAAAATCCACAAAATCACCTCACAGGACAGTCATCCTTAGATTTCCACTACTTCAGTAGTAATCTGGCACCGTCAGATTAGTAGTGAAGCCACCAAAAACAATCTTTCCCTCCCCCTGCCCCAGCCCTAGAGGGACCCAAAACAGTGCCCAAGGAGTGGGGATGGAGGGAAAGGAGAAAAAGAGAAGATGCCACCATGTGTCCTCCCCACTCTGCAGGCTTCTGAGCCTGGGAAAAAGGGAAACTTTAACTTGGATGAAAGTCTGAAGGTTTTACATCAGACTGGACTGGGGCTTTTTATTACCCTGTCTGCCAAACCCACCAGTTGTTGTTGTGTTTTTAAAGTTTTTTAACTTTTGTTTTATATACAAAGAGGTAATATTGTTTCTGCGTAAGGTAGATTCCTGGATGACCCATTCAAGGAAGCTCACTTAGTCCAACTTATTCCACCATGAGGCCAGCCCATAAAGATGGGGGATGATGAGGTCAGCCCCCCTGCACCTCCAAATGACGTTCATTCAGTTTCCCAAGGCTGATTTCTATCAGTCCTCTTTCATAATTAAATAAAGTGTTTTGTGGGTTTTTTTCCTGGAAGAATTAAGGCCTTCCTATGCACAAATATTGTTTCTGCCACTGTTGCTAAAAAACTCCTTTGTGATATTAATCCCCACTGGAGACCAACCCTCTCCATGTCAAACAACAGAGGTGCTCATTTCACTTGAAAGATTGTTTTGAAAAACCTCCAAATTCTTCCCAATTCAAGACAGTTTATATTGTCTCAGTGATCCCCAGAGTTCAGAAGCATTGAAACTTTTTTTCTATCAATAAAAGACAAATTTAGCTAAAATACGTGCCACTGCAAACATTAAGCAGCCTGAATCGCTCCCCTTTGGCTAATAAACATTGCAGAAGTTCCAACAGGTAAACTGATCTGAGCTCCTACTGTCTTGTCAGGAGAAGATGCATAAAAAATAATCCTGATTTACTCCTATTATTGAAAAAAGAGAAAGAAAGAAAACAAGCCCGAAAAAGATCTTCGAAAGCACTCATAAAGCTGTAAGTTTCTGCCAAGCTCTTATGGGTTTTGTGAAATCTTATCATTCACAGCACCGCAAAACAAACAATTCTACCTACACGTCCCTGTTTCTGCCATCAATTTGCACCTGGGTTGGTGGATCCACTTTCAAGACCAACAAAGGAAAACTTCTTTAGATTCATGCTAGAAAAGACCTTACCTTGTTCCACTGAGCTCATAAACTGCTGGGAAGCATTGGGGTTTCTCAGTGTAGGTTCACAAGTCAGTCTCTAAGAAGATATCTACCCCATGCAAACACCCAGTGAACCAGACTCTTTTCTTAAAGTGTTTAGTAGATATAACAGCACTAGTAATATTGATAAAATGAGTGCACCAAACCCCTCTCTATGCAATATCACTATGAGTTAAAGCTTCAGACACACACATTAACAAAGTGACCAAAATTACTCAATGATCCCATTTTCTTCACAAGAAGCCAAAACTTAAAGAAGCAACTCCATGACCCGTGCTGCAGGTAAGTAATATATTTTCAGTCTAAACTGTCCTGTTTCAGTCTAAACTGTCCTGCAGGTAAGTAATATATTTTCAGTCTAAACTGTCCTGTTTTGAGTTTGTCTCAAAACATGTTTTGTTAAATACATTGATTTCCTGAGCTGACCACTGACCTGTGACAATGTTTACAGCTCTGTAAAAATGGACAATAAAATCTTTAAAAGAATTTTCCGAAGTCAAACTAAAAATTTAGCACTATCTAAATGGTGCTTGATGAACTAAAATTCTAGTTAAAAAAAAAAAGTTATTTTAATGAACAGTGACTTTCTGAGTCACTGGTGTCTCCAAGGTACTTTTGTGGGGGGTTTTTTGTTTTGTTTTGTTCTGGGCTTAAAGAACAAACATTCATTTCCCAAAGATCTGGAGGCTGGGAAGTCCAAGGTCAAGATGCCTGCAGATAAGGTGTCTGGTGAGAACCCACTTCCTGAGTCTTACAGGGCTGTCTTCTGCTGTCTTTGAGTGAAGAAGCTGAAAAATATGGAACACTTCATGAATTTTCATCTCATCCTTGTGCAGGGGCCATGCTAATCTTCTCTGTTTCATTCCAGTTTTAGTA
Organism: Leucopleurus acutus; assembly: GCF_964270905.1. Classification (NCBI taxonomy): domain Eukaryota; kingdom Metazoa; phylum Chordata; class Mammalia; order Artiodactyla; family Delphinidae; genus Leucopleurus; species Leucopleurus acutus. The sequence continues at coordinate 174,984,035 of NC_139143.1, forward strand.
CTATATGTGCTGCTGAAGTGATCACTTCGAGACACCTTTGGATCTTAATCACTCACTTGTTCTTTGATCAAATGGAAAACCACTGCATTAATTCCGTTTGGGCAAGTTGTCACTATGACCTTACTTGGTCTTGTTGCTTCTTGCTGGAGAGATTCTTCTCTACTCCTGTCTCTATAACTCAGGGGCTTTTACCGGTGATTGTGACCTGACTGTAAAATTCTAGTTTCTAAAAAAGCAGAATGTAAGGCTATTGGTTGGTCTAGAATGAGTTTGTCTCAAAAGATGTTTTGTTAAATACATTGATTTCCTGAGCTGACCACTGACCAAAGTAATATTCTGCTGTCTCTGTCATTAGTAGCTTTAACCTGCTTTTCTATCTCCCAATCCAAGGCTGTCCCCAAAACTTCACTAGATGAACCTTAAGTCAAAATACCCAAGTTCTGAGGACTGCATCTATCTCAAAAAAGAACATGACATTCTAATTTATTTAAACCTCACTTTACAGATAATCTTGGCTCAGAATTAAACAAAAACTTAAATAGAAAACTCAATCAAACAAGTTATTCACATGAAGTCATAAACCAGCAACCATCCACCCATGCACCCACCCACTCATTCAGCCCACAAATATTATTGAGCACTTACAAAGTGCCCACGTGCAGTATTAATTGCTTGGAATGGCTCTGTGAGGAAAACAGACAAAATCCCTGCCCTTACGAAGCTCCCATTATAGTGGGGATGGAGGGAGGAGTGGGAGAACAGAGAAGGGTGCTGCTCGGCTGGTGCCAGTACCTCTGAAGGGGGTACAGTGAAGCTGCTTCTGCAGGTGTTAAAAACACTGCAAAGTGGATTCAGCTGCTGCTACAGGAAGGAACTGCCACTGCTGGGGTGAAGATCTGTAGCTGGAGAGATGTTCACCGGAACAGGAAGCAAACTGGGAGGAGCAAGTCCCTTCCTCCTCCTCCATCCTGCAATCTCCCTCAGGCATTGTCTATGCAGAGTCTAACGGGGACCAGCTGGCAAAGCAGAAATGTAGTTTGCAGAGTCCCAGCACCAGCATTGCAAAGAATATAGGAAGGTGAGTTGGAGCTAAAATAGCTTGTAACTGGCACAATAATGAAAAGATAATTTAGGTTAGAAAATGATAAGGGCTTTGGGGGGAAGAAAAGAGCAAGGTAAAGAGGATCAGGAGAGTATTACATTTTAAATAGGTCAATCAGGGTGGGCCTCATTGAGAAGGTGATTTTTGAGTTATAACTTAGAGTGATGACATGCACCACTAATCTAACAATGGTCCTATCCAAGATGTCTTCCAGTCAGTCACTGCACTGCCAGTAATTGTCCAAGGCCAGCAAAATTCACTCCTTCAGGCCTTTCTTACCCAGATTTATATTTGAGACAGAACTCCTCCTATTTCTCACATTTCCTTTCCCAATCCTATGTAAACAGATGCTTTAAACTGAATCTCAGGAACAAAGCCCTTTCCTAAAACTGAAAAGATAACTGATCTGAGGTGGAATCACCTGGCATGACTCCATATTCCAAGAACATTCTAGAGAAAGCTTCTTCTCTGAAACAGAGACTTACCAGTTACACACACACACACACACACACACACACACACACACAGAGAGGCATTCTTCAGCCTATGAGACTATTGATGCCAAGGCTGGGAATAAGCACATTTGTGAAAGTTGTCCAATCATCTAAGAAACCATTTTAGGGGGAATTCCCTAGTGGTCCAGTGGTTAGGATTCTGTGCTCTCACTGCCAAGGGCCTGGGTTCAATCCCTGGTCAGGGAACTAAGATCCCATGAACCGTGTGGTGCAGCCAAAAAAAATTTAATAATAATAAGAGTAATGAGCTTTCAGAAACCATTTTAAACATTTGCATATTCCACTATGTAAAATATAAGGGCTTTTCAGATAAAAAGTAAAAGCCTGGGTAGAGTGACCCACAGAACCAAGTAGGCTTGAAATACAGATTAAAACCATGAGGAGACATCACAACACTCCCATCAGAATGGCTGAATTAAAAAGACTGACTAATGTTCACAAGGACTTGGAGCAACTGGAATGCTCATCTCTTGCTGGTAGGAATATAAGGTGGTGCAACCTCTTTGGAAATCTGTTTAGCAGAATTTTCTAAAGCTAAATATATGGCTACCTTCTCATTCAGCAATACCAATCCTAAGTATACACCCAAGAGAAATGGTTGCACAAAAAGACATGTACAGAATGTTCCTAGTAGCTTGACTTGTAATAGCCAATGACTGGGAAAAATTCAAATTAGTCAACAGATGAATGGGTAAATAAACTGCGGCAGAGGCATATAATGGGCTGCTACTCAACAGCAATGACAACAAAACAGCCCTCTGTACACTTGTCCATGCAGGACCCTATGGGGCCTTCCTGGGACAGACATCCCTATGTCCTGCACCTTCCTCTTGTTTGTAGAAAAACTTTAGCCTCCTAGGCCTTCCCCAAATTCCAAAGAATAAATTTAATCAGAGAAGTGAGAAAATGCAGAAGCAAAGGGAAACAGTCAAGCAAGACAAAATAATAATAGTTTAGCCATTAAACAGAGTCAGGGACGTTTAGTTCCTCCTCAGGTGCTATAGATAATATTCTGAGCTATATCCGTTGAGCTGTTTTGCAGATACTGAAACCCCCACCAGATGGAAGAAGTTAACTATATGCTGTCCACAAGCATGGAGACCCCAGACCAGTTGGAACCAGAAGACTGATGGTGTTGACTCCCAATTACCTCACTACCAACCAATCAGAAGTATGTCCACAAGCTAGTCATGCACTCCATAATCCCCCTCCCTTACCCTGTCTTTAAAAACCTTTCCCTGAAAGCCATCAAGGAGTGCGGGCCTTTTGAGCATTAGCTGCCTGGACTCCTTGCTTGGCGCCCTGCAATAAATGGTACATATTCCTTCACCACAACCGGTATCAGTAGATCAGCTTTACTACACGTGGGCAAGCAGACTCAAGTTTGGTTCCATAACACACTCAATAACTTCGATGAATCTCAAAAACAAAAATATTGTGCAAAAGGAGCCACACACAAGAGCACATACCGTATGTGCAAGAACAGGCAAAACTGATGACAACAGAAGTCAGAACTGTGGTTACCTCCAGTAGCAGGGTGGTATGGACTGGGAAGTTTTGAGGAAGCTAGCTGGGTTGCTGAAAGCATTCTCCACCTTGATCTGGGTGGTGGTCATGTGGATATGTACCTATGTGAAAATCCATCAAGCATTTAGGATTAGCCTGGCTATGAACTTTGTAATCTGTGTGTTATCCCTCAATAGATAAAAGAAAAAGAGAGGAAGAGAGGGAGGCAAGCATCTTTCCTTAGGGAAGCATGGTAAGAAATCAAATAGTCTATAATCGTCAGCTGACTGCTCAAAGAGAAGTATGTGCTCAAATCTATCAAATATGACGCAGCTTCAACAATCAAGAGAAACACATCAGAACAAGCCAATTATAAACAAAATTCAAGCTGCTGTAAAATCTTTGAAGGTTATTCTAGTCAGCTCCACAAACTGGACAAGTACCCTTAAAAAACCCTTTAAGATACTAAAAAGTTTGTTCTGTGTTTCCTCTTATATGACAAATAGTGATGCCTTAAATCTTCCTATGGACAAATTAAAGCAAGTCCTAATCAAAAAGGCACTTAACCAAATATATACATTAATCAAAAAAGGAAACAAATAGTTCTGATATAATTTGATCAGTATTCTTTAGAATAGTAGAGGAGAGTATGGAATTTGGCTGGCGCTCAGTGTTTGAACAAACAGTTCAAAAATTATGCTTCTCTATCTCCACAATAAAATACAAATATCTGAAACCACCTAACCGAGTGGATGACATAAGCCAGTTCATTAATTGCAAGCCATTTTTCAGACAGCTGGTCAGCTACACAAGTCCCCCACCCCTACCCCTACTGAAGGACAGTTCAGGAGATATAAAAAAAATTTGATTAGTAAAGAAACAACACAATGCCCAACATCAAGGGCTATGGTAAGTAGTGATAAAGCCATTTCGTGTAATATTGTGTAGCACTTAAAAATCATGGAGTAGAAGTCTACTTATTGACATGGCCAATAAACACATAAAAAGATGCTCAGCTTCAATGAAAATCAAAGAAAAGTACATTTAAATCTAAAGAAATGTATTTTACAAGATTATCTGTAGTAAAAATAAAAAAATCTAGGAACAAGCTAAATGTCCATCCACAGGGGAATTTTGTAATAAGTTATAGTGTACCTATACTGTGGAATACTACACAGAGCAAAGAGAATGAAGCAGATCTAGGTGCACTGACAAGGAAACACAACTATTGTATATAATGAATTATTTTGAAATTTTATTTTATTGAAGTAGAATTGATTTACAATGTTGTTAATTTCTGCTGTACAGCAAAGTGACTCAGTTATACATATATATATACATTCGTTTTCACATTCTTTTCCATTATGGTATCACAGGATATTGAATATAGTTCCATATGCTATACAGTAGGACCTTGTTGTTTATCTGTTCTATATATAATAGTTTGCATCTGCTAATCCCAAACTCCCAATCCATCCCTCCTCCACCCCCCTATAATGAATTACTTTTAAAGCCACAGAAGAATCTGTATAAAGAAGCTTTTCCACTTAAATTTCAATGTCTATAGATGCACAAAAAGAAAAACTCCAGAAAAAGAATGTCAACACTTCCCTCCACCAACAGATGGCACCGACTATAGTGAAAGGTCATTTGAGACCTGCCATGGTGAACAATACAGTCCATGACTCAACTGTGTAGACATCCTTGTGCCCAAGTAATTGTTCACACGTTGTCAACCCCATAATAACCAATAAGCATAACACCCGTGAGAATCTTGAAAGCACTAATAAGAGGCAAAATTACAAAAGTAACCAATGTAGAAATAACACTTACTTTGAAAGTGGTGAGAAAATGAGGAATGGAAAGTTACAGGTGCATCTGGAAGGAATTGTCACCGTGAGAACAGTTTTAAAGCACAAAAAAATAAAGCATGCAATAAAGGAAAAGAGCTGTGTCTATTCAACCCAAACTAAGCAGAAAAGAAAAAAAAAGAAAAGTGAGACTGATGAAATGGAAAAAGTTTCAATCTGTGGCTAAATGATCAGGATCAAATCAGCTATTGATCAACTAATTTGTCTGGAAGTAAGAAGTGGAAAGAGTTAAAGGTTAAGCCCAAATTGACATCAGCTCTTATGAACTTAAGGAGAGGGAAGGGGATGAGCCCCAGGGCTGGGAGCACCCCCTACCCCAGTTAACCCCAGGGGACAGAGGATGGCTCCTGGTGCCGGCCTCCCCCCACCAAGCAGCTCCACTGCTCTCCGTTTCCCCTCAACTGCCTAGAGAGAAGAAACCTTAAGAGGTGGCAGTCTCCCTAAATTGATTCCCCAGCCCTGAAGATTGGAGAAAGAGGGAAGAGTAAATCATGTTTCTGTTTGCATCTTAACCCTTTTAGGGCTTTTGAATGGCCAACATCACCCCACATGAGACAGGAGGGATTCGACAAAAACTGGTTAGAACCTACTAGGCCCAAGATGGCGGAAGATTCGACTTCCAGTAGACCTCGAGCCTCATTATACGCTCATTGTAATACATTAGCATAAGCTAAGTGACACACGCACAGGTGCCATGACAGTTCCGAGGTTTACCTAAAAGGCCAAAAGTGGGCGGTGGCCCAAATTCTGGAAATTCCCACCCCTTCTCCAAAATAGTTGGAATAATCCTCCCACTCATCAGCCTATGAAATTACCCAGCCCATAAAAACTAACATATTTCGGGGCGCTATCACTTTCCAAAACGACCCTATGCCCTGGGACCAGTCTCCCTTCTCAGAAGGACAGCATTCTGTCTATGGAATGTGTACCTCCCTAAATAAACTTGCTTTCACTTTACTATGGCTCGGTCTTGAATTCTTACTTGTGCAAAGCCAAGGACCCTCACTTGGCAGCCTATCCCATCCCTATCGGTCACTTGCCCGAGACCTGGGACATGACCATCCTCTCATGCCCCATTTTCCTGCAACACATAGGCACCTGCCCTGGAGGAAGGTGAAGATTTGTTCTAAGACACTGGGGGGGTGTGAGGGTGGGCAGGGAAGCAAGGCAGACCCATAAACCAAACCAAACGAGCCCTAGTCGAACAGGCAGTTATCCAAGTATATATACAAATCCATAAACGGAAGCAAAATCATTTTTCTCCAGACCCACTCCCACCCCCTCCGCAGGCCTCACTTCGCATGTGCCCCCCTCCACTTAGCTCAGAAAAATACCTGGAACAACAGTGATTCATCTTAACACACAAATATAGAAGGAAACATAATTAACTGCAAATACTATGGCAAATATTAAGCCCACATATCAAAATTGAATATCACTCGAAATTCAGGCTTGAAATTATCACCCTTGGTCACCCATGGGGCAGGCAGGAAGCCTTTGGGTCCTGGGTTTTCGGCTTTGTGCCCTGTTTCCACCTCTCTTCCCCCACCCCCCCTCCATGGGGCTTCCTTAATTTCCCAAAAGTCTGACCTCATCCTGAGAGCCCATTCACTTACCTATCACATACAAGAGGGCCCTTCCACATCATTTTCCATTTACTAGAATTTTCTTTTCACCATTTTTTCCCCCTCAGGAGGAACTTTCCCCTCCTTCTGGGAAAAAAGGAAAAAATTCCTTTCAATCAAGAGGTCAGTGACCATGACGTCCAGAAATGGTCCCCAATAAAGAGATTCATGGGTGAACAGGAATCTCCAAGAATTGCCACAATAACACACAGGGGTTTCCTTCTAAGGTTTGTGTGCACAAATGTGGTCCCATCAACAGAGAGACTGTGGTCCAACACTGACACGTGTGAAGGAGGAGGATGCCAGCTGCCTCCTTTCTGGGGTTCCTGGCCCCCTCTTGTATCTCTTCCAGGGCTGCCAGGAGGTGGCGTCTCCCATGTTCTCTGCCGACAGCCAACCACTCCAGACTGCACATCTTGTTGCCCCTCTTGGACCAAAGCCCCCCGTCTGCAGCCCCCACTGTGTCCTCAAACGCCGCCCAAACCAATGCTGTCCAAGGCACTGGTCCATCGGTCCTTGTCACATTGGCCTGGACACCAGCACACCTGTGACTCGCCACTCATCCGTCCGTAGCTTTGAGTTTCCCAGGCCATTGCCAATTCCTTAGCAACTGTCAAAGATAAATAAAGCTGGACATGAGTTAAAACGGCAAAAACAGATTTTATTCAGTAACTACCGACAGTAGGGGTATTGCTGAGCTCCACGCACTTTGCGCAGAGGTGACTAGGGCATTTTAAAGGGAGAATGAGGGTGTAGGGAGGGGAGAGACTGGGAGACTGGAGGCCCTAGTCTTCCTGATGAGTGCCTTTCAAAGGGATGACTCTCAGGTCCTTGGAAAAGACACTCCTGAGTTGTAGGAGTTACACATACATCTCAAAGGGACAGAAGGAGAATAAGCCTTCAGAGACCTAGGTCAGGCATTGGCTAAAACAAACAGTAAATTCTTTTGACAGCCCTGAGCTTTTCCAGACAGGAAGGAACTCAAAAGCGGGTTCTGAGGTCTCTGGGACACAGCCTTAGGCTGCTAGAAGCCATGCTAGGGTTGGTCGCGTCTCTTAGCGTAGGGGTTTGGATGCAGTCATCGTGTGCCAAGAGTTCTTGCATTTCTCCTTACCTATCATCCAGATCCACACCCCTGGGCTCCCGACCTTGCTGTTGCTACCTGCCCGCCTGCCACCCACCTCAATTCTTGTCCACAAGCTGCCAACAGCACCACCCCAAATGCCACTTGGACATCTGACTCTGCAGCCTGCTTATCAGCTGCTGGCAGGGGAAGGACTCAACTTTCTCTTTGCTTGGGTTTCTGGTGCCACAACTCTCAGCTTTTACACCAGGAGCTTTTTCCTTCCCCAGTGTAACCATGAGCCACTGGCAAGAGTTCCAGCTACTGCCTCACCCTGTGTGGAGGAGCCACCGCCCACACCTGTCCAAGGCCCCATAGCCGAGCCTGGCATGGCCACATTCCTTCTTCCCTATTGTCCCCTGTCCCGGGGAACACAATTCCACCTACAAGTGAGCTGATGTGATCCATTAACCCCCCACCCAGTCTACTCCCACCCCGACACCAAACATGCCCAGGTAAATTCAACCCCCAAGTGAGAGCAAAGTTCAAATTATTTTCCCTGGTGCACCTAGGCCTATGTAAATAAACAGCTCTAACCATGCAGGAGGGTAGAGTTTTACAGTGTTATCCAGTGTGGTTTTTGTTCCTGAATCCTTCCCCTCATGAAGAAGCAGCTAGGGCATTTGAAGCTTACCCTCCAGGAAGTCATGGAGAACGCAGCAAAACAGAAAGTCAATTCTTAGCTTTTTTAGTTTCAAAATAGACCTTTGAAATGTATGGCCAAGGTCATATTTGAACAAAAGAGGGTGGGGGTGGGGAGGGGAAAAGGCTGTTGAATTTTAAAACCTAAGTCATGAAAGATTCAAAGCACAATATTTATGTCTCAATAAATTCAGAAGAACGTGCAAGAAAGTAAAAGCAGTTTTTCCAGCTGCAGGATTGAGAGGAGAGAGATGAGTTGGGGAGGAGAGCAGGGAAGCTTAAGTGTTAGTGTGTCACTGAGAAGGGGCCCTGCTCCCTGCCATCTGCAATCCCTGGCCCATTCTCAAGGATAGAATTGACAGTGGAATCCCGTAAAGGCTCACAGAGGACCCAAGAGCAGAGAATCACCCTCGCTGAGGCCCCAACCAACGCAACAGTTGACTGCAGTTGTATGAGCAGTCCTAGCCAAGACCAGCAGAAATGCCGCCCAGCGCAGCCCAAATAGCTGACCCACAGAAACCGGAGCAAATAATATGCTTGCTGTTATAAGGCACTGAGCTTGAGAATGGCCAATTACACAGAAACAGATAAGTGAATTTGGACAAAATCGCTTTGTTTACATTTGTACTTGGAAAAAGAAATAAGCAACAATCATTTCTATAGCAAGAGGGTTACGTTTTTAAAGATGGGTAAACCTATGTATGCTTTCTGTATGCAGAGAAAATGTCTGGAAGGTCACAAAAGAGACTGAATGATGGCTGGAGAGAGGAGCTGTGGGAGAGGGAAGCATACTTTCCACGTGTTTGAGAGTTTATAAATGTGCATTACATTTATAATAAAAGGAAATCCATTGAGTACTTGGCTATATACCAGGCACTGTGCTAGGCATTAGGATCAAAAAATTGAGCTAGACATTGTTCCTGCCCTCAGAAAGCTCCCGGCCTAACGGTGACAGCCATGCAAACAGACCACTGACAGCAGAGAGAGGAAAGGCATAAAGAAGCAAATGGACACTTTTATGGGGCAGGGCGGGGAATGAGCACACTGGGACAGACTGAGAAAGTTCACAGAGGAGGCTTAAAACTAAGTCAATGCTGGTGGCATAAATGGGGGAGGACCTGAGAGGAGGGGTGGAGCGGGGAGGCACTTCCCACCTCTGGGCTTCAGACCTTCCCTCATTCTAAAATGAGGGAATCAGGCTAAGTTATCTTGGACACCACTTCCAGTTCCGAAGCCCTACGCCTTCCTTCACCTTCTCTCCCTCTGTTCAGGTAGCATATTCATCACACAGTGAGAATAAGAAAACTAATACCATATGTAGGGGAAGCTCAACATGCGGACAGAGCTGTAAACTGGGACTCAGGGATGTGAGTTTCTTAATCAGACTTCTGCAGGCAGGTATTGTTTTGTCTTCTGTGATTCAAACACCACATGTGTGAATTTCAGAGGTCCGGTGTAGGGGAGGAAAAGTATTTCCTCTACCTATCTTAATTAAGTTCCTCAGCTGGGGCTCTGTAACAAAAGACAGATTAAGCAGAGAAAACAAACAGAATTTTGTCAACATGTATATTTCATATAAACATGGGAGAAACTCAGAGATGAGTAATTTAAGGAGGTAACTTAGAACTCAGGCTTAGGTAGCTTATGTAGCATCTTCAACAAAGAACAATAGATTTGTAGAGCAATGGCAGGTCAAAAGAAAGAAGTTTTAGGCTTCAAAGGGCAACAAACTGTGTGCAAGTAAATACATGGGGGAAAATTAATGGTTGGTTGGTTTGTTTATTTACAGTAACGTTTGTCTCTGGGTTGATAAGAGTCCAGAGTCTTATAGTAAAGGAAAATTCATATCCTGCCTTTAAGCAGAAATGGGGAAGGTATAGAGAGCTTTTCCTGCATTTGCTATTTCTTAATTGCCTTCAGCTCAAAATAATTCTTACATTAAAAAGGGATATTTTGACATATTCTCGTTTACTTCACAAGTTATGTAGACCAGCCATCCATCTGTAGATGGAATCACTGAAAAAAAATGGGGAATTACAAAACAGAGGACAGTGTCTTATCTTGGCACCCAAGGCAAGTTCCTAGAACCTCAGCAAAGGGTGCAGTGGGTTGGGAAAGAACACTGGAGTCAGGAAACTGAGTTCAAATGTGGATCCAGCTGTGTGACCTCGGGCAAATTACTCACTCAATGATTCTGTTTCTCTATTTACATGTTATTTACAAGTAACTGAGCCTCTATGAACCCACTCAAGACTTAAAATCAATTTCAAACATGATCACATTAAAACACACACACACCTCTGAAGGCAAAAATGAGTAATGAGTATTTTTCCTGGAATTATAGTACACATCACATAGCAAAACTTCCCCCAAATCTTGACTTTGTAGGGGAGGAAAAATAATTTTCCTTTTACACTTATGAGTTCTTAGCTGAGACCCTTGTAATAAAAAATAGAGAAAAGCATAAAAGAAAAAAGCAAACAAGTTTATTAACATGTATGGCTCATGTATACATGGGAGATACCAGGAAAAATGAGCACCCCAAAGAGGTGGCTTTAGAATTCAGGATTAAATACTATGTTAATAGGGAAAGAGGTAAGGGGATGTAGGCCTCTTAGGGGAGAGTATGTAATTTGGTGGAAAGATGAATGGGCTCTTAGAAGAATATGTGGGAGATAAGATAGTTTGTGACAAAGTTACCTGGGTGTGGTATTGACGTCCAGTCTCCTCTCCTATGATAAGAATGAATCTTCCCCTGTTAACGAAATTCCCAGGGAGGGGATTTATGACATCTGAGTTCTTTTGGGAGGATTTATCTTTAGGCAGATAGGGGAGTTCAGAGAAAGCCTGTCCATGCATTTGTTGTTTTTCAAATGCCTACAGTTCAAAATAATAGATATATCAAAGCAGCATACTTTGGGGCGTGGCATGGCCTAAACGCCTACAGTCATATTTTGTGGTGGCATACTCTACAGCCTTCAGCTCTTTCTTCAAATTCCTCTCCCTTTAGCAGCTGCCACAGTTGTCCCTCTCTCTGTCTCTCTCACTTATATCTTCCAGCCCCTCTTCACCCTCTTAGCTGCTGATGCCCCTCCAGCCTCACCCCCCAGGTCCAGCTATTCCTTTCTTATGAAGAGCAGCGACTCCACCTAGCACTCTCCTTAGATGATTATCTACAACTATTCATTAAAATACTTTTGGTCTCCAAGACTGGATGAAGAACACAGACCTTGCCAAGTGTTTGGGAGGATTAAATAAGAAAAGTATGTCTAGTGCTGAGAGAGAGAGCAGATACAGCAGATATGTGTTCTTCTTTTTGCCTTCCTTTCTCCTGGACAGTAGTGGATATTCAGAAGTGGAAAATGGGGCAGAAAAGCAAGCTGCCTTAAGGAGAACTGTCAACCACTGAAAACCAGACTTTGTACTGAGATTTTGGGGTGTGTGATTGAGTCCCCTCCCCACTACACACACATCTTTCTAAAGTACCCCCAATCCCCCTTCACCCAGTCACACTACTGCCCTTAAACATTCTTCCTTGTGGCCACTTTACTACCTGACTCTCTCCCCACCTGTTCTTAGCTACCTGCCAGTAGGTATCCATGGAAACGTCCCTAAATAGGCAGGCAAGTTACTCACTGATAAAGGACCCTGCTCTCCCTTCTTGCTACCTTGAAATCCTTGCTCTACCCTTCTCACAAGGTATTGGTAGTGTCACCAAACCAAACATGGGTCCACTCACCCAATGTACAGCAAAGTCAATCTACTGACAGCAGGTTGCAGTAAAGGAGAGTGCAGCTTTTATTGCAGGACACCAAGCAAGGAGAATGGGCAGCTCATGCTCAAAAGACCTAAACTCCCAGATGGTGTTCAGGGGAGGGTTTTTAAAGGCCACATTTGGGGTGAGGGTTGCAGCTCACAGACTTTCTTCTGATTGGTTTGTGATGAGGTAACAGGATGGTGTTTCAGGAATCTTAATCATCAACCTTCTGGTGGCAACCAGTCTAGGATCTACATGATTGTGGTCAGCAAGTAGTCACCATCCTCCATCTGAGTATGTGTGTGTGTGTGTGTGTGGGGGTCTCAGTATCTGAAGAACAACTCAAAAATATGCATCAGATAGTTATGTATATCCCTTGAGGAAGAACTAGGACTCTGTTTTATCCACTGAACTATTGTTTCTAGACTGCTTTTCCTTTTATTCTGCCTTCCCTCACCTCCCTAATTAGTAATTGCTTGATTCTGTTCTTTGGAACTCAGGGAAGTCCTAGGAGACTAAAGCTTTTTTCTACAATCAAGAAACAGGGGACACAGAGGGGCTTTTGCACCTGGGAAGGCCCCACAGAATCCTGCTCAGTTTCAATCCCTGCTTTTCTTTGATACTCCTCAATCCTGAGGGGAAGGGGGTGGGATAATAAAGGGAATACAGTTTTGAACTGAGAGGTTAATCATAAACCCAGCATGGGAACTCAGTTTTAGGGGAGCTCAGTTTCACTAGTTCTAGTCCCTGTGAGCAAAAACCAATTGCACCCAGTCGGTGCTACCTCAAAACATGCTATGTGGCAGTTTCTTCTAAAGTTAAACAGTATTTACCACATGACCCAGCCATTCCACTCCCGGTGTTACCCAGAAGAGGTTAAAGTACATGTTCACACAAGATTTATGCACAAATGGACATAACAACTTTATTTGCAATAACTAAACACGGAAAACAACACAGATGTCTATCCGCAAGAGAATGGACGAGCTGTGGTCACGTTACGGAGTCCAAGCTTGTACTGCCCATCACACAACAGGCCAGCAAGTCAAGAGACGAGTTGTTGGACAAGGAAGAGTGAATTTACTCAGAAAGCCAGGAGACCAAGAAGTGTAGTGTCCCAAAGAACCAGCTTACCCGAGTTAGAATTCAGGCTTCTTTTATACTAAAAGGGGAGGGTGGGCTGGGGGGGTGGGGGGGAAGGAGGTAGCTGGTTGCTGTGAACTTCTTGGTGCTGGAACCCTTTGTTCCTGCAGCTGTCCCTGTAGGTCAGGTCACAGTGTTCCTATAAACCTCCCACAAGACAAATGTTATTCTCTGTTCTGCAACTTTTCATGTCTATACCAATGGAAAACTGTTACACATTTAAAGGTCAGAGCCTTGAGGATGGGCTATCTTGTATATTTCAGGCTACAGGCAACATTCTTTCACAAAGGTGCAGAGTCAGCATGACTCAGCACAGGCAACAGAGCTCAAGGGTTAGCGCTAAAGGACTAGATCCAATATGGAGTCAGGCTTGTTCTCTGTTACAGTCACTCCATACAATAGCACCAGCAATAAAGAATAAACAGGCAACCACACAGATGAATCTCAAAAACGTTATGCTGAACAAAAGACACATGCCACAAAAGTGCACATACTAGATGGTTCTATTTACATGAACTTCTAGAAAAGGCAAAATGAATCCATGGTGACAGACAGCAGATCAGTGGCTGCCTGGGCCCAGAGGTTGGGGAGGTGGAAGGATAACTGCAAAGCAGCAGGAAGAAACTTTGGGGGGTGATGGAAAAGTTTTATATCTTAATTGTAGTGGTCATTACCCAAGTGTATATACATTGTCAAATCTCATTGAACTGTGCACTTAAAATGGGTGCATTTTATTGGATGCAGATTCATCAGTAAAGTTGAGCTTTTAAAAAACTGTTCTGTTTCTGTGGGTCTCAGAGGCAGGCTCTGAATACAGCACCTGGTATGTAACAACTGATAGTAGTTATTCCAGTAGCCCAAGGAAAACCATTCCCAACCCCAAATCTGGGGTGCCCTGGAGAACACCCCCCAGAAGTCTTTCTCACCCAAGGTTGGGTTTGTGCAAGTTCAAAAGCTGATTGAAAGGGGTTTCCTAACTCAGCTCTTCCTGCTGTGCCGGAGAGCAGGCCTGAACTATTTCAGGCCCAAAGGCAACATCCTTGAGAAGTTCTATCTGAAAGGAGTGGGAGATCGCCATGGCAACCTGTCCAGGCCCAGCCCTGGCCAGCCTCCAAGGCACACAAATAAAGCCATTGGAATGTGGTGCAGGGCAAAGGGTGGGGTGGGGGGAGAAAGTTGCCAAGTTTCCATGAAAACCAATAATGTGAGGCCTGAGGCCCTGGGAGCTGTCAGGGAAGCTTGCCCCCCCCCCCCCACGATAAGCCCCAGGGAAATATAACAGGTTCACAGACAGACAGACAGACAGACTTGTACACACACCCTGCTTGGAGACCAGCAGCGCTGCTTTTTGAAAAAAGAGGCCTGATGAAATGAGAGCCCTGGCTTTAGAGCCTGACAAACAGCCCTTCCAGTGCCCAGTGATACTTCCTAGTAACCTCAGGCAAGTTTCTGAGCCAGTTATCTCCTTGGCCCACTCCCTCCCCTGTTTGCCGGGAGGTCACCTTCTCCCTGAGACCTTTCCCGGTAACCTTACATCAAACTGCAGCCTCCCCTGCCCCAAACGCCTGCTCTGCTTTATTTCTCTTCATGGCACTTAGCACCACCTGACATATGAGACATTTCACTTATTCATCTTGTTTGTTGTCTTGTTCGCGTCACTTCCACAAGGGCGGGGATTTTCGTCTGTCCGTGCTCTCTCACCAATGCCTAGAACAGTGCCTGGCACATAGTAGAAGTGCACAAGGAACATGACAGAGCATGGACTTCTCTGTACATCAGCTCTCTCATCAGCAAAATGGGGATAATTCTACCACTGTGGGGTTAATGGGAGGGTTAAAGGAGTGGGTTTAAGGCTGTGAGGTAGGTGCCCAGCCCTTAGTGGGGTTCCACTACAGCAACTCACAGTTAGAGTCTTCATTTAGAGAGGCTTAATCGTGAGCAGGTTCCTCATTACTGCCCTTCTGCACTTTGGTCCACATTTAAAAACAACTTTCCTGGGTTCTTACTTGCTACCCTGACCCTAGTCCAAGAACTTACCTGTGTCCATGTTCTGCAAAACCACTAGATATTAAAGACAATGTAATCAGAGATTTGATGCACAGAGGCATTTCTCTCTCTCTAAATATTTGTTAGGAGACTGAGCAAATGAACTAATTAATTCATAGGAAAACAAGGTCTTAAAAATGTACAGTCGGGGACTTCCCTGGTGGTGCATTGGTTAGGAATTCATCTGCTAATGCAGGGGACACGGACTCGAGCCCTGGTCTGGGAAGATCCCACATGCTGCAGAGTAACTAAGCCTGTGTGCCACAGCTACTGAGCCTGCACTCTAGGCCCGCAAGCCACAACTACGAGCCCCTGTGTCACAACTACCGAAGCCCGCGCACCTAGAGCCCGTGCTCTGCAACAAGAGAAGCCACCGCAGTGAGAAGCCCGTGAACCGCAACGAATAGTAACCCCTGCTCACCGCAGCTAGAGGAAGCCCTGAACACGCACAGCAACGAACACCCAACGCAGCCAAAACACTAAAATTAATTAATTAATTAAAAAAAATTTTTTTTAATGTACAGACGGTTTGTACAGGCAGGAAATGTTTAACCTGTCAAAGGAGAGAACAGGTATTTCTTGCCTTCTTAGACTGTGCCAGGTGGCGTGTTAGGCACCTGACATGTCTTATATTGTTTCATCCTGTGTCAGCCTTACAAGGAATGTATCCAAGAATGAACAAACTGAGGTCAGGACACTGGCCTGAGGCCACAGAGCATTAAGTAGTGGGACAGGAGTTGAACCCAGAGCTGACAAGCCCCACAGCCTGTGTTCCTCCTGCCGCCCCACCCCACCTCCTTTGAAAATTCATTTGGTAAAAGGCCTCTTTGCCAAGCTAGGGACTTTGGATACATTCTGTTGGCAATTCTTAAAAAAAAAAAAAAGCAACTGATTATAAATATATGGGAACTACTAAGGAAGGAGGAATTATTTCTGCCTGAGACAAATCAGAAAAGCTACCGAGGGGAGATGGGACTGTTTCGGGACTTGTATTTCTATTTCATTTAACTCGTGTTTGCAGAGGTTATCACTGGCTTTTGGTTCCAACACATGACAATGAACAGCACTATTTATATGAGTTTTCCATCTTGTCATATTTTCAGCAGGTCATTCCTTTGGGATCCGGTACTTTTATCTATAGCTGTTTACATCACTTCATTGCCAGCATTTATCATGTTCTGGCAACGGCCACTTTCCGAGGGGCTGAAGCCTCCAACTACAAACGTTTAAGAAAGCAGAGAGTGTGGAGTTTGGAGCCTGCTTGAACCAATTCTCCTGTTCAGTGACTTCACAGAGGTGGCTTGAAATTAGCCAAGATGAGAGCATTTACTCGGCAGAAACCGACAGATGCTTTAAACCGAGGCTCTTTTTTGTTTCCCCTGGAGAGCCGGTTGTTAAACATCGCACCAACACACAACTGGCTTAGCTATTGTGAAAGAGCAGAGAGAATCCTGGATACAAGTCAGAAAACTTGAGTCTTAACCTGGTGATATTACTAACGCACTTCAACCTCAGGCAGGTCATCTCACCTCTGGGGCCTCAGTTCCCTTTTCTATTAAATGGAGGGAGATTGACTAGATTCAAAAACCAGTATTGCGACCCAGCAATCCCACTACTGGGCACATACCCTGAGAAAACCATAATTCAAAAAGAGTCATGCACCACAATGTTCATTGCAGCTCTATTTACAATAGCCAGGACATGGACACAACCTAAGTGTCCATCAACGGATGAATGGATAAAGAAGATGTGGCACATATATACAAGGGAATATTACTCAGCCATAAAAAGAAACAAAATTGAGTTATTTGTACTGAGGTGGATGGAACTAGAGTCTGTCACAGAGCGTGAAGTAAGTCAGAAAGAGAAAAACAAATACGATATGTTAACACATATATATGGAATCTAAGAAAAAAAAGAAAAGGTCATGAAGTACCTAAGGGTAAGACGGGAATAAAGACACAGACCTAGTAGAGCATGGACTTGAGGATATTGGGAGGGGGAAGGGTAAGCTGTGACAAAGTGAGAGAGTGGCATGGACATATATACACTACCAAATGTAAAATAGATAGCAAGTGGGAAGTAGCCGCATAGCACAGGGAGATCAGCTAGGTGGTTTGTGACCACCTAGAGGGGTGGGATAGGGAGGGTGGGAGGGAGGGAGACGCAAGAGGGAAGAGATATGGGAACATATGTATATGTATAACTGATTCACTTTGTTATAAAGCAGAAACTAACACACCATTGTAAAGCAATTATACTCCAATAAAGATGTTAAAAAAAAAAACAGTATTGTTAGGCTCCCAAGTTATTCCTCAAAAAGAAAACAGTTTAGAAGTTCTTCAGGCAATCTTCAGTATTAAAAAGAATGAAAGAAAAGAAAACCATGCATGAATCCCCTGATAAGACCCAATAGGTTAACTTAAGGAATAAATTGTGTTTACTGGTTAAAATCTTTCAAAATCTGAAACTCAGGGGAAAGACAATAAAAGCAGGCAGCCCTCTGCTCCCCTCAATCCAATATATTGAGCACCGGAAATGGGGCAGTCACTGCTGGTCACTGACGCTATCGCGCTGGGGAAGACACAGTCCCTGCTCCCGGGAGTTTGCAGACTAGGGAGGTGGATAGACAAGCAGGCGAGCATCGTAACAAACGGGATCCACGCTCTGATGAAGGAAGAACCAGGCTTTAAGGGAGCACAGAGCAGGGGCACTATCAGTGTTGGGAGAGTAGAGGATGGCTTCTCGGGAGAAGACACATCTAATGGGAATTAAAGCCCAGAGGTCAAACAGGGTAGGAACACTGCGGGAATTTTGCAGGCATGGAAAGTAGCTGAAAAGCATGGGACTAGCTGATGCCAGAAAGGCACACAGGGCCTTTTGTATCAGGTAAGGGAGTTCAGAATTTATCTTTAGAGTACCGGGAAACCATTGAAACGTGTGTAAACAGGTGAGTAATTTGAACGTTACAGAGCTCATTCAGGCTGTTATGTTGGGCAGGAATGGAAAGGAAGCAACGCTGGAAGCTGGGGGACCAGTTCCGAGGCTCTTGCAGCAAAACAAGAGTCTGGTGACTTGGTAGAGTGTGAATGCATTAGGGCGTGTATAAGTACCCTGCGGCTGCTGTAACAAAGTGCTGTTACGAACAGGGTTCTTGGCCTTCCCCAAGCAATAGAAATTGACTAGAGGCCAGACCAGAAATTCAGGCATGGTTTTATTGGCTCCTCTGCTGCAGCAGGGAGGAGTGAGAACAAAAACAGGTTCCCTTGCTTGCTCCGCCACCAACCGTCACCGAGGGGGTGGAGAGCTTGTTTCTTATATGGGGTGAGGGTAGGGATGCGTCCAGAGGTCGGGCCAGAGGGGTGGCGTAGGTGGTGTTGTGTGCAGGGGGCATGCGCTGCTTTTGCTCCCGACACCCTGTTTTTTCTCCAGGCTCTTCAAAAGTGGCATCTGGGTTTTTCGGTCTCTTTGTATCTTTTGGGTCCAGAATTTGTCCCAACTGTCCGTGCAGGCAGTTATTTTTAGTCCCATATAGTTTCTTTGTATTTTGTTGCTCAAGGAGAGGTGTGTCAGGTGCAAGCATTGCAGCACAGCAGCAAAAGTATCCCAGGTCCCAGCAAAGGGTCCCAGGTCCCAGCCTGTCTCAGTACCACAAATTTGGCGGCTTAAATAACAGAAATGTATTCTCTCACAGTTCTGGAAGCTAGAAGTCCAAAATCGTGGTGTCAGCAGGGCTGAGCTCCCTCGGAGACTCTGGGTAGAGTCCTCCTTCCTTCACCCTAGCATCTGGTGGGGCCATCAATCCTTGTGTTCCTTGGCTTGCAGCTGTATGTCTCCAATTTCTGCCTCTGTGTTCTCCCTGTGGGTCTTTGTCTCTACACATCATATTCTATAGACACCAGTTGTATTGGATTAAGGATCTACCCTGCTTCAGCATGCTCTCATCTTAACTAATTACATATACAACGACCTTATTTCCAAATAAGGTCCCATTCTGAGGTTCTGGGGACTAGGAGTTTTGTGGGGGATTTTTTGCGGTACGCGGGCCTCTCACTGCTGTGGCCTCTCCCGTTGCGGAGCACAGTCTCCGGATGTGCAGGCTCAGCGGCCATGGCTCACAGGCCCAGCCGCTCCGCGGCATGTGGGATCTTCCCGGACCGGGGCACGAACCCATGTCCCCTGCATCGGCAGGCGGACTCTCAACCGCTGCGCCACCAGGGAAGCCCAGGACTAGGAGTTTAACACAGCTTTTAGGGGGACACAATTCAACTTGTAATAGGGAGAGATTTAAAAATTGAATCAATAAAACTAACAAATTTATTAGGTATTGGGGGAGGGGCAAATAAAGTTTAGAAGTCAAGGGTTGCATGTTGATTTCTGAGTAGATGGTGGTCAAGGGAACCAAGTAGGGAACACAGGAAGGGAAGTGGATTTCAGGGAGAAAGTGATGAGTTTCATTTTGGATGTGTATCCATTTAAAAATGTGTTCCCCAGCAAAAAAACAAAAACCCAAGGCTATGGGGGTTTCCTTTTCCCATATAACAAGACCAGAGGTATGCAGTCCAGAGCTGGTACAGTTGTACCCCATTGCCATCAGGAAGCCATGCTCCTTCTGTCTTTCCAGTTGCCAACATTACCATGTAGGGCTTCACCCTCCTGCCTGTGTGTCCTGGTCACCTACAGGCTATTCCAACTCCAGCAGCTACATTCCAGACAAGCAGAAGACGAAGGAGGTGAAAACACGAGGAAACTGTTAGAAAAGCAAAAGCATCCCAGAAACCCTAAGTCTGTGTGTCATCTGGCCACCTCTGCCTGCAACGGGGACTGAAGCAGACAGTACTTTTAGCTGGCACATTGCCACCCTGAACAAAATCAGGGCTCTGTTAAAAAGAGATAAAGAGAGAGTAGATTTGAGGTAGAAAACCAGCAGTTTCTGCCACAGTCCACCCCTTTGGCTAGCCAACATTCAAACACATCCTTCTTCCCATAAATAAAAAGCACTTACCCCTCCCCAAGAAATACAGCTGCAAAGTTCCATCTCGTCACCGACTCCAGTGAGAAGTCCAGGACCTTTAGAGGCTTAGAGTCAAGATGTTGCTTCCCTTGAGCAAGGTTCCATAAGCTTAAAGCTGAAAGACTAGTTTCTCTCCCCACCAGTAGTGAGTTATGAATACAGTTACTGATGTAGATATAGATATAAATAGAGATAGGTGTAATTTAAGGGATCACTTATACAAGTGATTGATGATTGATCCATTTTCAAACCTCTTTGGGAAGAGGGGAGCATGGCAAACACCCAGCTGCCACTGGTCCATGGTGCTCATACAATCCCACTGGGCAGGAACAGTGAGCATTCACTGTCCTGGCAGTGGAACTCCTTGGTTAGCTCCTTAGCAGCCCTCGTTCTGGCCTCTGGAAGGATTTTCCTTGTTTGCTATTCCGTACTGAAACCAGATAGCACTTTTCAGATGGCGCTTGAACCCAGTCAAAACTCAGATTGGGACTTGAACCCATGATCCCTGACTTAAGAGGGAACTTGAACCCACTGTCTTTTTTTTTTTTTTAATACATTTATTTATTTACTTATCTTTGGCTGCGTTGGGTCTTGGTTGCTGTGCACCGGCTTTCTCTAGTTGCGCCAGCGGAAGCTACTCTTTGTTGCGGTGCGCAGGCTTCTCATTGCGGTGGCTTCTCTTTGTTGCAGAGCACGGGCTCTAGGCGTGTGGGCTTCAGTAGCTGTGTCACGCGGGCTCAGTAGTTGTGGCGCACGGGCTTAGTTGCTCCACGGCACGTGGGATCTTCCTGAACCAGGGCTCGAACCCGTGTCCCCTGAATTGGCAGGCGGATTCTTAACCACTGCGCCACCAGGGAAGCCCCCCCACTGTCTTTTACTTGAAACCACTCACCTGGTGTCTGGACTTACTGAAGCTCAGGTTCTTTGTCTCAGAGCAGAAAGAATTCAGCAGAAGGCAAAGCAGCAGGCAAAGAGTAAGTTTATTAGCACGAGACACTTGTGAGAGATACAAGCGGGCAGGCGAGAAGGCTCTACCCCGAGGACTGAGAGGACTTTATTTTTATAAGCAAAAGAAAAGTGGGGAGGGGGAGAAGACCACCTTCTTCCTGATTTGGGTGTAGATATCAAGGCTTATGTCATTAGTTCCTCCTTAAACCCTATATGTTCTAACCGGGACTGCCATGGCGCCATTTAAATCATACGTATATTAGCGGAAGGGTGGTAACATATACTAAAATCTGGTAATTCATCTCAGGTTTCAGTATAATGTCTCCTTTCACTTAGTTTTTTTTCCCCTTTCACCTCTATTCCTATGTTGGCTACAGGCAGAAATGCTACTGTTCAAGGACCATTAACTTCCTGACTTCATGTAACAAGATTCAGACCCCATATCTATTGTCCTGTGTTTCAGGTTTGTGGCTTGAGTGTGCCTGGCGCTTGAATGTGCCTGGTCTTCCTTCGAGGTAGCAAAGATTGTTACTAGGTTACTGGATTCTTTTCTTGAGTGGTAATTAGCCTACAACAGTCTCCCAAACTCCCTTAAATTTCCCTCTCTGTCTTTAGTCCCCTAAGTGGAATTTTTTGTTAAAATACATTTATTTATCCTACTCTGTCCCTATCCCTGCGACTGCACCTGATTCAGGCACTGGGAAGAATACCCTTCCTGGAGGCTGTCAAGCTTCAGCAGACACTGCTGCTCACATAGATCAGGTCCCATCAATGCCTTAGGGGTTTCACAGGCTGTACTGAACAGCCTGGGGGATTCTTTGATAATCCAAACCTTCAAGATCTTAGCAGGCTTCCTCTATTTGTTTCAGTTCTATGAATAACCCTCATCAAAAGATCTTGCCCAGCTCTTTTCCAGAGCTGAAAATTGGCAGAATATGCCAACCCCAAATATGCTACTTTGCCATAAGGATTATTTTGAGCTAAAGACATTTGAAAAGCAGCAGGTACAGGAAGGACACTCTGACCACCTGTGCCCACCCCCTACCCACTGCACTTTTCTTCCTGAAAGCAGGAGATAAATAACTCCCTAGTGCAAGATGCCAGGAGGAAAGACACATTCTTACCACCAGAGATGGGGGGTGGAAGCAGGAGAAATCTATACAAACAGACCTTTTTAAAACAACTCATCCTACCTAGGTCTCCCCATGTTTTACTTTTCCACAGTTGCTCCTCTTTGTTCAACTAAGTTTGTAAACTTAGATGGGGGGGGGTCAAGGAGGGGGGGGTCAAGGGGGGGGTCTTCATTTTCCTATGGGAAATGTCCACACAAAAATCCATATGCTTTTCTCCTATTAATCTTAGGCAATTTAATTCTCAGGCCCAGCCAGAGTCCCTGCGAGAATAGAGATACAGTTCTGCCTCCCCTACAGATTTAAGTCTGAAGACCTGATTTTTTACCTCTGTATTCTGCCAACCTACTTCTCACTTAAAGGTCTTTGTCTTGAGACAATCCAAAATGAAAGATGGGGGAGGGCTGGAGCGGGGGAGGAAACGCCCGATGCCCTCTTCGCTGGTAGACCTACTCCCTTGAACTGGCACATACTCCTTAATGGAAAATGTCTTTTGGAGGACTTTGCCAAAAGGGGCAGGAAATCAGTACACAGCAACCTTCTAAATGTTTTCTACCATCTCCTCTAGCCCTGATTGGCATGGCTCTGTCCCAACATGTAGCAAAAAACAGTTTGATCGAATGCCACTGCATAACAAAGCTCACCAGCTTTCCAGGCTGCAGCCGTGGGGACCTCATTAACTACCATTCTCCTCCACTCAGTCAATCCCACAGATTAGGGCCTGTGACTTCCAGAAACCACCTTAAAATACGAAAGTCTACATGCATCAGGGTTCTTAATTGTAAGCAACAGAAGCTGATCCTGGCTGATTACAGAGAAAATAAATGTATTTAAAACAATCTCAATAGCCCACAGAATCTGTGTGAAACTGAAGAAACTGGCTCAAGATTAAGCTTCCAAGAAAAGGATTGAAAACCGAAAACCTGGCCTGATGAAGAAACTGCTGCTTCTGCTACTGCAGTTGCCGCCATGATGTGCTAATGCCGCCATCTGCATTTCGACCAGAAGCTCCATTTGATTATAACCACTGCTACACCGATAATGCTATCACTTGTGCATCAAGAGCTCAGCTCAACTTGAAAATGCTGTGTCCCTGAAAGCAATTCACCTCTGCCACTGCCAGGAAAATGGTTTCCACGCCAAGCCTCCTTCCTCAAATTGTGCCATTCTGAATCAGAGTTTCATATGGGCAAGTCCCATTGGTGGAGAATAGCTCACAGGCCTAAGCCTGACCACAAAAGAGACTGGGAAACACCTTTCTGAGGAAAAGGGACTGATGAGGCTGGAAATTCCCCCAAACAGAGCAAAAAGTACTGAGAATCCAGAAAACACAGCTATGTGGGGCATTCAAGTGGAGCGATCTGGTAGATGATGACTACGCGTATCTGTAGTTTGGGAGAGCTACCTGGGCTTGGGAGCATAGAGGTGGTATTACGGTTTGAACTGTGTCTCACCAAAATTTATATGTTGATATCCTCCTCTCCATTACCTCAGAATGTGCCTTTACTTGGAGATAAGGTCTTTCCAGAGGTAATCAAGGTAAAAAGAGATCATGAGAATTGGCCCTAATCCAACATGACTGGTGTCCCTCTAAAACGGCGAAATTCGGACACAGAGAGAATGCCATGTAAAGATAAGGGCAGCAAGTCAAGGAACATCAAAGATTGCCAGCAAACCGTTAGAAGCTAGGAGAGACGGAGGGAACAGGTTTTTTCCTCACAGGCCTCAGAAGGAACCAACACCACCACACCCTGATCTAGGACTTCCAGACAGCAGTGAGCGGTCCCAAAGAGAGATATTAGTTCCCTGCCCAGGAATTGAACCTGGGTAGCCTGGATGAAAACCAGGAATCTTAACCAGTAGACCACCAGGGGCTAGAGGCTGGAAGTAAAGTGGCCCTGGCTCTTGCCGGGTTTGAAAGCAAGAATGTTTCAAGGAGGCAGAAACTGTACAAAGGAGTACAAAGTTTATTATTGGAGACACAGCACAACAAGTGGGAGAGCACACAGAGAAAGTGTTTGACTGAAGCAAGGCTGAAATACACATCCAGAGAGAAAGGGTGTGGGCATCCTTCCTAATGAGGAGCACAGTAAAGAGGTGATTTAAATCACTTGTACAGGGCAGTCCTTCTGGGTCTTTGTTTACCTTTGGCCAATTATCTTGTTTCTTTTTTCACACCTGACGGGGCCTAGGGTCCTCCCGAGCATGTGTGCTCAACTTTTCGCTAGGACGGATCCCACAGCAGAGGCCTGTGACGGTATGTCCACCCTTATTATGGGGTGGCGCCCCCTCCTTTTTGACCCCCAAGGAGTCTTTCTGCTCCTCTGCAGTCGGGGAAGTTTCCCTGACCTCAGCAGTGGTCATCTTCCTTCTTTACTCCAGCAGAACTCAGCTTCTGCCGCTAGCTTTGTCCTTGGAGTGTCTGAGGGAAAACAAAGCTTCAGTTTTAGTTCACTTGACAAACACGAGCTCTCCAGCCCAGGAGCCCATCTACCTCCTACCTCAGAAGGGCAAGGAAAGGGAGCGAGGGCTAATATCTGGGGACATATTAAAGGGAAGGCATCTCTTCCTCCATGAGAAGAGGAAAAGCCAGATGCAGGTGAGATGAGGATTCCTGGGCAATGATCTATTTGAGGAAGCATTCTCAGGAATGACCTGAAGGGGAGCGGGAAAAGAAAGCAGGAAGGGAAGGGGGCCGAGCACGAATGCCATGACAGCAAAGTGCCATGAAGAGCACCCAGACTTGGGTGCATCCCCCCAGGGAGCTCTCACAGCTCAGTCATCCCAGTCATCGGGCAAGTTTGTGGGGGTATTTATACTCCCAATTCAGGCAGCCTGAGGGCAGTCTTCAGACAAGAGACACAGGTGCTGGCTGTGGGGAGTGAAGGCACATGGGGGTGCTGGTGTGCCCCCAGACAGCGAAGGAATCCAAGGGGACATGGGCAGAGCTCGGGCAGCCTCTGCTATACAGCTGTGGGTTGGCAGGACAACAAGAGAGTAACACATGAAAAGTTCTATATCCCCTTCTATTCTATAGGGAAGACATTTGAGGAGAATGCAGAAGGTTTAAAGTATGAAAGAGGTGCTTGCTTCAGCAGCACATATACTAAAATTGGAACGATACAGAGAAGATTAGCGTGGCCCCTGCGCAAGGATGACGCTCAAATTCATGAAGCGTTCCATATTTTTGGGAAGCAGATTCGTGAAGCGTTCCATATTTTGGGGAAGCAGCCGTATAGCACAGGGAGATCAGCTCGGTGCTTAGTGACCACCTAGAGGGGTGGGATAGGGAGGGTGGGATAGGATGGTGGGAGGGAGACGCAAGAGGGAGGAGATATGGGGATATATGTACATGTATAGCTGATTCCCTTTGTTATAAAGCAGAAACTAACACACCCTTGTAAAGCAATTATACTCCAATAAAGATGTTAAAAATAAATAAATAAAAAATTAAGTATGAAAGAGAAAGCTGATCAGGAAGGTACAGAAAGATTGCCAGGCAACAGTGAAGTCCCAGTTGAGAGAGAGACCATGACCTTGTTATGGCACAAACACCAACAGCATCCAGGTATAACTGGACGGTGGGGCAAAAGAGGAGTGATTGGCAAAGACGTGGTAAAGGCATTCGGTCTTTCCTGGGCAGGAAAGGAAATTAGAACCTTAGAACTGAATAGAAAGGGAGACAACGGAGAGGCCAGGGGCTTGGCAGTTTTAACAAATTTGAAGAACAGGTATTGTGGGAGCAACTGGGTTTAAAAAATGTGGAAGGATGAGAGGGTATGGTCCCAGATTTAAGAAACGATGATGCAAGGTCCAGGCCGTGGCCATTACGGTGGGTACCTAAGGTGGAACGGAGGGGAAGGTCACTGGAGTTGAGGAGGTCAAAGAACCAACAGGCTGCTCTCACCACGTTGCTGGTGCCTGAGTCACCCACTCCTCTTCCCCTCTCCTCTCCTGGCTGAAGCCTGGGGGACCACAGCCAGAAGCTGGGACCACCGCAATCCTGCCAACTACAGTGCAAAGATGAAACAGAATTTAGAAACAATTATTTGGCTCGAAGACCAGAAAACCAGACACTATGAGATTAAAGACAGAAATAATTTAAGAAACGTTCACAGCAGTGACTGACCCAAGTTCTTTGAAAGGTATCTCAGCGCCATGAACTGGTTTTTCAAGATCGCCAAGTAGCAATTGGCTGGCTTCTTGATTTAGCTGTTGACTATGGAGGTAATGCTGAATAATACAAAGACTTGGGACCTGATGGTGCAAAACATGCAGACAGTGCAACTAAAAATGCAGAGCCATTGATCAGTTTGGATGTAAATAATCCTGCTAGGAAGGCTGGGGTAAAGGCTTTGCTAACCTCCTTTGGGTTCAGCGTCACAGTGATTACCTGGTAACAAGGTAACGAGGTAAAAAAAGGCAATTCTCATTATGGTCCAGGACCTCCTGAACAGGATGTAGTTGCTGGAGGAAATTGAACAAAAGAAGGCTTGCCTGTTGCTTTAGACAAGCATATTCTTGGTTTGGACACAGGAAATGCAGTTCTCCATGAAGCTGCTCAAATTCTGTTGCATATAGAAGAGCTCAGAGGGCTGCAGACAAAAGTGAATGCAGCCAGAGTGGCTGTTCAGGCGATTCTTGCTGATCCAAAGACAGACCACAGGCTGGGGAAAGTTGGAGGACGAACCTTGTAGGATTTCAGCTTCTCACCTGCTTAGTACAATTGGGAACCATGTACGCTCTGGCGTATGTTTGGAAATCAAATGTCACATTTTCAAAGGAGAAACCCCAGAAAATGGATGATGGTCTAGAGATTTACCATCATTGCTTTTTCTTTAATAAAGTTCTAGGAAGTGGGGAAAAGAAAAGAGAACTAGCAGGATGGGTGTGGAACGGGTCTTGTACATGGACACCGAAAACTCACAGGAAGCCTCAGAGCCAGGTGCTGACTAGAGCAATGCTAACAGTAATACTCATCACTGACACATGCTGAGTGCTTCCACCTGCTTTATCTCATTTCATCCTCCTTCTCTTCCTTCAGGTGTTAGCTTAAATGGCACCTCATTCCCTAACCCCCTTCCCATCATGGTTCTCCTTCATTCTGTCTCAAACTCTTCATAAAACATATATCAATTTATAATTATTTTCTTCTGTTCACTTTTTTTTTTTTTTTTTTTTTTGCGGTACGCGGGCCTCTCACTGCTGTGGCCTCTCCCGTTGCGGAGCACAGGCTCTGGACGCGCAGGCCCAGCGGCCATGGCTCACGGGCCCAGCCGCTCCGGGGCATGTGGGATCTTCCCGGACCGGGGCACGAACCCGTGTCCCCTGCATCGGCACGCGGACTCTCAACCACTGCGCCACCAGGAAAGCCCCAAAGCCCACATTCTTAATGATAACACCTCCAAAATTTGCAGTGACTGAGAGGAGATGAAGGAAGTGGGGAGAGAGCAGGGCAGAGATGGGTGTACTGCCCTGCTCTCAGGTTATACGGTAGTTGTAGGACCAAGGACCTTCATACTAGAAATAGTTCAGAAGTAGCCCGGGGAAGGAAGGAGGGCTGCTAACCTACCTTCTGACCCCAGGTGTTCGAGATGTGGGCAATGCATAGTATCCTTTTGAGAGAGCTGCAGAGAAATCTCTCGGAGGAGCTCTGGGTTTCTATTAGCCAAGAGGTAGAGGGAAATTTCCATGAAGAGCTCACACTCCTTGGTAGGGTTTGCTTAGCATAGGATGAGGCTCCAGGGGGTGCAGTGGGAGGCTTTAGGGGAGCAAAGCAGTAGGAAGAGGCAACACAGAGCAGAATGCAGACGAGGGTGTGAAATAAGATATATAATGGGGAGGCTTATATTTCGAGCATTAAACCAAGGATCAGAGGGCTGTGGGGAAGGTCAGGTTCAGCTGGCCACATATTTGCAAAGAATCATCCTTACCAGTCTTCTGATGGGCAGGAGAAATTCAGAGCATTCTGGAAGAAGTCAGTCTTGTCCTAAGTTGGTTGGGTTTTGAAGACAGTCTCATCTCACTCTCATCTCACTGACCCATGAGAGTTCTATTTAGTCCCCAGGACTCTATCAGCAGTTGAACACAGCAGAGGGAGTGGACATGATTCAGGTCTCCAGGAATGTGTCAGGGATGGCCTGTACTGATTTGCTTCAAACAGAATCAGACAGCACAACAGGGTAAGCCTGCAAGTTCCTGGGCAAAAACCGTTTACTCAGCTCTGTAACTCCAGAATGTAACAGATGCCCACCTCACATACCAGAAAGAGGCTCGCTAAATGCTTGTTGATTGAATGATTGTGGGTTTATACTCTTTGTGATGGAATTCAGCACAGCCATCTAGTAACATAGAGTATTATAGAGACATTTAAGTTCAAGATTAGATTTGAGTAAAGATTGAATCAGTAGGGCTCCCCCACAAAATCCTTGAAATATAGCAAAATAGAGACTATTTTTTTGTGTGTAGTGAAAAAGCCTAACATAAGATTTTCCATCTTAACCATTTTTAAGTGTACGGTTCAGTCGTATTAAGTATATTCACATTGTTGTGAAACAGATCTCCAGAACTTTTTCAGCTTGTAAATCTGAAGCTCTATACTCATTAAACAACCCCCCTTTTCCCCCCGCTCACCAGCCCCTGGTACCCACCATTCCACTTTCTGTCTCTATGAATTGGACTACTTTACATACCTTATATAAGTGGAATCATACAGTATTTACCTTTTTGTGATTGGCTTATTTTGTTCAGCATAACATTCTCAAGTTTCAACCATGTTGTAGCGTGTGACAGGATTTCTTTTCTTTTTAAGGCTAAATAATATTCCATTGTATGCATATACTATATTTTGTTTATTCATCTGTTGATAGACATTTGGGTTGCTCCTACCCCTTGGCAGTTGTGAATAATGCTACTCTATATGTGGTTGAACAAATAACTATTTGAGACCCTCCTTTCAATTCTCTAGGATATATATTCAGAAATAGAATTGTTGGATCACATGGTAGTATTATTCTTAGTTCTTTGAGGATCTTCCATACTGTTTTCCATAGTGGTCGCACCATTGCACAATCTTGACAACAGTACACAAGGGTTCCAATTTTACCACATTCTCACCAACCCTTCTTATTTTTTTTTTATAGCCTTTCTAATGGGTGTGAGGTGATATGTCATTGTGGTTTTGATTTACGTTTCTCTGATGATTAGTGATGTTGAGCATCTTTTCACATGCTTGTTGGCCACTTGTATTCATCTTTGGAGAAATGTTTATTCAAGTCTTTTGTCTATTTTTTGGTTGGGGTATTTGGGGTTTTTTGTTTGTTTGTTTTAGGAATTCTTTATTTATTCTAGATATTAACCCCTTATCAGACATATGATTTGCAAATAATTTCTCCCATTCCATAGGTTGCCTTTTCTCTCTGTTGATTGTGTCCTTTCATGCACAAAAGTTTTTAAGTTTGATGTGGTCAAAATGTAGAAGATTTTTTAACCACAATGAAGTAGCTAAGAGATCATGGACTAATACTTCTAATGTTGGCAAGAAAATCTTGCTTACATGATTAGGAAGATATTCAAGGTAAACTGACATTTGCACTAAAACATCTCTTTATTTGAAGTGTTGGCTTTGGAACTGAGCCTGCAATTACTCTAGGCTGTATTCCTCAAGGGGCTCAGTGCAGCACTGGACCTGCTTAATACAATAAAACTGATGTTATAAAACTTGGTGCAATAAGACGACAACAACAAAAACTAAAAAAACTAAAAAATAAAATGAAACATGGTGCAGAAATTATCACTAAGGAAAGGTATTAAGCAAAACCAGTAATATTAGTGGTTTAAAAGTTGCCACCTGGATTATGCAGCCATTACTTTTTTTTTTTTTGGCTGCACCACGCAGCATGCAGGATCTTAGCTCCCCCACTGGGGATCAAACCATTGCCACCTGCAGCGGAAGCGTGGAGTCTTAACCACTGGACCGCCAGGGAAGTCCCACAAATGTTAATAAAACCCTTAAAGGACGTGATAGAATGCTTTGAAAGTAATATTAAGAAAAAAAGTTAGATATAAAATTGCAGAATTCATTTTCATAATTTTAACAAAACACATGCAAGACCATAAAACTGAAAATTCTGACGGAACATTGCCAAGACAAATTAAAGAAGGCCTAATTAAACAGAGAGGTGTACACCATGTTTATAGATTGTAACATTCAATATTGCTGAGATACTTTAGTTATCTTAGAACCACTAATGCCCATCAGCAGTAATTCATTATTTTAAATGGTGGTTTACGTTTTATATTGCTAACATCTGAAAAGTGTAAGCATTTTACTGGGATACTCTATATTGTCGAATTTGATAGATTTCAGGGTGGGCTCAACAAAAAAGTAGTTTCTGAACCTGCAAAGGAGATGACCAGTGCTGGGATTGTGGGTTTTTTACTGGGGACAATCCTATTTTTTACTGAGTGACTGTCCTACAAGTGAGCAAATCCTTTTTGACTCCTCTTCAGCTATAATAATCTGGGATTAGCCTCAGCTTCAGAGGTAGAAGCAACATGTGGCATCACCTCTCAAGATGGTATGAATAAAATAGTCCCTAGGGCAAGAAATCTTAAATTTCCCCATCAATAAAAAGAAAGTATTCCCGTGCTCCTGGGTGATGGAGCTGTATTCAGATAAGGTTAAGGCTTTAGATCGCTGGAAAATTAACTATTCACGTGAAAGTCATTAACCATTCTCGTGCCCTGGGGCACTCCAATATGAAGAGTCAAGTTGAAGAGGGAGAATCAGCCAGCAAGGGAGATTGAAAAAGAGTGTCTACTAGGATGGGGCGGGGAACCCTGTGTGGTGCCGTAGAAACCAAGTGAAGAAAGTATACTAGGTACTGTATGAATCAGGATCCAATCAAAGGAAAGCAAACCAGTTCTAGGTATTTCAGACAGAAGAATTTAATAAAGGAACTGGCTACAAGAGTATTAGAAAAGATGGAGGAGCAGAAGAGGAGAGGGGCGATTACTCAAAGATTATTAACTTCAGGAAACCATCACCACTCTGGGCTAGAAGTGCAAAAATGTTACCTGAAGCCCGGGGCACAGTATCCCTAAGGTTCCTGTTGGTTGTTGGAGCCCAGTTATCTGAGCAGGAGCCCGGGAGCCTGCACTTACAGGTTGTTGCTCCTGTGTCCACAGGCACCACCCAGATCCACTGCTGCCATTGTCACTAGAACCAATGCTGTCACCACCACCAACGCCGTACTGCTCAGTGGTACTGCTGTCACTGATGCCAAAGACACCACAAGAAACCAGAGTCAGAAAGGGAGGCAATTCTCTCTTCCTTTCATCTTCCAGTGCCTTTTGTTGATAAAACCTAAACAGAAACCGGCTAGCTCGGGAGTCTGGAAAGTATCATTTGTCTCTCTCTGATACATAGCAGAGCACAGAAAGGCAGATAAGGACCGAGAGCAGTGGGCAAATGACCAGCATAATCTACCCTTTTGGTCATTCAGCATCCCTTCTTATTCTTCTACCTATATTTAGGTCAAAGACTCAAAGACTAAATTGAAGTTACTTACCAATGCTGCCTACATCTTAGAAACCTTTCATAGCTCTCCATTACCTTCAGGGTAAAGTCAAAACCCCACAGCTTGGAGATTAAGAACCTACCAAGCTAGACCAAGCTTCCTTTCGTAACTTCTCACTATTCCAACTAGATTGATCCATATTTCGTTTCCCAGACACATCTGGTATATTTCTCCCTCTAAGCCTTTGAGCTTGTCATTTCTCCCACCTAAAATGCATTCCCCTTCTCATCTTTTCTACCTCCTCTGCTCCAAACCTACCCAATGATCACAGCATGGCTCAGGTTCAATTCCTCCACACAGTCCCCTCCCAAAGGCGTCAGCCCTCAGCACTCTTCCACTCTCTGAATTCCTCAAGTCTATGCCACTGATAGAGACCAACTAGCCTTCCTGGCAACCCCATGGCACCTAGTGGCATATTGCCTCCAACCTATCCATTTACTGGCTGATTTCTGGCGGTGGAGGATAGGGAAAATGAATTGGCAATACATAGCCGACTATTAATTGGAAGCCCAAGGCACTTACTGCCCGATATCAGCTTCCTGCTGTCTCCCATAGGCCCCACTAAGGCTCTGCCTGTTTAATTCTGAATTATAATTTGGAGCAGTTCATCAATTCTCCATAGCAACCTTCAGAGGAGCTCAGCGGGCCTCCAGAGACATTGTTCTCAGATTACTACCAACCTAGCAACCCGGTTGAGGGTATTACTAAACCACACAGCTTGCCAGCTAATATCAAGTCAAAGCAGAAGCAAACAAAATGTTTTCAAGGGTGTTGCTTGACAGGAATCCTGTGACCTGAGAAAACTTGCAAAGACTCAGAGCTAAACAAATTTCTGCTTAGCTATCCTGAGTCTGCTCCTGACAAAGATTAAAAGAAGCAAAGCAGCTATAAATCCTCCTTCTCTATGGAAGTTTAAGATGTGGTTCAGGGCTTCCCTGGTGGCGCAGGGGTTAAGAATCCACCTGTCAATGCAGGAGGCACGGGTTCAAGCCCCGGTCTGGGAAGATCCCACATGCTGCGGAGCAACTAAGCCCATGCGCCACATCTACTGAGCCTGTGCTCTAGAGCCCGTGAGCCACAACTACTGAGCCCGTGTGCCAAAACTACCAAAGCCCCCACGCCTAGAGCCTGTGCTCCACAACAAGAGAAGCCACCGCAATGAGAAGCCCGTTCAGCCCCCGCTCGCCGCAACTAGAGAAAGCCTATGCGCAGCAACGAAGACCCAACACAGCCAAAAATAAATACATTTTTAAAAAAGATGTAGTTCAGAATACTAACTCCTACCAACAAAGAAAGTTGTTCATCAACATGAACGGCAATCAGCAAAGAACCAAAGACGTGGTTCTTGTCCCAGTTCTGCCCTGCATGAGGCATATCCCTTTCCCTCTCTGGAGCTCAGTTTCCTCATCTGAAAAATTAGGAATTTGAGCTAGATAATCCCCAAGGGCCCTTGCAACCATCAAATCCAAAGACATCTTTAATTGCTTTCTGGTCTCCTTTTACAAAACATCCAATTATTCATTGAAGACTATTAATCATCTATTATCTTGAAAGCCACCACATATGACTGTTCAGATTGTACTGAACAAATCCAGAGGGCACCATCTACATTGGGTTTGTGTGAACTGTACCCCTGTGTTGAGTGGTAAACAGCCTGAACATCCAAACATAGCAGCCTTGGTTATGCTCTTCAATTTGGACAATATTTAAGTTTTCACCTTTTATTTTCTTAATACCCGTTGTTTCCTGACCTTGGGTCCCTACCAGCAGAGATGAAACTACATTAATATCTGGTATTGAGTTAAGTACTCTCTTATTGATTAACTTTTAATCATGGACAAGAAATGAGAATAATAACATTAATACACTATTGACCACATATGTACAAGATACTTTACATATATTAACATTTAATCCTTATGAAATCCTATCAGGGATAAATATTTCATCCTTATCTTTGGATGGGAAAATCGAGGCTCAGGGGGACTAAGTAAACTACCCCAGGGTTCCTAGCCAGAGCTAGAAAGTGGCTGAGATGAGGATTCAAAGCCACGTCTGACTCCAAAGCTCATCCTCTTTCCATTCCACCACCCACGACACCTTCTGTACGTTCCATACTCTGCCAACAAGCTTGACATTTTTCTGATATCAGTGAACACGTACAAGTAATTGGAACATTCAGTTAACCAGAAACAGCAGTCTCGTTGCATAATCACACTAGAGAGAAGTCAACACTCACCCATTTCCATCCTGATGTTGCTGCTAACTAGAGATGTGCTTACCTCTCTGTGGGCCTGTGCTCTCATTTCAAATAGGAGTGATGTCTTGGGACTTTTTTAGGTAAGTTAAGTACCAGCAATTCCTATAGCAACGAGCATTTAATTATTTGCATTCTCTGAGTTTTTGTTAGTCTTTTTGGCTCCAGCTAAACAGTTGGGCCACTCTTGTGACCGCTTCAGCCACCAAGGAGAGTTCTTTGTGGTCCTTGCTTCTTTATGCCTCCCTCGGGGCACTCCTGTGCTTCTTCCCCCTCAGCCTCAAGATCCCAGGTCTGAGAACGTATTCCATGTAGATTTGAAGGCTTTGAGACACTAGCCTGTTATCAGCAGCCCTTGTTTCCTTCCCTCTCGTGTCTCCAGCTCTTTCAGGATTTCCCAGGAAATCGAGCATTGCATTCCTAAAGAGGGCTGATGTCAGAGTTGTGGTCAAATAGGAGGTGAAATGGAAGGACAGATGCTGGCTGCTCCTTCACAGACCCTGTCTTTCAACTCAGCATCAATCAACAGAACTAGAGGATGTCCTAATGAGCAGCCATAACATGTTCAGACCCAGACCAGGTTTTCCTTCTCAATATGAAGAGTCAGTCATCATGCCTACGATTATGAGGGTAGGGGAAAAAGGAGATCTAAATAAAATTAAAACGTGAATTATTTCCCAAGTGCAGCTGTTTTCTGCTCCATAACACCTGGATACAAGATATAATATTTTCTTTATTTGTCTACGTCACACTATATCTGGCTCTGAACGCTTATCTATGTGTATGGGGAAAAAAATATAATCTTCACTCTATGTAGAGGCCCACAACCTTCCCCTTCTCCCAGACTTGTACTTGGGTATCCGGGCACTTAGGCAATGCCGAAATTTGTGGGAAAGTTTTCTGATCCTCGGTGTGTCGAGGTTGACACTAAGAGGCTCATTACCCAAAACGATATGGCCCATTAAAAGATGACAGTTCAGGGCTTCCCTGGTGGCGCAGTGGTTGAGGGTCCGCCTGCCGATGCAGGGGACACGGGTTCGTGCCCCGGTCTGGGAAGATCCCACATGCCGCGGAGCGGCTGGGCCCGTGAGCCATGGCCGCTGAGCCTGCGCGTCCGGAGCCTGTGCTCCACAACAGGAGAGGCCACAACGGAGAGAGGCCCGCGTACCGCAAAAAAAAAAAAAAAGATGACAGTTCATAGCCCAGTTCATAGTGAGTGGGGACCTCACTCACTCCCAAGATTCCCATGATGCTGAGGGTTTAAACCCCAGGTTCCATGCATCACTTCCAACAGAGGAGCAGCCCCTCTTGGAATGCTACATGGTGGCTGGGCACTGGTCTCCGCCACTCTTGTGACCACCACTGCCACCAGGGAGAGTTCTCTGTGGTCCCTGCTCCTGTGTGGCTCCAGCCTGCTGTCTAACTCTGGAAAAGGGGCGTGTGATTGGTGAAGCTTAGATCACAGGTCCATACCTTTGCTACAAGGGAGGCTGGGAAAACAAGCATCTATACTGTGAGGCAGGCTCTGCCTCTTACCAGGACATGGAAAGCAAGGGATTCCCCAAACAAGTCATGGGCAGGAACAAAGAAGGACAATGTCTGTACTGCTTTAACCTGTGGATCTTGGCAAAACCCCTTGTCTTCTCTTGGGCTCAGCTTCCTCAACTGAAAATAGAGATAATGACACTGACTTCACAGCATAAAAGCCCAGGAGACAAAGGCATACCTGGGCGACCCAGCCTCCCTGTCTTCGGGGTGTGGCAGGATGGGGCAAAGGGAGACGAAATCCCAGGAGAGGGATGAGATGTAGGGAGCATGCCCAGAGGTGATATGTTCTGACCATCAAGGCAAGGACCTGAGCTGAAATGCCCTCTAAAAGTGGGAATCATCTAGAAGTCATTCCTCTCCAACAGGTAACACTGAGCCAAGAGCATTCTAGAAGGAGTCAGACTTCAGGAAAGGAAAAAGAGAAAGAAGAAGGTGCTTTAAAATGGGACACTGTGTGCACATGGAGCCAGGAGAGGGAGGAAAGTCAAAACGTAGGGCAGTGCTAGAACAGAGGTCATCTTGCCCTAAATCAGGATTGGGTAACTGAGGCAGCTTCTCACAGAGGGCTCCAAGTCTTCTGATCTTCCCACATGCCTGCGGGCTGCCTGTTAACCAAGTCACATAGTTTCCAGTACAGCAGCAGTGAGGCTAAACAAGTAAATCTCTGCCTCTTTGCTTTTCATGCGGAAGGTCTCTCCATGTGAAAAAATCTAATGTGATTTTTCCCCCATAACTGTGTGCCTCCTCTGATGTTCCAGACAGGAAAACAAATAACAATTGTTTATGAAATATGGTTCCAAAAAGAATGTTGCAGACTTGTTTACTGGTGTTTTTAATCTCTACAGTAGTTTGAGCTCAAAAATAATAATAAAAACACTATGACTATATACAGTGAAAGATATATACATATTTTTAGAACACCCTGCACAATTCTATAGTTACTCTATATTTATACACCATATATATGTGTGTGCATACGTATAGAGAGAATTTGTCTATATATGTATACACATATAATCACTGAATTGTACACTTTAAATTTTACTAAAAGTTTTACTAAAAATTATTGAATTGTACACTTACAGTGGGCATATTTTATGGTATGTAAATTATACCTCAATAAAGCTGTCTTTAAAAACCACCCTACACAAGATTTGAAAACAAACTACAAACTAGCAGAATATGTTTGCCATGAAAATAACTGTAACAGAGGTATCCTTACTATATAAAGAACTCTTCAACATCCTGAGAAAAATGTTTACATCCGAATTGAAAAATGGGCTAAGGGAGAAACAGAAATGGTGAGTAAACATGAAAAAAATCTTTATTTCACCAACAATCAAATAAACGTAGTTTTAAGCAGTAAAAGTTTTAATCTATAAAATTCTTAAAAATTGCAACTTCTTTTTTAAGATGATGTCCAGAATTGGTGAGAGTAGCTGACCCAGGCTGGGAAAACTCCTAGATCTCCTAGATATCATCTCCCTTCTTAACCCAGAGGGAATTAAGTCCTCCTTCTTTGTTTCAGTGTCACCCTAAACTTCCATCTCTTATCCCTTATTGTTACTGGCTACTTACATGACTCTATCACCCAGTTAAATTTCAACCCCCTGAGAACTGTGGCTTATTCTTCAGTGTACTCCCAGTTCTAGCAGAGAATATAAACTCTACACGTTTATTCTATGTTTATTGAATGAATAAGAAGAGTGAAATTGGTACAGATTTCCAAAGGGCATTTTGATCATGTCTATCAAGTCCTTAAATTCTTTAATATTCTTTGACTCAGTGATTCAAAACTGAGAAGTCTGTCCTAACCAAAATGTACAAAGATATTTATCTCGGGGTTAGTTTTAAATGTGGAAACAATGCAAATGTCAAACATTCAGTGATAGATTTAATTTTTTTTATTTTTATGTCCTTTTTCACTGTGGTAAAATGCACATAGCATACTATTTATTATTTTAACCGTTTTAAAATGTGAAATTCAGTGACATTTAATACATTCACAATGTTGTGCAACCATCACTACTACCTTGTTCCAGCACATTTTCTTCACCCTAAAAGGGAACCTCATACCCATTGAGCGGGCTCTCCCCATTCCCCCTTCCCCCAGAAGGGGGAACCACAATCTGCTTTCTGTCTCTATAGATTTACCTATTCTGGATATCTCTTATAAATGGAATCATGCAGTACTGTATGTGGTCTTTTGTGTCTGGCTTGTTTCATTTAGCATAATGTTTTCAAGATTCAACCATGTGGTAGTAATTCATTCCTTTTTATGGCTGAATACTATACCATTGTATGAATATACCATATTTTATTTATCCATTAATCAGTTAATGAACATTTGGGTTGTTTCCACCTTTGGCTGTTGTGAATAGTACCGCTATAAACATTCATGTCCAAATTTTTGTTCAAACACTGTTTTCAGTTCTTTGGAGTATATACACCAGGAGTGGAATTGCTGGGTATTTCTATGTTTATGTTCTATAGTAATTCTATGTTAAATTTATTGAGGAAGGGCCAAACTGTTTTCCACAGTGGCTGCACCATTTTACATTCCCACTAACAATGCACAAGGGTTCCATAGATTCACATTTTATTATGTGCTTTTGCGATGTGAGACGGTTCTGGCATGAATAAAACAGCCAAGTCCCTGCTTTTAAGAAGCTGACATTCAGGGACTTCCCTGGTGGTCCAGTAGTTAAGACTCCATGCTCCCAATGCAGGGGACGTGGGTTCAATCCCTGGTGGGGGAACTAGATCCCACATGCATGCCGCAACTAAAGATCCCGCATGCCACAACTAAGACACGGTGCAGCCAAAATAAATAAATAATAAAATAAATAGGTAAATATAAATAAAAAGAAACACATTCAGCAGAGGGAGTCAGGTAATAAACAAGTAAATAAACATAAACCTTCTTTTGATTTTTTTTCAACTATTTGAAAACATTAAGACCCATTCTTAGTACGTGGGCCGTGCAAAAACAAGCTGCAAGCCAGACTTGGCCCGAGGGCTGTAGTTTTCTGACGCCTGATGTACATTCCCGCTTACCAAGACTGACCTACCTAGCTGCTGCCAACCTGCCGCCAACCTGCCAGGTACAAAGATCAATGTTGAGCCCGGGATACGATGCCTCATGACTGCCAACCAACCCCTTCAGCAGGAAGAGATAGTGTTACTGTGATATCACAGGGGTTGAGAGGAATGCGTGTAGAACCCAGGTCATCCTGGGACTTCCCTGGTGGTCCAGTGGTTAAGACTCCAAGCTCCCAATGGGGGGCATGGGTTCAATCCCTGGTTGGGCAACTAAGATCCTGTATGCCACGTGGCACAGCCAAGAAAAAAGAACCCAGGTGATCTAGTCAGGTCTCTCTTATATCACTTACTTGACAATTGTACTGCAGATGGACAAGTGCTGCAACCCTGACCTGAGAAGTACATGGTGACAAGGGGCTCAGACCACTGGTGAGCCATCAAGATTTGAAGAAGTGACATGAGCGTGAGGATAGCGGAGGCGGGACAAGATGGGTGTCAGCTGTGGCCCAAGAGCAGCTGCAGCTACGGAGCTGTAGTTCATCCCAAGAGCCTCCCTCTTCCAATTTTTCCCCTTAGTAGGAAAGACCCATGGGACCCATGAAGGAGATGCTCCCCAATAATGTCAGAATAAGGGGATCTGCATGAAGCAAGGCATGGACTTTAGCCATCATGTAAGTGTAACTGAGCAGGACCCTATGGGGCCTTCCTGGGACAGACCCCTCCCCCATATCCTCTGCTGTAGCTCCTCTCTGAAGTATCCAGGTAATAGTATCTCATGCATATTTCCTGAGTTTTTCAGATGCTAAAAACCACCACCAAATGCAAGAAATTAACTACCTGATGATCATGTGCATGTAGGCCTATCTAAGGATCAATCCCATCAACCAATCAGAGAATTGTGCATGAGCTGATGACGTACCCTGTGACCACCCTCTCCCTCACCTGGCCTTTAAAAATGATTTGCTGAAGCCCTTCGGGGAGTTCAGGGTTTGAGGGACACAAGCCACACATTCTCCTTTCATGGCTCAGCAATAAACCTTTCTCTTCTCCAAAGTCCAACGTTTCGGTTTGTTTGGCCTCACTGTGTGTCAGGCACATGAACTCGGAACGTGAGTTCAGTAACAGAAGTGTGCCCGCTTAGGTCTCCCTTTCAAGAGTGACCTTCCCCCACCACGTGTGTTGTTAGCTAATAGCCTCAGCCACAGCGCCTTCAGGATCCAGTCCGAGAGCAGAAGACCAACGTCCCAGCTCAATCAGTTAGGCAGGTGAAGTTCCCTCTTACACAGCCTCTTTCAGACGTCCTATTCAGGTCTTGCATTGATTGGATGAAGGCTGCCCACGTTAGGGAGGACAACCTGTTTTACTCAGTCTACCTGTTCAAACGTTAATCTCATCCCAAAACATCTCCACAGACACACACAGAATGATGTTTGACCGAATGTCTGGCACCCCAAAGCTTAGTCAAGTTAACTATGTTTGTCTATTTGTGTGTTGTGCTTCAAACAGTCTCTGACTATAGGCTCAGTGACACTCATAAAAGGTATAGATACCTGTAAACAAGTTTTTTTACTCGGCCTATTGTTAATCTCTGGGACTGGATAGTAATTGATGGGCATCTTGGATGATATAAAACTAATCTGATTAAAATTAAGATAACTCAATTATGAACCATGTAAAACTAACCTAAAACTCAATTTTACAAATACTGTGTACCTCACTAGCTTAAGAGCTCCTTGAAAACACAGGAACTGTCTTAAATTACCTTTTATTCCCTCAGCCTTATATACTGTCAGAAAGCCTTATAATGTCTCAAAGGTTCAGTCTCTTCATCTGTAGAATGGGGATTAAATGAGATAGTGCAGATAAAATGATAAATACAGTATCTGGCATGTAGTTAGTTCTTATTCAGTGTTAGCTTTTATTATCATCATCATCATCATCATCACTGTTTCTACATAAATCAGTTATGCTACAACCATGTAATGAAATGTACCCTTTTAATGTATCCACAACGTCTTTCCTTTCCCTCTTCTTCCTTACAAACAGAATTCTAATTTTGTTGAGAATAAGAGTGGTTAGCCTCCCTTGATGATAGGGTTGGCTACAAGACTCAGTTCTGGCTAATTAAGTATAAGTGGGTATTGCTGTCTCCAACTTAATAAGTTCCTTGAGTGTGGGGGGTGGGTGGTGATTCAGCTAGCATATGCCTTTTGAACTTTGTCCTACTCTTTCTTTTTTTTTTTTGGACTGTAGACATGATGCCTGCAGCTCCAGCAGCCATCTTGTGACCATGAGGCAATTTGAGTCTAGAAGCCAGCACTAGGGATAACAGAGAAGAAAGAATGAAGGAGGAGCCTGGATATCCTGAAGCTGCCATACCAGTCCTGGACTCCCTATTCCTGACTTCTCATTATACAAAAAATAAATAAGTAAGTAAGTAAATAAAATAAATAAATAAAATAAATAAGAAACTCTAATTTGTTTTGACCACTCTGTATACCTGTTTCCTCATCTATAAAATGGAAAGAATAATAGTAACCTAGCTCATAGGTTTGGAGTGAGAATTAAATGGGTTAATATATGTGACTTAAAATAACTGAAAACTATGAGCAGAATGACCTCTGAAAGTTGTAATATTCTGCTACTTCTTGAGCCATCTCCCTTGCTCTTTTGTGAGAAAAATGCCTGGCATTTAAGTGCTCAGTAATAAGTGTAAGCTAACATGATCAACATTATTATTATTTCAAGTTTTTGTTACAGGCAATTGAACCCAATTCATAACTGATACAGCAGTGATTAAAAACTATACCTATTGGGCTTCCCTGGTGGCGCAGTGGTTGAGAGTCCGCCTGCCAATGCAGGGGACACGGGTTCGTGCCCTGGTCCGCGGAGATCCCACATGCCGCGGAGCGGCTGGGCCCGTGAGCCATGGCCACTGCGCCTGCGCGTCCGGAGCCTGTGCTCCGCAACGGGAGAGGCCACAACAGTGAGAGGCCCACGTACCGCAAAAAACAAACAAACAAACAAAAACTATACCTATTAAAACTATCTAACGGCCAGGGAAGATAATTCTTTTTTTTAAATTTATTATTTATTTTATTTATTTAGTTTTGGCTGCATTGGGTCTTCGTAGCTGCACGCAGGCTTTCTCTAGTTGCGGTGAGCAGGGGCTACTCTTCCTTGCAGTGCGCGGGCTTCCCCTTGCAGTGGCTTCTCTTGCTGCCAAGCGGGGGCTCTAGGCACGCAGGCTCAGTAGTTGTGGCATGTGGGCTTAGTTGCTCCACGGCATGTGGGATCTTCCCAGACCAGGGCTCGAACCTGTGTCCCCTGCATTGGCAGGCAGATTCTTAACCACTGTGCCACCAGGGAAGCCCCAGAAGATAAGTCTTTATAAAATGTTTAGTGAGGAAGAAAACACATTATAAAACTGTATATATAGTATGACCCCAATTTAAACAATTATAGAAATGCTCAGAAATTCAGAAAAGTCTTAGAAGTAATTAGTTCTGAGTGGTATGATCACAGGTAATGTTTGTTGTCTTTATAGTTCATTTCCAAAATGTTAACAATAAACACAGGACATTTATAACTGGGAAAAATGTTATTTTAAGACATTAAAAAGTAGGCTAAGATATAACAAGTGATTTTTACCTTAAGCATATTCAAGGTAGCAATCCACGTGCTAGAATAGATCATCTAAGGAATAAGATAAACAAGTATGTGCCGTAGTGGTGAACTCACCCACAGAGCAGAACTAGTGGGAGCCTGAGGTTAAAAGAAGAGTCTGTACATAGGTAAATTGATAATGTGTTTATGTATGTGCCCCAAAGTTTCTGACCCACAAGTAAGGAATGTCTAAAAGGGAACACTGAGTCCTCAGTCTGGGGAACTTGGCTTGCTGCCTACTCATTAGAGTGAGAAGTCATCTAGGAAACACCAGGCATGTCTTATTAAATGCATTTAAACAGCATGCTTCTAATTGATTGTTTGTTCATGGAGACAGAGGCAGTGCCGAGCACCATCCATGGCAATTGTCTGAATCAAACAGTTTTAGCAATAAAATTAAGCTTGATGTACTGACTCAAGGTTTTGGTTTTGTCTATGGAGACGGGCTCATACTTCCATGGCTTTAACACACAGAATTTGTCCCTGTGAGT
Source organism: Leucopleurus acutus (assembly GCF_964270905.1). Classification (NCBI taxonomy): domain Eukaryota; kingdom Metazoa; phylum Chordata; class Mammalia; order Artiodactyla; family Delphinidae; genus Leucopleurus; species Leucopleurus acutus. The sequence goes on from NC_139143.1 coordinate 175,027,042, forward strand.
CTCCCTCTAGCTAGCAGCACGGCCCTCTCAGGTGTGATGTTTGTACTATCGCCCACAAATCAGGAAAGAGCTGTTTTAGGATCAAGGAAATTCATAGGTATATATTTTACACTCGGGTCTTACTTGTGCAATTCTGAGAACAGTACGCAAGGAAAGTGGTTTTCTGACATAAATCCCAATAAAACATAATTTCTTCAAGAAGAGGTGCAGTGCCAACAGACCGTTTTCAGAGATTAACATTTGGCTTTCAAAAAAATTACCAACCTTGGTATTGTGCTCGGAATGAAATACGGTGCTCTTAACCACACATGGCAGAACTTTTGTGAGGACGTGTTTTACTTCCAAAATTCCTTGGTGTACCTCCCTCCCCACCTGCCTCACGCGCTCCCACTACCACCTGCAGCAGATTTAGAGTTTGGTAAACTGCCCAGCTCAAGCCCCAGCTGAGCGGTGCTTACTTTCTCTACTTTTCCCAGTATCATCTTTTTCAAGACTGGGATACTAAAGCACAAAAGATAAAGGGGCACTTGGTATGTGAGGCAAAAAGTGATTCCAGTGAGTAAATATTTGTACCTCACTTGCTCTTATTATTTCTCAAGGCATTATGAGTAATAATAATAATTGCTAACATTCTGGGCAGGCTTCAATGGCCGTGCCACCTGTGTAGTTGCACGGGACCCCACTCTCGGAACAACCCTGCACTTGGCTTAGTGCTCTGCTATTGTCGTCTTAATTTTTGAACGTCTTCATTTTGCACTGAGCCCCACAGATTATGTAGCCAGTCCGATTAACATTTATAGGGCACTCGCTATGCATCAGACTCTGCTCTAAACATTTATCCATATTAAAGTTGGGTGGAGTACCACCAAACTGAATTCATTTCCTCATTACTGAGGGTAATTTACAGGAGTCTGTTTTCTAGCCACTAAAAAGTGCTTAAATTAATTTGGGAGGGGGGAGTAAGGAAACACTTGTTCAGCAACTCTTCGTTTTAAAACAAAAGTTGTTTTTTTTTTTTAAACTGTCACATTACTGTCTCTTTCATATCACAGATCTGCAATTACTTGTTGACCAGCTTGTTTCCTACGGAATCATAAGCTCCATGTTTTTCACCACTGAATTTACAAAATCTAACGTAATGTCTGACACATAATAGGTAATCGATAAATGTTTTAATAAACCAAGTGTCCAAAGCATCTTGGAAAATATAAACGTAGAAAAACAATGTCTCTCCTAAAGAGCACAACAGATTATCAAATCAATTGCTATGGATGCGGATTGATGCAAAAATAATGCTTTTTTGTCGTTTTGTAAAATAAAAGTTAATTTAAACAGTTCTTGAGCCCCTGCTATCTGCTTGGCAATGTGCTACATGCCAGAAGCATTCTAATAGTTGGAGAAACACTGCAATACATGAACAATGCACACTCAGGAAGCCGTTAGCAACAAAGACAGTGTAGATGACAATGGAGACTAAGATGTGAGGTTTGTGTCCCATTTTGGTAGGGAACAGCCTTTAATGGGGAGAAAACCCCGTGGATGGGTGAAGGAAACAACCAAGAAAGGTGTACGCGAGGGCCGACCTGGGCAAAGGCGCTCAGGGAGTGAGTCCACCGCGTGCAGAAAGCACTGGGGAGGCAGGCCTATCTCTGCAAGGACACACACCTCCTTCCCTTTCACACTAACACGAGAGGCCGTAAACTCTTCTCTTGCCGATGTGAGATCTGATAAAAGCCAGGTTATAACATGGACCAGACAGGGGAAAGCCTGTCCCTCCGGATTATAATATTTAAAACTCAGTATAGTTTGTAAAAACTGTACAGTGTGGTGTACAGGTTAAAACATCTGCTTCCTGACTTGCGGGGGGCGGTCAGGAGGGGAGAACGCGGTGCACGGGAGAAAAGGGCGGCAAAATAAAGCACTTAAGAAAGAAAGAGCGGGCTAGCGGGAGAAGGGGAGGCAGCTCAAGAAGCCAATGAATGAGATCTAGGCTGCAGCACGTACTCCCGCCGCCCGCATGCGCAGGCGCACGCCGCGTGATCTCGCGGGAAAGAACCATTGCAGGTCCCGGCGTTGCACTCAGGTAGGAGGTGGGGGGAGGCGGGAGTGAACTCTCGCGAGAAGAGGCGGTTGCTGTAGCGGAGCTCTCTGGCTGTGTGTCTCGAGGATCTGGCGCCGGAGCTGCGGACGGTTTGCTGAGCCCGTTAGTGTCCTTGCTGAGACCCACGCCGCCGTCATGTCCCGGTACCTGCGTCCCCCCAACACGTCTCTCTTCGTAAGAAACGTGGCGGACGATACCAGGTATGTACAGGGGAGGCACTCCGGGCCCAAGAGGGGAGGCCGCGGGCGCTCTGAGAGGACCGGTGTGGCGGCGGCGGCGCGCTGGGCCTGCGCCGGGGGAGGGGAAGGGGTGAAGATGGCGGGTCCCGCGCCGGCTTTCTGGCCCGAACTAGGCCGCGCAGCCGGCATAACCGCCGCGTGGGAGCGAGGGCGGCGCCGCTGGTCCTCCCGGGCAGCCGCGGGAGAGCGGGCCGCGTGGCGGCGTTTCGGTCCCCTCCCCCTCCGCAGATGGGGGCCCCTTCCTTCCCGCTTCCTCTCCGGGCGTTCAGCCTCTGCCTCCACCGAACATCAGCTCCCCCCATTGATTTGAAGTTCACGTTCTTTGGGGTGCACGCCCCCTTGGCCCAGAATTTTTTTTTTTCCTAGTTAAAAAAAAACTGCTCTGCAGTAAAATAACGGATCGGGGGAGGGGAGCGTGGCGAAGCATTTGTTACCCTTTTTGTTGTGTTTTATTTGCGATTTTTTTTTTTTGGTGTTGTAGATGTTTGGATAAAGGGAATGTTGAGATTAAAGATATAAAATTCTTCCACTTAAATGGTACGAACTAGTTCTTCCCATTTCCGGGAAATACTGGCCACCCTTTGAAAACGGAGGTTTAGGAAGCCTCTACCATTAGGACGTTGATAGCTAAATTGGATTAACCTGGACCGCCCCTTTGTTCTCGCCAGTTCCCTTAATTGCTTGGAGTTGCCGTCAGACTTTTTGGAAGAGATCTTATCACAAGATGAGATTTACTGTTTAACAAATAATCACTCTACACACACAAATCAAAAAAAAATTAGGTAGCCTCGTATGATTTATATTTTTCTGTCTTTAAGTAGGGCAAGTAAGCAATAGTACTTACTGTAGCGTCTAGGAAACTTTCCCCTTTATGTCATATTGACATTTATTGAGGAATTATATATATTTGTGACTTTTATTTTTCAAACCGTATCTACCATTAAGTGTGTAACCCTGTCGCTAAAATTTGGAGGTAAAATAAGTGCTTTGTATTTTTCAGAATACTAGAGTTGCTTTGATACTGTTTAAAAAAAAACATAGCAGTAGTTAAGTACAACTTAATGCTACTATACTATTTATGAAAAATGAAGGCTGTGGATAAAAGCAATAGAGATAAGTTGTAGTCAAGTTTCCTTAAATGTCTTTTCCTGTTGTTAAGGTTTATTATAAACTGCGTTATTATCTTTCAGAATCTTGCATTCTGGCTTTTCTTTTTCAAAAAGACATTGTTGTATATTCTTACCGTTGGCTCTTGATGTTGAGATTTAGAAAGCTTGTTTCAGGTCACCCAGGAACATAGCACAGTCTCTTTCATTAATTGAGATATTACGGAAAGAAACCTATTTCTTACAAAGTAACTTTTAAAGGAGTGGACTTAAAAATTTGGCCTCTTTTTATGATGTTTTAGGTCTGAAGATTTACGACGCGAATTCGGTCGTTATGGTCCTATAGTTGATGTGTATGTTCCACTTGATTTCTACACTCGCCGTCCAAGAGGATTTGCATATGTTCAATATCCTTTCTTCAGATGGCTGATTAGTGAGGGGTGTTGAAGTTTGAAATTCAAGTTTTTGTAAGAGGTAACATCTAAAAAGTAGTTGTTTTTTTTTTGTCTTCTAATAAATGTTTTGTCTTCAATTTTTTCTAAGTTAATTCTGACTCACACATTGCTCTTACTATTTCTTAAAATTGATCCAAAAACAGTAAAATATTTAAATTCCCATTCATGCTGCTGAAACTCAAATCAGTGATTATGTGATTTAAATCTGAATACACTCTGGTTGCTACCACCTTTAATGTAACTCAAAAGTTAATATGTTCTTGTGCTTAGCAATTAAAGTTTGGTATTCTTGTTTGTTAACTTGAATCACTTGATCAAAAACAAATTGTATAACAATGAGGTAAACTTCTTTAATATTGTCCCCTAATTTGCTGTCCTCTGTTGTTACCTCAGAGAATGTAAAGCTGTACAGTTATGGCGACCCCAAAGAGAAAGCATGAAAGAACCTTTAGAGTAGAGTTCAACACTTAAGGCAAGTAGACAAGCCAAAGACCTCTTAAGGATCAGGCTTGAAGAGAAGGGAGAGTTTGGGAAAAGAAAATATAAAGAAAAGCTGGAAGAAGGACAAGCCTAATGGGAGACAAAGCCTCGCTTTATCTACAAAAGGGGGAAAAGGTTGTTTTTCAAAGTTAAAGATAAAGCCATCTGTCATATTTGGCCAAGCATCTCATGACAAGTCCTTCTGACAAGCACTTAAAGAGTTAAAGGTCAAGATGAAGTTGAATGATGGCCAAGATTAAAGGAGTCATACCTGATGTATCCTACAGAATAACTATTTTCCTTTTTTTTTTTTCTCCTCATGTTTTGTAAGCAGTTAATTTTCAAAATTATTCTGGTTTGGTCTAGTGACAAAACCTGTAACTTGATTTACATGGGCCTTTTTGATGTTGTGATGTGGTCTTGTATAAATGCACTCTCTCTTAGCTTGTGAAGTTAAAGTGTACCAGGATGTAATGTTGTTAAGCTTAAACTCAGCATATTTCTGTTTTGGACCAAGTGGTCCGGTGCCATAGCGTAGCAGGCAGTGCTCTTTGGAGTAGCATGAAGTTCTGGAGTCAGGCCGACTCCATAGAGCCATGCTTAGAGGGCACACAGGTGCATGCACTGGGGACTACTTAGAAATGGCTCTGGTGGTTTTCTAAGGTCAGATCCACTAGAGATACTGTCTGTTTATAGATTTTTTAAAAGGGCTGTTAGGGGCATGCACATAGTCCTAACATCTGAAACTTAGCTCTGTGAAACCTGCTGGCCCTGACTGCTTTAGCACATGTGATCAGTTGGCCCAGAATGGGTGGCAGAAGGCCTTATCTTTGGTATGGGTACGTAATCAGGATCTATGGGAAATTGTTCCTTGGCCCAGAGTTTCAGGTGACATTACTTCCTTCAGTGAGATCATCTCCTTGTGGCAACAAAGGTTTGGGCTGTGGACTTCAGGCTAGGAAAAATTCTTACTGCTTAAATTCAGTGGATCTCTTGAAACTTAGCAGAGTTCTAATGAGACTTAGGCGAAATGCCAAAAGCTGCTACTCCTGCAGGCCCAGTGATCAAGGACAGTTGTGGGAATTGGTTGCAAAGCTCTGTTACAGAGAGGATAAGAGGTATATCTGGCTTGGTTTAAAAAAAAAAAAAAAAAAAAGTAATGGTACATTCTGGCTTACAATGTGTTGGCCTGATTTTACCTGGTTTGGGGGTGGCCTGGGAACCAGGATCAGCAGTTTGAAGAGTATGTGATACTTGAGCCAGGAAAGAGTTAACCAAAGGAGTCTCAAGGTGAATTATAGCTATTTTTATACACAAAGTCTGTCTGTGGTCTTCAAGTAGTTAAAAAGAAATAGGTATCAGGATTTCGCAAAGACCCTGAGTACAGATTTCTCCGTAACTGGCATCAGAATGATATTTGACTGTCCCTGCTGTGGTCCTCTTTTCTATCTGACCCCATTCCCAGCTAGCTTTCTCTTAACAGGTCTGGTAGAACCTTGCCATGGTTCATCCAATCCCGGATTCTGTTTTTGAGGGTAGCCCCAGAGGATGATAGGCTCTCATAAATAATTTTTATACTTCTTGGTCTGAATCCTTTAAGAAGTTATTCTGTCTCTCAAAGTATCAAAGTAGTATACCCTTTAAATGAACTTGTTCTTTTCAGTTATTTTAGAGCCCAACTGCATTAACCTGGAGGGGTGGTTGATTATAGCATTCAAGGTTCTAAACTCCCCGTCAACCTTTTTCTTTTCATGATGAAAACTTCGTGATTTAGGACTTGAGAAAAGCTCTCGTTCACTACACATAATAGCCTCAGAGAGAGAGAACTGGGACCCTGTTGTGTTCTTTAAGTCCTTCCAGAACAAAAAATAGGAAATCTAGTGAGGCAGACCTTTTAGTCTCTGGAGTAAAAGAATATTAATATCAGTCTTGAAGAGAGTATATCGCTTCAGGGATTTTTTTAATCAGCACTCAAGATCTGCACTCCTCTCAAATTTAAGAAATAGAAATGGACAAGTTAGAATAGTGAACTTTAGTACAGAATGAAAATCCACAGCCAAACCTAGCCTAGCTCCCCTTCAGAAGCTTTTATATCAAACACTGCTCTGAATATGTGCTTGGCTTCTGTTAGAATGGTGGTTTTAGGAAAGGAAGTAAATTTGGTCAGAATAACTTTGTTTGGGGAGAACAAGGCAACAGCCTCTCAGATCAAAAATGGGTACCAGCGGTTCCTGCTTTAGGCTTATAAATACTATCTTGAAATTTCTCAAATTGAAAACCAGTCCCAAACGCACTTCACTTTGGGAAGCTTTATGTTCGGTGTCATGGTTAGGGCTTTCCAGTCCAGGAATCTTTAGAAATGGTCTGTTATTTCTTGGCAGCATGCTTTTATGGTCTGTGCATGGATATAATATGTCTTAAGTATTGCTTGACACTCTCTTGATATCTACAAGTGGCTGGTGTACCAGTCTTCCCAGTAAGGTGTAATAAGGAAGACAGCTAAGTGAAATAATAATGTTAGATATGTCTGAGAAAAATAGGAAGATTAATTTGAGGTTGATGCTTTCGTTTCTTGTAAGGTATATTCCGCTTGCTTACACAAGAACTATTGGCATTTTCTTTTTTTCATTTGAAACAAAAATAGAAAAACAGTTTTGGTTTTATTTTAAGCAATTTTTGCTTTAGCATACAAAATAAAATTGACGTTTGTTTTCCTTTTTTGTCTTGTTTTGTAAAATTCTTAAAACTCAGGAAAATCTTCTGATGGGATTACTTGGTAGTTCAGCTGTAACAGGCCTTATTTCAGTAATAACTTCATAATATGTATTCATAAGTGTTTTCAAACTCATGCCTTACGGAGTCACAAGTGCTTTAATACTCTAAAGTGTTTATAGCTGAATCAACCAACCAGTTAGTGGGGTCTGGTTGATTTTCTAGAATAATATCGAGAGATTGTGAATTGTTGCAGACTTACCAACTGAACTTTCGTTCATTATCAAAGTTTGCAAAACTTCCCAAGCCCCTTAACATTTAGCACATTTGAGGATGTTCGTGATGCAGAAGATGCTTTACATAATTTGGACAGAAAATGGATTTGTGGACGCCAAATTGAAATACAGTTTGCACAGGGGGATCGAAAGAGTAAGTACCTTTATGCCTATATGTAAAATGCATCATTTTTTTTTTCTGTATATATATATATATATATATTTTTTTTACTTGGATTATAATTGCTTTACAAAGGTGTGTTGGTTTCTGCTGTATAACAGAGTGAATCAGCTATGTGTATGCATCTATCCCCTCCCTCTTGGGCCTCCCCCACCACCACCACCCCCATCCTACCCATCTAGGTCATCACAGAGCATTGAGCTGAGCTACCTGTGCTATACCACAGGTTCCCACTAGAGATGTGGATGGACCTAGAGTCTGTCATACAGAGTAAAGTAAGTCAGAAAGAGAAACACATGTATGTGGAACCTAGAAAAATCATACAGATGAACCTGTTTGCAGGGCAGGAATAGAGATGCAAACGTAGAGAATGGACGTGTGGACACAAGAGGGGAAAGGGTGGAGGGTGGGATGAATTGGGAGGTTAGGTTTGACATAAATACAGATTTTTTTAATTTTATTTTTTAATTTTTTCAGCCGATTTATTTATTTTTGGCTGCTTTGGGTCTTTGTTGCTGCGCGTGGGCTTTCTCTAGTTGCGGTGAGCAGGGGCTACTCTTTGTTGCAGTGCGTGGGTTTCTCATTGCGGTGGCTTCTCTTGCGGAGCACGGGCTCTGGGCACACCGGCTTCAGTAGTTGTGGCACGCGGAACTACATCATATTTATACAAATTGTTCTGAGAGTGCTTCTTGGAAGTATTGTGCAATATGTCTCTCTGTTCAAAACCCAGAAAGATAGTTTTTGGGAAGATAGAGTATCTTGAATACTTTGCAGAATTTCAGGGTAGACAAACGACTTAGAATGCAGCGATCAGAATGCCTGAGATATGTTTGGACTCTTTAAGAAGGTAGATCAGTACCATCAGCTGTGGCATGTTTAATATACTAAGAGTGGAATTGAAAAGAATAAACTTTGGAAAGTTTTGGTTCTCTTGAGCCATTTCCCTTCTGCATAAAGATCATCAAGGTGTAATTGGGTAATTATGTAGGTGCCTGGCTGTAGAAATGAACAGATAGACTGGGAAAGACTATATAGATTAAATTTAGAAAAGATTTTCTATTAGTACTTGGTTTTTATTAATAATGCAGGCATACACCAGGTGTTGGCTGCATGCTAATGAGGCATAAGTACAGGCTTTGGGGTCAGATACACCTGGGTTTGAATTCTGGCTCAACTGTTATGTTTCCTTAGGCAAGATATTAAAAGATAGAGATTAAAATAACTGCTGGAAGAAAAAAAAGCTGCTAAAGAGAGAGGGAGTACTTAGGTAGACACAAGCTGTTGGTGATTCTCTAGTTCTTGGGTTGAATGATAGGTTCTTGGGTAGTCAGTGTTATTTATACATTCATACACATATGCATAAAGTATCTGCTTCATAGGATTGAATGAGATAACATAAGGATTGAGGACTGTCCGGGGTGTGGGTATGTCTAAGGCATTCGACAAGTGTTAGTTTTCTTCTGCTTTTCTTTGTCACGGTTTCTCAGAACTGTATGACTATATATTATTGCGTTTTGACACTACATATCATTCGTAGGCCACCATTAAGTATTTTGTTATTGTTAATTTTGTTCCTACTGAATGGAAACCATGGTAGGATAATTCCAAATTAGCATATGGTTCAAAAGTCATTTGTATTTTAATTTGGAATTTTAAAAATACTTTCATGGTATATTTTCCTAATGTCCAAGTAGTTGGCATATTTTTGGACAACAAACTAGATGTGAGAGGTCTTTGAAAAAACAAAATAGTTGGGGAGATATTTGAGGGTATCATTTTTAACATAAAACAGTCTTCTGATAGACTTGCTTGAAAGTAAATACCTTTTCCAAGATTAACATTCACAAGTAGCCACAGATTTGGAAACATAAAGGAAGGAGATGCAGGAATTTTTCCTATAATTTGGAGGCTTAAATACTACGTTTTTAATGTTTGTAAATATTTCTGTTCTATGTATTTCATAGCTCCAAATCAGATGAAAGCCAAGGAAGGGAGGAATGTGTATAGTTCTTCACGCTATGATGACTATGACAGATATAGACGTTCTAGAAGCCGAAGTTATGAAAGAAGGAGATCAAGAAGTCGTTCCTTTGATTACAACTATAGAAGATCTTATAGCCCTAGAAAGTAAGTGATGTGTACCACAGAAAAGATTTAGTTTGTTGGCCTTTAATTTTTTAAAATCTTCTTGTATACTTTTAATTATGTATATTGTATGCTTCATTGAGACTAAAAATATTTTTAGTGCTTTATTTTAAAAGTTTTATGGTTCATTTTTTTAATTAGAAACCTGTAAATAGACATGTGTCACTGTTTGCTTTTTCTGATGTACTTTTTAGCAGTAGACCGACTGGAAGACCACGGCGTAGCAGAAGCCATTCCGACAATGATAGGTAAATAACTTTGCTTTGAAAAAGACTATACATATCAATTTCAGAGTGAACTTTTGCTCTAAAAATAACAAATTTGATTAATATAGAATCTAATTTTTACTCTAATTGTATCTCTCCTCTGTTTTGAAAGATTCAAACACCGAAATCGATCTTTTTCAAGATCTAAATCCAATTCAAGATCACGGTCCAAGTCCCAGCCCAAGAAAGAAATGAAGGCTAAATCACGTTCTAGGTCTGCATCTCACACCAAAACTAGAGGCACCTCTAAAACAGATTCCAAAACACATTATAAGTCTGGCTCAAGATATGAAAAGGAATCAAGGAAAAAAGAACCACCTAGATCCAAATCTCAGTCAAGATCACAGTCTAGGTCTAGGTCAAAATCTAGATCAAGGTCTTGGACTAGTCCTAAGTCCAGTGGCCACTGATAGTATAAACCATGATATTTTTAGGCATGTATCATTCATTTACTCTCATAGTTTGGTTTACTTAAATTATCAGGAATACAATGTTGCAATGATGCTTAAAAAAACACTTGTCAGTTTTCCCTGTACCAGGCAATGGTTATTATTAAAATGATATGCTGTTGAGAAGCCACTCTTAAGAGTCCAGTTTGTTTAATGTTATGGGCAGCTACCAATTTGTGGTGTCTCTGTATATTTTTGTAAAGATTCTCATTTTTTAATGCTTGAGGTATTGGTGAAAAGATGTTGGTTGACCATAATTTGCAACATTGTCTTATTAAAAATAAACTTTCATATCCATATTTGGTAGAACTGTTAACCTAGAAATGTAGCTTGCTAATCAGGTAGAATGATACAAAAGTGAAGTTGTAGCCACCGTACAACACTGACCCGACTAGACACATTTAGGTTCAGGGTGGACCTTTTTGTCTTGTCAAGGTGTCGAGACCCACGATGATAATTTATGGCACAGTGTGGAATAGTTCTTTTGTTAACCCCACTGTCTCGGGGAATGACGCCAACTGGGTTAAGTAGCATTTTCAGGGAGATGGCGTTTTTGATTGAAACACGGAGCCTTCACTTTTCTGGTTTCTGTGAAGATTTGGAACCATACAAACATCGGAAAAACCCACCTTAAAATTTGGGCAGGTTGATGATGGCAGAAATAATTTTAAGGGGAAAAGAATGCTCTTATGCAGTTACTCTAAACTTTAAGGAGCATTGTTGACCATAATATTGCTTAGTTTTCTCACTGCTGTTAAAAGCAAGTAAAGTGTTTTCAAAGTAGGTTTTGTTTGTGTGTGCGCATAGTGTAAAAGGACTGAATTTTGATACTTAAAGCACTTGGTGTGTGCATTTGTATCAAAATTTGCCCATATCTTTATGAAGGAGGCTTGTTCTTCACGCCTCAGTTTATTTAATGTGAGGCAAGTAAAAAGACAACACTCCCATTCTACGTGATTCTGTGGTGCCATGAGATTTTAAATAATTCTGGAAAAAACTAATTTTAAGGAAGTCACATCTCTTGAGGTTTTGCCTGATTATCCATGTAGTACCTGATGAAAATAATACCCTAACTCTTTATAATTTCTAACATCTCTCTGCGAGACCATTTGGGGGCAATAAAAAGTGACTTGACGTGTCCAATCTCATTTCAGAATAAAAGCTGGCATCCTTAAAATTTTTAGATTGCTTGCTTACAGGCATAATAAGAAATATTTTAGGGAAACCATTCCTTTTAGAGGATTACTTTTTTCAATTTTGGTTTTAGTAATCTAGGCCTTGCCTGTAAAGAACAAAAGGTGGTTTTTAAATACTGTTTGTGGAATGTGTTTAAAGGATTGATTCTAGAACCTTTGTATATTTGATAGTATTTCTAACTTTCATTTCTTTACTGTTTGCAGTTAATGTTCATGTTCTGCTATGCAATCATTTATATGCACGTTTCTTTAATTTTTTTTAGATTTTCCTGGATGTATAGTTTAAACAACAAAAAGTCTATTTAAAACTGTAGCAGTAGTTTGCAGTTCTAGCAAAGAGGAAAGTTGTGGGGTTAAACTTTGTATTTTCTTTCTTATAGAAGCTTCTAAAAAGGTATTTTTATATGTTCTTTTTAACAAATATTGTGTACAACCTTTAAAACATCAATGTTTGGATCAAAACAAGACCCAGCTTATTTTCTGCTTGCTGTAAATTAAGCAAACATGCTATAATAAAAACAAAATGAAGGAAATAATGATTAACTGGAATTATTATAGTTTTGAATGAGATTATACAATAACAACGGATTTAGGAATATTTTAAATCAGTGTTGCACTAGGCACAGGTTTTACTTTGGAAATGATAGAACCTGGCAGAAAGGTACATCTTTTACGTAGTACTTAAAAATTCCTTATGTAATGTCAGAGTTGTTTCATTATTGCTTATTAAACCCCTTGGGTTAAATAACAGAGGTTATTGGTAGTGTTAAGATACGCATTAAAATGAAATTTGAGTTAGCTAATTTTAAGTTTATATTTTCATTATTAGATGGACCAATAATTCTACTCTTCCCCATCCTAAACAAGATGGATTGGGCCTTATGTTATTGGCGTGATTTGAAATATTTTTGCATTGAATGTTCGTGAGCACTTAATATTAAGTGATAATCACTGTGGGGAACTGGTTTAGGTGTTTTGTGGTTTGAGTTCAAGCTGCTTTATAATGACAAGTATAGCTGATATTTATTGAGTATTTATGATGTGCCAGACACTGTTCTGAAAGCTTTATGTGTTAACTCATTTACTCATCACGAGACCCTATGAGAAAGATACTTTTATTTTCTCGTGTAACAGATGATAAGGAAATGGAGGCACAAAGAAAAAGCAGTAAAAGGCAGATCCAGGATTTGAGCTCAGCCGGATCCTTAGATGTTTTTTTTTTTAAATGGACTGTAATTAGAGTAGATTGGGGAAATAGCCCGTTTAATTTTTCTGTCTGTATAGAATTAGAAGTAGTGGTTTCGTTTTTATTTTTTACTTGTGTCACTTATTTTTAGACTCATGCTGTTTTCTTGAGAACCTTATATGTTATTTCTAAAGTGACATACCTAAATAACATAGCTTCAAAGGGACTATTTTATAGTTGAACCCATGATAGATAGGATCCTACTGATACTTAAGGATCCTTATACAGGGCTTTAATATTGGGTTACATAGTTGAGTTCATAATTATTGAGTATCTACTGTGTGTCTGGCATGGCTCAGTATTGGAGTAGAACATATCAAGACTCAAGTGAGAGCTGACACTTCACCTCTCTTTTTGCTTAAGATCTCTGCATTTTTTTTTTTTTTGAAGCCAAGTAAGCAAGAAGAATAATGACAGATAATGCTTCAGTGAGAAAGGAAAGGTGCTACATAGAGTATGAGCTGTTAAGTTACAACCCAGGGAAAAGACCTGGGAACTATTATACTATTCTCTTGAAAATTTGGCCCTGTAAGCTGCTACATCCAGTTCAACTAACAAAATCCTGTATACCACAGAGAAGAATAAAGAAAACCAAACTGACAAACATCCTTCTTTTATTTAAGACCAAACTGCAGCTGGAATACCCAGTACAGTTCTGCTTACTACACTTCAAGAAAGATCTGAGAAAGCGGAAAAAGAACCAAAGAAGGGCAGTTCAAGCGACCAAAGGGTGGGTGGAAGGTGCTGCAGTATGAATACTGTACGAATATTTTGACTCTGGTCTGAAAAGATAAAAGAATGTTATCGAAACTACATGGAATAATTGAAGTCCCTTCAAGTTTGAAAGTAAGCCTTTTAGGACAAATAAAAGGAAATTCAACTTTGTACTTGTGGAAACTAATCCCTAAATCTGAATAGGTTTATATTGATTCATGGGTAACAGGTCCATGTTAAATTGGAAACTAGGATGTTTGAATATCAAGGAAGACAGCCATAGTCTCTTACAGTGCCTCTATTGGTCTGTCTCAAACTGAATTGGGTGAGAAAAGGTATGGTCCAATATAAACTTGCTTATCTCTTAAAGTCAGTTCTGTTTTTGCTATTGGCAAATCTTGCCTTTGTTTATTCCAGTGCCAGTGTTTTCTGCTTAATGGTTTGCTTTGTTGGCATCTGAGTTTCCTTACTTGTATGCCACATGCGGTTTACATCTTCCTTAAACACTCTCCCACATAAATTCCAATTATACTTGACATCCAGCTAAGAGGGTCCATCTCTTCTCACCTCTTTCCTAGTCAGTATATTCAGCAAACATTTACTGAGCCCTTACTGTGGGCAAAAATTGTACTGGGTAATTGGGGAGAAAAATAGATAAAATTCACTTATTCAATAAATGTCTACTGAGCACAATCTAGTGAATCATTACAGTGTGGCCTCACTGTTTTGTTTGAGGTGTATTATTCATAACTATTTTACACCATTTATATCCTATGTAATTATAAAACCCAATATACTATCAAATATAAGTAATTTTGTGGTTATTTGCCATTTAAAAGTATCCAGTATTTGTTTTCATCCCATTAATACAAATAATGAAAAAATGATATGTTTTAATCTGTAATAAACTGATTTATTGTGCAGTGACTGTAATATACTAGAGTTATATATAATTGTTAACTCTGCCTCCTCAAACACGTTAGGAAACAATCCCCAAAAATATTTAACTTTGCATCAGATGTAAAGGAGACTCTGGGTGCTATAATTAGATTATTTTGAGGCAGATAGCTGTTATTCCCAACTGATTTAGTATGTTCTGTAATTGAGAAAATGTTCACCAAATATACTTTCTAGCGATTTACATGTACATTTTATAGGGGACATGTTCTGTGTATAGTGAATAAATAACTTTTATAGTATCACAAAATGTTTTGGATTCCTTAGTTCCGTATTAGGATATGAAGTTTATCTATACATTGATTTCATCACTTGCATATTTGGTTTTTGTCTTTATTTCTGCCACATTTAAAACTTTGTGTAAAGTTACTCATCTAAAAATACAGACGTGTTTAAGCCTTTAATTTATAAAGATTTTGAAAATATAGCAGAATATACCTAAGGGAGATACGAAACGGAGGTATTTTTACCCGTTTTAATTTTTCAAACTTGCCCGAGATCACACAGCAAGTAAGTGGCAGATACTAGATAAGTGTCCAAGGTTTTTCATTTGGTTCATCTTTTTTTTTCTTTTTTACAAATGGGGAAATTTTATAACAATACAATTAATATAATGGAATCTAGAGTTCACTTAGAGGGAAGATTTTAATAGATTTATGAAAATTATTTAATTACAAAAAGTATTTGTAACTTTCTTGGATGGAAAAGGGGTTAAATGTAATCTTAAGATCTCAACAGCTGTTGACTCACTTTCCAGCCTGGCTTTCCAAATTTCAATCTCCTGTTGCATTTTGACCATATTCCTGTTTACAAAATCCTGAGATAATTTTGAAGGGGAGGCTGTGACAGGAATAAAATAAGTGTTCAACTAGGCGGTCTATCAGAGCTTTTAGGAGTCCCAGGAGTGAATTGTCCTCACTGATGAAAGAAGTCAGCAGCCTTTTCATCTTCAACTACTGACATCTATAAGACATAGCTAGCTGCTATGGAAAAGGATCTTTTTTGGGGGGGTTTCCCTTTGTCCCTTCCTCCAGCAGTGTCAGTTATGTTTATTGTGTTGCTTCTATGTATTCCTAACAGTTGTTTCACCCTTATGTTAAAGATGGGGGATTCCTTTTTTATTTGGAGTACAAAGCAAGGCATGTAAATTCATTTTGTTGATAATTGACAGAGTAGTTTGTAAAGAAGTAAAAGGCCTTTGTGTCGTTTGTTGTAGAGCACATCTCTGAATGCTAGATAATTAAATAAACTGGTCTAGGATCCAAAAAATCTTGGATTTTTTTTTTTTTTTTAGGTTTAGTTCTGCCTGACAGATTTGTGGCTCAGTAGGCTTTCCTCATTTGTGTAAGAGGTTTGAGATGTACTCTATCCCACTTGGTTTACAAAGTAATTGCCTATGAGACAATTAAACACTAGAAAACTAGTGTTTTCCTTCAGTTATTTTCCACCTTGTGCTTCTGGGATGAAGAGAATTTACCAGAACTGAAGTGTAAAGATAGGTTATGGGCTCAAGATTCCATTGTACTATATACGCTGCCATCAAAAAGGTATGACAAGTTTAAATTGTAACACTGACAAGGCTCATGCTATGGCTGACTGCAGCCCTACAGGGTAGATGAGCTCTAACAACTTTTTGGTTCTTACAAGTACGATTTGAGAAATTCATGTCAACCATACTTCCTGTACGCTAACCATAACTTTATTAGTACCTTTCTAAGGCATGAGATATAAAATACGATTATTAACTTTTTAAGTTAACCGTAGCTATTAAAAATTTTTGTAGTTAAAGCCAATGTGCTCTTAATTCTCTGAACACTTTTACCACTGGAGTCAGTCCCAAACCAGAAATCTAGTATATACTGTATTTACATGTATACATCAAAACCTAACATAAAGATGCTTGGGATGAAAATTGTTGAATCGAGCGGGATTCCAGTGCAGTACTGCAAAGAACTGGGCAATTCTTGCCACTGTTAATAGAAATTACACTGGGAATAAACAGGAAAAAAAGACTCATTATTTTTGCCAAATCAATTTCTTCCGACAGTTTGCATGAGAAAATACAACCTGGCTCTGGGATTCACTGCTTGCTTAGTGTAGAAATTAAAAGATTTTTCTTGAACTAGTTTGAGTTATCCTATCATTTGGAACGTATTTTAGAAAGCCAGTTTAGTTCTTGGGTCTTTTCTCTCCTCCAAGGTCCCCTTGTGAAAATTGTTTATAGAAAAAAAAATTTGCAGAATTTCTCAAATTGACAAGAACTCTTGTGTTTACCGAAGTCATCTTAAAATGTAGAAGAGGGAGACAGGCGATTACACCTGCTTTACTCAATTTGGTATGAGATGAATTCAGAAGCTTTATGTAAAGTTCCAAAGTAATATTCTGTGGCCTTTTACTGTTAGCCCTGCTGGGAGGAGGAAGCCACAGTTGCTTTTTTAACTGTATAGCTGCTAATCCAAATGTCTATTATCAGTTAGCAAATTGGTTGCCTCTTAAAACCAACGGTCCTACTGTTATTTCAGTAGGATTAATTATGTGCATTCTAAGAATATTACATGGTCGTAACAATTTTTTATACAATAAAAAGAAGACACGGGAAAAAGCAATTTTATTTTTTAATTTCATGCTTCAAATTCCTGTATGTACATTAAGTACTATTATATAAACTTGTCTTTTATCATTATTTGATATGGGCAATATTATCTCACCTGAATTTGGAGAAATACAACTTACCCATTCTGCTTAAAAGTATCAAAAAAGCTGCCAAATGAGAGAAGAGGGCACCTACACTCATTCTAAATAGACCCCCCACACACACACTTTCCTTTTAATTTACTACTGAGTTGGCTGTTATAATTAGCGCTTATCTTTAAGATAAGCAAAACATGTTATCATGGTATTAGGCAAGAAATTGCATCTTTTGCAATGAGTGGTCCCCTGGGTTGTACCTGTTGACCAAAAAAAAACCCACTGGCATTGTACACTATACTCATAGGTTACACAAATTGTTAAAAGCCAAAATTAATCTTTTAAGGTAAGAGGAACCCCTTAATAGTTAATCTTTGGGCTTAAGAAATTAAAATAATCCCATACTGCATTTCACATCTCTCAAAAATAGGAAGTGTTTTAGCAGCTTAAAACCTACCTTTTCAGTTATATAAAACTTCTTACACTAGGATTTACTTTGAAATATAGTTTACAGCAAGATCAATTATAGTATACATACAGTGGCACTTTAGCACAAGGGCAAACTTTAAAAACAAGGTTTTTTTGGACCTTTAAAATTAGGCCATAGTATAGAGTCCATGTCTTACATTCAGCAAATTCATACTAAAATAGTCTATTTTTGTAGGATAAACGCCAACAAAACTTTACATATGCTACAAGTTTATTACATGTATTTACATGGCTCTTTCCTAGGTACGTAAAACTTTCACATTATATAGCTCCCAACTTTAAACAAGCTTTGCAGGGATGATTTGAAGCCAGATCACTGTAAGAATAGCTTGTGCAGTGCCATAATACTAAAATGTATTCTGAAAGCTACTCGGTGAACACCGAATACTATTTCTATATAAAATGGTTTCGGTGCATTTGTTGGCAGACACCTATCCACTGCATGTCAGTTACAGGGACAATGGGGTATACTGTTTCATTCTAAATAGCCCCTAGTGCCCTTTCCGCATTCCCCACCATACAGTTCACTAAAATACAACTATACTCTAAAAAAAATTCACATTTTCTTTTGGCAGTGCATCAGACTGTTGGCATATTACTGGTTTAGGACATTAAACTTTCAAATATTCAGCTAGTTTTCAACCCCTGTATGTCTTAACTGGATGCTTACAATCACATTTGCCAGATCTCAACAAGTCACTCTGCTGATCCGTGAATGATAATCTTAAATTACTATTTTCCCCCAACAGGCAATAGAAAAAGTTGATTCCTTTACCATTCCCCAAATCTAAACTTGACTGGTTTCACTTGAATGGTTACTCAATTGAGAACACTTAGTATTGATATGAAGTACAATTATCAATAATTTAGTTATTTTAACTTGCACTGATTCTACCATCACAGTGCACATAACACACAAAACAGTTAAGTCTGATTATATTTTCTACATTAATTAAAAGTTTTACAGATTAAATTCCCTAGTGAATTTGGTCTGAGACAATTGCCAATTATCCTTAAATATGACTAAATTTAAACACAATACTTTATCTCATTTTACACCTGTACTTTAAGTAACGTTTTAAGTTGAAATGTCATTATTTCTTTATCAGAAGGATTAAAGGAAACAGGAACCCAGTGGCTTGGTGGTTTAGGAAGAACACTTGGTGATGGCGGCTCACTAAATTTGGCTCCAGCATAGTTCTGATTAGTTTGAGACTTAAAAAGTAAGGTGGGACTTGATAAGCTAGAGTTCCAGTTTTGATTATTTGGAAAATTTTTGTTCTTCCCCCCACTTTGCATGGCCTGCCATGCAGCTGCTGATGAATTATAAGTATGTCCTCTTTCCTTTTTCTTATGAACAATCTTCATCTGGGAATTCTGATCCTTGGTCTTCTGTCTACTAAGCTGTTGTTGGTTCTTACTAACATTTCTAGACTGAGGGGCTGGAATGTTATACCTCTCTCCACCACCCATCTTCAGCTTCTTTGTCACCTGTAAGTGAATGTAAACAGAATATTGAGTAGAATTCCACTTCAAATAGTTCAAAACTTTAAGAAACTTCAGTAGCTCCAATTTGTAACTCCAGAAATCTTGGGCAAGACCCAAATATGTGCTATTCGGCTGCTTCAACTTCACTATACTGTTCACACTTCATTACATGCACTTTACTATACCTTCCTAAGAACAGTGAGCTTATCCACAATTCTGAATAATCCTCTATTTAAAAATAAAAACAGTTTAGGATGAGTCCATCATAAAATGCCCCATTACAACGGGAAGGTTTTGATACCTTTCAGTCTGCTTTTCAGATTGCAGGATTTCCACCACCTGTCCTCTTCCTTGCTGCCACGCCCAGGATAATAGATGTTGCTTTCTGATAGATCCTTTCCTTTGTCTCAATACAGAAGTTTTCATGGGCCGATCTGCTGAGTTCAGCCTAGGAGCTGAGGCCAACATCTGAGTCTCCTCAGCACACAAGTTTGAGAGAAGTCTTAGCTAGAAAAGCAAATATTTCATTATTTCAATTCAAAAACACAGGAGAAAGTGATCCTTTATATTTACTACATAAATAGTGACTACTTCCTGAACTAAAAGGCAGAAAATAAAGTCTCTAAAGATGGCTTTGACCTTGTAACTGTCATCATTTAAATACCCTCGAGATCCAGGAAACCCTGAGGAATCTGGGGAGGGGTGTCCGCCAAATCCCGCAACAAGTTGCATCTTTTTCCTAGGAACCTTTCAGATTCTCACACGGATTTTGTGACCAAAATGTTAAACCACGGAAGCATTAACTTTTATAGCCATGCCAAGAAATGGGCTTAAAATCTTTCCTAAAGACCATGTTTTGAAAGTCCCACAGAATTTCCCAGTCTTTGGACACATCACATATCTGTTTTCACAAAACCTCCTCTCCCAACGTGTCTACGTCATGCAGCTCTTCCTTTGGATATGAACTCTTGACTCCTCCCCGTCTTAAAATAAGTTTCACAAGCCGTAACAAGCGAAGTCAGTTCTTAAATACAAAAAAATGCCTCCCTATCGTGAACATTAAACATTCGAGATTTCATTTGATATTCCAAGAAACCAAGTTACCGAACAAATAAGAAGCCCTCTTCTTTTCGAAAAGGTGAGCGGCCCTTCCAGACTATGTTAACAGCCCTAAAGAAATTAGTTCCCGGATCGTGAGTCATTCCCAACGCGAGCCCGGAAAGTTCGGTTCTACCGACGGCGCTGGGCTTCCGAGCGGCTCAGCGTTCCTCGAGCCCGGCCCGGGAACCCGCTCCTCCGGGCCGCTAGCGCCCGCCCGGCCTCGGATCTCGCCTCCTTCCCCCAACAATGGGGAGCGCGGCCGCCAACATGGCCGCACCCGCCGCGCCGCCGCCACTCACCGACTTCGAACCCGGGACTACGGCGGCGGCGGCTCCTGCTCGGCGTCGAAGCCCCCTCCCCTTCCAGGGAGCGACGAGGCACGGAACGAGCGAAGCCCACGAGCACCGATGAGACAGCTGCAGGCCACCTCAGCGTCCCGACCGACCTTCCCCTTCTGCCTCTACCGACAAAATGGAGGCGGCGGTGAGCGCTAGAGCGGGGCCGGGGGGCGCGGCGGCCAATCAAAACACGCCTTTGCGCGGCCCGGCCAATGATACGTGGGCCGCCGCCTGTTGCTGAGGCCCGACGGGGCCGGGGGAGGGGAGGTGGTTGCGGCCGAGGGTTTGAAATCCTCCCCGAGAAGAGCATGTCGGGAACAACTGCCGCGGCACCGGCTGCCGTTCCTCCGCCGGCTACCGGGTGACACCGGCCTCTCCCGGAGGTGCCCGCCCGGCCTCGCCCGGCACTTACAGAACACGGCCAACGCAACCCCCTCGTGGCGACTCCGGGGCCCGAGGCCGGCGCGCCGGGGAAGGGGCGTCAGCCGCACGCCCGGGCAGCGGCTTTCACCCGGGCTGCCCGGCTCGCGGGGCCCGCGGCCCTTGGAACCCGATGGTTCCCCGCCGTGGGGAGTCAGCGAAGGGGCTTTGAGTTCCCGAGTTAAGTTCACCGAGTCGTGTACTCGATCTCTTACTGATGGAAGGTACTCCAGCAAGTTGATTTCTGAAGCTGGCCCCTGGCCACTTAGTCCTGACACTCCTGTCACTCTGTTCCCCGGCCACGGGGACTTCTTTGCAGCTCTCCAGCTTGCGGTTCCTCTGCGGTTCCCTCTTGTCCTCCCTGCCCGCAGCCTCGAAATTCTTGAGTAGTTGCCTCCCTTGTGAAGGCGTTTCCGACACAGGTGCGGATCAAGTTAATCAGTTCCTCTTTTGTGTCCCACTGGCCCTGAACTTCAGTCACACGGTGTGGCGGCTACGTGTCTGCCCACCCCCCACACACACCTCTTTCTCCGAGCGCAGAGCACACTGTAAGCGCACAAGAAAAATCTGCTGCGAGAATGGGGCTCCCTTATTTCCCTTTCTGCCCAGTTTGTAAGTGAAAGCGGGGAGAAAAGGTAGAGTTCAGTTGATTATGCGACCAAGGTGCAGGGAAGAGGAAAAGGACAACTTCTTTGGAGTAAAGGGATAGCAACCCAGAGTTTGTGTTTTAAAGAACACCAATTTCTATGAACATGTACGCATTTTTGTTACAGGATTTATATGTACTTTTTATAAGTCCCACATAATTCGTTTCTTAATCTTCAGTTTTTCTGCTACCATCATCCCCCACCCCTATGTTCTTGTAGCCATGGACCTTAATTAAGTTTCTTAAGAAAACCAATTTAAAAGAGGAGTTTGTTAATCAAATTAGTTTGGTGAAATGTGTAGAATAGAAAAGATATTTTTGAGCATGGGTCTTTCAGCTGCTAATCATTATAGTCAAGTAAGATGTACATAGTAAGCGACCTTACTGAAAGTGTAATCTATTTCCTAAAAATTCAAGAGGCTAGACATCCAACCAGATTACAGCCAGGCTGTATTTAATGGATTCAAGACTTTGACTTAAGAAAAGACCCTTACAATATATTTTTTAATATAGTGATTTGTAAAATGAACAGTCTGGTTTCAGTCCGAGCACTTCTCTTTTCTAATTCTTTTTTATTATCATCATCCAAATATCTTTCAAATTCATCCCTCCTATACTCCTATCTCACCCTCCTTTCTACTCTCATGGATCTGATTGTGTTACTTTAAAACAACAACAACGACAAACACTGCATTGGCCCCAAATTGTATTACAAAATTAAATCACCCTCCGGATCTTACCTGTATAAACATACGGGTAATGTATTGGATGCTTGCAAACACACACACGGTGTACTGTATTGGATACTTACTCTGCCTCCCTCTGCCCTGTGCTAAATAGTTTTGCTTATATCATTTCATTTAATTTTCACAAATTGTGGAGTAGGTGCTATTTTGATCTCCACTGTACAGATCCAAACTCTGAGGCCAGTTTAAAGCTGAAAGCCACACACTAAGGCTCCAGAGCCCACCCTGTGTTCCCTGCAGCATCCGTGTCACCCCTGTGTCCTCCCCAGGGCCCCAAATGTGCTTTGCCCAGAGCAGACACTGACTGGCTGCTGACTGGGGTGCTGGGGAAGCTTGGGCAGGGTGAAGCCTCCATCTTGCCGTCTGGCTGAGCCAGCTTCTCTGCCAGAAGGTCAGAGTCAGGCTGCCCGCCAAAGACTGCCGTTAAAGCCTTTACCATGTCCCAGACTCCCAGGAGCCTCCCAATATAGCTCCAGCCTCATCCTTCATTAATATTTACCAAGTGCCCACAACAGCTCAGAACTGGAGAGCAGGAGTTAAAAATCACATCCTTTTCAGGACATCTGATACAGCCTCTGCCTGTCCCAGGCTGGGCTTTAAAGTTGGTTCCACCAACATGATCCAATTAGTGATTCTCAGATCAAATAGGAAAATGTTGATATAAACAAACAGCTCTCAGGATGTCGATCAGCCACCAATACTGGGCACCAAATGCATAATAAATACGTGTGTTTAATACCAAGCATTTATTTAACAAAGATTTACCTGGTGCCTTCTTTGAGGCAGGCACTCCGCCAAGCCCTGGGAATACAGCAGTGAATGAGGCTCCATCGCAGCCCTAAACATCTCAGAAAGCTTTTCCCTTTACCACTTTTCCGAGAGGGAAGCTGGTGTCTGAGGAGATTCATTTCCTCAGTTCTTCCCCAGAGAGTCAAGGACAGGCAGTGCCAATTGTATGCAAACACAAAAATCAACCTGCTAACACTGCGAAGGAGTGCAGGTTCCAGACCTTGGGCTCAGACCCTGTAGAATGGAAGGTAAAAGGAGAGGATTTCCACACTCGCTGAAATCCTTTCCCCCGAGAATCTGTTTTGCATTATGTATCTGTGGGAGCTAAAAATCAACATTACTCACCTAATCTGTAAGTAGAAGTGAGGCAAAAGACATTTCTGAAAGTCCAGCTTTGGAGAACTGGCAAGTTGCAGGCGGATGCTTATTCAATTTAGATCCCACGAGGGGGAGAGCAAGTGAGACAAACACCCGAGTTTGCCAAATATTTGGAACAAGTCTCTAGTTGAACTGACTGGCTTTCGGGCTGGATCACTTACCCCGCCACGGTGTCTATGTCAAAACAAGCCAGTTTGGTTCTGTTTCTTCCTCAAGCTCATCTATGAATTCAGAGGACAGCTTTGAAGGCTTGCACGTGTGTCAGCTGATGGCTTATTTCATTTAGGGCAAGCAAGTTCTTGGCATCTGCCAAGAGGAAAGTGGACGGACAAGCTGCCTGATGTTTTGATGTGCGTTAGGACTCTTATCTTGTTGCCAAACTGGTATCAAAACACGCGCACAGTGGTTTTGTTTCCTGAGAAAGCAGCTGCTGCACGCTCCCCAGTTGCTCACACATTCCAGAGCGGTTGCAAATCAGTCCTCAGCCATTACAGCCATTTCGGTCTAATTACTAAATGGGGCACAGGAAGTCAATGTGAAACTCCCACACTTACTCTGACTCTGACCCAGCAATTCTCAATCTTCAGTATCTTTAAAGGGTTCTGCTGCCTGGACCCCCAGCCCAGGATCAGAATCTTTGAGGATGGGTGCTTGGGTGTTCCAGTTCCAGCTGAAGGCTGGCAGAATATGCCACTCCTAAATATGCCACTTTGGCATAATGATTATTTTGAGCTAAAGGCACTTGGAAAACAGCAGGTGCAGGAAGGGTGCTCTGACCCTTCTCCCCTTTTCTTCCTGAAAGCAGGAGAAAACGCCCTTGTGAAAGATGCCCTTCCTGGGCTTCCCTGGTGGTGCAGTGGTTAAGAATCCACCTGCCAATGCAGGGGACACAGGTTCAGTCCCTGGTCTGGGAAGATCCCACATGCCGTGGAGCAACTAAGCCCATGGGCCACAACTACTGAGCCTGAGCTCTAGAGCCTGCGAGCCACAACTACGGGAGCCCACGCACCTAGAGCCCGTGCTCCACAGCAAGAGAAGCCACCGCAATGAGAAGCCCGCGCACTGCAACGAAGAGTAGCCCCCGCTCACCGCAACTAGAGAAAGCCCACGTGCAGCAACAAAGACCCAACACAGCCAGAAAAAAAAAAAAAAAAAAAGATACCCTTCCTATACCAAGAGGAAAGAAATGTTCTTATCACCAGAGACGAGTGGCGGGGGCTGGGGAGGGTGTCAAGGCCAAGAGAATTCTGTGCAAACAGACCTTGTCAGAGTAAGTCTGGAACCAAGCAGACCCCTGTGGGCCACCCCCCACCCCTCCCCAAGTATTGATACAAAGGCCCATTCACATCTCCTGCCTCTTGTTTATGGAAAAGCTGAAGTCTCCCAGGCCTCCCTGAGTCACAAAAGAGCAGGCTCAAGCAGCTGATGATTAGGACAACAGAGTCCCAGACTCAGTGTCTGATGCACCTTCCTGAGTTGTTTTACAGATACTGAAACTGCCACCAGAGGGAAAGCTAACTGCATGATGACCAGTTAGCTCCATCTTGAGCAGTACTGAAACTATGGCTAGCACAGCTCCAAGAACTGGCCTTAAGAGAATGGGATTAACACTACTGCTCATAATAATCTATATCTTTGTGGGCATCAAAATAATTGTAGCTTGTTCTGCCCATATATGTAAAGGGGCGAGACAACTGTCAGCAGGGAGATGCTACATACCCGTGTCGACATCTTCCACTCTAAGGATACAGTGTCCTATGTCAGCATGAAGAAGTTACAGAAGACGGACTTTCACCCATGATCCCATAGAGAGGGAACGATGTTCTGACAAGCGGGGATTTGTGAGCAGCTTCTGGCAGAAAAAAAGCTCTTTGCAGGAAAGAGCTCTCTGCAGGAGAGAGCTCTTTATCTCTACACTAATCTTAAACCAGGCATCCCCATGCTCTACTCATCTCCGGCCCTAGTACCCCTTTTAAATCTTTTGATCACACAATAATTTGCCTAGCTTGTTGGTTCTTTCCCTAGATGAGTGAAGTAGACATGAAGAATAAGTAATTAATAGATGACCGGATCTCTTTCCTAGCTTCCCCTTCAGTAATCTCTTGAACAAAATAGCATCTAAATAAAGATCATGAGTCCCCAAGGACTTATTTTACTTAAAATTCATTTGGCCTTTGGCTTATTTCTAAAGAAAGAAAGAAAGATCAGGAGGAGTCGACAAGCCTGCACAGGGGGGTATGGGGACGGCTCTGGCCCCCGATCTCAATGGTTAACTAACATTACTTCCCTGTTTCCTTTTAAAAACTTTCATGGCCGAGCAGAAACTTCAGATGTGGTTTTGGAGGATGCTGAGTCCACCTTCTCCCCAGATTGCCGGCATTCAGTTTAAAGGCAACTTTCCTTTTTATCAACACTGATAGAGTATTGATTTTGCAGGCAGTGAAGAGTGGGACCAAATTCGGTAACAACTCTTATCTTCTTTTAGGCTCTCCATATATTTTAGTTACTTTTCCACAGTTGCCTGCCTTTGTTCAATCTAGTAGAAAAGCATTTAGGATTTACCACTTCTTGGGGTCTTCATTTTCCCATGAAGGCTCCGCATCACATAAAACATATTAAATAGACTTGAATGTTTCTACCTTGTTAGTCTGCTTTACATCAATTTAATTCTCAGGTCCAGCTGAAGAGCTTACGAAAGTGGAAGTCAAGTTTTGCCTACCGTGCATCTGATTCCAGTGTCTCACTCTGGTTGACAGCTCCTGCTCTAAGTTTCTCTAAGGGCAGTCCCCTAGCATGGGGATGTATGTGTGAAGGGGACCCCCTTTGTCCTCCATAATCCTCAAAGGTGGTGATCACACAAACAACTGGAAAAAGTGAGAAACTAACTCCTGAACACCCAGAGGTACTTAGATTAACTTCATAAAGTGTTTGTCTCACAAGTGGACTCCAGGCTCTACCAGCAACCTCCCTGCTAGTCCATTGAGCCAAGCTGTCCATTCCTTGGCCCACTGCAGGGGCTGAGCTCCCAGTCCTTCAGGTCAGAAGCTGTGTGAACAGCGAGATGGGAAGCAATGTTTAGAAGAACAACCAAAACAGGTTCAGACGGGCAACTGGATTGATAATAAGAGGAAATCTGGGATGCTCACCGAAAAAAAATAGTGGGAGATGAGAGCCATCTACTTACATTGGGTTAGCCAAAAAGTTCGCTCAGGTTTTTCCGTAACAACTTACGGAATATATAAGATCATGACAATACCTGTCTCCCAACTAGTCACGCCCAGGGCATGAGGAAGAGGCACACAATCCTCAGCTCAGAAGTCGTTGCAGTCGCTAAAGAGAATCGGATGAGATACGAGCCCCCTCAAACTGTCACACCATGTCTGCTCAGCTTGACAATCTCTGAATTCCTGCAGACATCTTGCCTTGTCACTTTCTACTTTGTGTTGCTTTGTACTGTAGCACCGACCACTTTTTTTTTTTTAATTTTTTAAATTTTTGTCTGTGTTGGGTCTTCGTTGCTGCGTGCGGGCTTTCTCTAGTTGCGGCGAGCGGGGGCTACTCTTCGTTGCGGTGCGTGGGCTTCTCATTGTGGTGGCTTCTCTTGTTGCAGAGCATGGGCTCTAGGCGCGTGGGCTTCAGTAGTTGTGGCACGCGGGCTCAGTAGTTGTGGCTCACGGGCTCTAGAGCACAGGCTCAGTAGTTGTGGCATACGGGCTTAGTTGCTCTGTGGCATGTGGGATCTTCCTGGACCAGGGATGGAACCCGTGTCCCCTGCATTGGCAGGCAGATTCTCAACCACTGTGCCACCAGGGAAGCCCCACGTAGCACTTTTAACACATTCCAAATCTACACTATCAGAGTGCTTTCACAAGCATTATTACAATCTTGGCATTAGCTCTACAGGAGAGGTGTTATTACCATTCTACAGATGAAGAAACTAAGGCTCAGAGAGACTTTTTCAAGTCAGCAACAAAGATCTTCTCTTAAACATTTTTATTGGAGTTTATCTTGTTACATAAGTAACGTGTGTTAACTGTAGAAAAGGCGGATAAACAAATAAAATAAAATAAAATAAAATAAAACATCTTGCCTCCCAGATAAGCACAGAGATAAGGCTTTCAGAGGATGTCCTTCCAGCCTTTTTTCTATACTGAGAAGCAGTATGGAGTGGTAAGAGCACAGACTCCAAAGCCTGTCCAGAGTCAAATCTCAGCTCTGTGACTTACTGGCATATGACCTTGGCAGGATTTTTAACCTCTCTGTGCTTTAATTTCCTCATCTGTAAAATGGGGATAATACAATACCTAATAGTTAGTGTAGGGAATTAACTAAGTCAACATCCTTGAAGTACTTAGAACAATGCCTGGCACATAGAAAGTCCTTGTTATTGAGCTTTTTTCTTTTCTTGTTATAAGAGTGGTAATAAATGGCATATGTTCTTTTGTTATCTGACTTTTTTTTCACTTCTTAAACTCAATATATTGTGAACGTGTTTCTGTGTGTATATACATGCCTACACGGTTGTTAACAGTGTTTATGTTGTGATCATCTGTTGTTAATTTCACCAACCCCCGCTACTGTTGCTTGCAATCTTTTGCTATTACGTGCTGAGTTGAATATCCTTATAGATAAATCTTCACTTCCTTAAATAAATTTTCTTTAAAATAAATTCCCTTTAAATAAATTCCTAGAGGTGAAATTACTAGAGTAAATATATAGGTAAGATTTTTAATGTATGCTCCCAACATCAGGGTAAAAGTGAAGTCTCAGGCTTCCAGCTTTGAGATACTATTCTCCCTCCTTGTTATTTTTATTTTTTATTTTTTAAAATTTATGGCTGCATTGGGTCTCCGTTGCTGCATGCAGATTTTCTCTAGTTGCGGCGAGCGGGGGCTACTCTTCGTTGTGGTGCTCAGGCTTCGCATCACAGTGGCTTCTCTTGTTGCGGAGCACGGGCTCTAGGCACAGGGCCTTCAGTAGTTGTGGCACATGGGCTCAGTAGTTGTGGCTAGCGGGTTCTAGAGCGCAGGCTCAGTAGTTATGGCGCACGGGCTTAGTTGCTCCACGGCATGTGGTATCTTCCCGGACCAGGGCTCGAACCCGTATCCCCTGCATTGGCAGGCGGATTCTTAACCACTGTGCCACCAGGGAAGTCCTCCCTCCTTGTTATTTATGGCTGCTTCCGTGACATTGGGTCTGTAAGAGGAGTTAGTGAATTTACACAGAAGGGAAATAGTCTAAAGAATCTGAAAAGGTTTTTTAAAGATGGCATGTTATATGTGGCCCCTTTAAGAAATATGCCTGTGAGACAGTTCTTTCTTCAGGGAACATGATGCTAATAAGGTCTACTTACTCAGCACAGTTGACAGCCTCCATAGTCATCGATTTGGCAGTTAATGAGCTACAAACATCTGGAATTTTCCACTGACTCACGTGGCTGATGTTCTCTGGCTGATTGCATAGGTTTGGGAAGAGACTGAGCTTCAAGCTTCCATGGCCCAAGAGCTTGTGTTTTGCCACAGCACAAAAGACATAGCGACATAGCTTTAATAGACGATTAACACTTTGGCCTAGTTGACACCATGGTGTGACTACACAGGCACCGAGGAATCTCCACAGCTTCTAATGCATGGGGAAGTGACATATCTTCCCCAAGGACAGTCTGATCTCTTGACTCCAGTTCACCATGGCTGAATTTTTATACTGTCTCCTTGCCTTTAATTGATAGATCTTTATTTTATTTTGTTACAAGTGTTACCTTGTGCAATTCAAAGTTATGTCCTTTTGCATATTCCAAATGTACCCCTCATTAGATAATAAGGGGTAAGTACTGGCCACTTTACAATGAGCAAGACAGTGTACTAAGCAATTTATATGCATTATCTTATTTAATTCTCAACAGAATCCCCCTAAGGTAAGTAATATTATTATCCCCATTTAACAGATGAGAAAATTGAGATTCAGAGAGATAGGTTAAATGATTTTCTCAAAATCACACGCAGAGAACTCACACCTGGGTCAATGAGATACCAAAACCTCTGCTTTTAGCCTGCTACACTGACCTAGTCTTCAGGGTCTGTACTTCTAGAAAATGCTCAGAATACAGCTTGCTCTGGAATGGAAGGTAGCCACTCTTCTGAGTCCAGGCTATCATCAGCCTAGTAAACTTGCACATATATTCTTAACGCCAATTAGAAAGGAAGCAAAGAAAAACTAGACTATAAATATAGTCTCCCATACGTGGGGTTATTTTCAGAGGGATCCTGCCCACAAGGGTATTCCTGCAGTGAAAGCGTACTGCTAAGAGGCAGAAGCTGAGGGAGCTCCTGCAGGAGCCAGCCTAAGCAGGAGCACAGCCCACCGCAAAGAAATTACAGCCAGGTGAACTCACGAACAGGAGCTCCTGAAGGACCCCCAAAAGTGCCCAAGAGCAAAAGAGGCAGCTTTTGATATTCATCAAGCCAGGAAAACATGAAGCCATCTGACAAGAGCTCTGATCCAGAAGGAACTTTCCTGCTCTCCTTTACACTTCCTCCTCTCTGACTGAAATCTCAGAGATGTCAAAAGCTATATAGTTAGCAAGTTGCAGAAGGAGAAATAAGGAAGAAGAGAGCATCAACTCTCAACCAAGTTCAGAGTTCTGATTATAACCGGGACTGCCCAGTTTTAATTACTGAGTTAAAACTGAGTTTAGGATCGCGCTGCCGGCGTGCAAGATGGCGGTGAAGAAAGACAAGAAGCCTAAGAAGTCAACCTGGAAGTTTAATTTGGACCTTACTCATCCAGTGGAAGATGGAACTTTTGATTCTGGAAATTTTGGTACCTTCCCTAGTGAATATCTAGGGTTTTCTTCCCTAGTGTGGCATTTTTTTCTGTTTTAAAATAGGAACAGTTTCTACGGGAGAAGGTTAAAGTGAATGGAAAAACTGGAAATCTTGGGAATGTCGTTCACATTGAACGCTTCAAGAATAAAATCACAGTTGTTTCTGAGAAAGTTCTCTAAAAGGTATTTGAAATACCTTACCAAGAAATACCTTCAAAAGAACAATCTTCGTGATTGGCTCCGTGTGGTTGCATCTAACAAGGGGACTTATGAACTTCGTTACTTCCAGATTAGTCAAGATGAAGATGGATCCGAGTCTGAGGACTAGATGAAGCCGTCCCTTTCAGCGCTTTGCTTGCTAACAAAACAAATGAAGTATACAAGAGAAACATCTTGAAGTGGACCTTTAGTTTATCCGTGAATAAAAAAAAATTACTCTGTATGTTAAGCATTCATCTCTTTGATTTAAGTGTATGCTGTTTATATGGTGCTGGCTTTCCTTTAATACTTTTTTATAAAAATTTTTGTTGGAGTGTAGTTTATTTACAATGTTTTGTTGGTTTCGGGTATACAGCAAGGTGAATCAGTTATACACATGCACTCCTTTTCTTTTTTAAGATTCTTTTCCCATATAGGCCATTACACAGTATTGAGTAGAGTTCCCTGTGCTATACAGCAGGTTCTTATTAGTTATCTGTTTTATGTATAGTAGTATGTACATGTCAGTCCCAATCTCCCAGTTTATCCCCCCTTCCACCGCCCTTATTCCCTGGTAACCATAAGTTTGTTTTCTACATCTGTTACTCTACTTCTGTTTTGTAAATAAGTTCATTTGTACTCCTCTGTTGTTGTTGTTTTTTTAATACTTTCTGTAAGCAGTATTTAAATAGCCTATAGCTAGTGGAATTTCTTCCAGGATTTCTGAAGTGTACTACTTTTACAAATGTCCTTGAGTTAAAGTATATGAAAAAATGAAGCACAATTTTGGGTATAACTTTATATAATAAAATATTTAAATTCTCTTGACAGTCTCAAAAAAAATATTGAGTTTAAAATTTAAAGTGACCACAGAATTCTATTACCCAAAAGAAAGGATGGTAATATAAAATAACAACTGGTGTAGCACAGACAACATCCAATCAGACATTTGACCAATCAAAATTAGACAGCCAGTAGGGCCATTGGCTAAATGTCAGTCCTGCCTACAAGTAAGCAAAAAGGTCACTTCCCCATGAAAATGGGTGTTTTGACTGGAAAAGAACTATCAACCTGAACAGATTTAAAAGAATAAGTTTATGTACCTAATAACAGACAATCAAATGTATGAAGCAAAAATTGATAGAACTGAAGGGAGAAATAGATATTTCTACAACAATAGTTGGAGACTTCAATATGCCATTCTCATTAAAAGATAGAACAACCAGATGGAATATAAGTAAAGAAATAGAGGACTTGAACAACACAATAAACCAACCAGATCTAACACATATACAGGACACTCTACCCAAGAAGAGCAGCACACACATTCTTCTCAAATGCACATGGGACATTCTCCAGTATAAACCATATTTTAGGTCACAAATTAAGTCTAAATATATTTTAAAATATGGATATCATTTAAAGTGTCTTCTCTGACGACAACAGGATGAAGCCAGAAGTCAATAACAGAAGGAAAACTGGAAAAATCACAAAATTGTGGAAATTAAACAACACACTCTTAAACAATCAGTGGGTCAAATATGTCACAAGGGAAATTAGAAACTACTTAAAACCAAATGAAAATGAGAGCACAACATCCCGAAACTTTTGCAATGCAGCAGAAACAGTGCTAAGGGAGAAATGTGTACGTATAAACACACTAAAAACAAGAAATATCTCAAATCAACAATCTAGCTTTACTACTTAAGGAACTAGAAAAAGAACAAACTAAGCTCAAAGGTAGCAGAAGAAAGGCAATAATAAAGATTCAAACAGAGATAAATAAAATAGAGAATAGAAAAACAACAGAGAAAATCAACAAAATTTGGTTCTTTAAAAAGAAATTCAACAAAATTGACAAATTAGCGATATTGACTAAGAAAAAAAGAGAGGATTCAAATTACTCAAAATCGGGAATGAAAGTCGAGACATTACTACCAATTCTACAAAAATAAAAAGATTATGAGAGTACTATGAACAACTGTACTCCAACAAATTGGATAACCTAGATGAAATGGAAGCATTTCTAGAAACATATAACCTACCAAGACTGAGTCAAAAAGCAACGGAAAATCTGACTGGACCTATAATTAGTAAGGAGATTAAATCAGTAATCAAAATCTGACAAAGAAAAAGCTTTGGCCTAATGGCTTCACTGGTGGATTCTACCAACATTCAAAATTTTCCCAAAAACTGAAGAGGAGGGAACATTTCCTAACTCATTTTATAACACTCTGCTACCAAAGCCAACAAAGACACGACAAGAAAAGAAAACTACAGGGCTTCCCTGGTGGCGCAGTGGTTGAGACTCTGCCTGCCGATGCAGGGGACGTGGGTTTGTGCCCCGGTCCGGGAAGATCCCACATGCCGCGGAGCGGCTAGGCCCGTGAGCCATGGCCGCTAGGCCTGCGCGTCCCAGGAGAGGCCACAACAGTGAGAGGCCCGTGTACCACAAAGAAAAAAAAGAAAAAGAAAACTACAGACCAATATCCCTTATGAATATTAATACAAAAACTCTCAACAAAATACTATCAAACTGAATTCAACAGCATAGTAAAGGGATTATACACCATGACCAAATGGAATTCATTCCTGATATGCAAGAATGGTTCAACATACAGAAAATTGATCAATGTAAGACACCACTTAAATAGAATGAAGGTAAAAACCACATGATCATTTCAACTAATGCAGAAAAAGCATTTGACAAAATAAAACCCTCAAAAAACTAGGAATAGAAAGAAGCTACCTCAACATAATAAAAGTCATGTATGAAAAACCCACAGCAGACATCATGCTCAATGGTGAAAGAGTGAAAGCCTTTCCTCTAAGAACAGGACAAGGCAAGGATGCTCAGTTTTGCCATTTCTATTAAACATAGTCCCGGAGTCCTATACAGTGCAATTAAGCAAGAAAAAGAAATAAAAGTCATCCATATTGGAAAAGAAGTAAAATTATCTGTTTGCAGATGATATGATTTTATATGTAGAAAACCCTAAAATTCCACCAAAATCAATTAGAACTAATAAACAAATTTGACAAAGTAGCATAATAAAAAGTCAGCACCCCCAAATCAGTTGCATTTCTATAAACTAACAATGAACAATATGAAAAGGAAATTAAGAAAACAACTCCATTTATAATAGTATCAAAAAGAATAAAATACTTAGTAATTAATTTAACCAAGGAGGTGAAAGTCTTGTTCAATGAAAACTAAAATAAAAAATTTTTAAATGCTAGAAGAAATTAAAGAAGACATAAATAAGTGGAAAGTCACCAATGTTCATGGATTGGAAGACTTAATATTGTTAAGATGTCAATACTACTCAGTGATCTATACACTCAATGCAATCCCTATCAGTAACCCAATGACATTTGTTTTCAGATAGAAAAATCCATCCTAAAATTCATATGGGTCCCAAGGGACCCTGAATAGCCAAAAGAAGCTTGAAAACAGAAGAAGAAAGTTGGAGTCTCACACTTTCTGATCTCAATACTTACTACAAAGCTACAGTAATCAAAACAATGGGAAACTGGCATAAACATAGACACACAGATCCATGGAATAGAATAAAGAGCCTAGAAATAAACCCTCACATATATGGTCACGTGATTTCCAACAAGGGTGCCAAGACCATTCAGTGGAGAGAGGACAGTCTTTTCAACAAATGTGCTAGGAAAACTGAATATCCACAAGCAAAAGTATGAAGTTGGACACCCTTTTTTTTTTTTTTAATATCCTCAAGGTATTTATTTATTTATTTATTTATTTATTTATTTATTTTTGACTGAGTTGGGTCTTCTTTGCTGTGCATGGGCTTTCTCTAGTTGCAGTAAGCAGGGCTACTCTTCGTTGCAGTGCATGGGCTTCTCATTGTGGTGCCTTCTCTTCTCTTGTTGCAGAGCCCCGGCTCTAGGTGCGCAGGCTTCAGCAGTTGTGGCTCAGGGGCTCTAGAGCACAGGCTCAGTAGTTGTGGCGCACAGGCTTAGTTGTTCCGCGGCATGTGGGATCTTCCCGGACCAGGGCTCGAACCTGTGTCCTCTTCATTGGCAGGCGGCTTCTTAACCACTGTGCCACCAGGGAAGTCCCTGGACTCTCATTTTATCCCATATACAAAATAATAACCCCAGGGCTTCCCTGGTGGCGCAGTGGTTGAGGGTCCGCCTGCCAATGCAGGGGACGCGGGTTCGTGCCCCGGTCCGGGAAGATCCCACATGCCGCGGAGCGGCTGGGCCCGTGAGCCCTGGCCGCTGAGCCTGCGCGTCCGGAGCCTGTGCTCCGCAACGGGAGAGGCTACAACAGTGAGAGGCCCGCGTACCGCAAAAAGAAAAACAAAAAACAAAAAAACCCAAATGCATCAAAGACCTGAACATAAGAGCTAAAACTCTTAAGGAAACATGACACAAGATTTAGATTTGTCAGTGATGTGTTGGATTATGACACCAAAGACACAGACAACAAAAGGAAAGCTGAGCAAATTGGACTTCACGAAAACTAAAAACTTTTGTGCCTCAAAGGACACTATCAACAGAGTGAAATGGCAACCTATCGAATGGGAGAAAATATTTGCACATCATATATCTGATAAGAGATTAATATCCAGAATATATAAAAAACTCCTAGAAACCAACAACGACAAAATGACCCAATTCAAAAATGGGCAAAGAAGTTGAATAGATATTTCTCCAGAGAAGATATACAGATTGCCAATAAGTATATGAAAAAGATGGTGTACATCACAAATCATTAGGGAATTGCAAAACAAAACCACAATGAGATACCTCTTCACAACCATTAGGATGGCTATTATAAAAACAAAAACAGAAAAGCAAAAAATAATAAGTGTTGGTGAGGATGCAGAGATATTGAAACCCTTGTGCATTGCTGGCAGGAATGCAAATTGGCATGGCCACTGTGGAAAAGAGTATGATGGCTCCTAAAATAATTAAAAATATAATTACCATACGGTTCATCAATTCCACTTCTGGGTACATACCCAAAAGAATTTAAAGTGGGATCTCAGGAACTTCACTGGCGGTCCAGTGGTTAAGACTCCTCGCTTCCACTGCACCGGGTGCAGTTTCGATCCCTGGTCAGGGAGCTAAGATCCCACATGCCCGCGGCATGGCCAAAAAACAGATTATTTTTTACACCCCTGTTCACAGCAACATTATTCAAAATAGCTAAAACATGGAAGCAACTCACGTGTCTATTGATGTGTGAATGGGTAAGCAAAATGTGGCATATACATACGATAACACTGTTCCACCTTAAAAGGGCAGGAAACTTTGACAGATGCCACAGCATGGTTGAAACTTGAAGATATTATGCTAAGTGAAATAAGCTAATCACCGAAAGATAAATACTGTATGATTCCACTTATATGAAGTTCCTTGAGTAGTCAAACTCATAGAGACAGAAAGTATAATGGTGCTTACCAGGGGCTGGGAAGAGGGAGAATGGGGAATTATTGTTTAATGAGTATAGAGTTTCACATGATCTTGTGAACTATACTTCAATAAAAACAAACAAACAAAAAGTGCATATAGAGTTTCAGTTTTGCAAGATGAAAATGTGCTGGAGATGCTGATGGTAGCACAACAATATGAATGGACTTAATCACTGAACTACACACCTAAAAATGGTTAAGTTGGTAAATTTTAAGGTATGTGAATTTTACCACAGTTAAAAAAAAGAAGAAGAAAAAGAAGTAAAAAAGTAAAATAAAGATACTTCCTTATAGCATGGATCTTCTTTTTCAACATACTATGATACTGAGACCTATCCCTGACATATGGGGTCTGGGGCAAGGGTGCAGATGGAGACCCACATATCGTTTGTATAATTATTTAAATGGGACAAACTAAAAATCATTTAAATAAAAGATGTCCTACCTTAGTACCTTGTCAAATTTACATTCGTAACGACAAAATCAACCACAGACCTTCATGTCATTTGGATGCGATTGCCCTATGTTTCAAGATCACGGGGCAAGAGATGTGGAAAGCATTTCCCTGGGGCCTGAACAGTGTTAATCATTAAGAGTGGATGTTGAGGGTTGTCTTGTACCAGCACTGGATGCCGGAAGTGCCCATGTGTTCTTGCCATGCAAAGCAACCCGTATGAGCAGACAGTCCTGGAACTCCGATGACTGGCAAAATTAGGTTTATTTAGATAGTCCGGTTTTCATTCCTGTGTTCATTCATTTTGAGATAGGATGATAATCACCTGTTCATGTATTTCATTCTTAACAATTCTTTTTGTAATCTGATTTTGAGCTTTCATTTTTTTCTCTTATTCAATAAATAAGAAAGAAGCTCAGGGTCTTCCCATGATCGCGATAAGGAGTCAGCCCGTCATTTCAATGCTGGATGTGGGGAAGGATCCACTTGCAAAGTCACTCACCTGGCTGTCCACAGGCCTCAGGTTCTTCCTGGCTGTTGGCTGAAAGCTTCGTTTCCTTGCCACGGGAGCTTCTCCGCAGGACAGCACACCGTACGGCAATATTTTCCTTCAGCGTGAGTTGAAGCGGGAGAGCAAGCAAGATGGAAGTCACAGTCTTTTTCAACCTAATCTCAGAAGTAGCATCCCACCGCTGTTTTCGTATTGTGGTAAAATATACATAACATAAAACTGACCAACTTAACCACTTTTAGGTGTACAGTTCAGCGGCATTAAGTGCATTCACACTGGTGTGAAACCATCACCACTACCCATCTACAGAACTTTTTCATCTTCCCGAACTGAAACCCTGTCCTCATTAATCACTAACTCCCCATGTTCCCCTCCCCCCAGCCCCTGATAACCGCCATTCAGGTTTCTGTCTCTATGATTTTGACGACTCTCGGTACCTCATTGAAGCGGAATCATATATTTTCCCTCTGTGTCCAGCTTATTTCACTTAGCATAACATCATCAAGGTTCATCCACGTGGTAATATGTATTAGAATTTCCATTCTTTTTTAAGACAGTAATATTCCACTGGTAAGGATAAACCACATTTTCTCTATCCATTCTCCTGTAGATGGACATTTGGGTTATTTCTACCTTTTGGCTATTGTGAATAATGCTGCTATGAGCATGGGTGTAACAACTATCTGTTCAAGTCCCTGCTTTCAACTATTGTTTTGTAGCCACAAGTGGAATTGATGAACCGTATGGTAATTATATTTAAAGAATTTTCAGGAACCACTATTCTGTTTTCCATAGCAGCTGCACAGTTTTATACTCTCATCAGCACTACACAAGTGTGCCAATTTCTCCACACCGTTGCCAACACTTGTTATTTTCTGGTTTTTTTTGTTTTTGTTTTATATTAACCATCCTAATGGTTGTGAAAGGGTATCTCATTGTGGTTTTGTCTTGCAATTCCCTAGTGATCCGTGATGTAGACCATCTTTTTCATATACTTATTGGCAATCTGTATATCTTCTCTGGAGAAATATCTATTCAACTTCTTTGCCCATTTTTGAATTGGGTCATTTTGTCATTGTTGATTTTTAGGAGTTCTTTATATATTCTGGATATGAATCTCTTATCAGATATATGATGTGCAAATATTTTCTCCCATTCGATAGGTTGCCATTTCACTCTGTTGATAGTGTCCTTTAAGGCACAAAATTTTTAGTTTTCATGAAGTCCAGTTTGCTTATTTTTTCTTCTGTTGTCTGTGTCTTTGGTGTCATAATCCAACACGTCTTTGCCAAATCTGACATGGTGAAGCTCTTGTTGCATGTTTCCTTAAGAGTTTTAGCTCTTATGTTTAGGTCTTTGATGCATTTTGGGGTTATTTTGTGTATATGGTATAAAATGAGAGTCCAACTTCATACTTTTGCTTGTGGATATTCAGTTTTCCTAGCACATTTGTTGAAAAGACTGTCCTCTCTCCACTAAATGGTCTTGGCACCCTTGTTGGAAATCGTGTGACCATATATGTGAGGGTTTATTTCTAGTCTCTCTATTCTATTCCATGGATCTGTGTGTCTATGTTTATGCCAGTTTCCCAATGTTTTGATTACTGTAGCTTTGTAGTAAGTATTGAGATCAGAAAGTGTGAGACTCCAACTTTGTTCTTCCATTTTCAGGATTGTTTTGGCTACTCAGGGTCCCTAACATCTCATCACTTTTGCAATATTCTGTTTATTGGAAGCTAGTCACTGAGTCCAGCCCACAGTCAAGAGGAGGAAAGGATGTAAATACAGTTGTCTCTCAGTATATGCAGGGGTTTGGTCCCAGGACCCCCTCAGATACCAAAATCTGTGGATGTTCAACTTCCTTGTATAAAATGGCATAGTAGTTGCTTATAACCGAGGCACACCCTCCCATATACTTTAAATCACCTCTAGATTACTTATAACCCCTAATACAATGTAAATATTATGTAAATAGTTGTAAACACAATGTAAATGCTATGTAAATTGTTGCCTGCTTGTGGCAAATTTAAGTTTTCCTTTTGAAACTTTCTGGAATTTTTTCCCCCTGGAATATTTTCAATCTGCGGCTGAATCTAGGGATGCAGAACCCATGGATACAGAGGGCTGACTGTACCAGGATGCAGGGGTTACTGGGAGCCATTTTAGGGGCTGCCTACCAGAAGAGCTAACATTTACTGAGGATTTAATATACTAAGCCACGTATATGTACATATACTCATTTAATCCTGACAATAACCCTGGAAATCTTTAACTATGATTAGACCTAATTTGTACCGGAAGGCATTAAGGTTTAAACAGATTAAACTGTTTACCTATGGACCCACAGCTACAAAATGATGGGGTTGAGATTCAAACCCAGCCTGTCTGATTCTAAAGCTGTTGTTTTTAGCTGTTGTACTATCCATGCACACTTGGCTGTTTCAATAGCTCAGGTGAATGTAAAATGTTATCGGTTATAATTTAGAGCTTAAATTTACAATTGCCAAAAGTCTCAGATGACTGTTCATGAGAAGAAGAATGAGCTCTTTCACCTGCATTTAGCACTCGTCAAATGAATCCTATTTTGGTTCAATGTCAACTTGTTAAGGAAGTTCGCTACTCACTGTGGAAAATGAGTGACAAGCCCACTAACACAAACATGTTGAAGAATTTCCCTTCTTGCTACACTGGAAATGGTATAGGCTCTCCAGACTTCTTCTTTTCTTTTCTTTTTTTTAAAAATTATTATTTATTTATTTTTTTGGCTGCGTTGGGTCTTCGTTGCTGCACATGAGCTTTCTCTAGTTGTGGCGAGCAGGGACCACTCTTCGTTGCCGTGCACAGGCCTATTGTGGTGGCTTCTCTTGTTGCAGAGCACAGACTCTAGGCACGCGGGCTCAGTAGTTGTGGCTCGTGGGCTCTCTAGCACAGGCTCAGCAGTTGTGGCACACGGGCTTAGTTGCTCTGCGGCATGTGGGATCTTCCCGGACCAGGGCTCGAACCCGTGTCCCTTGCATTGGCAGGCGGATTCTTAACCACTGAGCCACCAGGGAAGCCCTCTTTTTTTTTTTCTAATATTTATTTATTTGGTTGCACCACATCTTAGTTGCAGAAGGCAGGCTCCTTAGTTGTGGCATGGGAACTCTTAGTTGCGGCGTGCATGTGGGATCTAGTTCCCTGACCAGGGATCGAACCAGGCCCCCCTGCATTGGGAGCGCAGAGTCTTATCCACTGCGCCACTGGGGAAGTCCCAGTTCTCACGGCTTCTATAAGAAGAACCTCAGCTTGAGGGAAGCTTTTGGACCTAACTTCATGGGCAACTCATAACATCAAATCTCTTGAACTTCCCCAGAGTTTCTGGATCAGGTCATACACAAGAGAACTTTGAAAAAACAGGTTTCCACAGAACCTCTGGGCCTGAGAGAGTTCTGCGTTCAAATAACTTCTCCCCCACCTCCTCCCCAGTCAGACTCTGCTGCTTGTGAACGGAAGGTCCTCTTCCTACCCTGAGGAATGTGTCCGGGAAAGTCTGCTGGAGCCATAAAGACTCTCTGCTTCTCTTTCTTCTCCTTCTGTTGAGACCACATCTGCAAACTCTCAGCGAGAAAATGATAAGTTGAGTTTTAAAGCCCAGGATAGAAAGTGTGGTTTAGAAGTGTTTCAGGAACACTGAGATTTTTTTTTTGTGTGTTTTTGAAAGGTGTTCTTGTTTTCATTACACTGTAATGAGCAGATATAATTGCCTTAGCCCTTCAGCTTAAACAAGGAATCCACTCCATCCACTCTTTTTTCCTGAGCTCCAATTCCGTCCTTGGAGCTGGATTGGATCCTTTGCGGGTGCAGTGATGAATGAGACATGGATCTTGCCTTTGAGGCATTTTGACAACAAGAGTCAGAAATGAGAGCAACTGTGTACACTGTACAGCAGAGCAAGCCAAGTGTTCTGAGGGAGCTACAAAGAACTATAAATAAGTTTCTTCACATTTTGCATACAGCACTACTTTCATTTAGAGAAGCCCTTTCACTTACTTTCACAAGCTCTCCTTGAGTTCCGCCCCACCGCACTGGGTCAACACAATGTTAAGAGCACAAGCTCTGGAGTTGGACAGCCTGGTTTTGAATCCCAGCCCTGCCACTCAAATGATGCACAGCCTTGGGCAAGTATCTTAATGTCTCTGGGTCAGGTTCCTCATTGGGAAAATGGAGATGATAATCTGTATCTCACTGGGTGGTTGTGAGGATTAAGGGAAGTGGTGTTTAAAGGGCTCAAAGCCCAGGAGGTACAGAGCATTTAATAACATTAGCAGTTACAGCATTTCCCTTCCATAAATGAGGAGACTGAGGTTTAGCTGACTTGGGCAAACTGACTTGCCCAGAATCATTCAGCTAGTAGCCAGTGGACCAGGGCTTGAACCCAAGAATTCTCACACCAAGTCCAATGCTCTTTCTGTTGTTCAGCAGCCTGAAAGCTATGGGAGTTCAGAACTTGACCCCAGGTCTGGGAAAAGGGGTTGGGGGTGGGGGCAATGGAAATCCAGGGAGGTTTCCTAAGACAGCGTGGAATGGAGATTGTCCTTGAGTTCCCGTATCAGAAAACCTTCATCTAAAGATAAATTCGGTAAGATACATGCACCCCCAATGTTCACATCAGCACTATTTACAATAGCCAAGACATGGAAGCAACCTAAATGTCCATCGAGAGATGAATGGATAAAGAAGATGTGGTACATATATGCAATGGAATACTACTGAGTCATTAAAAATAGTGAAATAATGCCATTTGTGGCAACATGGATGGACCTAGAGATTATCATACTAAGTGAAGTAAGCCAGACAGAGAAAGACAAATATCATATGATATCACTTACATGTGGAATCTAAAAAAAAAAAAAAAGATACAAATGAACTTATTTACAAAACAGAAATAGACCCACAGACATAGAAAACAAATTTATGGCTACCAAAGGGGAAAGGGGTGGAGGAGGGATCAATTAGGAGGTTGGAATTAACATATACACACCACTATAAATAAAATAGATAACCAACAAGGACCTACTCTATAGCACAGGGAACTGTACTCAATATTTTGTAATCGCCTATAAGGGAAAAGAATCTGTAAAAGAATATATGTATATCTATATCTATCATCTATCTATCTATCTATCTATACACATAACTGAATCACTTGGCTGTACACCTGAAACTAACACAACATTGTAAACCAACTATACTTCAATAAAATAAAAAAGAAAGATTTCTTCCAACAACAACTCAGTTTGACAGTGTATCCTCTTAGATGTATTAGTGTAATTTCTTTCTTCACGTCGTACATTCAATTACTTTTCATGGCTCCCTCTGTGTTTTCAAACACACAGTGCACACTTCTATTATAGCACTCATTGGAGAGTATTTGGGTTACCTGTGGTTCTAGTTACTATTGTTGCCTAATAAGTCACCCCAAAGCTTAATGGTTTAAAGCAACAGCAATGGTTTTATTATCTCTCCAAGTTTCTGTGGGTCCAGCATACAGGAAGGATCGGCCGGGCAGACTGACTTCGGTCTCTCATGTGGTTGCTGGTGGCAGATGGTGGATGAAGCCGACTGGGCATCTCTCTGTCTTCATGGTCTCTCACAGCCTCTCCTTGTGGTCTCTTCACATGGGTGAGTTTGGGCTTCCACACAGCATGGCAACCGCAGGGCTGTCAGATTCTTTACATGGTAACTGAAGTCTTCAAGAGCGAGGGTTCCCAGCCTTGAAAGTCACATAGCATCACTTCTGGCATACTCTTTCAGTTAAAATAATCATGAAAGTCTTCCTAATTTCAAGAGGAGGTGACATAAACCTCACCTCTCAATGGGAGAAGTCATACAGATGGGAGGCTTTGTTTAGGTCGTCCCTGGATAATGCAGTCTGCCAGTCTTGCTTTTGTGTCCACCTTCCATGCTAGAACACTTGTGCATTCATTCACTCATGCAGTCATTTGTTCACTCATCAAACATTTGTTGAGTGCCTACTATGTGTCAAGCACTAAGCCGGGCCCTTTATATAGATTATTTCATCTAATCTTCATGTCAGCCCTTTGAAGCCAGTGCATTATCCTATTTAACAGGTGAGGAAACTAAAGCTCAGAATGGTGCAGTGATTTGCCCGAAGCCACACAAATAATGGAGAAGCAG
The DNA here is from genome assembly GCF_964270905.1 of Leucopleurus acutus. Classification (NCBI taxonomy): domain Eukaryota; kingdom Metazoa; phylum Chordata; class Mammalia; order Artiodactyla; family Delphinidae; genus Leucopleurus; species Leucopleurus acutus. The sequence goes on from NC_139143.1 coordinate 175,070,259, forward strand.
TGATTTTAACCCAGAGCTGCCTATTCCAGAGCCTATGCCCATTCCTCACACCAGGCTACACTCCCAGCTTCAACATAACCTGGTCACCTGTAGGGCCTTTCGATCTGATCTGCACCTTGGTGAGTCTCCTTGCCCTCCATTCCCCCAGGGTAGGTCACTGGCTGGGAAAAGGAATGAGGAAGACACTGCCTGGGACCAGTGGGAAGAAACCCCAAGCCCTGGGCCAGCCATGGGCCTTGCATTTGTGGTTCCAGAGGTTCTGGCTGCACAGTGCCTGACTGGGATTCATGCCCTTATTGAGTCACCTATTCACACATGGCAAATAAGGTTTATTTCAGCGCCAACTCCAGTGGACAATGGCAGCCTGTAGTGCTGCATTGTGGAGGATTGTGTGTAGCACTGGCCTCAGCAGGAATAAGGGCTTCTATCGACTAGTCATGTCTACCATGGGCATGCAACTGGGAGTTGCAACTCAACTCTCGGCCCTTGCATCCACCTTCCCAATATTATAAAGTTACATCTCTTTTCTTATGGGAGGATACTAGGATGCAAGCACCATGAGGGCAAGGATTGTTTACTGCTGTAACCCCAGCACCTAGAACAGGGCCCAATGGGAATTAGGATCTCTATAAACATTCATTGAACAAAAGAGACAGTTATGACGTAGAAGTTAAATGGGTTGACTCCATGGGTTTGAATTTCAGCTCTGCCCCTTGCTGGCTGGATAACATTGGGTAAGTCATTTTATTTAACCTTTCTGAGGTTCAGCTACTTCATTCACTCATTTGTTCATTCAGTAAATATTAGTTGAACACCTAGTATGTACCAAACACCATTCTAGACATTGGGGATGTAGAAGTGACCAAAATAGACATAGATCCCTGCCCTCGTGGAGTTTATATTTTAGGGAAGAGAAACAGACAAATGAACAAATAAGTGAAGTATAGAGATTTATAGAAAGGACCTTTGGATAAATACAAGTTTCTGGCTTTCAGACCATAATGCTGAACTGGATTAAAATGCAAAGAGAAAAAAGCAAGTCAGAGTATCCAAGAACAATGAGAGAATATCAAAAGTTATAAGATATGCTTACTTGGACTACCAGAAGGAGAAGAAAGAAAGAATGGAGTAGAAGAAATATTTGAAATATTAATGGCTGGTAACTTTCCAAAATTAATAACAAACACTGAACCACAGATCCAAGAAGCACAGAAATCTTATCCAGTGAGGTAAATACCCCCAAATGCACAGCTAGACATATCATATTCAAAATGCAGAAAACCAAAGACAAAGAGAAAATCTTGAAAGGTGTCAGGAAGTTGGGGATAGTGTGATAGAAAGAATATCTTATCTATAGAGGAACAAAGATAATAATTACACCAGACCTCTCATCCAAAACCAGGAAAGTAAGAAGAGAGTGGAGTGAATAATTTAGTGTGTTGAGAGAAAAAAGCCCATGAACCTAGAATTCTATCCAGCAAAATTATCCTTCGAAAGTAAATGAGAAATGAAGACTCTCAGACAAACAAGAACTGAGGGAATTAATTGCTAGCAGATTTTCTCTGCAAGAAATTTTGAAAGAAGTTATT